>NC_134567.1:12242457-12963753 GCF_025594145.1 Primulina tabacum
TTGCAGTGGGCGATCATGTCTTCGTGAAAGTGGCACCTGAAGGGCGTATGAGATTTGGCAAGAAAGGGAAGCTCAGTCCGAGATTCATTGGACCGTTTGAGATCCTCGACAGAGTTGGGACGCTAGCGTATCGTGTGCTCTTCCGCCGAATTGGCCGGAGTACACAATGTCTTTCACGTCTCCATGCTGAGGAAGTATATGGCAAATCCTTCGCATGTGCTGAATTTAGAGCCGTTGCAGCTTACTCCGAACTTTCTTATGAGGAGAGACCCTGCAGATCCTAGACAGACAGGAGAAAAACTTCGGAACAAGTTGGTTAAGCGAGTCAAAGTCAAATGGCTCAACCATTCAGAGGAAGCTACGTGGTCTGAGTCGGAGATGAGGAGTCGATACCCTGAGTTATTCGGTGAGTTCTAATTTTGAGGACGAAATATTTATAGGGGAAGGATTGTAGAACCCGTAAATCAGTAGACTATAAGCATGCATAATTCTAGATTTTTTAAATTTAATTTACTTCATTGCATGATTATTTTAAATGCATTTATTTGAAGTTAATTATTTATTATTTCAGTTCAGTAGTATGATTTTTAGCATTTCAATATTTTCAGTGAGGCCGGACCGGAGTTGGAGTTTTGAGATAGAAATTAAGATTCGAGAAATATTTCCAGAAGTTAATTTAGCTAGTAACTAAGTTCATTTAAGTAGAAGGGAGGTTTGAAGATTTAATTTAATTATTTGATGTGATTAAGAAATGAATTCATTTAAGTTATTAAATTAAGGGGTTAGCTCACTAAATTATTTAAAGGATTAGTAAGGCTTTCAAGGATTATTAGTTGACTAGATAATCAACATTTCCCTTTATTTTATCATGCATTTTTCGGCCACCCTTAGTGCTAGAAGATTCATTTTCCAACTCACCAACTTTGACCAATTCTTTGCATGTAATTAGTAGGATAATTCTAGGATTTTTGGGAGCACAATTTAATTAAATAAATGGACATATCCTAGTCTAGAATCAAGATAAATTTCGGCCACCACCTCCTAGAAGCATCCACCAACTCATTGATATCAAACCATAATTCAAAATTCAAATTCAAAGGGAGTGGACTTGGTCTTGATCCTTCCTTATATCTTGCACCCACTTCCCTCACCCTCCTAACCATTTTTCCCCCTCCTTTCTTTCGAAATCTGAGTGGAAATAAGACCCTTTTCAGAGGTAAAAATCGTGAGCCAAAGCTAGGGAGAAAGGCAAGAAAATCGAGTTCAAGGAAGGTAGACAAGAAGCGCTCCACCTCCTCCGTGCCGCGTCGTCGTTGTTTCGTTCGTTTTCTTTCGAAACGAAACCAGGCATGTCTAGATTTCTTTCAAACCTCAATCAAGTCATATTATCATTTATTTTTCAGTACATGATCATGTTGTAGCAAGCAAAAATCGAGATCCATGTCAAAATATTTTGGAACACACATGCAGAATTTTCGACTTCCCTTGACAAGCTTCACGTTTTCTGAGTTTTGATGGTTTCAGGTATTGGATCGACTCCAGGCTCCCAAGGCGGCTTGTATACATGTAGTAGGATGCATTAGGACCATGTTGGTCCATTCAAACCAGCCCCATACTTGCTGGAAAACCGAAATGACAGCAAGTTCCCCATAAGTGCAGAAATGTGATTCGAAAATTCAGTTTGGATGTCAAGGAGGAAGGATCTGATCTTGGCTGCCCCAAGGGCCTTTAGCCATGGTTGGATCACTTCCCTAGCATGTCTAAGACGTGACTAAGTTGCCCTTTTGGTGGCTTGGTCCATGGCCCCTCGGTTTTTAATCAAAACGTTAAAACAGCCCCCTCCCCTCTCGGCCCCTTTGGTTTTGACAGCACATGTACTTCGAGTTGGTTGGCTTGGTGTGGATCTTTGTTGGCCTATGGCCCTTAGCCACGGTTCATATCATGCTCATAGATGTCTAGATCGTGCCATGGTCAATCAAATGGCCACTGGAACGACGCAAGACATCGATCATAGCATAAACACTACACACGCACGCATGAGGGCCCTCGGTGAGAACTTTCGGGTGGTTGCTGGAATGAGGTGAATTGTGGCTGGCCTAAGGCCCTTAGCCATGGTTCAAATCATTCCTTGGGACGTTGTGGAGAGGCTTTGGTCGGTGGTTCATGCCCCAATCGCCAAAAGTCTCGCAAACGACGCGATGCAAGCTAGGTCGCAGCTGCTGGAAATTACAGCAAGTTGCTGTGTCGGTTCAGAGGCTCGTTCGAGTTCTTGGTTGGCTTTTAGCCCATGGCCTTGGACTGGACAGTGCCTCATTGAGTTAGGAAGGTCATGCTTTTGACCGTTTGTCATTTGGATCATTTTTGAGGTCGTACGAGAATTTACGGTGCAATGTGCCAAATTGACTCTCGAAAGAGCGTTTCGTGTTTTGGCCTCCATTCCACCTAGATTTCGACCCTATCATTTTAGGAACATTATTTTATGATTTTTCAGCGTATTTTAATCATGACTATACGTCAGTTCAGTGTCGGTTCAGGTTGGCTCGGAGTCATGATTAAATGCGAAGTCATTAGGCGTCATAGTCGCATCTTTTGAACGTAAATTGCATAGTTGGTCATGTTTAAACTATTGCATATTTTTCATGGCACAGTTAGGTTGCAGCGAGCCTGGGAACGAACCAATCCAATCCAGTTGGTAAAATTACAGGAATTTTCATTATGCCAGTTAATTATTTTACGTGCATTAAATAGAAAATGATTATTTTTGAGATTTATGCGATATGGCTTGTGGTTCATTCACTATGTGGGAGGGTTATTTTTATACGGTCGCCAGTGACCGATCAGTTCAGTATGGTACCACCCGGTCGCCAGTGACCGGCCAGCTCAGTTCAGTTTCAGCCTCCCCGGTAGCCAGTTACCGATCAGTTCAGCTTAGTGCAGTGGCCACAGGCGTAAAACATAATCTCAACAGAAAATTTTACCAGATATTTCAGTACAGGCTCCAAGGAGCAAATATTTTTACAGTGATTTCCAGTTCAGTTATGCACGTATTATAATTGCTCAGTACAGATTATTTTCAGTATGCCTCAGGACAGGATATTTTATCCCATGCATATTTTAAATTCAGATTTTACTCGTTACCTGCGATATATGCATGCTGAGTCTTTAGGCTCACTAGACTTGATTGTTGTAGGTACTGATGAGGCCAGGGCCGAGGGCGGGGACCAGTGAGCTAGCTTGGGTCGGCAGTAGTGGCACCCGAGGACCTCAGTGCAGCAGTTGTTATGTTTTTCCGCAAACAATTTTTATCAGTTGATGGATATTTTTAAATTGTGATTTTTGGAAAACTTTATTTTCTTCCGCTGCAATTATTTTGAAATATTGAACTTGTTTCACCAGTGATTTTATGAGCGAAGCCATTAAGTTCTTTTAAAAAAAAAAAAAAATTTAATTTTCCGCAAATTTTCAAGCAAGTAGTTCGAGGGCCTTTGGAGTCATGTGAGGCCCGGGGCCGAAGAGGGCGGGGGGTGATCGCCGGTGCCATGAGGTTGCACGGACAATGAGCGGCTCCTGGCAGGCTTCTAGGTGAAGGGAACATGAATGAACCGAACCCACACGGGAATGAGAGGGATTCCGAGACTGTTCAATGTAATGGACTGTACAGTTAAAGAGGGCTTAAAAGATTTGATTTGTACTACTCATATCACGAAGGTGCATCTTCTTTTCGGTAGCTCATCACATAAGAACTCCAAAGTTAAGCGTGCTTGACTTGGGACAATTTTGGGATGGGTGACCTCCTGGGAAGTTTCCCAGGGTGCGTGTGAGTGAGGACATAAGCACGCTGGAAAGACTCGTCTTGATACAGTGAGGACAGTCGTCGAATCTGGGGCGTTACAAGTGGTATCAGAGCCGACCTCTCTTAGTACGGTGTGGTTCGGGGACGAACCAAGCGGAAGCTGGTAGGCATGTGAGGCCCGGGGCCGAAGAGGGCGGGGGGTGATCGCCGGTGCCATGAGGTTGCACGGACAATGAGCGGCTCCTAGCAGGCTTCTAGGTGAAGGGAACATGAATGAACCGAACCCACACGGGAATGAGAGGGATTCCGAGACTGTTCAATGTAATGGACTGTACAGTTGAAGAGGGCTTAAAAGATTTGATTTGTACTACTCATATCACGAAGGTGCATCTTCTTTTCGGTAGCTCATCACATAACAACTCCAAAGTTAAGCGTGCTTGACTTGGGGAAATTTTGGGATGGGTGACCTCCTGGGAAGTTTCCCAGGGTGCGTGTGAGTGAGGACATAAGCACGCTGGAAAGACTCGTCTTGATACAGTGAGGACAGTCGTCGAATCTGGGGCGTTACACATTAGCTACCACCCGGGTAAAGCTAATGTAGTTGCGGATGCTTTGAGCAGGAAAGTCGCAGTGATGGCTCATTTGACGATGTAGAAACCTCTTCAGATTGAGATGCAGAGGTTTGATCTTGATACTTATCCTCGAGGTAGAGTTCCTCGTTTATCTACCTTGACTATCCAGTCCTCTCTTATTGACCGTATTCGCAGCGGTCAGGCAGCAGATGAGCAGTTGGCACAGTGGAAGAAGAGAGATGAAGCCAAGGGCAGTGTTTTGTATTCAGTCAGCGACGGTATTGTGAGATACCGAGATAGGATATGGGTTCCTAGCAGTGATTCTATCTGAGCAGACATCTTATCAGAGGCCCATACGTCCCCGTACTCCATTCACCCTAGGAGTACGAAGATGTACAAAGATCTGCAGCTATTGTATTGGTGGCCAGAAATGAAGAAGGACATCAGGCGTTTTGTATCCGAGTGCCTGACTTGCCAGTTAGTGAAGGCCGAGCATCAGAGACTAGCAGGTTTGCTCAAGCCTCTTCCTATTCCCGAGTGGAAGTGGGAGAACATTACCATGGACTTTGTGACTGGATTGCCGAGGTCAGCCAGAGGATCGAATGCTATCTGGGTGATTGTAGATCGTCTTACCAAATCAGCGCACTTCTTGCCTATTAAGACGACTTTCACCATGGTTAAGTATGCAGAGCTGTATATCCGAGAGATAGTCCGACTCCACGGTATTCTAGTTTCTATCGTATCCGACAGAGATCCCAGATTCACTTCCTCGTTTTGGAAGAGTTTGCATTCGACTTTGGGTACGAAGTTGCTGTTTAGCACAGCTTTCCATCCGCAGACAGATGGACAGTCAGAGCGAGTTATTCAGATTTTGGAGGATCTTCTTCGTGCTTGCGTCATTGATTTCTCTGGGAGTTGGGAGTCGAACTTACCATTGGTAGAGTTCACCTATAACAACAGTTTCCAGTCGTCTATAGGTATGGCTTCGTATGAGGCGCTGTATGGCCGCAAGTGTAAATCTCCTGTTCATTGGGATGAAGTAGGAGAGAGAGCAGAGTTGGGTCCAGAGATTGTTCAGCAGGCAGCAGATGTAGTAGTCAAGATCCGTGATAGAATGAGGACTGCTCAGAGTCGACAGAAGAGTTATGCCGATCAGCGGAGGAGAGAGTTAGAGTTTGCAGTGGGCGATCATGTCTTCGTGAAAGTGGCACCTATGAAGGGTGTCATGAGATTTGGCAAGAAAGAGAAGCTCAGTCCGAGATTCATTGGACCGTTTGAGATCCTCGACAGAGTTGGGACGCTAGCGTATCGTGTGGCTCTTTCGCCGAATCTGGCCGGAGTACACAATGTCTTTCACGTCTCCATGCTGAGGAAGTATATGGCAAATCCTTCGCATGTGCTGAATTTCGAGCCGTTGCAGCTTACTCCGAACTTATCTTATGAGGAGAGACCCGTGCAGATCCTAGACAGACAGGAGAAGAAACTTCGAAACAAGCTTGTTAAGCGAGTCAAAGTCAAATGGCTCAACCATTCAGAGGAGGAAGCTACGTGGGAGTCTGAGCCGGAGATGAGAAGTCGATACCCTGAGTTATTCGGTGAGTTCTAATTTCGAGGACGAAATTTATTTTAAGGGGGGAAGGATTGTAGAACCCGTATATCAGTAGACGTATAAGCCATGCATAATTCTAGATTTTTTTTAAATTTAATTGACTTCATTGCATAATTATTTTAAATGCATTTATTTGAAGTTAATTATTCATTATTTCAGTTCAGTAGTTTGATTTTTAGCATTTCAGTTATTTCAGTGAGGCCGGACCGGAGTCGGAGTTTTGAGATAGAATTTAAGATTCGAGAAATATTTCCAGAAGTTAATTTAGCTAGCAACCAAGTTCATTTAAGTTAGTAAGGGAGGTTTGAGGATTTAATTTAATTATTTGAGGTGATTAAGAAATGAGCTCATTTAAGTTATTTAATTAAGGGGTTAGCTCACTAAATTATTTAAAGGATTAGTAAGGCTTTCAAGGATTATTAGTTGACTAGATAACCATCACTTCCCACTCATTTTATTAGCATAATTTCGGCCCCTTAGTTGCTAGGCAACTCAATTGCCAACTCATCAACATTTTGACCATTTCTTTGCATGTAATTAGTAGGATAATTTTAGGATTTTTGGGAGAACAATTTAATTAATTAATGGACATATCCTAGACTAGAAAATAAGCAAAATTTCGGCCGCTACCTCCTAGAAGCATCCACCAACTCATTTGATATCAATTCAAAATTTAAAATTCAAATTTGGGAAGACTTGGTCTTGGATCTTCCTTAAATCTTGCACCCACTTCTCCTCACCCCTCATAACCATTTTTCCCCCCTCTCCTTTTCGAAAATTCAGAGTGAATTCACACTCATTTTCAGTAGTAAAATCGTGAGGTACCTAGCCAAAAAGAAGAGAGAAAAATCGAGAGCAAGGTAAGGTAGAAAAGAGAAGCGCTCCACCTCCTCCGTGCCGCGTCGTCGTTGTTTCGTTCGTTTTCTTTCGAAACGAAACCAGGCATGTCTAGATTTCTTTCAAACCTCAATCAAGTCATATTATCATTTATTTTTCAGTACATGATCATGTTTATTCAAGTAAAAATCGAGATCCATGTCAAAACATTTTAAAACCACACATGCAGAATTTTCGAATTCCTTGGCAAGCTTCACGATTTCTTTTGGTTTGTGAGTTTCAGGTATTGGATCGACTCCAGGCTCCCAAGGCGGCTTATATACATGTAGTAGGATGCATTAGGACCATGTTGGTCCATTCAAACCTGCCCCATGCTTGCTGGAAATTCAGAATGACAGCAAGTCCCCATAGGTGCAGAAAATGTTGTTCGAAAATTCAGTTTCTTGTCATGGAGGAAGGATCTGATCTTGGCTGCCCCAAGGGCCTATAGCCATGGTTGGATCACTTCCCTAGCAAGTCTAAGACGTGACTAAGTTGCCCTTTTGGTGGCTTGGTCCATGGTTAATCGGTTTTTAATAAAAACATCACAACAGCCCCTATACCCCTTCGGGTACTTCGGTTAGGCAGCTTTCGGTTCGTTTCTTTTGGTTGCTTGGTATGGATCTTGGTTGGCCTATGGCCCTTAGCCACGGTTCATATCATGCTCCTAGATGTCTAGATCGTGCCATGGTCAATCAAATGGCCATTGGAACGACACGAGACATCGATCATAGCATAAACACTACACACGCTTGCACGTTGCTCTCGGTTGGACCCTTCGGTTGAGTTATTGTGTGATGCAGATTGTTGCTGGCCTAGGGCCCTTAGCCATGGTTCAAATCATTCCTTGGGATGTTGGTAAGAGTCTCTGGTCGGTGGTTCACTCCCCTAATGGCCGATAGTCTCGAAACCAACGCAAGTCTTGTAGTTGCGCAGCTGCTGGAAATTACAGCAAGTTGCTGTGTCGGTTCAGAGTCTCGTTCGAGTTCTTGGTTGGCTTTTAGCCCATGGCCTTGGACGGGACAGTGCCTCATTGAGTTAGGAAGGTCATGTTTTCGACCGTTCGTCATTTGGATCATTTTCGAGGTCGTACGAGAATTTACGGTGCAATGTGCCAAATTGACTCTCGAAAGAGCGTTTCGTGTTTTGGCCTCCATTCCACCTAGATTTCGACCCTATCATTTTAGGAATATTATTTTATGATTTTTCAGCGTATTTTAATCATGACTATACGTCGGTTCAGTGTCGGTTCAAGTTGGCTCGGAGTCATGATTAAATGCGAAGTCATTAGGCGTCATAGTCGCATCTTTTGAACGATAATTGCGTAGTTGGTCATGTTTAAGCTATTGCATATTTTTCATGGCACAGTTAGGTTGCAGCGAGCCTGGGAACGATCCAATCCAATCCAGTTGGTAAAATTACAGGAATTTTCATTACGCCAGTTAATTATTTTACGTGCATTAAATAGAAAATGATTATTTTTGAGATTTATGCGATATGGCTTGTGGTTCATTCACTATGTGGGAGTGTTATTTTATACGGTCGCCAGTGACCGATCAGTTCAGTATGGTACCACCCGGTCGCCAGTGACCGGCCAGCTCAGTTCAGTTTCAGCCTCCCCGGTAGCCAGTTACCGATCAGTTCAGCTTAGTGCAGTGGCCACAGGCGTAAAACATAATCTCAGCAGAAAATTTTACCAGATATTTCAGTACAGGCTCCAAGGAGCAAATATTTTTACAGTGATTTCAGTTCAGTTATGCACGTATTATAATTGCTCAGTACAGATTATTTTCAGTATGCCTCAGGACAGGATATGTTAACTCATGCATATTTTAAATTCAGATTTTTACTCGTTACCTGCGATATATGCATGCTGAGTCTTTAGGCTCACTAGACACTATTGTTGTAGGTACTGATGAGGCCAGGGCCGAGGGTGGGGACCAGTGAGCCAGCTTGGGTCGGCAGTAGTGGCGCCCGAGGACCTCAGAGCAGTAGTTGTTATTTTTTTTCCGCAAACAATTTTATCAGTCGTTGGATATTTTTAAATCGTTGTTGTTGGCAAAACTTTAATTTTCTTCCGCTGCAATATTTTGAAATATTGAACTTGATTCTCCAGTGATTTTATGAATGAGGCCATTTAAGTTCTTTTAAAAAGAAAAATTTTTAATTTTCCGCAAATTTTCAAGAAAGGAGTTTTAGGCCCTTCACATGTCATGTCGTAGTTGCATCGATTGTGTAATCTATGAAACCCTTTTCATAATTACCACCATACTCTGATCAGAGATTTCAACCTACAAACACATGAGAACACAAAGGATATCCATACCCGAAGGTAAGCGGTGAATCCCCGACTACAATGCATCGACTCCTATATGTTTCGACAGAACACCCAACCTTGCCACCTCATGACCCCATGAGAGTCGGTAAACAAGTCAAAGTGTAATTCTAGCACATAGAGTCTCAATGTTGTCCCGGGTCATAAGGACTATTGGTGTACAACCATAAACTAGGACTTTTCCACTCGATAAGTGAGAACCACTTGGAAAATCCTTTTATGGATGGTTGTTCAGTGCATTCTACAAGGAGCACCTATCTGCATGCTCGGACATCACAATGTCCCCTACCAATGAAACATGGTACTCACATCGTAGATACTAGTCTGTAACTCGAGCGGCCTATATCCTTCTTAGCGGCGGCTGAATCGACTAGGAACCGTTTAGAATATACAGTATTACAAATATGAGTTTCATGATACTCATCATATGAGCATCTCATATTCTTTCTATTATTTGTATATTCAAGGGCTTTATCTATGCAACTCGCACTGGTATACAGATAAAGATGTGCCAAAATAATAATTTCAAATATTATTAAAATAAAGACTGTTCATACATAGAGTTTCACTGTGAACACTCGGCCAACACTTGGCTCGACGGGCACCTACTCTAACAATCTCCCACTTGCACTAGAGCCAACTACCCATATGCTTCAAACCCATTGATTCGCGATGCATCTCGAATAATGGTCCAGGTAAAGGCTTAGCTAGTGGATTAGCAACATTATCTGCGAAGCCGACTTTGTCATTGAGACATCTCCTCTTTCCACAATCTCTCAGAGGATGTGGTACTTTCTCAATACGTGTTTGGATTTCTGATGAGACCTTGGCTCCTTTGCTTGAGCTAAAGCTCCCGTGTTGTCACACAACACCGGGACATGAGCAACTCCATTAGGAATGACATCTAACTCTTGGACGAAATTCCTTATCCAAACAGCCTCATTTGCTGCATCTGATGCAGCAATGTATTCGGCCTCTGTGCTGGAATCCGTAGTATTGTATTGCTTGGAACTCTTCCAACAGACAGCAGCACCATTGAGCATTAATACAAACCCAGAGGTTGACTTCGAGTCATCGATATCGCTTTGGAAGCTAGAGTCGGTATAGCCTTCCAATTTCTGTTCTCCACCCCATAGACCAAAAACAACTTATTGGTCCTTCTCAAATACTTGAGGATGACTTTCACAGCTTTCCAATGTGGAAGACCAGGGTTCGTGTGAAGGACCTAAAACTCCTTTCTTGAAAATTTGCGGAAAATTAAAAATTTTCTTTTTAAAAGAAGTCAAATGGCCTCATTCATAAAAATCACTGGTGAATCAAGTTCCATATTTCAAAATATTGCAGCGGAAGAAAATAAAATTTGCCAAAAATCACAATTTAAAAATATCCAACAACTGATAAAAATTGTTTGCGGAATAACATAACAACTGCTGCACTGAGGTCCTCGGGTGCCACTACTGCCGACCCAAGCTGGCTCACTGGTCCCCGCCCTCGGCCCTGGCCTCATCAGTACCTACAACAATCAAGTCTAGTGAGCCTAAAGACTCAGCATGCATATATCGCAGGTAACGAGTAAAAATCTGAATTAAAATATGCATGAGTTAACATATCCTGTCCTGAGGCATACTGAAAAATAATCTGTACTGAGCAATTATAATACGTGCATAACTGAACTGGAAATCACTGTAAAAATATTTGCTCCTTGGAGCCTGTACTGAAATATCTGGTAAAATTTTCTGTTGAGATTATGTTTTACGCCTGTGGCCACTGCACTAAGCTGAACTGATCGGTAACTGGCTACCGGGGAGGCTGAAACTGAACTGAGCTGGCCGGTCACTGGCGACCGGGTGGTACCATACTGAACTGATCGGTCACTGGCGACCGTATAAAATAACACTCCCACATAGTGAATGAACCACAAGCCATATCGCATAAATCTCAAAAAAAATAATCATTTTCTATTTAATGCACGTAAAATAATTAACTGGCGTAATGAAAATTCATGTAATTTTACCAACTGGATTGGATTGGATCGTTCCCAGGCTCGCTGCAACCTAACTGTGCCATGAAAAATATGCAATAGCTTAAACATGACCAACTATGCAATTTACGTTCAAAAGATGCGACTATGACGCCTAATGACTTCGCATTTAATCATGACTCCGAGCCAACCTGAACCGACACTGAACCGACGTATAGTCATGATTAAAATACGCTGAAAAATCATAAAATAATGTTCCTAAAATGATAGGGTCGAAATCTAGGTGGAATGGAGGCCAAAACACGAAACGCTCTTTCGAGAGTCAATTTGGCACATTGCACCGTAAATTCTCGTACGACCTCAAAAATGATCCAAATGACGAACGGTCGAAAACATGACCTTCCCAACTCAATGAGGCACTGTCCAGTCCAAGGCCATGGGCAAAAAGCCAACCAAGAACTCAAACGACGCTTCTGAACAGCAGCATACTTGCGGTCAAAAAAATACAGCAGCTGCGCACTACAAGACTTGCATTGATTTCGAGACTATCGGCCATTAGGGGCGTGAACCACCGACCAGAGACTCTTACCAACATCCCAAGGAATGATTTGAACCATGGCTAAGGGCCCTAGGCCAGCCACAATCCGCATCACACCAAATCTTAACCGAAGGGTCCAACCGAGAGCAACGTGCATGCGTGTGTAGTGTTTATGCTATGATCGATGTCTTGCGTCGTTCCAGTGGCCATTTGATTGACCATGGCACGATCTAGACATCTAGGAGCATGATATGAACCGTGGCTAAGGGCCATAGGCCAACCAAGATCCACACACCAAGCCACAAAAGAAACGAACCATATGCTGAAAATGGAAGGGCCGAATGGGGAAAGGGGCTGTTCTTGTTGATTATTTAAAAACCGATGAGCCATGGACCAAGCCACCAAAAGGGCAACTTAGTCACGTCTTAGACATGCTAGGGAAGTGATCCAACCATGGCTATAGGCCCTTGGGGCAGCCAAGATCAGATCCTTCCTCCATGACAAGAAACTGAATTTTCGAACAACATTTCTGCACCTATGGGGAACTTGCTGTCATTTCGGTTTTCCAGCAAGCATGGGGCTGGTTTGAATGGACCAACATGGTCCTAATGCATCCTAATACATGTATACAAGTCGCCTTGGGAGCCTGGAGTCGATCCAATACCTGAAACTCACAAACCAAAAGAAAACGTGAAGCTTGCCATGAAAGGGCCGAAATTCTGCATGTGTGTTCCCAAAATATTTTGACATGTATCTCGGTTTTTGCTTGCTAAAACATGATCATGTACTGAAAAATAAATGATAATATGACTTGATTGAGGTTTGAAAGAAATCTAGACATGCCTGGTTTCGTTTCGAAAGAAAACGAAAAGAAGAGACGAGACGGCGCGGAGGAGACGGAGTGGCTTGCTTCTCTACCTTTCTTGGCTCTCGATTTTTCTCCCTTTCTCCCTAGCTGCTATCCACGTTTTTTCTACTGAAAAGGGGTCTTATTTTCGGTGGAGATGGAGGGGAAAGTGATGGTTATGAAGGTGAGGAGAAGGGTGCACAAAAATAGGATCATATCAAGACCAAGTCCACTCCCCTTTTGAATTTGAATTTTGAATTGATATCAAATGAGTTGGTGGATGCTTCTAGGAGGTGGTGGCCGAAATTTAGCTTGATTCTAGACTAGGATATGTCCATTTATTTAATTAAATTGTGCTCCCAAAAATCCTAGAATTATCCTACTAATTACATGCAAAGAATTGGTCAAAGTTGGTGAGTTGGAAAATGAATCTTCTAGCACTAAGGGTGGCCGAAAAATGCATGATAAAATAAAGGGAAATGTTGATTATCTAGTCAACTAAAAATCCTTGAAAGCCTTACTAATCCTTTAAATAATTTAGTGAGCTAACCCCTTAATTTAATAACTTAAATGAGTTCATTTCTTAATCACCTCAAATAATTAAATTAAATCTTCAAACCTTCCTTTCTAACTTAAATGAACTTAGTTACTAGCTAAATTAACTTCTGGAAATATTTCTCAAATCTTAAATTCTATCTCAAAACTCCAACTCCGGTCCGGCCTCACTGAAAATACTGAAATGCTAAAAATCAAACTGCTGAACTGAAATAATAAATAATTAACTTCAAACAAATGCATTTAAAATAATCATGCAATGAAGTCAATTAAATTTAAAAATCTAGAATTATGCATGGCTTATACGTCTACTGATTTACGGGTTCTACAATCCTTCCCCCCTTAAATAAATTTCGTCCTCGAAATTAGAACTCACCGAATAACTCAGGGTATCGACTTCTCATCTCCGGCTCAAACTCCCACGTAGCTTCCTCCTCTGAATGGTTGAGCCATTTGACTTTGACTCGCTTAACCAACTTGTTCCGAAGTTTCTTCTCCTGTCTGTCTAGGATCTGCACGGGTCTCTCCTCATAAGATAAGTTCGGAGTAAGCTGCAACGGCTCGAAGTTCAGCACATGCGAAGGATTTGCCATATACTTCCTCAGCATGGAGACGTGAAAGACATTGTGTACTCCGGCCAGATTCGGCGGAAGAGCCACACAATAAGCTAGCGTCCCAACTCTGTCGAGGATCTCAAACGGTCCAATGAATCTCGGACTGAGCTTCCCTTTCTTGCCAAATCTCATGACACCCTTCATAGGTGCCACTTTCACGAAGACATGATCGCCCACTGCAAACTCTAACTCTCTCCTCCGCTGATCGGCATAACTCTTCTGTCGGCTCTGAGCAGTCCTCATCCTATCACGGATCTTGACTACTACATCTGCTGCCTGCTGAACAATCTCTGGACCCAACTCTGCTCTCTCTCCTACTTCATCCCAATGAACAGGAGATCTACACTTGCGACCATACAGCGCTTCATACGGAGCCATACCTATGGACGACTGGAAACTGTTGTTATAGGTGAACTCTACCAATGGTAAGTTCGACTCCCAACTCCCAGAGAAATCAATGACGCAAGCACGGAGAAGATCCTCTAAGATCTGAATAACTCGCTCCGACTGTCCATCTGTCTGCGGATGGAAAGCTGTGCTAAACAGCAACTTCGTACCCAAAGTCGAATGCAAACTCTTCCAAAATGAGGAAGTGAATCTGGGATCTCTGTCGGATACGATAGAAACTGGAATACCATGGAGTCGGACTATCTCTCGGATATACAGCTCTGCATACTGAACCATGGTGAAAGTCGTCTTAATAGGCAAGAAGTGCGCTGATTTGGTAAGACGATCTACAATCACCCAGATAGCATTCGATCCTCTGGCTGACCTCGGCAATCCAGTCACAAAGTCCATGGTAATGTTCTCCCACTTCCACTCGGGAATAGGAAGAGGCTTGAGCAAACCTGCTGGTCTCTGATGCTCGGCCTTCACTAACTGGCAAGTCAGGCACTCGGATACAAAACGCCTGATGTCCTTCTTCATCCCTGGCCACCAATACAATAGCTGCAGATCTTTGTACATCTTCGTACTCCCAGGGTGAATGGAGTACGGGGACGTATGGGCCTCTGATAAGATGTCTGCTCGGATAGAATCACTGCTAGGAACCCATATCCTATCTCGGTATCTCACAATACCGTCGCTGACTGAATACAAAACACTGCCCTTAGCTTCATCTCTCTTCTTCCACTGTGCCAACTGCTCATCTGCTGCCTGACCGCTGCGAATACGGTCAATAAGAGAGGACTGGATAGTCAAGGTAGATAAACGAGGAACTCTACCTCGAGGGTAAGTCTCAAGATCAAACCTCTGCATCTCGATCTGAAGAGGTTTCTGAATCGTCAAATGAGCCATCACTGCGACGTTCCTGCTCAAAGCATCCGCAACTACATTAGCTTTACCCGGGTGGTAGCTAATGTCACAATCGTAGTCTTTCACAAGCTCCAACCAACGCCTCTGACGCATGTTCAGCTCCTTCTGCGTAAAGAAATACTTGAGGCTCTTATGGTCGGTAAAGATCTGACACTTCTCTCCATACAGATAGTGCCTCCAAATCTTCAAAGCAAAAACTACGGCCGCTAACTCCAGATCATGGGTGGGGTAGTTCTTCTCGTGGATTTTCAGCTGTCGAGAAGCATACACTATCACTCTCCCATGCTGCATCAAAACTGCACCTAAACCAAGCTTCGAAGCATCGGTATAAAGGACAAACTCACCAGATCCTGACGGTACAGCCAAAACGGGTGCTGAGATAAGAGCTTGCTTCAAAGTATCGAAGCTCTTCTGACACTCCTCGCTCCACACAAACTTCACATTTTTCTTGGTCAGTGCTGTGAGTGTAACGGCAATGGATGAGAATCCCTGAATGAATTTCCTGTAATATCCTGCTAGCCCAAGAAAACTGCGGATCTCTGATGCATTCTGAGGCACAACCCAATCTCTGACTGCTGCAACTTTCGCCGGGTCTACCTCAATACCACTGCTAGAAACAATGTGGCCCAAGAACGCCACCTTCTCTAACCAGAATTCGCACTTACTGAACTTTGCGAATAGTTTATGTTTCTGCAATGTCTGCAACACTGTGGTCAGATGCCTGCTGTGCTCCTCCCGACTCTTGGAGTAGACGAGAATGTCATCTATGAACACTATCACAAACTGGTCGAGGTACGGCTGAAATACGCGATTCATGAGATCCATGAAGATCGCTGGCGCATTCGTCAGACCGAACGGCATCACTAGGAACTCGTAGTGGCCATAACGAGTCCTGAAAGCTGTCTTCGAGACATCAGCATCTCTCACCCTCAACTGGTGATAACCGGAACGCAGATCTATCTTGGAGAAAATCGAAGCTCCCTGCAACTGGTCAAACAGATCCTCAATCCTCGGCAGTGGGTATTTATTCTTCACTGTAACCCTGTTCAACTCCCTGTAGTCAATGCAAAGCCTCATCGTGCCATCCTTCTTTTTCACGAATAAGACTGGCGTGCCCCATGGAGAAAAGCTCGGGAGAATGAACTCCTTGTCGAGAAGTTCCTGGATCTGCTTCTTAAGCTCTGCCATCTCTGTCGGTGCTAGACGGTACGGTGCTTTGGATATCGGAGCCGTACCTGGCATAAGCTCAACGGAAAACTCCACCTCTCTCTCTGGTGGCATACCAGAGACGTCTTCGGGAAAAACGTCTAAGAAATCTCTAACAATCGGAACATCTGAGGCTGACTGGCTGGGTTCCTCGGGGACAGATAAAAGGGTTGCTAGAAATGCCCGACACCCTCTATGCATGAGCTTCCTAGCCTGAACATAAGGAATAATGCGCGGTAAAGGAAAGTACCTGTCCGGCTCAAATAAGAACTGCTCCATTCCAGGCGGTCGGACAAGAACGGATCTCCGCTGGAAGTCTATCAACACTCTGTTCCTCAATAGCCAGTCCATCCCTAAGATGATGTCAAATTCCGGCATCGGTAGCACAATCAGATCCGCATAAACAAGATTACCGTGCAGCTCAAGGTCTATATCTCAGATAACATTGGTGGCTGCCATCTCCTCGCCTGACGGCAACACTACTGAAAAGGCTGTATCTAGCCCAATGGTCTGGATCTTGAGAAAGTTTGCAAAGACCTCCGAAATAAACGAGTGAGTGGCCCCTGAATCTATCAAGGCCTTGGTAGCGGAACCAGATATAAAAATTCTCCCTGTCAACAACATAGTCTCCGGGTTGGTTTCCGCGGCATGGAGAGCAAAAACTCTGCCTTGGGTAGGCAGATTCCTCTGAGGGCACTGCAGCAACATGTGGTCTGGACTGCCACACTTAAAACACTTTCCTGAGCCAGCCATACATGCTCCAGGATGGCGACGTGAGCACCTGGGACAGACTGGGTGCTCCTGAGTCCTCGGGGCTGGGCGTCCCCGCTGCTGCTGCTGAAGGCCTCGGTTCCTGGGCGGTCCATGAAAAGGCCTCTTATTCTGCTGCTGATGCTGAAGAGGAGGAGGGCGGTGCGGTGCCTGGACTGGGCGCTTGCCCTGGCGATCCCTCACGATATCCCGCAGATCCTGCTCTGCGGCTAAGGCCTTGGAGACGGAAATCTCATAAGTAGCAGGGTCAGATACCCTAACATCCCGGCGCAAGATCGGCCGTAAACCCACCAGGAAGTGCATCAGCTTGGCTCTGGCCTCATTCGCTATCAGGGGCACAAAGTTACAGCCCCTCTCGAACTTACGGATAAACTCCGTAACCGATATATCCCCCTGTCTCAGACTCATGAACTCAGTGGTCAGCCTGGTGCGAACCTCCTCAGCAAAATACTTGGAGTAGAAAACCTCCGTAAAGCGGGTCCAAGAAAGTGTAGCCAATGTCAGGGCTACCGAAGCTCCTTCCCACCATAAGCGGGCGTCTCCAGTGAACAAGTAGGTGGTACATCGGACTCGGTCTGAGTCCCCCAGCTCCATAAAATCGAAGATAACCTCGAGGGATTTGATCCATCCCTCGGCAACCATGGGGTCAGATGCCCCAGAGAATTTCTTCGGGCGCATCTTCATGAATCGCTCATAAACAGCCTCGGGCCCTGTCGGCCTGGCTGCTGCTGCGGCTACGGCTGCGGCATTGCCCCCCGCAAACTGTGCGAAGAACTGTGCCATCCCAGCTAACATCTGGGCACTCATGTCCGGTTGGGGCGGTGGAGGAGGTGGTAGGTCTCCCTCTGGTCTACGCTCCTCCCTGTCCTCTCGGCGAGGCTCCACCTCTCTGTTGCGCTCTAAAATGCGTCTAGGGGGCATACTGTTCCAACATAACCCATACGTAACTAACATGCATAATTCCATAATTTATTTTAAATGGACACTGAAGTACTGAAAAGCATGCTGACAAACTAATTCATGCTTTAACTAAAATGCTGAACAAAATGCTGAACTGAAAAACTTACAGACCGAAGACGTGGCTTCGTGAGCTTCTCGCGGTCAGTAGTAGTGAAACCCTATACAGAACCACCGCTCTGATACCAACTGTGAAGGCCCTCGAACTACTTGCTTGGAAATTTGCGGAAAATTAAAAATTTTCTTTTTAAAAGAAGTCAAATGGCCTCATTCATAAAAATCACTGGTGAATCAAGTTCCATATTTCAAAATATTGCAGCGGAAGAAAATAAAATTTGCCAAAAATCACAATTTAAAAATATCCAACAACTGATAAAAATTGTTTGCGGAATAACATAACAACTGCTGCACTGAGGTCCTCGGGTGCCACTACTGCCGACCCAAGCTGGCTCACTGGTCCCCGCCCTCGGCCCTGGCCTCATCAGTACCTTCAACAATCAAGTCTAGTGAGCCTAAAGACTCAGCATGCATATATCGCAGGTAACGAGTAAAAATCTGAATTAAAATATGCATGAGTTAACATATCCTGTCCTGAGGCATACTGAAAAATAATATGTACTGAGCAATTATAATACGTGCATAACTGAACTGGAAATCACTGTAAAAATATTTGCTCCTTGGAGCCTGTACTGAAATATCTGGTAAAATTTTCTGTTGAGATTATGTTTTACGCCTGTGGCCACTGCACTAAGCTGAACTGATCGGTAACTGGCTACCGGGGAGGCTGAAACTGAACTGAGCTGGCCGGTCACTGGCGACCGGGTGGTACCATACTGAACTGATCGGTCACTGGCGACCGTATAAAATAACACTCCCACATAGTGAATGAACCACAAGCCATATCGCATAAATCTCAAAAAAAATAATCATTTTCTATTTAATGCACGTAAAATAATTAACTGGCGTAATGAAAATTCATGTAATTTTACCAACTGGATTGGATTGGATCGTTCCCAGGCTCGCTGCAACCTAACTGTGCCATGAAAAATATGCAATAGCTTAAACATGACCAACTATGCAATTTACGTTCAAAAGATGCGACTATGACGCCTAATGACTTCGCATTTAATCATGACTCCGAGCCAACCTGAACCGACACTGAACCGACGTATAGTCATGATTAAAATACGCTGAAAAATCATAAAATAATGTTCCTAAAATGATAGGGTCGAAATCTAGGTGGAATGGAGGCCAAAACACGAAACGCTCTTTCGAGAGTCAATTTGGCACATTGCACCGTAAATTCTCGTACGACCTCAAAAATGATCCAAATGACGAACGGTCGAAAACATGACCTTCCCAACTCAATGAGGCACTGTCCAGTCCAAGGCCATGGGCTAAAAGCCAACCAAGAACTCAAACGACGCTTCTGAACAGTAGCATACTTGCGGTCAAAAAAATACAGCAGCTGCGCACTACAAGACTTGCATTGATTTCGAGACTATCGGCCATTAGGGGCGTGAACCACTGACCAGAGACTCTTACCAACATCCCAAGGAATGATTTGAACCATGGCTAAGGGCCCTAGGCCAGCCACAATCCGCATCACACCAAATCTTAACCGAAGGGTCCAACCGAGAGCAACGTGCATGCGTGTGTAGTGTTTATGCTATGATCGATGTCTTGCGTCGTTCCAGTGGCCATTTGATTGACCATGGCACGATCTAGACATCTAGGAGCATGATATGAACCGTGGCTAAGGGCCATAGGCCAACCAAGATCCACACACCAAGCCACAAAAGAAACGAACCATATGCTGAAAATGGAAGGGCCGAATGGGGAAAGGGGCTGTTCTTGTTGATTATTTAAAAACCGATGAGCCATGGACCAAGCCACCAAAAGGGCAACTTAGTCACGTCTTAGACATGCTAGGGAAGTGATCCAACCATGGCTATAGGCCCTTGGGGCAGCCAAGATCAGATCCTTCCTCCATGACAAGAAACTGAATTTTCGAACAACATTTCTGCACCTATGGGGAACTTGCTGTCATTTCGGTTTTCCAGCAAGCATGGGGCTGGTTTGAATGGACCAACATGGTCCTAATGCATCCTAATACATGTATACAAGTCGCCTTGGGAGCCTGGAGTCGATCCAATACCTGAAACTCACAAACCAAAAGAAAACGTGAAGCTTGCCATGAAAGGGCCGAAATTCTGCATGTGTGTTCCCAAAATATTTTGACATGTATCTCGGTTTTTGCTTGCTAAAACATGATCATGTACTGAAAAATAAATGATAATATGACTTGATTGAGGTTTGAAAGAAATCTAGACATGCCTGGTTTCGTTTCGAAAGAAAACGAAAAGAAGAGACGAGACGGCGCGGAGGAGACGGAGTGGCTTGCTTCTCTACCTTTCTTGGCTCTCGATTTTTCTCCCTTTCTCCCTAGCTGCTATCCACGTTTTTTCTACTGAAAAGGGGTCTTATTTTCGGTGGAGGTGGAGGGGGGAGTGATGGTTATGAAGGTGAGGAGAAGGGTGCACAAAAATAGGATCATATCAAGACCAAGTCCACTCCCCTTTTGAATTTGAATTTTGAATTGATATCAAATGAGTTGGTGGATGCTTCTAGGAGGTGGTGGCCGAAATTTAGCTTGATTCTAGACTAGGATATGTCCATTTATTTAATTAAATTGTGCTCCAAAAAATCCTAGAATTATCCTACTAATTACATGCAAAGAATTGGTCAAAGTTGGTGAGTTGGAAAATGAATCTTCTAGCACTAAGGGTGGCCGAAAAATGCATGATAAAATAAAGGGAAATGTTGATTATCTAGTCAACTAAAAATCCTTGAAAGCCTTACTAATCCTTTAAATAATTTAGTGAGCTAACCCCTTAATTTAATAACTTAAATGAGTTCATTTCTTAATCACCTTAAATAATTAAATTAAATCTTCAAACCTTCCTTTCTAACTTAAATGAACTTAGTTACTAGCTAAATTAACTTCTGGAAATATTTCTCAAATCTTAAATTCTATCTCAAAACTCCAACTCCGGTCCGGCCTCACTGAAAATACTGAAATGCTAAAAATCAAACTGCTGAACTGAAATAATAAATAATTAACTTCAAACAAATGCATTTAAAATAATCATGCAATGAAGTCAATTAAATTTAAAAATCTAGAATTATGCATGGCTTATACGTCTACTGATTTACGGGTTCTACAGTTCGATTGATATCCAATCACTACACTCAGGACGTGCAGATATCATCTCATACATGATGCTACCAATTGCTGATGCATAAGGAATTCTTGTCATCGCCGCTATCTCTGTATCAGTCCTGGGAGACATAGACTTGGATAGGGACACGCCATGACACATTGGTAGATGTCCTCTCTTGGACTCATCCATCGAGAACCGCTTCACGATGGTATCAATGTATGTGGACTTGGCGAGACCAAGCAATCTTTTCGATCTATCTCTATAGATCTGTATTCCCAATACAAAAGATTCTTCACCCAAGTCCTGCATCGAGAACTTACTCGCTAACCATATCTTAGTTGATTGCAACATTCCTACATCATTCCAAATGAGTAGAATGTCATCAACATACAACACCAGGAATGTAACAGCACCCCCAATGACCTTCTTATACACACAGGGTTCCTCAGGATTCTTAGTAAAACCAAACTCTTTGATTGTACTATCGAATCTGAGGTTCCAACTCCTAGATGCCTACTTAGACCATAAATAAATCTATGAAGTTTGCATACCATATGCTCACTTCCGACAGATGTAAACCCTTCAGGTTGAGACATGTAAATCTCTTCCTTAATATCCCCATTACGAAAGACTTTCTTGACATCCATCTGCCATATCTCATAGTCATACCATGCAGCTATAGCTACCAATATCCTTTTGGACTTGAACATTGCAACTGGAGAAAAGGTTTCCTCAAAGTCAACTCCTTGTCTTTGAGTATATCCTTTTTCCACCAATCACGCCTTGAAGGTCAATACCTTCCCATCCGCCCCAAGCTTCCTCTTGTAAATCCATTTACACCCTATAGGAACAATTCCCTCAGGTGGATCCACGAGATTCAACACTTGGTTCGAATGCAAGGAATTCATCTCAGATTCCATCGCTTCAAGCCACTTGGATGAATCGGCATCAGATAAAGCTTCCTTGAAGGTCCTTGGATCACATCCATGGTTAGGCTCATCATGGCCCTCTTCAAGAAGCAGACCATACCTCATAGGTGGTCTCGAGACTCTCTCGGATCTTCTAGGAGCTTGTATCTCCTCTCTTGGCTCTTCGGGTGTGGGTTCTATTATTGTGGGTGTCTCTCGAACCTCTTCGAGTTCTATCATCTCCCCTTTTCTATCCAATAGAAATTTCTTTTCCAAAAAGATTGCATTCCTAGAAACAAAACATTTGTTTCTTGGGGATGATAGAAATGATATCCAACTGAATTCCTTGGATATCCCACAAAGTAACATAAAATGAATCGACAATCCAATTTATCTCCCACTACCTGCTTCACATAAGCAGGGCACCCCCATATTCTAAGATAAGAATACTTGGGAGGCTTACTCATCCATATCTCATATGGTGTCTGCCTTTGAATGGACATTTAGTGGAATATCTTTCAATTTTAAGTTATAGAGATCATTTTCAAGTTCACCAGTACCAATCAAACATTCATTCATGTAAATGTAGCGAACACCTTTGCAAAATAAACAATAATATCCATTTTTATCAACATAGAAATGAAACAATGTTTTTCACAAAATTAGGTACAAACAAAACATCTCATAAAATTAACTTAAAACTATTGTTCAACAATAAGTAAACATCTTCAACAGCCTTGGCAGCAACTCTTGCCCCATTGCCCATCCTTAAGAAGGTCACACCTTTCCTAAGCTTTCTACTTCTTTCCTTCGCCTGCAAATCATTACAGAGATGTGAGCCACATCCGGTATCCAATACCCAAGAAGTAGAGTTAATTGAAATGTTTACTTCAATTTAGAACATACCGTTTCCAGAACTTTTCTGAGCAAGATATTCTTTGCAATTACGCCTCCAATGTCCAGGCTTCTTGCAGTGATGACAAACATCACTAGTCTTGTCAGCCTTAACTGGTGTGGCTGCCACAACGGGATTCGGAGATTGCCTCAACAAGGGCACGTTCTTCTTGGGACGTTGGAAAGAACGCTTTTTTCCCTTCCCATGTGGATCAATCTTCGTACCAGATGAAGAACCCATATAAAAAACAAACTTCTCTTTCTTGATGGTTGATTCAAACGTAACAAGCATATTCACCAACTCCTCAAGGGTCGGCTCCATCTTATTCATGTTGAATTTCACCACAAAAGGATCAAATGAGCTAGGCAATGATAACAGCAACACGTCGGTGGTCAACTCCGAAGGCAAGATCAGATCCATGCCAACGAGCTTGTCCACGAACCCAATCAACTTCAGGCCATGCTCATGGACCGAGGCCCCATCTCGCATGCGCAAAGTGATCAGCTCCTTGACGGTAGCATGCCTAAGAGGCCGTGTTTGCTCACCAAAGAGGCTCCTTGAGATGCAAATGAATGTCAGCAGCACTCTTTGCATCCTCAAAACGCCTCTGCATCTCATCATTCATAGAAGTCAGCATATAACACCTGGCTATCAAGTCATGGTCACACCATTCCTTGTAAGCCTGCAATTCCTCAGAAGTGCAGTCAGTCGGAGCCTCAACAGAGGGCGACTCGGTCAGTGTATATGCTACCCTTTCCGAATTCAAGACGATTTTCAGGTTTCTTAGCGAAGTGAGGTAATTAGGTCCAGTTAATATGTGTTTGTCGAGTATTGCAGATATCGGATTGCGAATCGAAGACATTGTCAATTTGTACTGGAAAGTAAAAACAGATAAATGTTGATGACTATTTGAAAATATTTAGTAAGATATGAAGTTTGGACTTTTACTTCATAAATATTTGCTCCCACTGACATCTTTCACTACCCTCTAGTGAAAACGGGAAACTCCTTTCCTCAGTAGGTGCGTAAGGTCCAATTAGCGAATTATGATCCCGAATAATATCAGCCAATCACATTGCCTAAAAGGTAGTTTCCAATTGCATCACAATGCAACCCTCTACGTAAACTTTTGTCTCACGTTTGATTAGGACCCAATAATATGACGTCGTTCATCTTCACGTGTCAAGCCTTACCCATCGATGTTGAACCTTAATGGACGGTCACCATGAGTTCCCCCAATAATATGAGCAGAAATCATTGGAGTTTCACGTAGTTCACATCACCATATCAATGGATGTCACAGCTTTCCGGCACCCAGGGCCCCACCAATAATATGAGCCGAGCCCCGAGTACGGGTTGCGTTCATCATGCACCCATTGTCGATGGAAGACATGGAAATTATAAATAAATTTATAATTCCCCTTTTCGGGCTTGATATTAATTTTGAATCTTATTCAAAATGAGGGTTTTTTTTTTAATTTTGAAAGGTCTCATCATTAATTTTATTAAAAAGCTCGCCATGTTTGAACGTATGTTTGCCGGATTCATGCAACTTTGTTATTATCATAATAATAACGCACATACTCATTATTTATAACATATCATGCATATATTATAAACAGTAAACAAACAAGGATGATCAATCGCCCCAATACTAATGGCCCGTGTGAGCTAAACACGGGCCTAGGTCCAATCCTATGGAAATGCAAGGGATGCAAATGCAACTATTACATTAGCTTCCAATATTTACATGTCTTCGATCTTCATAATCATCATGGCCACCATCTTCCAATCTTGATCATCCACTATACTAATATTTACAAATAAATATCCATGGCAAATAGTGATACATCTCATGGGGTGGGAACGGGCCATAAACCAAGCACACTTTATAAATTGATAATTATTACAATCATTCAACACAAAATATCCTAGCATACAAGTGGGGACCCGGACGCTAATTCATTCCTTAATCGTCTTTAGGAATAATTTAAACAATTATAATAAACAGGGTCTAATTTTTTTTTTTAAAATACAAAGCGGAAACGTAATGTAATTCAATTCCAATTACATATTAAACATAAACATATAAATCTTGTACTATCTACAAGAATTCAACTAGGTTCAACTATATATCAGTGCTGAATCCTAAGTTGCTTCGAAGCCCGGATCTCCACGCTATCTAGTCCAGCCTCGTTCTTTTCTTGACCCTGATCCTATCCCACATGTTGCCATGCACACATACAAACAAGACAACAGCCGGATAACTCCGGTGAGAATTACATTCTCAGTATAAATCATGTTTACATGCAAACGTAAAAACAATATATAAGCATATAACAGATATGTCTAACATGTATTCAAATCAGAATATAAATCCATATCAAGAATAAATCCTATTCTAAACATGTACCATCATCAGGAACATAACTCATCATGTACCATATTCAGGAACATAATCAACATAAATCAATATAACTGTCAATTAGACTCATGACTCCACATTTTAGACTAGACTCAATCCTAGCCTAGGGATCCCAGTTTCCAGAAGTTAGCATTCCCATATCGACAACCAGTAATAGAAAAGACTCCAGTTCTATCCACGTCGATAGGGTATCAATCACCAGTAATAGAAGAAGCTCTGATTCTATCCACATCGATATAGTATCGATCACCTGTAATAGAAGAAACTCCAATTCTATCCACATCGATATGATATCGATCATCAATAATAGAAGATTTAAATTCTATCCACATCGATACAGTACCGATCACCAGTAATAGAAGAAGCCACATTTCTATCCACATCGATAGCCAATCATCCAGTGACAGACTTTGGCACTATCGCCAATTCACTATCTTGTGACATCGTGCAATGTGCCCGTGGCGATCCCACCACTATCAGGCACTTCTGTCACAAGATTACTCGTCTTATACCTGCTGTCTATAAATCAAGAGAACAAGTACATCAATCAAATCAATACAATAAGGTAAAGTATGTGATTTAGGGAAATTCGAGCCAAACCTCACTCGAGTTGTGCAATCCCAACTCAACATTAGTTTATACCTTTATCTTCTCGGTCCGACGAAGACGAAGTATTGAAGTCAACTCTGTCCATACCCAATCTGATAATGACAATCGAATAGATACAATATCAGTACATGACTCAGTTCAAAACCTGTTCTGATTAATACTCAAATCAAAACATAATCTGATCAATGCCAATCGACATATGATACCACAATACAATATCAACCAATACCGAATCTGCTCAATATCAATCAACTAATGTTTCGACGGCATAACAATACAGTCTCGATAACCTCGTCAATTCCAACACCACATATATAATACAAGAACTCATAATTTGAATAACAATACAAATCTGATATCGAATCTCAATTAATCAATTCCAAAAATCATAACAATTACATAATCAGTCCGTTTCTTAATCTGACTTCGATTCTATGATGTCTAACATGTCAAGAACATCATATATGAATTCCATTCAATTCTGACAACATCATAATTTCAAAACATATCAAAACGTAACAAAACTTACGTCCAGTTGTAGCTGTCGTTGCTAGGAACTCGGTGCCGTACTCAGATTATGAATCGGAAAGACGGATTTTTGCGTAACCCTCAAATTTCACACGAAAGGAACTTGGAGTTTTCTTCCCTAGGTTCTTTCTCGTTTTTCTCCTTTTGATCCTAAGAATTGTAAGGATTGATATATATATATATCATCCACGTTGCATATAGAGACCAAATGTCGATTTTTCGTGATTCATGCCTGGCGCATATGCGCGCCCAAGTCCCGCGCATATGCGCCGAACGTTCTGTCCGAACTTACAGCAGTTCGCGCAAATGCGCGACGTCCTTCCGCGCATGTGCGCAACATTCTCTGGACTCGAGTCGTACCGATACACCTCCTCGCGCATATGCGCGCCCTATCTCGCGCATATGCCCGAGGTCCTCTGCCTTCGCCATGAGCTGCTCGCGCATGTGCGTGCAAGGTTCTGTCTACCTCGCGCATGTGCGCCCATCACGTCGCGCATGTGCGCGAGGACTCTTTTTTGCTCCTCATTTTGATTTTCTTTCGTCTTTCCTGGTCTGATCCGTTGTCTATAATCATATCAATTAATAAATAAATCATTTCAGATTAATCTCGAATTGCGGTAATAAAATCTCGGGCCTTACATATCTCCCCCTCTAAGATATGATTTCGTCCTCGAAATCACAGGCAATCAATTCAGATAAGGAAGAAATGTATACTAGAGGTTACTTCAGAAAATTCATTCTATCAAACCATTCTGATAAAATTAATTGCAAATATTCGTTATACAACATCCGTATATACCAATCAACAGCTCATACCCAATCAATATCATCAGCTTTTATCAAATTCAATCTCAGATATCACCGTAATATCATTCCCATTCAGCGGAAATCTGCAGTACTCACTGTACAATGTCTTGTCTGTGGCTATCTCAATACTCGTTTGATAGCTATCATTATACAATAATTCATAAAGTGACAAGACATCAGGTCACTAGTGCAAAAATCCAGCACTATAGTTTCTGGATATCCTCCAGTATCTAGATAGTTCGCTCCGACTATCCGTCAATCTATAAACCATAGATATAACATCATGTTATACATTCTGTCAAAAGTTTAAAATCAACCAAAAATCACGGTATGATATAATTAATTCTGGCATTCAATACCATTTGACCCCCTTTTCTGACTTACCTCTCAGTCGTCTTGTCATATCTGTACGTCATCCTGTACAATATACATATGCCGATTTGAACAATCGTTCAATCATAACCACATCCTGGTACATTCTTGGCACGATTTTGGTAAGTCTATCACCAGATCCATAGAAATGTACTCCTATTTCTATTCAGGAATCGATAATCTGTATAACCAATCTCCTGGTTTCTATCTTCCTGTCTTCATCTGTCAGCGAATTAGACATTTCAATACAAATTCTGACAAAACTGATTTCATTTGTTTACATCAAAACTGTCCGTTCGTATTATCACACATTTCTTTTTACTAGAATAATACGGAATCTACTACTATGTGCCTCTGACAATACCTGTCATTTCAAATTCGAAATATCTGGCACAAACAAATCAGCTAATTATTTAAAATAAAGCATTACCTACCTGGTATACTGATTGACACACTGTTCTGACTATCGAAATCAAGTTCTGAACAATCGGATCACTGTCTCAATTGTGCTACAATCAATTAGTATACTATCTTCAGATATCACAGACTCTGAATATAATCTGTTGCAATCTGGATTCATAGCCGAACAATTCTGTATACAACAATCTCGGTTCCCAGAATATTCAATACGGATTTCACCTGTTCGATTCAATCAATCATACGCTGCGAATATATCAAAATATCGTAGATAACACGAGCATATGATCATCAGGACACTTCGGAACACAGGATTTATCAACCCATACACAGAACTGAAGTATTCCCCAGAGAAACACATAATCAGATGTAACTCTAACTCTCAAGCAGTAAATCTTCTAACTGACATTTCAATTCTTTCAAATCAATCAATATCATTCTGTACAGAATTCTAAAATGAAATTCATACCTGATATCAAATCAAGGCTGAAGTCGCTCTCCCTGATATAAGACAAACCCTGAATTTCATCTGGAACGACTATAGAAACTCTCCTGCTACTGACAAATCATTCCCAGATAGGCTCAACTTCAGTAATCAACTGAATAAATAAGGAATTACTCCATTCTTTTCGATAATCATCGAATCATACATAATACGGATATCAAGGAATTCAAAATCGAGAATCCTTACTGTATATCATTCGTTCATCGGCCATTTCGGGTCCGAATCTTACCATCTCCTGGCAAGAATCTATAATAGTTCTGTACTTGTTAGCATATTAATATCTATAATATAGTCAGAATCAAATAACACATGTACAATATAATCTAATTCAATCTCATTCTCTCTTTTTACTGCAGTACACAATATATCACTGAATTCACTGATATCAATTCCTCTCCCCAAAAGGTAAAAAGATCAATACTACAGTAATACAGACCCAGAAGATACAACATATATCAATACAATTCAGTCAAAGATAATCGTAGGGAATGCATTAGTATATATCAATACATATGCAACGTAATCATAAAAGATTATTACTTGCCACTATATCATCACGTGTGTCCTGGGTCTGTTCCTCGATCACTACCACCAGATGATTCTTCTCTCTGAAATCTTCGGGAACCTCCCTGTAGACAAACTCTAGCAAAGTGTCCCTGCTGTTTACAGATATTGCACCTACCAGTCACTCACTGGCACTGCTCCATGGAATGTCTCCCTCCGCAAGTCCTGCAATAAAATCCAGTTTAACTCGGGTTAGAACCACTGGAGCTAGATGAACCGCTCCCTAACTTCTTGAACTGTTTCTTTCGAGCTTTCAGCAAATTTTGCTTCCCACTCGTACTGCCACTATCCAATCGGAGGTGGAATTGTTGTGTCTGGGGTTGCATTGCACACAACCTTTCTTGTAGTCTAATCAAACTCGTCTCAGCTCTTTTTGCTTTATTCAAAGTATCAGCAAAATGGTAAGGTCGCTGCATATTTATCAATGCAACTATCTCTGAATTCAATCCTTTGATGAACTGCTCAGTTACAGCTTCATCATTCCCAGCTATCTGAGGAACAAAACGCAGTAAAGTAGGGAATTTAGCAACATATTCTTCAATATTCAGTTGGGCTTGTCTCAAATTCTCAAATTCTGCTCTTTTGTCCTCTCGGTACGATCCTGAGATGAATCTTCGATAAAATTCAGCTTTAAAGACTTCCCATGTAATCACCGTACCCCGTTGTTCTAATACTCTTTTGGTTGTAATCCACCAACTCCTAGCGACCTCGTGTAACTGATTGGGCACTAGTTTAATTCTCTGTTCCTTTGGATAACCAAGTGAATCAAACAGTATCTCTATATCATCTAACCAATTCTTACACTCTTCGGACATCTCAGTACCCCTCAAAATCGGCGGTTGAAACGACTGAAATTTGTTCAGTTGTATTTCCATCAAAGTTTCTGTCTCATCCATCTGATCAATCGATGTACTACCCAATTCTCGAATTCTTCTTGGAGAGATCTCTGATTACCACAAGGGTTAGTATCACATGAGATAAATCAATCTCAGTCCCTTCCTGATCAGCTTACCTTCTGATCAAAAATTGGTTCTGATTCATTTTCAAATCAAATACATTACCAAATCAACTCAGGTATTCAGGTAACATGTATTTAAAAGCAGTAAACATAATATCATGCTAGCATACACAATGTAATTCCACATTATAAGTAATTCACATGCTAGCAATCACATGCAGGAAAGAAACACATTCTACCCCGCTCACTAGCTTCTATCTCAGTCTCAAGAACCTACAGTTCTAGAACCTAATGTTCTGGAACCTAATCCTCTGATACCACCTGTTGTGGGGACCCGGACGCTAATTCATTCCTTAATCGTCTTTAGGAATAATTTAAACAATTATAAAAAAAGGGTCTAATTTTTTTTTTAAAATACAAAGCGGAAACGTAATATAATTCAATTCCAATTACATATTAAACATAAACATATAAATCTTGTACTATATACAAGAATTCAACAAGGTTCAACTATATATCAGTGCTGAATCCTAAGTTGCTTCGAAACCCGGATCTCCACGCTATCTAGTCCAGCCTCGTTCTTTTCTTGACCCTGATCCTATCCCACCTGTTGCCATGCACACATACAAATAAGACAACAGCCGGATAACTCCGGTGAGAATTACATTCTCAGTATAAATCATGTTTACATGCAAACATAAAAACAATATATAAGAATATAACAGATATGTCTAACATGTATTCAAATCAGAATATAAATCCATATCAAGAATAAATCCTATTCTAAACATGTATCATCATCAGGAACATAACTCATCATGTACCATATTCAGGAACATAATCAACATAAATCAATATAACTGTCAATTAGACTCATGACTCCACATTTTAGACTAGACTCAATCCTAGTCTAGGGATCCCGGTTTTCAGAAGTTAGCATTCCCATATCGACCAACAGTAATAGAAAAGACTCCTGTTCTAACCACGTCGATAGAGTATCGATCACCAGTATCAGAAGAAGCTCAGATTCTATCCACATCGATATAGTATCGATCACCAGTAATAGAAGAAACTCCAATTCTATCCACATCGATATGATATCGATCATCAATAATAGAAGAGTTACATTCTATCCACATCGATACAGTACCGATCACCAGTAATAGAAGAAGCCACATTCTATCCACATCGATAGCCAATCATCCGGTGACAGACTTTGGCACTATCGCCAATACACTATCTTGTAACATCGTGCAATGTGCCCCTGGCGATCCCACCACTATCAGGCACTTCTGTCACAAGATTACTCGTCTTATACCTGCTGTCTATAAATAATGAGAACAAGTACATCAATCAAATCAATACAATAAGGTAAAGTATGTGATTTAGGGAAATTCGAGCCAAACCTCACTCGAGTTGTGCAATCCCAACTCAACATTAGTTTATACCTTTATCTTCTCGGTCCGACGAAGACGAAGTATTGAAGTCAACTCTGTCCATACCCAATCTGATAATGACAATCGAATAGATACAATATCAGTACATGACTCAGTTCAAAACCTGTTCTGATTAATACTCAAATCAAAACATAATCTGATCAATGCCAATCGACATATGATACCACAATACAATCTCAACCAATACCGAATCTGCTCAATATCAATCAACTGATGTTTCGACGGCATAACAATACAGTCTCGATAACCCCGTCAATTCCAACACCACAGATATAATACAAGAACTCATAATTTCAATAACAATACAAATCTGATATCGAATCTCAATTAATCAATTCCAAAAATCATAACAATTACATAATCAGTCTGTTTCTTAATCTGGCTTCGATTCTATGATGTCTAACATGTCAAGAACATCATATATGAATTCCATTCAATTCTGACAACATCATAATTTCAAAACATATCAAAACGTAACAAAACTTACGTCCAGTTGTAGCTGTCGTCGCTAGGAACTCGGTGCCATACTCAGATTATGAATCGTACGGACGGATTTTTGCGTAACCCTCAAATTTCACACGAAAGGAACTTGGAGTTTTCTTCCCCCGGTTCTTTCTCGTTTTTCTCCTTTTGATCCTAAGAATTGTAAGGATTGATATATATATATATATCATCCACGTTGCATATAGAGACCAAATGTCGATTTTTCGTGATGCATGCCTAGCGCATATGCGCGACGTCCTTCCGCGCATGTGCGCGACATTCTCTGGACTCGAGTCGTACCGATACACCTCCTCGCGCATATGCGCGCCCTATCTCGCGCATATGCACGCGTTCCTCTGCCTTCGCCATGAGCTGCTCGCGCATATGCGCGTCTTTCTTCGCGCATGTGCGCGCAAGGTTCTGTCTACCTCGCGCATGTGCGCCCATCACGTCGCGCATGTGCGCGAGGACTCTTTCATGCTCCTCATTTTGATTTTCTTTCGTCTTTCCCGGTCTGATCCGTTCCGTCTATAATCATATCAATTAATAAATAAATCATTTCAGATTAATCTCAAATTACGGTAATAAAATCTCGGGCCTTACAATACACATAGCAAATTGGGCTTGGACTTTTGATCATCCTTCATGCATAATATCACATATCATACACCATCAATTAATTATCACAATAATTAATTGATCGAATATTATATATCTTGATCCAATCACTAACCGCCACGATTATAAACTAAATTAACAAAGTATACAAACGCCTTTGTCTACTTTCAAATTAATTTATTTATAACCGAATTTCTTGTAAATCACCATTTACTATAAATATTTAAAGTCCAACTTAAAATATTTATTTCATGAGAAAATATTTGCAACTTTTGTAATTCTAAACTTAAGGGCCCAAAAACTTATTTTTCACCAAAAACATTTTGGCCCATTTAAAATTCACAAATATGTTAGCCATTCAATGGCCCAACAACTCAAGGCTCATGACACTTTGATATTCCAAAACACTTTTGGAAACCCTAGTCGTCATCGCCGACGCCGGAGCTCCGTCGCCGGATTCCGGCAACAAAATTTTTTTTTTATTTTTAAAAGGAACCTTCGAGGGGCTGCCCGAAACGGGCAGCAACAAGCTGCCTTAAACATGAAAAATTTTCGGCCTCTTTTGTTGCAAAATTTTGGTCTCATGCGGTTAGAAATCAATCTCAATATAATATCTTGTAATTGCTACACAAAATCGTAACCTTAGCTCGGATACCACTTGAAAGGGGACCGGCTATGGTGACCGGAAGCGCAACGGAAGTTAAAAATTTTGATTTTTCATGCAATATTTCGGCCACCTCATAATATTGTGTAGCAAATACAACAAACACCAAATATCATACATAGGGTGTTGAGAAGTTTACCTATCAATCTCAAGGATTGATGTAATGGCTCCAACTTTGTTGTCAAACAACAAAGCACTTCAAGGCAAGACAATCTACAAGCTTCCTCCTTTGAACACTCCTTGTTCAAAAATCAAGCCCACCACTTGCTAGGTAAATCCCCTCTTAATTTGCACTAGAAAATTAAGAGGATTTTTCAAGGAGAAGAATATTTCTTCCTCAACACTTGAAGAAGAAAAGAAAAGGAAAAACTTGGAGAGAATTGTGCTCAAATTTCGGCCAAGGTGGTGTTGAATGAGGGAGGATGAGTTGTCTTGGTAGTGCAAAAAGTTGATCCAAAAAGGTTACATGTCATGCATTATTTTATTCAAAAATATTCCCCAACTCTTCAACTCTTAAGCTTGTAACTATTACAAGGCCCATGGACTATTTAAATTGTCTCAAATATGTTTGAGCCCAATTAGACTTTACTTGATTTTACTCAAGCCCACTAGTTAAAAAATTATTTCCAATTGGGCTCTACAAGGCCCAATGTTATTTAATTAATTCAACACTTGAATTAATTTAATTATTTGGACTCTACTAGCCCCACTAGTGTTTAATTAATTCAACACTTGAAATAATTTAATTTAGTCCATAATAATGTTTATGAAAATCACAATTTTCAAATACATTATTTACTTGGCCTATTTTTAATTTAGGAACACATTCATAAATTAAAAATTACATTTCTCTCATAGAAGTCATACTTCTATTTTTCTCAACGCTTATAAACTCATTTATAAGCCGTTCAACACATTGAACTATTTTTACTTCTCAACGGGATCTAAAAAACTAGTACTTGTGTGGCCCTCAATGGTTCATTGATACAACTAGCCGTGGGTTCACATCTCCATGTGATTCGGACTAAACATGTCCTTATTTGAGCATACCCCAATTGCTCCATTTTTACTTATCAACTCCTTGATAACAAGAACGTCAGAACTCAAGTCTGATAGTACCCAACCAATCATGTTAAACGCCTAGCAGCATCGCTTACATGATACCCAACCAATCATGTTTAACCGGACCTAAATATCTCACTTGGCTAAGAAATCTGAAAATCGTCCTAAACTCGGAAAAGATTGCATATACACTGACTGAGTCGCCCCTTGCTGAGGCTCCGACTAGATGCACTCCTGAGGAATTGCAGACCTACAAGGATTGGTGTGACCATGACTTGAAGGCTAGGTGTTATATGCAGGCTTCTATGAACGATGAGCTGCAGAGGCGTTTTGAGGATACAAAGAATGCTGCTGACATTCATATGAACCTCAAGGAGCTCTTTGGTGAGCAGACTCGGCCTCTTAGGCATGCTACCGTCAAGGAGCTGATCACTATGCGCATGCCAGATGGGGCCTCGGTCCATGAGCATGGCTGAAGATGATTGGGCTCGTGGACAAGCTCGTTGGCATGGATCTGATCTTGCCTTCGAAGTTGACCACCGACGTGTTGCTCTTATCGCTGCCTAGCTCATTTGATCCTTTTGTGGTGAACTTCAACATGAACAAGATGGAGCCGGCCCTTGAGGAGTTAGTGAATATGCTTGTGACCTTTGAGTCCACTATCAAGAAAGAGAAGCTGGTTCTTTTTTTGGGCTATTCATCTGGTACGAAGACCAGTCCACCAGGGAAGGGAAAGAAGCGTTCTTTCCAACGTCCCAAGAAGAGCGTGCCCTTGAAGAGGCAGACTCCGGGTCCCGTAGTGGCAACCACACCAGTGAAGGCTGACAAGACTGTTGACATCTGTCATCACTGCAAGAAGCCTGGACATTGGAGGCGTAACTGCAGGGAATATCTTGCCCAGAAGAGTTCTGGAAACGGTATTTCTATATCGAAGTAAACATTTCAATTAACTTTACTTCTTGGGTGTTGGATACCGGCTGTGGCTCACATCTCTGTAATGATTTGCAGGTGATGGGAAGAAGTAGGAGGCTCAGGGAAGGTGAGACCTTCTTGAGGATGGGCAATGGGGCAAGAGTTGCTGCCAAAGAAGTTGGAGATGTTTCTTTAATTTTGAAATATGATTTTAAGTTGTTGTTAAGAGATGTTTTGTTTGTACCAGACTTGGTGAAAAACATTATTTCCATTTCTATGTTAGACAAAGATGGATTTTCTTGTTTATTTAGCAAAGGTTTTTGCAATATTTACAAGTATGAATGTTTAATTGGTACTGGAGAACTTGAAAACGATCTCTACACCTTAAAATTGAAAGATATTCCACTTAACAATGTCCAAGCTATAAAAACAACAAACAAGCGCAAACAAGATACTCTAAATTCGGCACAATTATGGCATGCTCGATTAGGACATATTTCCCTAAGAAGGATGAACAAGTTAGTGGGAGTAGGCCTGTTTGATATGTCTGATATTAATGCTCTCACGACTTGTGAATCCTGTCTGAAAGGAAAGATGACCAAAATTCCCTTTAAGGGCCATGTGGAGCGAGCCAAAGGGTTATTGGATTTGATCCATACAGATGTGTGCGGTCCGCTTAGCATCACCACTAAGCTTGGACATGCCTACTTCATCACCTTTATCGATGACTTTTCGAGGTTCGGGTATGTGTATTTGATGAAATACAAGTCTGAAGCCTTTGGAAAGGTTCAAAGAATTCAGAAGTGAAGTAGAGAAACAGTTGGGATGAAGCATCAAGACCCTTCGATCGGATCAAGGTGGTGAGCACTTGAGTGCCGAGTTCCAAGAGTATCTTAGGGAGAATGGGATTCTCTCGCAGTGGACTACGCCCGCTACACCGCAGTTGAATGGTGTTTTGGAGCGTCGTAACCGGACTTTGATGGACATGGTTCGGTCTATGATGGGGTTCACGGAGTTGCCGCCATCCTTTTGGGGATATGCGCTTGAGACAGCGGCAATGTTGTTGAACAATGTCCATACAAAGGCAGTTGATAAGACACCATATGAGATATGGATGGGTAAGCCACCCAAATATTCTTATCTTAGAATATGGGGGTGCCCTGCTTATGTGAAGTAGGTAGTGGGAGATAAATTGGATAGTCGATCCATTTTATGTTACTTTGTGGGATATCCAAAGAATTCGGTTGGATACTACTTCTATCATCCCCAAGAAACAAAGGTGTTAGTTTCTAGGAATGCAACTTTTTTAGAAAAGGAATTTCTATTAGATAGAAAAGGCGAGATGATAGAACTCGAAGAGGTTCGAGAGACACCCACAATTGTAGAACCCACACCCGAAGAGCCAAGAGAGGAGATACAAGCTCCTAGAAGATCCGAGAGAGTCTCGAGACCACCTATGAGGTATGGTCTGCTTCTTGAAGAGGGCCATGATGAGCCTAACCATGGATGTGATCCAAAGACCTTCAAGGAAGCATTATCTGATGCCGATTCATCCAAGTGGCTTGAAGCGATGGAATCTGAGATGAATTCCATGCATTCGAACCAAGTGTGGAATCTCGTGGATCCACCTGAGGGAATTGTTCTCATAGGGTGTAAATGGATTTACAAGAAGAAACTTGGGGCGGATGGGAAGGTTTTGACCTTCAAGGCGCGATTGGTGGCAAAAGGATATACTCAAAGACAAGGAGTTGACTTTGAGGAAACCTTTTCTCCAGTTGCAATGTTCAAGTCCATAAGGATTTTGCTAGCCATAGCTGCATGGTATGACTAAGAGATATGGCAGATGGATGTTAAGACAGCCTTTCTTAATGGGGATATTAAGGAAGAGATTTACATGTCTCAACCCGAAGGGTTTACATCTATCGGAAGTGAGCATATGGTATGCAAACTTCAAAGATCTATTTATGGTCTAAAGTAGGCATCTAGGAGTTGGAACCTCAGATTCGATAGTACAATCAAAGAGTTTGGTTTTGCTAAGAATCCTGAGGAACCCTGTGTATAAGAAGGTCAGTGGGAGTGCTGTGACATTTCCGGTGTTGTATGTTGATGACATTCTACTAACTGGGAATGATGTAGGAATGTTGCAATCAACGAAGATATGGTTAGCGAGTAAGTTCTCGATGCAGGACTTGTGTGAAGCATCTTTTGTATTGGGAATACAGATCGATAGAGATAGATCAAAAAGATTGCTTGGTCTCACCCAGTCCACATACATTGATACCATCTTGAAGCGGTTCTCGATGGAAGAGTCCAAGATAGGACATCTACCAATGTGTCATGGCGTGTCCCTATCCAAGTCTATGTCTCCCAAGACTGATGCAGAGATAGCGGCGATGACCAACATTCCTTGTGCATCTGCGATTGGTAGCATCATGTATGCGATGATATCTACACGTCCTGACGTGGCTTTTGCACTAAGTGTAGTGAGTAGATATCAATCCAACCCTGGTCTTCCACACTGGAAAGCTGTGAAAGACATCCTCAAGTATTTGAGAAGGACCAATAAATTGTTCTTGGTCTATGGGGGTGGAGAACTGAAATTGGAAGGCTATACCGACTCTAGCTTCCAAAGCGATATCGATGACTCGAAGTCAACCTTTGGATTTATATTCATGCTCAATGGTGCTGCTGTCTCTTGGAAGAGTTCGAAGCAAGACAATACAGCGGATTCCACCACTGAGGCAGAATATATTGCTGCATCAGCTGCAGCAAAGGAGGCTGTTTGGATAAGAAATTTCGTCCAAGAGTTGGGCGTCATTTCTAATGGAGTTGCTCATGTCCCGGTGTTTTGAGACAAAACGGGAGCCATTGCTTAAGCAAAGGAGCCGAGGTCTCATCAGAAGTCCAAACACGTATTGAGAAAGTACCACATCCTCAGAGAGATCGTGGAGAGAGGAGATGTCACGATTGACAAAGTCGGCTCCGCAGATAATGTGGCTGATCCGCTAACTAAGCCTTTACCTGGAACATTGTTCGAGAAGCATCACGAATCGATGAGTTTGAAGCATATGGGTAGTTAGCTCTATTGCAAGTGGGAGATTGTTAGAGTAGGTGCACGTCGAGCCAAGTGTTGGCCGAGTGTTCACAATGAAAATCTATGTATAAACAGTCTTTATTATAATAATATTTGAATTTATCGTTTTGGCACTTCATTATCTGTATACCCATGCTAGTTGCATAGATAAAGTCCTTGAATATACAAATAGTAGAAAGAATATGAGATGCTCATATGATGAGTATCATGAAACTCATATTTGGAATATTGTATATTCTAAACAGTTCCTAGTCAATTCAGCAGCCACTAAGAAGGATATAGGCCGCTTGAGTTCGAGACTAGTATCTGCGATGTGAGTACCATGTTTCATTGGTAGGTGACATTGTGATGTCTGAGCATGCAGAAAGGTGCTCCTTGTAGAGTGCACTGAACAACCCTCCATAAAAGGACTTTCCAAGTGGTTCTCACTTATCGAGTGGAAAAGTCCTAGTTTATGGTTGTACACCATTAGTCCTTATGACCCAGGACAACATTGAGACTCTATGTGCTAGAATTACACTTTGACTTGTTTACCGACTCTCATGGGGTCATCAGGTGGCAAGGTTGGGTGTTCTGTCGAAACATATAGGAGTCGATGCATTATAGTCGGGGATTCACCGCTTACCTTCGGGTATGGATATCCTATGGGTTATCATGTGTATGTAGGTTGAAATCTCTGATCAGAGTATGGTGGTAATTATGAAAGGGGTTTCATAGATTATACCATCGATGCAACTACAACATAACACATAGTATCGATTCATTGACAACTCTCGATAAACCAATGGTTGTCGAATCGGTCGGGATATATGAGTTGAAGGGACCGTACTGTACGCTAACCATAATTGAATGGTTCTGAAAGGCACTATCATTTGATACCTAGGGAATCATGTAAGCGATGCTGCTAGGCGTTTAACATGATTGGTTGGGTACTATCAGACTTGAGTTCTGACGTTCTTGTTATCAAGGAGTTGATAAGTAAGAATGGAGCTAAGGACATGTTTAGTCCGAATCACATGGAGATGTGAACCCACGGCTAGTTGTATTAATGAACCATTGAGGGCCACACAAGTACTAGCTTTCTAGATCCCGTTGAGAAGTAAAAATAGTTCAATGTGTTGAACGGCTTATAAATGAGTTTATAAGCGTTGAGTAAAGTAGAAGTATGACTTCTCTGAGAGAAATGTAATTTTTAATTTATGAATGTGTTCCTAAATTAAAAATAGGCCAAGTAAATAATGTATTTGAAAATTGTGATTTTCATAAACATTATTATGGACTGAATTAAATTAATTCAAGTGTTGAATTAATAAAACACTAGTGGGCCTAGTAGAGTCCAAATAATTAAATTAATTCAAGTGTTGAATTAATTAAATAACATTGGGCCTTGTAGAGCCCAAATGGAAATAATTATTTAACTAGTGGGTTTGAGTAAAATCAAGTAAAGTTTAATTGAGCTCAATTATGTTTAAGACAATTAAAAAGTCTATGGGCCCTTTGTAAATGTTACAAGCCCACTAGGTTTTGCATGCTTGGGTGGTGAAGGGGTGGGTATACTATTGATTAAAATATTGCATGGCATGCAACTTTTTTGGATCAACTTTTCCCACACCCAAGAAAAGTCTTCCCCCTCTCATTATTCATGTGTTGGCCGAAATTTGAAGGGAACTCTCTCAAAATTTTTCTCTCATTTTTGTGTTCTTCAATTGTTGGAGAAACAAGTCACTTCTCTTTGAAAATGCCTTACATTTTCTAGTGCAAGTGTGAGGTGGATCTACAAAGTTGGTGGTGGGCCTAATTCTTGAAGGAAAGGAGGAGAGCTTGTAGATTGCCATCCCATTCAAGAGCTTTGTTGTTTGACAACAAAGTTGGAGCCATCATCAACCTCAAGAGGTTGATAGGTAACGATTTTCTCAAAACACCCTATGTATGATTTTTGGTGTTTTATTGTATTTGCTACACAATATCATGAGGTGGCCGAAAATTTTCTTGAAAAATTCGATCTTTAAACTTCCGTTGCTCTTCCGGTCACCGTAACCGATCCCCTTTCACTCTCACAATCATCAGTCGTCTCACTACCCTTCAGAATCGGCGGTTTAAATGAGTGAAACCTCTGTAATTGTGATTCCATCGATGTTACTGTCACATCCATCTGATCGGTCAAGATGCTACCCAGCTCTAGGCTTATCCGAGGAGATAAATCTGATTATCAAAAGAATTAGTAACCAGGAACAACCAACCGGTTTCAGCCCTCCTCTAATCATCTTACTGCTGATCAAGAATCGGTTTTGATTCATTTTCAATAATACACATTATCAATTTAAATCAAATAATCAGGTAACATGCATTAGGAAGCAGTAAATCATGCTAGCAATCAAAAGCAAAGAAGAAAATTCATTCTACCCCGCTCACTAGCCTCTATCTCAATTCTAAAGGATCTATCGCTCTGATACCACCTGTTGTGGGGACCCGGACGCTAATCATCTTCTTAATCGTCATTGGGACTAATTTAATCAATTATAATAAACAGGGTCTAATTTTTTTTTTTAAATACTTTATCAAAGGCGGAACATAACGGCATACATCTTAATATACATGTCAGTATTAAAAGTACAAGTCTTGTACTATATACAATCAATCTCAACTAAGGTTTAACAACTATATATCAAGTCTTTAAACCCTATCTCTAGTCCAAGTCCGTAGTCTCCACTCTAATCTCGATCTTTCTTCATCTCTGTGACCCTGAACCTGTCTCACCTGTTGTCATGAACACATACAAACACGACAACAGCCGGATAACTCCGGTGAGAATAAAATCCCAGTATAAACAATGTATAAATGCAATCATATAAAACATATATAAAAGCATATTCAAACATCGAAACAGGTACAAAATCTGACAACATGAATCAATACAAATCTGTATTTCAATCAAAGACTCGTCCTCTCCACTCGACTCATCTCTAATCTAGGGATCCCGATCTAATTTAGACTTTGGAATTCTGTATCGAATATCTACAATAGAATTTGATCTACTTCTAAGCCACATCGATACACCACAAGTCTAATGTCTTGGTGGTTATACCAAAGACTTGGCGGTTCTGCCAGTAGCTAGGCTGATCTGCCCTAGACTCTACCTCGTGTTCTGTTATAACTCAATAGTCTAAGCATATAAATCTTATAACTTGCAAATATCAATGCAATGAAATAAAGTATGTGATTTAGGGAAACTCAAGTCAAATCTAACTCGAGTTGTGCAATCCCAAATCAACATTGATTTATACCTTTCTTTCTGTAGCTCTGCTAATCTGACTCTGTCGAAATCTCGAACTCACTGTCTTTCAATATCAATCTGGCAATGACAATATCAATACACTGTATCAATATACAACTCAATTCAAGACCTGTTCTGATCAATACTCAAATCAAACATACTCTGATCCATGTCTACGATATTACGAAATAATCTCAATTAATACGGAATCTGATCAATATCAATCTACTGATGTTTCGACGGCATAACCATACAGTCTTGATAACCCCGTCAATCTCAACATCACAGAATGTAATATCACGGCTCATAATTGATATCAATACAAGCATAATCTTCAATAATAATAGATCATGATATCAAATCTATACAATCTCGATCATATTATTTCTGAAAATCATAACAATTACATACACAGTCTGTTCTTCGATCTGACTTCGATTATATACTGATCAATATATCCAGAACACATAATAATAATCAAATCTCAATTCATAATCAGTAATGATACAAATCTTATATTAAATCTCAATCAATTCCTTCCAAAATCACAACAATTCCATACGGTATCTATTCTTCCGTCCGGTTTCGATTCTACGATGTTCACTATGTCAAGAACATCTAATATGAATTCTATTCAATTCAATCAACATCATATTTTCAAATCATGTTTAAACGTAACAAAACTTACGTCCAGTTGAAGCCGTCGTCATTAGAAACTCGATACTGTAATCGGATTCAAAATCAGACGGACGGATTCTTCGTAAATCACAATTTTTACGTCAAAGGAATTTGGAGCTTCCTCTGGAATTCCATTCTCGTTTCTCTCTCTTTTTCAATTGAGAAAGCAAGCTTGTGTATATATATATATATATATATCCACGTTGCAAGCAAGGCTAGGTTGCTCATCTCTTCACACAACACGTCTCGCGCATATGCGCGAGACCTTCGGGTCTCCGCGCTGGTGCTCTCGGCAGCTCGCGCATATGCGCGCCCCATCGCCGCGCATATGCGCGAGACCTACTGTCTCGTGCACACCTACACTCGCGCATATGCGCGAGACCTACTGTCTCGTGCACACCTACACTCGCGCATATGCGCGCCTTACTCGGCGCATATGCGCCCACTTCTCTGGACATCTTGAGCATGTGCGCGTGTTCGAGTCGCGCATGTGCGCCCAATGTTCGGTCGCGCGTCATGGCTTCCATACACCTCGCGCATATGCGTGCCTACTCTTCACGCATATGCGCGAGACCTTCGGTCCTCGGACAAAACTCTTGTTTTCTTCCGTATTTTCGGTGTAATCTATAATTGCATCCATAATTCATGGCAGATTACAATAATTGCAATATCGGGCCTTACATTTCTCCCCCTCTAAGATATGATTTTGTCCTCGAAATCACAGACAATCATATCATGGGTACTCATATCAGATATGAAAGGAAGTATGCATATATCGAAGCTAAAAGAAACTCACCTCAATTAACCAAATCTGAAGTCTCTGCTTCATGTTAAATTCTGTTTCTTCAGTAGCTTCTTCAATGCCTTACAACTTCATTGACTTTCAACAGTAGAATAGTCTTCATTCTGAATTCTCTTTCTTCTACTGATTCTGATTCCAATCTGGAATACTCATTCAAGGAGTATAATATCATAATATAACTCGAAATAACTCTGATCGTATTAATCTCAGAATACAGGCTATACAATATCAGTATATACAAATCAATACTCATAACAAATCTATACCATCATCGGCTATCAAATCTGTTTAATCTAAATTAATTCAATATCCACCTCTTGTTTCAAATATCATTAGTCATCTTCTGACATTAGCGTATTCAGTCTATCTATTCTGAGCTGTTCCATTTTCTTCTGAATCAGCTTCATTTTCTTCTTTATATCTCTGATCATATCAGGTCTAATCTTATGAACTTCAGAAATATTGTCACACCCTTACTCTATACTTTGCATAATTACCATAATCAAAATAAGGTTTGAATGATATAACTATAGTATGAAGCAAATCAAACAAGAGGCATCACTTTGACGGTTTATAAAAATTTTGGCATGATGTCCCTATATTTTGTATAAGCCAAAAACTCAACTCAAGCAACAACCTCAAGCATATTTTGTATCATCATAACCACCGTAAAAACTTGTTCAAACCCTGACATATTTTAGTACAATACATATGTGGAAGCTATACAATAATAAGTCCCGGTTCTTGTCGAGGTGAGGCACGTCACAAGCATCCATTGGCGAACCGGCATCCTACGTTTCTTCACTACCTGATCCTGTAATACATGAGCTACGTGAGTTTATAAAACTCAATAAGTTGGCACTTGTACGTATCAATAAGCGTCGAAAGAACATACATATCAAGTCGTGACAACAATGAATCTTTAAACTATGTTATATCATAGCATATATTCATGTTCATTTTTGTACTTGAGCCTCATTAGTTGACCTGTACTACCGTGCTTGCTTTATTATATAGCTACTACTGTGTTGGACGTCAGGGAGCAACCTTTGGCAACCCCACGCCCCATGAACATATATTGGCCAATAGCTTTGGTGGACTTAAAACCACCCATGATGTCAACAAGCTCTATATCATGTAAAAATCAGTCCTTTTCTTTCAATGTTCATGTTCATTTTCATTACATAGCACCCATCATCAATATTCATGAGTTCCTTATATATTTAATACATAACAATGGAATATGGTGCTATGTTTTCATTAATAAACATACTAACAATGTACATATAGTAATAATCAATGGGAAGTATTTGAAATCATAATACTACTCATGTATTACTTCAAGAACATGCCAACTTACTGTCCAAGCGTACGAATACTTGTTTGAGACGATGTATCTCGCACCTATACTGTCAAATATATCAAAAAATCCAATCACTATATCTATATGGTCTTATACATGTATAACAACCATTAAAAAGATGAAAACTTACAACTCTAAGATGCCCTTGGGATGGAGAACTAAATTATAACTTCAATTGATGAAGGAGAGGAAGAACAAGGTCACTTGGAGGAAGATTCCTAGGTTTTCTCTCGAGTCTTGCTGTGGAAGAAGATAGGTGAATTGATAAAGATGCTAAGAAATTCGATGCTTATTTTTTTATACAGTGCCGGGAGCATATGCGCGACATTCTGGGCGCATATGCGCGGCCTGTTCTGCCCTCCCGGCGCACATGCGCGAATTCTGGCGCATATGCTCGCTGCATTCTGCCACAAAAATCATTTTTAACTTCCGAATTAGCAAAAGTGGTCAACATGAAAGTTGTAGCCCTATGTGGTTTCTTGAATCTCCCCAAATTGCAGGTCATTTAGAGGTCTGAGTAAAAAGTTATGCCCATTCTCCCAACATGTGTCAGTGCAGGAACAACGAAACACACGACACACTTCGGACCACTTTTGGCTCGTCTTCCCTAATGATTTGAACAAAACCCAAAACGTGAAAGTTGTAGCATTATATCTTATCTTTCTAATGGTTAAGGCCTCACACAATTTGAATCAATATTCAAATCATTATGCTAAAACCCGTAACAACTACCACAATTTCGTCTCATTTCCTGCAGTCCTATACCAACTTTCATTACACTACTTCTACCTACACCTCTTACTACCACTATTTTAACACATATTTATTCTCAATACACCATAGACAATATAAAACTCATGTTCAATCTCAATATTGATACCTCAATCATTACGTGAAATCTGATGAGCTAAATAACTATATAATAAACGACATAAACACATTATTATCATTTGTACGAGTAACCGGGCATTACAATTCTCCGCTCCTTCAAAGAATTTCATCCTCGAAATTTGACGTACCATATAGTTCGGGATATCTCTGTTGGATCTCGTCTTCTCGCTCCCAAGTTGCTTCTTCAATTGCATGGTTGCGCCACAGTAGTTTTACCAAGGGTATTTCCTTGCCTCGTAACACTTTTGATTTCCTATCGAGGATTTGGACTGGTCGTTATTCATATGAGAGATTCGATGCAAGCTCCAATGGTTCATAATGAAGAACATGAGAAGGGTTGGCCAAATACTTTCGTAGCAATGAAACGTGAAAAACATTATGAACATTTGACAAGTTCGGTGGTAAAGCAAGTCGGTAGGCTCTGTCTCCTATTCTTTCCAAGATTTCAAATGGACCGATATATCTTGGACTCAATTTTCCTTTCTTACTAAAACGCAAAATGCCCTTCAATGGTGATATCTTTACAAATACATGGTCACCAAACTGAAATTCCAATCGACGACGTCGCACATCATCATAGCTTTTCTGTCGACTCTGGGAGTGTGCATTCTTTCTCTGATCTTGGTTACCAATTCAGCTGTCTGTTGTACCAATTCAGGGCCTAATAATTTCCTTTCTCCTATTCATCCCAATGTACTGGAGATCGAAATTTTCTACCATATAATGCAGTATATGGTTCCATTCCAATGCTTGACTGATAGCTATTGTTATATGTAAACTCAACCAACGGTAGTTTACTGTCCCAACTACCTGGGAAGTCAATAGTACATGCCCTCAACATATCTTCTAAGATCTGATTCACTCTTTCTGATTGTCCATCAGTTTGAGGGTGGAATGCTGTGCTGAATGACAATCGAGTTCCTATAGCATGATGCAAGCTTTTCCAAAATGCAGATGTAAATTTGGGATCTCTATCTGATACAATGGACACTGGGATGCCATGAAGCTTCACTATCTCTTTGATGTATTCTTCAGCATATTGATTCATCGTGTATGTGGTCTTCACCGGAAGAAAGTGAGCTGATTTCGTAAGTCGATCCACAATAACCCATATAGCATTGAATCCTCTTTGTGTTCTTGGCAAACCAAGGATGAAATCCATTGTGATATGTTCCCATTTCCACTCAGGAATGGGTAGTGGTTTCAGGAGTCCTGCTGGTCTTTGATGTTCAGTCTTGACCTGATGACAAGTTAGACATTGTGCAACAAATTGAGCAATGTCCTTTTTCATACCTGACCACCAAAATAATGGTTTCAAATCCTTGTACATTTTTGTGCCTCCTGGATGGATCGAATAAGGAGTAGCATGAGCATCAATAAGAATGTCGGTTCTAATTGTTCCTTGCTTTGGCACACACAATCTCCCTCGATATGTCCATATTCCTTCCCCATTCAATTCAAAGTTCAAATTTCCTTTTTCTTCATCTCGCTGCCTCAATTGCTGTAATTCATTATCTGTATTTTGTTCGACCTTAATCCTGTCTGCAAGCGTTGGTCGAATCATGAGGGATGATAACTGGATTACAGCCCCTTTTGGAATAACATCAATCTTCAAGTTCTGTAAATCCCATAAAATTTGTTCTTGTATTTGCATTGCAGCAATAGAACTGGACTTTCGACTTAATGCATCCACAACCACATTGGCTTTACCTGGATGATAGTTAATAACACAATCATAATCTTTTACTAATTCCAACCAATGTCGTTGTCTCATATTCAATTCTTTTTGCGTGAATAAATATTTCAAACTCTTGTGGTCCGTGTATATTTCACACCGTTCGCCATACAGATAATGGCGCCATATTTTCAACGCAAATACCACTGCTGCCAGTTCTAAATCATGTGTGGGATAGTTCTTTTCATATTCCTTCAATTGTCTTGAGGTATAGCTTCCAATATTTACATGTCTTCGATCTTCATAATCATCATGGCCACCATCTTCCAATCTTGATCATCCACTATACTAATATTTACAAATAAATATCCATGACAAATAGGGATACATCTCATGGGGGGTGGGAACGAGCCATAAACCAAGCCCACTTTATAAATTGATAATTATTACAATAATTCAACACAAAATATCCTAGCATACACCTAACAAATTGAGCTTTGGCTTTTGATCATCCTTCATGCATAATATCACATATCATACACCATCAATTAATTATCACAATAATTAATTGATCCAATATTATATATCTTGATCCAATCACTAACCGCCACGATTATAAACTAAATTAACAAAGTATACAAACACCTTTGTCTACTTTCAAATTAATTTATTTATAACCGAATTTCTTGTAAATCACAATTTACTATAAATAATTAAAGTCCAACTTCAATTATTTATTTTATGAGAAAAATTTGCAACTTTTGTAATTTTAAACTTAAGGGCCCAAAAACATATTTTTCACCAAAAACATTTTGGTCCATTTAAAATTTGCAAATATGTTAGCCATCCAATGGCCCAACAACTCAAGGCCCATGACACTTTGATAATCCAAAACACTTTTGAAACCCTAGTCGTCATCGCCGTCGCCGGAGCTCCGTCGCCGGATTCTGGCCAACATGCAAAAATTTTTTTTATTTTTTTTATAAAATGTAAGGGCTGTTCGGGCAGCCCCTTGGGCTGCCCTAGCTGCCCGTTTCGGGCAGCCCCTCGGGCAGCAACTTGCTACCCAAAATTCCCCCGAAACCGGCCTTGATTCGATGCAAAATTTTGTTCTCATGCGGTTAGAAATCGATCTCAACATAATATATTGTAAATGCTACACAAAATCGTAACCATAGCTCGGATACCACTTGAAAGGGGATCGGTACGGTGACTGAAAGCGCAACGGAAGTTAAAAATTTTGATTTTTCATGAAGAAATTTTCGGCCACCTCATGATATTGTGTAGCAAATACAATAAAACACCAAAAATCATACATAGGGTGTTGAGAAGTTTACCTATCAATCTCAAGGATTGATGTAATGGCTCCAACTTTGTTGTCGAACAACAAAGCTCTTCAAGGTAAGATAATCTACAAGCTCTCCTTCCTTCAAAATTAGGCCCACCACTTGCTAGGTAAATCCCCTCTTAATTTGCACTAGAAAATTAAGAGGAATTTTCAAGGAGAAGAATATTTCTTCCTCAACACTTGAAGAAGAAAAGAAGAGAAAAACTTGGAGAGAAATCCCTAAAAATTTCAGCCAACATAGTGTAGAATGAGGGAGGGAATAGTTGTCTTGGTAGTGTAAAAAGTTGATCCAAAAAGTTGCATGCCATGCATTATTTTAATCAAAAGTATTCCCCAACTCTTCACCTCCCAAGCATGCAATGTGACTTGGACTTGTAACTATTACAAGGCCCATGGACTATTTAAATTGTCTCAAATATATTTGAGCCCAATTAGACTTTACTTGATTTTACTCAAGCCCACTAGTTAAATAATTATTTCCAATTGGGCTCTACAAGGCCCAATGTTATTTAATTAATTCAACACTTGAATTAATTTAATTATCTGGACTCTACTAGGCCCACTAGTGTTTTATTAATTCAACACTTGAATTAATTTAATTTAGTCCATAATAATGTTTATGAAAATCAAAATTTTCAAATACATTATTTACTTGGCCTATTTTTAATTTAGGAACACATTCATAAATTAAAAATTATATTTCTCTCATAGAAGTTAGACTTCTATTTTTCTCAACGCTTATAAACTCATTTATAAGCCGTTCAACACATTGAACTATTTTTACTTCTCAACGGGATCTAGAAAGCTAGTACTTGTGTGGCCCTCAATGGTTCATTGACACAACTAGCCGTGGGTTCACTTCTCCATGTGATTCGGACTAAACATGTCCTTATATGAGCATACCCCAATTGCTCTATTCTTACTTATCAACTCCTTGAAAACAAGAACGTCAGAACTCAAGTATGATAGTACCCAACCAATCATGTTAAATGCCTAGCAGCATCGCTTACATGATTCCCTAGGTATCAAATGATAGTGCCTGCAAGAACCATTCAATTATGGTTAGCGTACAGTACGGTCCCTTCAACTCATATATAACCCGACCGATTCGACAACCATTAGTTTATCGAGAGTTGTCAATGAATCGATACTATGTGTCATGTCGTAGTCGCATCGATGGTGTAATCTATGAAACTCCTTTCATAATTACCACCATACTCTGATCAGAGATTTCAACCTACATACACATGATAACACAAAGGATATCCATACCCGAAGGTAAGCGGTGAATCCTTGACTAGAATGCATCGACTCCTATATGTTTCGAAGAACACCCAACCTTGCCACCTGATGACCCCATGAGAGTCGGTAAACAAGTCAAAGTGTAATTCTAGCACATAGAGTCTCAATGTTGTCCCGGGTCATAAGGACTAATGGTGTACAACCATAAACCAGGACTTTTCCACTTGATAAGTGAGAACCACTTGGAAAGTCCTTTATCGAGGGTTGTTCAGTGCACTCTACCAGGAGCACCTATCTGCATGCTCGGACATCACAATGTCCCCTACCAATGAAACATGGTACTCACATCGCAGATACTAGTCTCGAACTCTAGCGGCCTATATCCTTCTTAGCGGCGGCTGACTCGACTAGGAACTGTTTAGAATATACAGTATTCCAAATATGAATTTCATGATACTCATCATATGAGCATCTCATATTCTTTCTACTATATGTATATTCAAGGGCTTTATCTATGCAACTAGCATGGGTATACAGATAAAGATTTGCGAAAACAATAATTTCAAACATTATTAAAATAAAGATTGCTTATACATAGAGTTTCATTGTGAACACTCGACCAACACTTGGCTCGACGGGCACCTACTCTAACACATGTATCACATAAGAAATATGAATCAATATAGACTCTGAATCACACTCTATGATTCTAAGACTCTGACTCAATCTCTCAGACTCGACTCATCTCTCATCTAGGGATCCCGGTCTGAATAAGAACATAACAAGTCTCCCACCTACTACAACCGGTCACGGTGGCGGTACGTTCTTATTTCTGGACTTTGGTCTAGTCTATATCGAATAATCTATAATAAGGATGCTATCTGTATCTGAAGCATCTCGATATACCAAACGTCCAGTGTCTTGGCAGATCTGCCAAAGACTTGGCATGTCTGCCAATTCTATTCTGACAAGGTGCAATGGGCCAGTGATCGCTCTGTGAAAATCTAGCCCCTCTGTCAGTGACTCACACTCAATAACTATCTGTTATTCACTGCTTCTACATACATCAATAAAATCAACATACTTGGACAAAGCATACAAAAATATGAAAACAATAACATACACGTATGTGGTTAAGGGAAACTCAAGTCTAATCTGACTCAAGTCGATCTCCCGGTTAACACTGACTTATACCTTTCTTTTCGTTCTGTCGATCTGGTTCTGTCGAAGTCTCAAACTCACTGCCTGTCCAAAACAATCTGGCAATAACAATATCGAATACACTGTATCAATGTATTCAAACTCTGTTCTGATTAATATCCAATCTACTGTATCAATATTCAATTCAATTTAAGATCTCTCAGTCTTATCAAATTTTGACGGCACAATGGTCCAATTTCCAAGTACCGGTAGTACAGAACAATGTACATCAATCTCCATAACTCAAAATCAATCGATTAACATAATCTGATACTAAATCGGCATCATTTCAATCCTATCAAATCTGATAAATTATAACAATTGTATAAACAGTCTGTTCTTCGATCTGACTTCAAATACATACTGATCAGTATAACTAGCACACATAATAATAATCAACTCTCAATTCAAAATCAGTAACAATACAAATCTGATATCGATTCCTACTCAATATCTTTCGAAATTCATAACAATTCCATACCATATCTGTTCTTTAATCCGGTTTCGATTCTACGATGTCTACTATGTCTAGAACACCATATATGAATCATATTCGATTCCATCAACCTCATATTTTTAAATCATATCAAAACGTAGTAAAACTTACGTCCAGTTGTAGCTCGTAGCGAGAGGAGCACGATACTGCGTTAGGATTCAAATTCTGATATACGGATATTTCAAAATCATGATTTAACGGTATGGGAAGCTTTGAGGAATTTGCTGAGGGAAAATCACGATTTCTTCTGCTTAAATCGTGAGGAATCAAGATCTATATATATATCTCAATTGCATGTAAAACATGTGGCTAAATCTTCATACTGCACGTCGCACCGCGGGTGCGCTATACCTTGGACCGCGGGTGCGCTCGGTGTACTGATATACATCAATTTTTTTCCAGAAGCAAGAACCGTGGGTGCGCTATGCTTTATACGCAGGTGCGCTCACCTTACTGTAGCAACACCGCGGGGGCGCTCTGTCTGGTACCGCAGGTACGCTGTCTTCTTTCACCAAAAACGTACCCTACTGGCCAGTCACCGCGGGTGCGGTAGAATTTCTTAGCGCGGGTGCGGTCTCTCTTTGCCAAAACACTCAAATTGCAACGCCGCTTCTTCCCGTCTGTTCTTCTATCGCCTTATTCATAATATATACCAATTCATAAGTATCACACTCAAATCTCGGGCATTACATTTATCCCCCTCTAAGAAATGATTTCGTCCTCGAAATCACAGACAATCATTTCTTAAGCAATAAGATCCAATGCAATAAACAGGAAGAAATAATAGAAGTTGAATTAAATACTCACATCAGAGCCATAATTATGGGAATTCCTGTCTCATATCAGATTCTGTTTCCCAAGTAGCTTCTTTAATTCCTTAATAATTCTACTGAATTTTCAGCAGTGGAATAGTCTTCATTCTGAATTATTCTTCTTTTATTGATTCTGATTCCAATCTGGAATATTAATTCAAGAAGTATAATGTCATAATACGACTTGAGGTAATTTTGATATAATCGATATCAAAATACTGGCTATACCATATCCGTATATACTAATCAACCACTCAAAATAGATCAACACCATCATCTGTTACCAAGTCTGTTTAGTGCCAAATCCATTCAATATTTAAACTCTTGTTGTAATTACCAACAGCTGTCGACTGATATCGGCATATTTATCCAGTCTATACTGATCTGTCTTTATCCTCTTCCAAATCAATTCCAATTTTCTGTTATATCTCTGACTATGTCAGGTTCAATCTCAGGTACCATAGAGATATATCGCAATAAATAGAGAATCTGCACTTCTTTCTGTACAAAGGTTCCATCTCAATATTCGTTTGATAGCTGCGCTGTACGGTAACTCACAAAATCGCAAAGAATCTTGCCAACTAATGCCAAAATCAAGCACTGTAGTTCTAAGTATATCTTCTAATGTCGAGATAGTCGGCTCTTACTATCTGTCGGTTTGAGGATGATATATGGTACTCAGATGTCACTTTGTACCTAGAACCTACTGTAAACTGTGACAATGTACAAATAAACCGAAAATTATGATCTAATCCAATCAATTCTGGCATTTCATGCAATCTGACCACTTTTCTGACATAAATCTCTGTCATCGGGTCCTGTCTGTACGTTCTTATGTACGAATTAAAATTCGCAGACTTGGTCAGTCAGTCATTCTTAACTCAAATCAATGCTCTCTTTCGGCAGCATTGTAATAGCTTCATCATGATTTCCCTGGAAATGTGATCTTATTTCCATTCAGGAATCGATAAGCTATATAACAAATTTCCTGGTTTCTTTCTTTCGATCACCAGGATGAATACTGAATTACTTACTGTACATATCTGACAATATCTTTCGTTTCAAATCCGAAACATTTGACACAATAAGTCAGTTATTCACATACTATACAGTACCACATACCTGATATTCTGATTGATACCCCGCTCCAACTATCGATATCAATTTCTAAACATTCTGATCAACTTTCTGAGTCGCTTTAATTCTCAAAATTGGTTCTGATTCAACTGGCACAATATCAAATTTCTACAGTCTACCATCTGTTTCAAATATTCATTCTGAACAACCGAAATATCAAATCAAATTCAGAAAATCAGTGATAGATAATAGCCTGCTAATACTCCTAGAACTGCCAATATCTAACACTGATGTCAATTTTGACCAATTAATCACGATCTCACTCCGCTAAGATCAACAGATATATCATCTTTGAATATAACAAGCCCTGAATATAACTTGTCTCAATCAAGATTCACATTATAACAGTTTCTGTATACCATATCTCAGTTTTCAAAATATTCAATAACGTCTTCAAATATTCAACAACTGAATACATAAGGAATCCCTCTGCTCCTTTCGGTAATATTCAAATCATAAATAACACGGATATCAAAGGAATTCTAAATCTAGAATCCTTACCGTACTATATTCATTCTTCGGCCATTTCAGGTCCGAATCTTACCATCTTCAAAAATCCGTCTATGGTAACTCTGTACTTGATCAGCATAGCCATATCAATAATGCAGTCATACTCAGACACACAAGTACAATACCAGCTAACTCAATCTCATTCTCACCCCACTGTAGTATACGATGCTTACAGAATTTATTGATATCAAATCGCTTCCCACAACTGAAGAGATAAACTACTACAGCAGATAAGTACTCAACAGATAATACATAAATCAATGCAATTTGTTCAAAAATAACGTATAGGATGCACTAGTATCAATCAATCCCAATACAGGATAATCATAAAGAACAACTACCTGTCACTATATCATCAAGTGCATCCGGGGTCTGTTCTTCGGTAACTGTCACCAGATGCTTCTGTTCCCTGGACTCTTCGGGAATCTCTTTGTGGACATACTCTAACAAAGTGTCCTTGCTGTTTGCAAATGTAGCAACTACCAAGTACTCCTTTGCATTGCTCTGTGGGATGTCTCCCTCCGCAAGCGCTGCAATAAACTCTAGTATAACTCTGGCTAGAACCACTGGAACATGACAAACTGCTGCCAGACCTCTTGAAATGTCTTCCTCTGGCTTCCAAATAATCTTTCTTTCCACCACTGCTGCCACCAATCTCAAGTCTGAGAGGTTGTTGTTGTGGTCTCAATGTTGGAAGTACAAACGAAGCTCCTTTCCGTCTCATTAGACTAGCTTCGGCTCTCTTAGTTTTACTCAAAATATCAATAAAAGTATAGGGTCGGCTCACACTTATTAATGTCAATATCTCAGGATTCAATCCCTTGATGAAACGATCAATCACAGCTTCATCATTCTCAGCCACGTGAGGAGCAAAACATAGCAAAGTAGAAAAGTGGGCAGCATATTCTGCAATGTTTTTAGTTGACCCTGTTTCAAATTTTCAAATTCTGCCTTCTTGTCCTCTCAGTACGAAGCTGGGAAAAACCTTCGATAGAATTTAACTTTGAAGATTTTCCAAGAAATCACTGTACCACGCTGTTCTAAGACTTCCTTGGTTGCAATCCACCAGCTCTTTGCGACTTCCCGTAACTGATGTCCAATCAGTTTAACTCTTCGTTCCTCTGGATACTCAGGTGAATCAAACAGTATCTCTATATCATCTAGCCAACTTTCGCAATCAATAAACGTCTCAGTACCCCTTAAAATCGGCGGTTGAAATGACTGAAACCTCTATAACTTTGTTTCCATCAGAGTTTCTGACACATCCATCTGATCAATCAAGATACTTCTCTGTTCTGTGATTCCTCGAGGAGATAGATTTGATTATCAAAATCATCAGTAACCAGATATAACAGTTCTGTTTCAATCCTCCTCCGATCATCTTACAGCTGATCAAGAATCGGGTCTGATTCATTCTCAATCCTATATATTATCAAATTAATTCAGATATTCAGGAAATCAAGTATTAAAGCAATAAATCATGCTAGCAATCACGAGCAAGGAAAGAAAACTCAATCTACCTCGCTCATTCTATCTTCTATCTCAATCTAAAGGATCTATCGCTCTGATACCACCTGTTGTGGGGACCCGGACGCTAATTATCTTCTTAATCGTTATTAGGATCAATTTACTAATCAAGTAATTAGGGCCATAAAATTTTTTTTTTTAAACTGCGGAACGTAATGGGATTAATCTAATATTCAAACAGTATAAAACTACAAGTTTTGTACAACATGCATTCTAGTTCCAAATTAAGGTTCAACTACTACAATCAAGTAATGAAACCTATCTACATCAAAGTCCGGAATCACCACTCTAATCTCGATCTCTCATCATCTTCTCGACCCTGATCCTGTCCCACCTGTTGTCATGCACAGATACAAACAAGACAACAGCTGGATAACTCCGGTGAGAATTTAATACTAGTATAAATCATGTATACATGCATTTCATATAACAGCATATATAAAAGCATGAAATAGATATCAAGACATGTATCATAATCTGAAATCATAAATTGATATCAAACAGTAATTCATACTCTGAACATGTATCACATAAGAAATATGAATCAATATAGACTCTGAATCACACTCTGTGATTCTAAGACTCTGACTCAATCTCTCAGACTCGACTCATCTCTCATCTAGGGATCCCGGTCTGAATAAGAACGTAACAAGTCTCCTACCTACTACTACCAGTCGCGGTGGCGGTACGTTCTTATTTCTGGACTTTGGTCTAGTCTATATCGAATAATCTGTAATAAGGATGCTATCTGTATCTGAAGCATCTCGATATACAAAACGTCCAGTGTCTTGGCAGATCTGCCAAAGACTTGGCATGTCTGCCAATTCTATTCTGACAAGGTGCAATGGGCCAGTGATCGCTCTGTCAAAATCTAGCCCCTCTGTCAGTGACTCACACTCAATAACTATCTGTTATTCACTGCTTTTATATATATCAATAAAATCAACATACATAGACAAAGCATACAAAAATATGAAAACAATAACATACACGTATGTGGTTTAGGGAAACTCAAGTCTAATCTGACTCAAGTCGATCTCCCAGTTAACACTGACTTATACCTTTCTTTTCGTTTTGTCGATCTGGTTTTGTCGAAGTCTCAAACTCACTGCCTGTCCAAAACAATCTGGCAATAACAATATCGAATACACTGTATCAATGTATTGCTAATTCAAACTTTGTTCTGATTAATATCCAATCTACTGTATCAATATTCAATTCAATTTAAGATCTCTCAGTCTTATCAAATTTTGACGGCACAATGGTCCAATTTCCAAGTTCCGGTAGTACAGATCAGTGTATATCAATCTCCATAACTCATAATCAATCGATTAACATAATCTGATACTAAATCGGCATCATTTCAATCCTATCAAATCTGATAAATTATAACAATTGTATAAACAGTCTGTTCTTCGATCTGACTTCAAATACATACTAATCAGTATATCTAGCACACATAATAATAATCAACTCTCAATTCATAATCAGTAACAATACAAATCTGATAGCGATTCATACTCAATATCTTCCGAAATTCATAATAATTCCATACCATATTTGTTTTTCAATCCGGTTTCGATTCTACGATGTCTACTATGTCTAGAACACCATATATGAATCCTATTCGATTCCATTAACCTCATATTTTAAAATCATATCAAAACATAGTAAAACTTACGTCCAGTTGTAGCTCGTAGCGAGAGGAGCACGATACTGCGTTCGGATTCAAATTCTGATACACGGATATTTCAAAATCACGATTTAAAGGTATGGGAAGCTTTGAGGAATTTGCTGAGGGAAAATCACGATTTCTTCTGCTGAAATCGTGAGGAATCAAGATCTATATATATATCTCAATTGCATGTAAAACATGTGGCTAAATCTTCATACTGCACGTCGCACCGCGGGTGCGCTATACCTTGGACCGCGGGTGCGCTCGGTGTACTGATATACATCAATTTTTTCCAGAAGCAAGAACCGCGGGTGCGCTATGCTTTATACCGCGGGTGCGCTCACCTTACTGTAGCAACACCGCGGGGGCGCTCTGTCTGGTACCGCGGGTGCGCTGTCTTCTTTCACCAAAAACGTACCCTACTGTCCAGTCACCGCGGGTGTGGTAGAATTTCTTGGCGCGGGTGCAGTCTCTCTTTGCCAAAACACTCAAATTGCAACGCCGCTTCTTCCCGTCTGTTCTTCTATCGCCTTATTCATAATATATACCAATTCATAAGTATCACACTTAAATCTCGGGCATTACAATCTATCTTAGAGAACACTGTAGCTCCCTGTAACTGATCGAACAAGTACTCGATCCTTGGAAGAGGGTATTTATTCTTGATCGTTACCTTGTTCTATTCTCGGTAATCGATACACAGCCTCATGCTCCCATCCTTCTTCTTTACGAAGAGTTCTGGTGCGCCCCATGGTGAGAAACTAGGGCGAATGAATTCCTTGTCAAGAAGATCCTGAATCTGCTGCTTGAGTTCTAACATCTCACCTGGAGCTAATCGGTTAGGTGCCTTAGAGATTGGCACTGTGCCTGGCATAAGATCAATGGCGAACTCCACCTCTCTTTCTGATAGAAGGCCTGTGACATCATCTGGAAAGACGTCAGGAAAATCTCTGACCGCTGGTGCATTAGTTATAGGCGGAGTGGGTACGTCAGGTGCAAAAACAATGTCGGCCAAGAAAGCCTGACAACCCTTGTGCATAAGTCTCCGCGCTTGCTTGCAAGAGATCATGAGAGGGAAACTCCTCCATCTAGCTGGCTCGAAGAGAAACTGCTCCATGCCCAAAGGTCTTACCAACACTGACCTTTTCTGGAAATCGGTAAGAACTCTGTTCTTTGTCAACCAATCCATTACCAAAATGATATCAAACTCTGGCATCGGCAACACAATCAAATCGGCGTACACTAGGTGGCCCTGCAGTTCCAGATCGATGTATCTGACCACGGTAGTAGCTGACAATTCTTCCCCTTATGGGACAGTCACTGAGTAGCTCACGTCGAGTCCAATAGAATTGACGTCTAGTGACTAGCAAATGTCTCCGAAATAAAGGAATGGGTGGCTCCTGAGTCTATCAAGGCCTTCATGGCTTGTCTCTTTATGATTATATTTCCTGAGAGACGTTAGCACACACAAATTTATATCCCAAATTCTAACCTCAACCTCAAGCATAGAAGAAATTATATCCCAAGTCACCAAAATATTAAATAACACACTAAAATCCCAAATACAATTCAAAACATGCAAGGAAAAAATTTAATACTATACTGGATTGAATAAGTTACCAGTCAACAAGGTCGTGTCTGGGTTCGCCTCCTCTGCATGCATGGCGAACACTCTGCCCTGAGCTGGCTGCCTCCACTGTGGGCAGTCCTTTAACATGTGATCACTAGCTCCACATTTAAAGAACTTGCCCGATCCATATAAGCACTGTCCCGGGTGCTGGCGGTTGCACTTCGAGCACATTGGGTACTCCGGCCTCTGAGGGGCCTACTGCCGTGGAATAGGACCCTTTCCTTTCGGCGGTCCTTGATATGGCTTCTTCCCTGGCTGCCCCTGAAATGGCCTCTTGAACTGAGGTCGTTGTTGCTGCTGCTGTGGTGCCTGATAGGGCCTCTTGCCCTGCCTGTCAACCTCAATATCTCGCTGATCCTATTCTTCCGCCAAAGCTCTAGACACTGCAACTGCATAGGTAGTAGGACTAGCTACCCTCACATCACGGCGCAAGATCGGCCGCAAACCGTCCATAAAATGACTCAGCTTCCCCTGGGCATCATTAGCTATCAGGGGCACAAAGTGACACCCTCTCTAAAAATTTCTGACGAACTCAGCTGCGCTGCTATCCCCTTGACGCAACGTCATGAACTCCCTGGTCAGTCTGGATCGTACCTCTTCAGTGAAGTACTTGGAGTAAAAGACCTCCTTAAATCCATTCCACATCAGTGTTTGAAAGTTAACTGACGCTAGTGCACTTTCCCACCATAGCCTGGCGTCTCCAGTCAACAAGTAGGTGGCGCACCTAACCCGGTCTGCATCATGCAACTCCATGAACTCGAATATCACCTTGATGGACTTAATCCATCCTTCAGCTATTATCGGGTCAGTATTCCCCGAAAACTCCTTTGGGTTCATTATCCTGAACCTCTCATACACCGCCTCTGGTCTGGCCCTGGCCCCTGCATTAACTGTCTCCCGGTTCCCCGCAAACTGTGCGAAGAACTGTGTTATTCCTGCAAGCATCTGTGCCTGCATATCTGGCGATGGAGGAGGTGGAGCGTCTCTCCCCTCCCCTCGAGCCTCTCTATCCTCATCCCTAGCTTCCCGGTTAATTATGCGTCTAGGAGGCATACTTTTCCAACAATTTACCCAACACGTAAACCCAATGTGCATGCATGAACATAATATCAATAGTATAAGATGCACGTAAATCGAACTTAAAACATGGACATGCTGAAATCATTATTTAATGCTTAAAAACTTACAGACTTGAGGTGTGATTTCGTGAGCTTCTTGCGACTAGCAGTAGGCATAACCCTTTACAATAACACCGATATGATACAAACTGTAATGTACCGTACTTTTAACTACTTTAAAATTTGCTGAAAAATTAAAATTTTCTTAAATAAAAGTGAACCTTCAAAATTCGATAAAATAAATTTTTCATCTCAACAACCGTTGTAACAAAAGATTTCGAAGTAAAGTTTTCCAAAACTATTTGCTTAAAATCTCATAGCCATTAACATAAATTAGAGTACTTTTAAACATTTCATAAAACTTAAAACTTGGCCCTCATCGGGTTCAGCCTCCCGCCCAGTCCAAGCCAGCTCACTGGTCCACATCTCTCGTCTCCTCAAATGCATCCTCACCTGCATCGATCAAGTCTAGTGAGTGTAAAGACACAACACGTATACACTGGGAGTAATGAGTAATACGTAATAAAATCACATGCAACTTTAAAATAGAGCATACATACTTGAAACTTGAACTTGCATACTTAAAAGCTTGAACGTAACATACTTGAAACTTGTACATACGCACATAAACATAGACGTGCCATCATCATAAGACTTTTCTTAAACATGCTTACATACTTGAACATACATAAACCTCATCATTTTGCGTAGAGGCATGTTTCAAAGCAAGTGACCCATACATAAATTTTCCTGATCAGACTAAACCACAGTACTGGGCTGACAAGGAAGATCCACTGCCACATACAGAAGATCCCGTTCATAATTTAACGGGTGGATTGGTCCCTGGTCATATTTACCGCTTTCCAATCATGATCTAAACCCTTTCATAATTTAACGGGGTGGAGAGGTCCTCGGCCACGTTCACCGACTTCCAAACCCATTCATAAATTGGTCACAAGACATTTAGCATAACTCAAAAACATAAAAGTATTTTCTTTGCACGTCGAACATACTTACTTACTTGGCGTTGAGGGATTCCTTGGATCTTGCTTGGGGTCATTGCTGCACATACTAACGTGGGTTTAAATAATTAATTTGCATAACTTAGACATAAATACTCAAGCTCACCACCGAAGTGAAAAATTAGCTTATGACATTCTAGTTCCTTCCGGACTTGACCTTTTTTAATCATCGTGCTAAACATTACCTTGAACCCCAAAAAAAAACCTGGTGTGAAGTCTAATTTTTTTTCCCCAAAACATGAAGTACACGAACCCCGTGCCTAGGTTCGTGCAGACTCTGCAAAATGACACTTCGGAAGGAGCAAAGGTACGGACCCCGTGTAAGGGTCCATGTAGCCTCGGATAAAAATCAACCTGCGGAAATTCTTATATTGTGCTTATTTCTCCCAACTCACTGAATGGACTAAGAATCGATACCTCGAGACCCATCCTATGGTGCTATTACCTTGTTCCATACCCATACAAACAACGACATCCAACCTACGACACAATACAACTCAAAAACACGAAAATTGACACCAAATCGTTTCCTACGACTTCTAATGAATTCGAGTGCTTATCGAAACTAACTGGTATACCAAATACTATCCCAACATCATACTAAACATACCTAAATGCAGCAACGATCACCCGTCGATCTCCAACGAAGCCTGCAACAATAAAACTTCAAGAACACATCAATAACATAATTTTTCAGAAAATGCAGTTTGTGCAGTCCCACGAAAATGATCATATCTCCCTCAATTTTTATCCAAATATTTCGAATTTTATATCAAATCGAAGGTATCAAAAGTTCTACGTTTCTTACGTTGAAAGTTTTCCCAAAATCTTGATCGAAAAATCGCAGCATTTAAAAGATCAGTAAAAACGAGATTTGAGATCCCCAAAATGGTTTCAAAAGTGATCCAAACATGATTGCTCAAACTTCTACACATCACACATGTATTTTCTCACATAAAAATATCGCAACACATAATATGACTAGATCGACGCAGGAAAAACAGAATATACATGCTTTTAAATCTTTAACGTTACCGAAACAACGACTCCGACGCGAGAAGGAAGCGAGGGTTGATCCGGGACGATCGTGCAATGATTTTTCTTGAAATAACACTAACAAAAATCGCTGGAGAATTACAAGGAGAGGGGCAGCTGTTCTTGCTTCAAGGAACCCTAGTTTTCTTCTGTCAAAATAATAAAAGTTTGAATGAAATATGTGTGTGTGTGTTTTGTGTCGTGTAAGTGTGTGTGAAAATAGGTGTGTGCGTGTGTTTAGGTAGTAAATTAGGGAAATAAATTGCTTAATTAGTAATTAACAATTAATTTAAAAATACTAACTCTTCCCTAATTATAATAAAATCTCTAAATTTAAAATAACTTTCACAAGTGTCAAAACTTTTAAAAGTTTAAAGATCATAAAATACTATATAAATAATATGGGTTTTAAAAATGATAAAACCAAATAAATTATTTAAAATGCCCCATCCTTAACTTAAAATAATATAATACGTTTAAAATTGCCAAACTCGTCGCTAGTCTCTTCTTCTCGATCCCGTATCGAATGATCGCCTGAAACATGAAACTCGATATGGGGACCCGAACTTAATTCAATTCTTAATCACTTTCTGGGAATAATTAATCAATTAAAATAAACAGGGTCTAAATTTTTTTTTTTAAATACGAGAGTACGCAGCATATGAAATAAGTCCTATCTCATTTACAAGATCACTATTCAGATCTAAGTACAAGTCCTGTACAATCGTACATCATAATAACTACTGTTTCTTCACTACATCTCAGGTGATATAACAGATATACTCCTAAATCCGGATCTCCACGCTAACTGTTTTCTCTCATCCTCTTCTTGACCCTGATCCAGCCCCACCTGTTGTCATGCACACATAAAAAACAAGACAACAGTCGGATAACTCCGGTGAGAATAAATCCCAGTATAAACAATGTAAACATGCAATCATATAAAAACATATACAAAAGCATATAACAATTATCATTCACATGCAGCCAATCAACAAACATGTATGATATCAGAACTGTAAATCAACTAGTCGTATCAGACTTGACTCAAACAACGCGTCGTCTCAGACTCGACTCAACTCTAACCTAGGGATCCCAATGTCTGGATATTGATAATTATATCGAATCTCAGTCGATAGGAATGAATCAACACTAAACGGCATCGATATAATTCACATATCCAGTGTCTGGGCGAAACAGCCGCAGAATTGACGAATCAATCAAGAATTAAGCGAATCAGCCAATAACTAGACGAATCAGCCAGTAATTAAGCGAATCAGCCAAAGTTTAGACGAATCAGTCGATAACTAGACGAATCAGCCAATAACCAGACGAATCAGCCGATAACTAGACGAATCAGCCAATAACCAGACGAATCAGCCGGTGACTAGGCGATAGCCAATGACTAAACAATCAGTAGTCAATACATGCAGTGGCTATAAATCAATAGACTACAAACATCAATCTCATGAATTACAAATATCAATGCAATAAACTAAGTATGTGATTTAGGAAAACTCGAGTTGTGCAATCCCAACTCAACATTAATTTATACTTTTCTTTCAGATACTCTGACTCTGTCGAAGTCTCGAACTCAAAGCCTGTCAATACTCAATCTGACAATAACAATATTGAGGGTACGGCATCAATACACCACTCAATCAATACTGGATATAATCAGAATTCAATCAAATTCTGTTTCAACAATATGAAGTCATAATTTCAATATTTCTAGCATTACCATATCAGTCAGATATCAATTCCAACATCTCATATTTGATAACAATTCAATTCTGATATCAAATCTCAATCAACTCAACTCTGAAAATTATAACAATTCCATATGGTATTTATTCTCCAGTCCGGTTTCGATTATATGATGTCTAACATGACAAGAACATCATATATGAATCATATCAGATTCTGACAATACAATAAATTAAAAACATATCAAAACGTAGCAAAACTTACGTCCAGTTGTAGCCTACGTCGATAGGAACACAGTACCGAAGTCGGATTCAAAATCAGACGGACGGATTTCTCACAAAAGGCGTAAGGATTTTTCACTCTTTCCTCGGCCCTTTCTCGATTCTTCTTTCCTCCCCTTTTCTAAAGAATTCGTGCATATATATATATATATATACATACACTAACATGCAAGAAGGCAAATGGCACATCCTTTAAGCAACACGTCTCGCGCTCGGGCGGTCATGAATTTCCGCTCGGGCACGGAAATTTCTGTCGAGATACTCAACCGATCATCTCCTGGTGCTCGGACGGTAATATTCTACCGCTCGGGTGCCAAACATTCTGTCCAACTCATGGTGCATTGGCGCTCGGGCGGTTCTTTTCCACCGCTCGGGCGCAAGATGTTCGGTCCAACATCTTGGCCAACATCTTAAGATGTTCGGTTCAACATCTTGGCCAACATCTTGAGATGTTCGGTTCAACATCTTGGCTTATACTGTAACGATGTCTTGCTTCTTCATTTGAGTTCCTATAACCTCACTTCTGTCAATTAATCAACGTCTGATTACCGCAATTAAGTCTCGGGCATTACACTCGAAAAACATTTAACGTGCATCACATAAACATAATTAATTTAAAATAATGCATTTAAATAAATTATGCACGGCTAAAACTCATTGTATATTAAAATAAATGATTTAGCATTCAAATAAATGCATGGGTTTTACGTGTACTGAACTTGGGCTCTACACAAAACACTCAAACCCATGCACACCTCCTAGCCCAATCGCCATTCCTTGCACTCCGATTGAATACCCGAGCTTGACCAGCAGGTAGTGAACCCTTCCAACCCAAGTCTTAGACTCCTTAAAGCCTGCACCATGGCTCGGTGTGGCTGCCTACAACCGGCGCTTGCTCCCTCCATGAACCTTGCCACAAACATTGACTTACAACCAAAACTCCGTTCATCTACCCCCAAGGATCGCTCAGTTCATGACTCCAGCAATGTGTCCTCCATTAATCATGTCTTAATAGTCCCCTAACACCAGGATTCAGTAGCCCCTTTCACAATAATCGTAAAACGGGATATGCAAAAGGATATGCATGTGTGAAACAAGAAGAAAAACAAAACCATCATGCTTTGCCATGCAAGCACCGAACCAGACATATACTTTACACGTATGACAGCATATACGACGTGAATGATGCGTAAAAGGAAAATTACGTGGTGTTCCTTGATGATTTCTACGCAAGAACAATGAAGAACGAACGCCGGCGAATTATCTTTTGTAAGAAGATGGGATGGCCGATGCTTTGCTGAAGAAAGGTTGCTGAAGATGAGAGGAAACTGATGGGGATGGGGTGTGTCGGCTGGTGGAGGGCTAGGTGTAGGTTAAATATTAATTAGATGTTAGGTTTAAATTTAAATAAAGGGCTAATGTGCCCTAGTATAAAATAAAAGGGTAGAAAATGGATTGAGAGCCCATTAAATCCAAATATACTCCCCAAAAATATTTCATGTTGGAAAGATTTTGAAAATATTAGTCGAACTCTTGAAAAGTCGCCCGATTCGAAAAAATTTACGTACCGTTAAAAATTATGTTCTGGCGGGTAAAAATACCCAAAAAGTCCCATTTCTTGAAATATACTTTTAAAACACCTTAAAACAATTAATAAAAATTAATCACGTAATTAAAAATAATTTTACGGAGAATTCCCCGATCTCCGTTCCTCGCTCGAGCGCGAAATGCATCTAGAAACCCTAATGCATGAACTTTTAAAATACCTTGAAATAAATCTCTATCATGCAATAATTATGTATAAAATGCATAAAAATAATTAAACACAAATTAATGAAATAAAAATGCATTTAATGCTTTAAAACAATTTAATAAAATACCAAAGAAATTTAATAACTTGCATGCAGGTAGTTCACGTAGACTTTCAAATTTTCAGGACGTTATATCCCTAATAAAACGTCAACTACTCGTTTTTCTTAAAATATAATAGAATTTATTTTCCTCTAAGTATTTCGGGTAATATTACTCTATTCATACATATATATTTTCAAAATATTTTGTACCATCTAAAAATAAACAAACCAACTATTATTTAAAAATCCAAGAGAAAGTAATTCAAAGCATAAAATCGTAAAACGTCAACCAACCTAAACTAACATTATTTCAAAAATAACTTAAATCTAACATCCTTCCAAAAGAATCATAAACCATAAAAAAAATTTATGTAATCATTAACATATTTTTATTTGCAAAAAACTAGCGACGGTCATCAGGTTGTGTGCACCTCCAGTCCAGCAAGATCAACCATCAAGACCACTATTAATATCAAGCTCACTTGCATCGATCAGATCTAGTGAGTCTATTGACTCAGCAAAGATTAATCATGATAACAAGTAATAAATATACATTCACAAGCAACAATGAAAATACTTTTAATAAAATAGCTTTTCGTGAACATAAACTTAAACATTTTCCTTTCAACATATCATATCATATTTCTTTTCAATATATTATATCATATTTTCTTTCAACATATACGTATACGTTTATCTTTTTATAGAATTTTAATCCTCAATTGTGACTTTCGTATTAGCTGAAGGTCGATGGATCCATCTACGTATTACCACGGTACCGCGCAAAGGAGACATCAGCGACACTATCACCCGTCAACTGAACCTTGGCCTTAAATATTATCGTATCATCGTGTCATAGTTTTAGTCACAATCAATTCACCTCCTTCAACTTTTCATATTTCTATCACTTATAAAAATCCTTGCACGTAAAAATCATTTTTCTTTTAAACCAAGCATGCAACATGTCTTTAAGCATTAACTTTTCATCATAAATTCTACAAACATCTCAAATACACATTTTAGCATATCTTACAGTATTCAGGACACTGCCAGGAAGTCTAAAATTTTTCGGTGTAAAATGACCGTTTTGCCCCTGGAACTCTAACTTTCCCAATTTATCCTTAGAATTTAAAACGACGACCCAAATCATTCCAAACTTAACATATGACCTTAAAATACACCCATAATATTTCTTAGACATAAACTTAAGCTTCCCGACTAATTTTCCAATTCATTTTTAAACTTAGTTGTACATCCCGATTTTGACTCGTATTGGCTCGAAACTTAACCAAACTTGAACCATAGCTTAATAACACCTAAATAAACCATATACAACCCAACTCAAGCCAATCCAGATCCATGATCAAGCCTAGGACTTCTACTGAACTTCAGAACCTACTTTCGAAAACCCTAGGTTGTACTGCCATGCAAGCTTCGACCCTAGCACTCAAGCAACTCGACTAGCCCCTAGTTGACCACACTAAGACCCTACTGGACCGAACTTGAGAAGCCTAAAATTGGCAGCCCCTCAACCCGTCCCAAACGCATGCGCGCGCTCCGTGCTCATGCGATCTCCCTAGCCATCGTCCTGGCGATCGTGTAACCACCCTAAGACCATCACACAGCCCCTTTAGTCTCATAGATGTGCCCTAATAGCAGCCAAGTGCCGTGAGCCTCAAGGACACCTAGCCAAACACTAGTCCCCAAAAAAATAGAATTTTCTTTCTTATTCCTTCCCTATCTTTTCCAGCCTTCAAGCATGTTCCTAAGGGTCCTTAATCATGTGGAAAAACATCCCTTCAAGTTCTCCTACCATGGCATCCCCTTTGTACATCATTAGAAGAGTTTTTTAAAAAAAAAAACTCTAGTTTTATGCATGTATGTCCATAAAAACGACAAAATAAGTGGTGCATCATATTCCTCATGCCAACATAATTAAATATAAATAATATGGTGTGAAAGATGTTTGAAAGAAGATTAAAGTGTGCCTTTGCGTTTGTTACACACGAAAACGAGTTAAGATGCGAAAACGTCGACGTGGAGGGGGACTTGCTGATTTTTTTCTTCAAACCATGGCTTCTTCTCACACATCGAAAATCGAATGCCGTTTAAAAATACGACTCGACGTATAAAAACAACTCAAAACACTTCATTTCAAAATTCCATTTAAATTACCCCACACATTAAATAATTAAAAATAATATTTAATAAAAATATTTTCCCTTATATGGTCCCCAGTCTTCGTTCCTCGATTGCGTCTCGAATAACTTTTAGAAACACAGTTTTATGCATTCATGTAGAAATGTACATTTTAAACATGCCAACATGCATATCATTATTAATTCAGGCAAAAAAACAATTTAATTTAGTCATTTTCCATTTTCTCTAGATTTGAATGCAGTTGGATTACGTCATCGTATTTTATACTTTACAATTCCTCCCGGCCCTTGAATGAAATTTCATCCTCAAAATTAAAATTACCGAATAACTTGAAATTAAAATTACTGACTGGAGAATACATGAACGAATATGATGAGAGAGTCAGTGTCATCATAAATGAACTGAATGCACTTGAAAAAATGTATTCAAACAAACATGTTGCACTGAAGGTGATCTGAGGTCTTCCTTAGGAATGGGATGTTAAGATCATGGCCATGAGAGAATCAAAGGACCTGAATAAGGTGAAACCACATGATTTATTTGCTGATATAAAAGCCTATGAGTTTGAACTGCAAACAAGAGAAGGAGAACCTTCTACACCAGTAGGTACAACTGCTCTTAGTGCTCGTAAACTAGAACCAACTGGTTCAGCTGAGAAAACTTGTGATAATTTAAGTAATGATGCATTGTCATTATTTGTAAAGAAGTCTGGAAAGTTAATGAGGAGAAATCAAGGTTCTTACCAAAGAAACTATTAGAAGAGCAATTCAAAGGAAGAACCAAAGTCTTGCTTCAACTGTGCAAGGTCATCTCATTGCTGACTGTCCAAAACAAAAGAAGAACAGCAGACATTCAACTGATAAAGGCAAGAAATCAGTTGAATACAAGAGAAGAGACAGGAATGACAAAAGATCATTCAAGAAGAAAAATGAAGTACTGCTGGTTGAAGAAAGCAAATATAAATGGGCAGAGACTGATAGTGAAAGGTCAAACTCAGAAAGCTCAGTCAGCTGTAGTGATGCTCAAGAGGAAGTAAAATGCTTAATAACAAATGAGGCAGAACTGGAGTCTACAAGTGAATAGGTATTTGACTTCAGCTCTACTGATTTTACATGGGAATAATTCATTGACACTTTGCATGACATTGTGAATGAGTATCACAAAATTTCTCGCTCATTTGAAAAAGACAAAGCTGAGCAAACTTATCCCATAGACAACAAAACTGAAACTGATGAGTCTGTTGAATTGTTGAGTCTAAAAAAGGAGATTGTAAAGCAAAAGATTGATATGATCAAGAGCCAATTTTTGATTCATCAGTTGAAAAATGAAATTTCAAAACAAACTGATTTGATTCAAGCTTGAAATAAGTCATCAATCACTCTGACTGAAATGCAGAGTTTGCATAAATCAGTTACTTATAGAACTAGTTTAAGCTTCAATAGCATTGAAGAAACCTCTGTAAGTGATACAAAGCCCAAGTTGAACGAACACAAAGGGAAATACATTAAATTTGTGAAATCAACATTGGTACAAGAAATCTTTGAACCAAGTAAACCCATTGTCCAACCAATTGAACATAATAACAAAGCTAAACGATTTGGAATTGGTTATAGCCCGAAGAGTTACTGATTCAAAAAGTTGGTCACCTAAAAGGTCCAGCTACAAAAATAAAAAATCTAAGGATAGTTATTAAAATTATTACAACCGTAAGCCAGTTCAACAGAGATATCGGAAAAACAAGAAGTTGAAAAAGGTTAACAATAATGCTGTGTCATCCACGCATCATACACATAGCACATACAAGCCGAGAAAAATCATTTGGAACACAGCAACTGGAAAGTCAGTTAGACTGATCCAAGTCTGGATTCCTAAAGGACTAATCAGTTTAGCACCCAAATAGATATGAGTACCAAAATTATTCATTGTGTGTGATTGCAGGTGACATGTACATCAACCATAGAATCAATTTGGTATCTGGACAGTGGTCGCTCGCGACATATGACAGGAGATGCTGAACTGCTATCCCTAATGATCAAATGCAATGATCCAAATATCATTTTCGGGGACAACTCCAATGGTAAAACTGTGGGTAAGGGTAAACTTATCCATGGTAACATTATTATTAAAGATATCTTACTAGTTGATAATTTGAAGTATAACTTGATTAGCATCAGTAAGTTTAGCGACAATAATTTTTCAATTTAGTTCAACAAACACACGTGCACAATTAAAAACTCAACTGATGAATTAATTATAACTAGACATAGATGTGGTAACATTTATAAAATGATTTGGACAAATCAACCTAATGCACCAGTATGTTTTGTAGCTTCTAAATCTTCTAAAAACTGGTTGTAGCATAAAAGGTTTAACCATTTAAACTTCAAGTCTATTGCTAATCTGAGTAATCATGATCTTTTTATTGGTCTGGCTAAGATCAATTTGTCAAAAGATAAACTTTGTTTAGCATGCCAGTTTGGTAAAAAAAGTAAGAACTTCATTTAAAAATAAGGGTAGTAAGTCTTCCTCTAGATGCTTAGAACTGCTACATATTGATCTTTTTGGTCCTATACCAGTCATAATTTTAGGGAAAATGAAATACACATTGGTAATAGTTGATGACTTTTCAAGATTTACTTGGGTTATATTTCTTAAATCAAAAGGCCAAACTGCTGCGCAACTGATTAAGATTTTCAAAATATTATTAAATGAAAAATCAGTTGGAAATGACAGAATAAGTTCTGATGAGGGACTGAATTTGTCAATCAAAATCTTTCTCAATTTTTAAAAAATAACGGAATTAAGCATGAGTTCTCAGCTACTAGAACACCTCAGCAAAATGGTGTGGCCGAGAGAAGAAATCGTTCGCTTAAAGAAGCAGTTGGAACAATGCTTGCTGATTATGGTATATCTCAGAAATTTTGGGATGAAGCAGTAAACTCTGCATGTTACCCTCATAACAGATCAATGATTAACAAAAATTATTTAAAAACACCTTATGAGATCTGGCATGGACATAAAAGTGTGGTATCCTATTTAAGAATATTCGGCTGCAGATGTTATATTCACGATAATGGAAAAAATCATTTGAAAACATTTGATGCAAAATCTGCAGAGGGAATATTTCTGGGTTATTCATCAGTTAGTAAAGCCTACCGAGTTTTTAATAAATGTACTTTAAATGTAGAAGAATCGATTCATGTCGTATTTGATGAATCAGGACTAATTGACAAGCCAGCTGATCCAGTTGAGCTAACCGATCGCTTTACACATGTAAATTTGGAGGTTGCTAGTGAAGAAGAAGTTCATATCAACAAAAATTTCCTCCAAACACCAGAACCAGAAGTAGTGGATCATTCAGTAGAACAAGAAATTGTTCCTAATAATCAGTCGATGGAGCAAAATAATGATATTCAAGTAAACTGAAGAAGCAGCAACTGAAACTGAAGAAAACATTCAGTTACCAACTAAATCTTTTGCTGAAATCCACCCAATCATCGCTGAATATATATGGAAAAAATCACATCCACCTGAATTGTTGATAGGTAATCCATCAGATCTGGTAAGAGCTCGGAATCAAATGATTAATTTATTTATTCATTGAGAATTTATTTCCCAATTGGAACCAAAGAAAACTGATGAAACTCTTGCTGATCCTAACTGGATAAATGCTATGCAAGAAGAGCTAAATCAGTTACCCATAACAAAGTCTGGAATTTAGTTCCATGACCAGTTTCTAAAACTATTATCAGTTGTGCGCAATAATGCGAGGCTTGTAGCACAAGGTTATAGGCAAGAAGAAGGAATCGATTACGACGTGACTTATGCACCAGTTGCAAGACTGGAAGCAATCAGAATATTCCTTGCTTATGCATCATTCAAAATATTCAAAGTCTACCAGATGGATGTCAAGATTGCATTCCTAAATGGTCAGCTACAAGAAGAAGTATATGTTGAACAACCACAAGGTTTCGTAAATCACTTATTTCTTGATCGTGTTTATCATTTGAACAAAGCTTTGTATTGTCCCAAACAAGCTCCAAGAGCTTGATATGAGACTCTTTCAAAATTCTTAATTGATCACGATTTTACTGTGGGAACAGTTGACAGAACTTTATTCAAATTATCAAAGAATGATAATATTTTACTGGTACAAATATATGTCGATGAAATTATTTTTGGGTCAACTAACCCCAAATTATGTGAGAAGTTTGCCAAGTTGATGCAGGATAAGTTCGAAATGAGCATGATGGCTGAACTGACGTTCTTTCTTGGTCTTCAAGTGAAGCACCTGGAAAATGGTATTTCTATCAGTCAAACCAAATACACAAAGGAAATCCTGAAGAAATTTGGCATGGAAACATGCTCAACCGCAAATACTCCCATGAGCTCATCGATTAAATTAGACAAAGATGATGGAGAATCTCAGTTGATACGACACTTTACAGAGTTTTACTAGGTCTTTACTTTTTCTAACTACCAGCCGTCCTTATATTGTATTTTCTGTTTGCATGTGTGCTAGATTTCAGGCAGATCCTAAGCAATCACATTTTTCAGCTGCTAAACGCATATTGAAATATCTTAAAGTAACACAAAATGTGGGCTAATTGTATGCTAAAGACTCATCGTTCAATCTAGTTGGTTATTCAAATTGATATTACTCAGGGTGTAAGCTTGATCCTAAAAGAACCAGTGGATCATGTCAGTTTCTAGGAGACAGAATGATATCTGGTTTAGTAAGAAGCAAACATCCATAGAAACTTCCTCTGGAAGCTGCTGCGCTCAACTGTTCTGGATTCAGCAACAACTGAAAGATTATAGAGTCATTGCAGAAGAAACATCAATCTTTCTGTGATAATACAAGCACAATTGCAATCACCTGTAATCCAGTTCTTTACTCTAGGACCAAACACATCGATGTCAGACATCATTCACTAGATACCATGCTGTAAAGAAAGCAATCAGGCTGGCGTACATCTCAACTGAACAACAAGCAGCTGACATCTTCACTAAGCCATTACCCGAGACTATGTTTTCTTATTTTCTTAATATTCTTGGTTTAGTTGATTTATCTTGATATTAGTTGAATTTTTATGCCAGTTTGTGGTGTCAGTCAGTAGTTGTTTATGTGCTCTCAACTAAATTTTAAGTTAGTATTAGTTAGTGTGCTAAAAGAAAATAACAATAATGAAAAAAAAATAGCAATTTTATTGATAATACCTAGCTGCTATTACACGGTTTTATTCTTTTCTACTGCATCTAGTCTATCAGATGACCACAAGGACATTTCATCGGAAATTATTCTAAAATCTTCTGAGAAGGCAATCTTTTCCAGTTTCCTATACTCCTTGTTAAGAATGAGGAAATAGAGACCTTCATCAGTCACGAGGTCTGAAGTGTGAATGACGTTGAGGCGCCTCTTATACTTGATTTCAGTTGTCGTCTATTCATCAGTGAAAACTAATATATCTCGTTGAATAATCTGCAAATCATGTATCTTCGTCCAGGTTGACATGACTTTATCAAACAGGAAGTCTTTGATATCTTGCTTCCAAGTCTCCACAAATGAGAGCCTTTATGCAAGAATAGGCCTTCAGGAACTGCTTGCTCTGTCCATCTGTGTTCAATTGATATTGTCTGTTTCAATATTTTTCATCTGAAAAATTGTATCTTATTTATAGCCAGACTCTAACTGAAAGAACAAAAGGAGAAGAAGAGACATCAATCAACAGAGTGAAATTAATTAATTAAGGTTGAGATTCTATAACGCCCAAGATTTTAGTTTAATACTTTTGAGCTTACCATGTATTATGAATAAGGGAATGGAAGAACAGACAAGGAGAAGCGATGTTGCAAAATATATTGTTGGGGCAGCAGAGACAGTGCACCCGCGGTTCAAAAGACAGTGCACCCGCGGTCGTTTATCATAAAAGGTTGAAGGTTGACAGTAGGCGTACCGCACCCGCGCCAAAAAAAAAAACCACCGCACCTGCGGTAAATGAACAGAGACAAGACCGCACCAGCGGTAGAAAAGAAAGCGCATCCGCGGTCGTCTCTTCTAAAATTTTGAGTGTGGATCAGTGAGCTTAGCGCACCCGCGGTCAAAGAATGAGCGCACCCGTGGTGCGACGTGCTGAATGAAAAATAAGACACTTTCCCTTAGTCATGCATATATAATGTGTTGTCTTCATTCCAGCATGCTATGAACGAGAGAGAAACAAGAAAGCTTCAGAATTCCTTCAAGTTACACCTTAGCTTAGAATGTTGGGTTTGAATGATCCGGCCAACCGATTTTCCATCCGAGCTTAGATTCTTGGTCCTTGCATCAAAGGATACAAGAGGATGTAAGTTTGTTTAAATTTCAGTATGATTCAGATTTTATGTATGGAAGGAATTATGATTTGAACTCTAAAATATGTTATTGAAATTTCGAGATACGTATCTTCGCAACCGGATCAAAGAACGGACATCGTATGATATTTTTATTACTTTCCAGCATGTTTTGAGTTGAGTTATGCAGATTTTGAGATTATGGAACATAATTGTGATGGTTATGAGTTATTGTTATTGATTATTGATGTTTGAGTTGACCGGTATCGCGAGATTACACCACTATGCCGTTAAAATGTACCGAGATTGAATATTGATCCGTAGGTGTATTCCTTTGAGTTGGAGATTGATATGGTACATGTCATAAATATCATTTCAGATTGTATTGACAGAGTTGATATCGAGATTTCAAGACTTCGACTTGTTCAAACCGAGACTTCAACGAGAAAGGTATAATTCAATGTTTGATTGGGGAGATATAACTCGAATCAGATTCGGTTTGAGTTTCCCACAAATCACATACTAGATTTCTATACTTTGTTATGTTGTACTTTATATTGAATTATATACAAGCATTGAGATAGGAGCGTCATTGGCAGATATGCCAAGTTTCTAGACGTTCGGTGGTATCGTGGCATAGGAGAAGATCGACTCCGATTGTAGATATTCGATACAGACAGGACCGAAGTCTAGGAATAAGACGTACCGCCACCCCGATTAGGAGAGTAGGTGGGAGACTTGTTACGTCTTATTCACACCGAGATCCCTAGACTTAGATACGAGTCGAGTCAAAGATATGAGTTTGATTTAAATGCTTGCCTTATATTGATTTCACTCATGATAGTATGTTCATGATTTATATGGTGTATATGCATGTGTACATGTTTTATACTGGGATTTATTCTCACCGGAGTTTCCGGCTGTTGTTGTGTCTGTATGTGTGTATGACAACAGATGGGACAGGATCAGGGTCGAGACAAAGATGAGAGATTGAGATAGCGTAGAGATTACGGGCGTAGCAGATGAGCTAGGAGTGTTTACATTTGGTATGTAATGTGTTCTAAACACTACCTTGTATAATGATGTAAGGAAACAAGACATGTACTTGCTTTTGTTGAAATAAAATAAAGATGTTGCTTGTATATGATTTATATACAAATGTTTTGATATTAAAAGCAAAATTTTGACCCACATTTTCTAGCAAAGATCCAATTAATCCCAAAGATAATTTAGTTAGAGCCCGGGTCCCCACAGATTCTCTTACTCTCTTTTACTCATCTGCATTTAATTTTAGAGGGAATGTCGATTTTAAATGGTTAACTGATAAGACAATCGTCAGCTGGTCTTCAACAGAACTGATTCAGTTTTCAACTGATTATTCAGTTATTGACTTAACTATTATTATCAAATAGGTTAACCGATTATTTGATAAATATTCCACATTAAGTGATGTGACTGTTAAAAATACGCACTAAATTTATGTCATTCATTGAATAGTTATATGTAACGTGGCCCCACGTAGTCCATTAGACTTCTACTCATGTTTTATTACACATACACACGTTTTATTCAAACTTATCTTGGACTAGCACGTGTCCAAAAAACTTGAATAGTCACTGACATAAGTAATTGTGCCGCCTCATTTCAGTTTCTTCACGAGCATTTCAGTTTCCAGAGCTTATCAAACACTAAAAGATCTTTATTCTTCGCAGATACTCAAATTAGAAATGGCAAGTTAAGTCCCAGCTTACACGCTCAATGCTATGGAAATCGACTTCGACTCCGTCCTCTCAGTCAAGGACGCAGCCTTTCAAAGTATTTTTCAGAAACTGGAAACAACAGGCTTAAGGAAATTCCTTGGGACATCCAGTCAAGATATTTGTTCTAAAGAGATCTAGGATTTCTACGGCAACGACTTCATCTCAGCTGAAGGAAATCTCACAACAACTGTCAACAACAAGTTGCTGATTCTTGATGAAGAATTGTTTAGCACCTTCTTCCAACTGCCATCTGATGGCCTCTCTCATTACTCTGAAGTGAAAATTGTTGATGTGGAAGAGATGCAATCACTTTTATCTACTGATGGGAGGAAAATAAAAGTTTTCGATCCCAAGAAGGAGCTAAAATTTGTATATCAGCTGTTGGCAGATATCATAGCCAAAGGTCTTCTGGCCAAGGCAGGGTTTTTTGTTGCCCTCACTCTGGAGAAATTTTAGTTAATGGCTGCTTTGGTGAAATGATGCAACCTGAACTGGTCAACCATATTGTTCAATATTTTAAAGAACATGGTTCAATCATCAAAATAGTCCAAAGGCTTTGATGTGCCTATCAGCTTTATTCTGAAGAACATGGGCTAGGTGGATGACTCTTCTGAGAAGTCATCAAAATACAATGTCTTCAATGCTAGGAATGTTTAGCAACAAAAAACCAAGCTGGACATGTCTCCTGAGCGGTTTATCAAAGTAAAGAAGGAGATTGGGACGCAGGCAACTCCCAAATAAGTTAAGAAGACCAAGGCCTTGGCTCAGAAAAAAAGGCAATCAAAAGAAAACTGATTGCCAGTGAGACTGACTTGGAGAAAACTCCATCTCCGAAAATCATGAAGAGGCAAAGGACCCTTAAAACCAAACCATTAGCTGCGTTGGAAGCCATTCCAACTGACAGATTGAGGCTAACTGGAGCTAAATAACCTATCAGTGCTATACCTATCTCAGTAGTTCTAGCTGCATCCTCAACTGAACAGCAGTTACCGACTCCAACTGCTTCTTCATAGAAGACTATCATCGAATCTGGTGATAAACAAAAACTAGTTGGTGTCAAAGCACCATTGATCTCTATCACCGGCCCAACTATACTAACTTTTGCTAGACCAAATGGAGTGGTGATACGAGAAAAGGTAGATGCAACATTTTCAGGGCTGAGCATTTCTCATGCCCTCACTGACCCAAAAGGGAAGGGCAAGCAGATTGAAGAGCCCAGATCGACAAACCAAATTCAGACTCATATTGACTTAATATGGGAAAAGTTCAATGAGTTCTCTGAATAGAAGCTGAAAACTTACAGTGAATGGGTCAGGTTTAGGACCGAAGTGTTTGCCAAGTGATTGCAGAAGAAATCAGTTCTAAATAAATTCATCGCCTGGGAAACAATAGTTCTACGAGTAGTCAAAGCTGCTACAATACTCAAGCGCTGAAGAAAAGGAACTACTTCTTTAATCGGATGCGTGCCAAGAAGCTTTGTCAAGTCATAGCACATCTACGTAAAAATTGTTATCCTACCAGTCCAACTGCCTTCAATGACAAAGTAGTTTACGACCAGTTGGATATGGAACTCATAACACTGCAAATGAAGATCAAAAGTTGGGAAATGGATCAAGAGTTAACTATTCAAACACATTCCCAAAGTTCTTCCTCAGAAGGGCAGGCTGAACCATCAACCCATCAGCCAGAGCCATCCCAAGAAGTAGTTGCTGACCAAACTGAGCAAGTAACTGTCCTTTCTTCATAGGATGCTCAACGGCCATCTTCTACTCTTCAATCTCTTGCAAAAGATCTTCAACTCTATACCGATGCCGCATTGTCATTGGAAAACATAGATGAAGTAATAGAGTCAGTTGCCGAGGACATCCAGCTGAATGTACTAACTGAAGAATTAGTTGAAGATCTGAATAAAACTTAACAACCAACCTCAGAGGCTATGATATCAGAAGTTGAAGCATCAGTTCAGTCACCTACCACGATTGAAAAAGAAGTCCCTGCTAACACTGAAGTAGCTCTGATGCAATCAGAACCAACTGAAGAAGTGCCAACCGAAGAGCAAACTGAAGTGTTAGTTGCCAAACTAATTGTTGGGACCCGGACGTTAATCATATTCTTAATCATCATTGGGAAAATTTAATCAATTATAATAAACAGGGTCTAATTTTTTTTTAATATACAGTATTAAAGGCGGAACGTAATGGAATTCAATCTAATATACATATCAGTATAACAGTACAGTTTTGTACAATAAACATCAACTCAAACTAAGGCTCAACAACTAATGTCAAGTGTTGAATCCTATCTACAGCAACGTCAAAGTCCGTAGTCTCCACTCTAATAATGATCTCTCGTCATCTCCTCGACCCTGATCCTGTCCCACCTGTTGTCATGCACACATACAAACACGACAACAGCCGGATAACTCCGGTGAGAATAAAATCCCATATAAACCAATGAAACATGTAATCATATAATCAATATAAATCATGAATTAGATATCAGTAATATGTATCAAAATCTGAAAACATAATCAATATAAACTGCCAATTCAGACTCGTGACTCCACGTCTCAGACTAGACTCAATCCTAGTCTAGGGATCCCGGTTTCCAGACGTTGGCATTCCTATATCGAACATCAGTAATAGAAGAAACTCCAATTCTGTACACTTCGATATAACCAAACATCCAGTGTCTTGACCTATCCGTCACAGACTGTGGCACTATCGCCAATTCACTATCTTGTGACAACGTGCAATGTGCCAGTGACGATTCCATCACTATCGACACTTATGTCACAAGATCACTCGTCTACTACATGCTTCTATAAATCAATAGAACAAGCATAAAAATTCAAATCATTGCAATTAATAACAATAAGTATGTGATTTAGGGAAACTCAACTATATCCTACTCGAGTCGTTCTCCCAGTACCACATTGATTTATACCTTTCTTTTATTGTAGTTCTGATGTCGTTTCTGTTTGGAATTCAAAGTCTGTCAACCCTCAATCTGGCAATGACAATATCAATAGTATCATATAATTATACTGCTCAAATCAATACCAATCTGATCAATCTTGATTTAACTCAAAACCAACGACATAACGGAACAATCCTGATATCCCGGTCAATACCATATCAGTAAATAATAATTATAATCCATAACTGATATCCAATACAATCTGTAATCAATTCATAATTCAAATATGTTCAATATCACTCGATATATTCCGAAAAATCATAACAATTCCATAATCAATTTGTTTCTAGATCTGACTGCGATTCTACGATGTCTAACATATCCAGAACATCATATATGAATCATATTAAATTCTGGTAATATCATAATTCCAACTCTTATCAAAACCTAACAAAAATTACGTCTAATTGTAGCCTGTGTTGATAGGAGCACAACTGAAGTCGGATTTAAAATCTAACGGACGGATCGAAATATAAAGGCGTAAAGATTTTCACTCTTTCTCAGAAACCTTTTCTCAATTCTTCCCTTTCTGCGGATGAAGACTCATGAATATATATACATTGCATGGTTTACAATTGTCTCGCGCATATGCGCGACATCACTCAGCGCATATGCGCGAGACACTATGTCTCGGCGCGTAACATACACAGCGCCTCACTTATATGCGCGGCCTCAAACGGCGCATATGCGCGAGGTCCTTCGAAATTCTTCACAACTCTCGGGTACCCTCGCGCACATGCGCGGATTCCTGTCGCGTATATGCGCGAGGTTCTCTGCCCACTCCACGCATTTGCGCCCGGCATGAACGCGCATATGCGCGAGGCTCCATCCTCACACATAATTCAAATCTCCTTTCCGCCTATCCCGGTCTAATCCGTTCCATCTATAATCACATCAATTAATCAACAAATCATTTCAGATTAGTAACATAGAAAATCCTGGGCATTACATTTCTCCCCCCCAAGATATGATTTCGTCCCCGAAATCACCGGCAATCAATCATATCAATAAGAAGGAATGTATAATAGAAGCTGAATAAAATACTTACATCAATGAAATAATTCTGGGAATCTCTGTCTCATGTCTGACTCCGTCTCCCAGGTAGCTTCTTCAACACCGTGACGACTCCACTGAACTTTCACAAGAGGAATTGTCTTCGTTCTGAGCTGCTTTTCCTTCCGATCAAGAATCTGAATCGGCTTTTGGAAGTAGCTTAATGTCTCATCAAGCTCGGCCTCGTCTGGCTGCATAATGTGTGAAGCATCAGGCAGGTATTTCCGTAGTAACGATACATGAAAGATATCATGTATCCTAGATAAAGAAGGCGGCAATGCGAGTCGATAGGCACGATCTCTTATCTTCTCGAGAATCTCGTACGGCCCAATAAATCGCGGAGACAACTTTCCTTTCTTGCCAAATCTGACAACTCCCCTGAAAGGTGAAATCTTCAGGAATACTCGGTCTCCTGCCTCAAATACCAACGGTTGTCGTCTGATGTTGGCATATTTTGCCTGTCTATCTTGAGCTGCCTTCAATCTTTTCTGAATCAGCTTCACTTTTTCCGTCTTATCTCTGATCATATCAGGTCCAATCTCAGGAACCTCAGAGATATCATCCCAATATAAAGGGGATATGCATTTTTTTTCCGTACAACGCTTCGAATGAAGCCATCTCAATACTCGTCTGATAGCTATTGTTGTACGAGAACTCACAAAGTGGCAATGCATCCTGTCAATTAGTGCTAAAATCAAGCACTACTGCTCTCAACATATCCTCTAGTGTCTGGATCGTCCGCTCTGACTGTCCGTCAGTCTGTGGATGATATGCGGTACTCAGATGTAACTTCGTACCTAGACCCTGCTGTAAACTTTGCCAAAAGTGCGAAGTAAACCGAGGATCACGGTCTGAAACAATCGACTTTGGCACTCCGTGCAATCTGACTATCTCTCTGACGTAAACATCGGCCATTTGGTCATATATGTATGTCATTTTGTATGGAATAAAGCATGCAGATTTGGTCAATCGATCAATCAAGACCCAAATCGCATCGCAATCTCTGGAGGAACGTGGTAACTGCGTCACAAAATCCATGAAAATGTGATCCCATTTCAATTCAGGAATGGACAAACTCGGTAACAATCCTCCTGGTTTCTTTCTTTCTGCTTTCACCTTTTGGTGTAAGGCCCGAGAATTTTATCCTATTAATCTGAAATGATTTGGGGATAATTGATATGATTATAGACGGAAAGGATCGGACCGGGAAAGACGAGATAATGCATGAAAATGTGCGAGGAATAGTAGCCCTCGCGCATATGCGCGGCACAGATGCGCGATGTGGGCAGAGGACCTCGCGCATATGCGCAATGTGAGTCGCGCATATGCGCGAGCCTGTACAAGCGAAAGATCCTTCGCGAGGACAGAACATCTCGCGCATATGCGCGAGAAAGGGCGCGCATATGCGCGAGGCAAGTATTTGGGGTGATTGTTGAGAAAGTAAGTCTCGCGCATATGCGCGAGCAGGTGTACTCAGGAATGCCGAGTCCAGATAGTTGGGCGCATATGCGCGGAAATGTGTCGCGCATATTCGCCAACAGTTGGGAAGACACGCACCGAGACTTAAGGTCTCACGCATATGCCCCGGTTGATGTCGCGCATATGCGCGAGACGTGTTGCGTGAAGGATGTGCCATTTGCCTTGCTGCATGCACGAGATATATATATATAACATTCCTCTTCAGAAATGAGGAGAAAGGAGAAAGAGGCCGAAGAAGCTCCAAAAAATCTCTACGCCATTTGTGAGAAATCCAACCGTCTGATTTTGAATCCGACTTCGGTATTGAGTTCTTATCGACGTAGGCTACAACTGGACGTAAGTTTTGCTGCGTTTTGATATGATTTGAAATTATGGTATTGTAAGAATCTGATATGATTCATATATGATGTTCTTGTCATGTTAGACATCGTATAATCGAAACCGGACTTGAGAACAAATACCATATGAAATTGTTATGATTTTCGGAGTAGTTTTGGAGTCGATTTGTTATCAGAATTGAATTTTTATCGATTATGAGGTGTTGGAATTGATATCTGATTTATATGGTAGTGCTGGATATATTGAAATTATGACATTATATTGTTGAAACAGAATTTGATTGAATTCTGATTATATCCAGTTTTTATTGAGTGGTGTATTGAGACCGTACCCTCAATATTGTTATTGTCAGATTGAGTATTGAAAGGCTTTGAGTTCGAGACTTCGACAGAGTCATAGTATCAGAAAGAAAGGTATTAATTAATGTTGAATTGGGATTGCACAAATCGAGTGAGGTTTGACTCGAGTTTCCCTAAATCACATACTTAGTTTATTGCATTGATATTTGTAATTGATGAGATTGATGTTTGTAGTCTATTGATTTATAGCCACTGCATGTATTAACTACTGATTGTTTAGTCATTGGCTGATTCGCCTAGTCACCGGCTGATTCGTCTGGTTATTGGCTGATTCGTCTAGTTATCGACTGATTCGTCTAAATTTTGGCTGATTCGCTTAATTACTGGCTGATTCGTCTAGTTATTGGCTGATTCGCTTAATTCTTGACTGATTCGTCAATTCTGCGGCTGTTTCACACAGACACGGGATATATGAATTATATCGATGCCGTTTAGGGTTGATTCATTCTTATCGACTGAGATTCGATATAATTATCAATATCCCGACATTGGGATCCCTAGGTTAGAGTCGAGTCGAGTCTGAGACGACGCGTTGTTTGAGTCGAGTCTGTGATGACATGTTGATTTACAGTGTTTATATCATTCATGTTGGTTGAGTTGCTACATGTTAATGATATCTTATTTATGCGTTTATATATGTTTTTATATGATTGCATGTTTACATTGTTTATACTGGGACTTGTTCTCACTGGAGTTATCCGGCTGTTGTTTTGTTTTGTATGTGTGCATAACAACAGGTGGGACAGGTTCAGGGTTGAGAAGATGAAAAGAGATCGTGATTAGAGTTGAGGCTCCGGACTTGGATTAGAGATAGGGTTAGACACGTGATATTAGCTGTTAAACCTTAGTTGAATAAATGTATGTGGTATAGGACTTGTACTTTTATACTAAGATGTATATACGTTTTATTTCACTACGTTCCGCATTTTAAAAAAAAAATTAGACCCTGTTTTATAATTGATTAATTAGTCCCAATGATGATTAAGAACTTGATTAGCGTCCGAGTCCCCACAACAGGTGGTATAAGAGCGATAGATCCTTTAGACTGAGATAGAAGCTAGTGAGCGGGGTAGATTGAGTTTTCTTTCCTTGCATGTGATTGCTAGCATGAGATTTGTTTTAATGTTGATTTACATTATGTATGCTAGCATGATACTATGATTTACTACTTTATATAATACATGTTACTTGACTTATCTGATTTGATTGTGTAATATGTATTATTGGGAACGAATTTGAACCGATTCTCGATCAGCAGTAAGATGATCGGAGGAGTGAACTGAAGTGAAACTGGTTTATTGGATTGGGGTACTAATCCATTTGATTATCAGATATGCCTCCTCGAAGAATACCAGAACAGGGTAGCACATCGAATCCTCCAATGGATGTGACAGCAACTCCGATGGAAACGTTATTGAAAAGGTTTCAGTCATTCAAACCACCGACTCTGAAGGGTACTGAGACATCAGTTGAGTGTTAAAGTTGGTTATATAACATTGAGATGTTGTTTGATTCACTGGAGTACAGTGATGAGCGCCGAATTAAATTGATTGGGCACCAGTTGCTTGATGTTGCAAAGAACTAGTGGATTACGATGAAAAGGACCTTGGAGCATCGAGGTACGACTATTACTTGGGATGTATTTAAAACCGAGTTTTATCAAAGATTTTTCCCAGTGTCGTACAGGAAAGACAAGGGGGCGGAGTTTGCCAATTTGAGACAGGGTCAGCTGAACATTGAAGAATATGTGACCAAGTTCTCTACCCTGTTGAAGTTTGCTCCACATATGGCTGGAAATGACGAAGCCGTTGCTGATCAGTTCATCAATGGCTTGAATCCCTATATATTTACATTGGTAAACACAGGGCGATCGAATAACTTTTCTGATGCCATGAATAGAGCAAAAGGCACTGAAGCGGGCCTAATAAGGCAGAGAGGAGCTACAGATATTGTAGAACCCGTAAATCAGTAGACGTATAAGCCATGCATAATTCTAGATTTTTAAATTTAATTGACTTCATTGCATGATTATTTTAAATGCATTTGTTTGAAGTTAATTATTTCATTATTTCAGTTCAGTCGATTGATTTTTAGCATTTCAGTATTTTCAGTGAGGCCGGACCGGAGTTGGAGTTTTGAGATAGAATTTAAGATTTGAGAAATATTTCCAGAAGTTAATTTAGCTAGTAACTAAGTTCATTTAAGTTAGAAAGGAAGGTTTGAAGATTTAATTTAATTATTTGAGGTGATTAAAAAATGAACTCATTTAAGTTATTAAATTAAGGGGTTAGCTCACTAAATTATTTAAAGGATTAGTAAGGCTTTCAAGGATTATTAGTTGACTAGATAATCAACATTTCCCTTTATTTTATCATGCATTTTTCGGCCACCCTTAGTGCTAGAAGATTCATTTTCCAACTCACCAACTTTGACCAATTCTTTGCATGTAATTAGTAGGATAATTCTAGGGTTTTTGGGAGCACAATTTAATTAAATAAATGGACATATCCTAGTCTAGAATCAAGCTAAATTTCGGCCACCACCTCCTAGAAGCATCCACCAACTCATTTGATATCAATTCAAAATTCAAATTCAAAAGGGGAGTGGACTTGGTCTTGATATGATCCTATTTTTGTGCACCCTTCTCCTCACCTTCATAACCATCACTCCCCCCTCCACCTCCACCGAAAATAAGACCCCTTTTCAGTAGAAAAAACGTGGATAACAGCTAGGGAGAAAGGGAGAAAAATCGAGAGCCAAGAAAGGTAGAGAAGCAAGCCACTCCGTCTCCTCCGCGCCGTCTCGTCTCTTCTTTTCGTTTTCTTTCGAAACGAAACCAGGCATGTCTAGATTTCTTTCAAACCTCAATCAAGTCATATTATCATTTATTTTTCAGTACATGATCATGTTTTAGCAAGCAAAAACCGAGATACATGTCAAAATATTTTTGGAACACACATGCAGAATTTTCGACTTCCCTTGACAAGCTTCACGTTTTTCTGAGTTTTGATGGTTTCAGGTATTGGATCGACTCCAGGCTCCCAAGGCGGCTTGTATACATGTAGTAGGATGCATTAGGACCATGTTGGTCAATTCAAACCAGCCCCATGCTTGCTGGAAAACCGAAATGACAGCAAGTTCCCCATAGGTGCAGAAATGTGATTCGAAAATTCAGTTTCTTGTCATGGAGGAAGGATCTGATCTTGGCTGCACCAAGGGCCTATAGCCATGGTTGGATCACTTCCCTAGCAAGTCTAAGACGTGACTAAGTTGCCCTTTTGGTGGCTTGGTCCATGGTTCATCGGTTTTTAATAAAAACATCACAACAGCCCCTATACCCCTTCGGCTACTTCGGTTGGACAGCTTTTGGTTCGTTTCTTTTGGTTGCTTGGTGTGGATCTTGGTTGGCCTATGGCCCTTAGCCACGGTTCATATCATGCTCCTAGATGTCTAGATCGTGCCATGGTCAATCAAATGGCCACTGGAACGACGCAAGACATCGATCATAGCATAAACACTACACACGCATGCACGTTGCTCTCGGTTGGACCCTTCGGTTAAGATTTGGTGTGATGCGGATTGTGGCTGGCCTAGGGCCCTTAGCCATGGTTCAAATCATTCCTTGGGATGTTGGTAAGAGTCTCTGGTCGGTGGTTCACGCCCCTAATGGCCGATAGTCTCGAAACCAATGCAAGTCTTGTAGTGCGCAGCTGCTGTATTTTTTTGACAGCAAGTATGCTGCTGTTCAGAAGCGTCGTTTGAGTTCTTGGTTGGCTTTTAGCCCATGGCCTTGGACTGGACAGTGCCTCATTGAGTTAGGAAGGTCATGTTTTCGACCGTTTGTCATTTGGATCATTTTTGAGGTCGTACGAGAATTTACGGTGCAATGTGCCAAATTGACTCTCGAAAGAGCGTTTCGTGTTTTGGCCTCCATTTCACCTAGATTTCGACCCTATCATTTTAGGAACGTTATTTTATGATTTTTCAGCGTATTTTAATCATGACTATACGTCGGTTCAGTGTCGGTTCAGGTTGGTTCGGAGTCATGATTAAATGCGAAGTCATTAGGCGTCATAGTCGCATCTTTTGAACGTAAATTTCATAGTTGGTCATGTTTAAGCTATTGCATATTTTTCATGGCACAGTTAGGTTGCAGCGAGCCTGGGAACGATCCAATCCAATCCAGTTGGTAAAATTACAGGAATTTTCATTACGCCAGTTAATTATTTTACGTGCATTAAATAGAAAATGATTATTTTTGAGATTTATGCGATATGGCTTGTGGTTCATTCACTATGTGGGAGTGTTATTTTATACGGTCGCCAGTGACCGATCAGTTCAGTATGGTACCACCCGGTCGCCAGTGACCGGCCAGCTCAGTTCAGTTTCAGCCTCCCCGGTAGCCAGTTACCGATCAGTTCAGCTTAGTGCAGTGGCCACAGGCGTAAAACATAATCTCAACAGAAAATTTTATCAGATATTTCAGTACAGGCTCCAAGGAGCAAATATTTTTACAGTGACTTCCAGTTCAGTTATGCACGTATTATAATTGCTCAGTACAGATTATTTTCAGTATGCCTCAGGACAGGATATTTTATCACATGCATATTTTAAATTCAGATTTTTACTCGTTACCTGCGATTTATGCATGCTGAGTCTTTAGGCTCACTAGACTTGATTGTTGTAGGTACTGATGAGGCCAGGGCCGAGGGCGGGGACCAGTGAGCCAGCTTGGGTCGGCAGTAGTGGCACCCGAGGACCTCAGAGCAGCAGTTGTTATTTTCTTCGCAAACAATTTTTATCAGTTGTTGGATATTTTTAAATCGTTGTTGTTGGCAAAACTTTGATTTTCTTCCGCTGCAATATTTTGAAATATTGAAGTTGATTCACCAGTGATTTTATGAATGAGGCCATTTAAGTTCTTTTAAAAAGAAAATTTTTAATTTTCCGCAAATTTTCAAGCAAGTAGTTCGAGGGCCTTTGCAGTTGGTATCAGAGCGGTGGTTCTGTATAGGGTTTCACTACTACTGACCGCGAGAAGCTCACGAAGCCACGCCTTTGGTCTGTAAGTTTTTTTTCAGTTCAGCATTTTGTTCAGCATTTCAGTTATAGCATGAATTATTTTGTCAGCATGCTTCCAGATTTTCAGTATTTCAAAGTTCATTTAAAATAAATTATGGAATTATGCATGTTAGTTACGTATGGGTTATGTTGGAACAGTATGCCCCCTAGACGCATTTTAGAGCGGAACAGAGAAGTGGAGCCTCGCCGAGAGGACAGAGAGGAGCATAGACCGGAGGGAGACCTACCACCGCCTCCACCGCCCCCACCGGACATGAGTGCCCAGATGTTAGCTGGGATGGCACAGTTCTTCGCACAGTTTGCGGGGGGCAATGCCGCAGCCGCAGCCGCAGCCGCAGCCAGGCCGACAGGGCCCGAGGCTGTTTATGAGCGATTCATGAAGATGCGCCCGAAGGAATTCTCTGGGACATCTGACCCCATGGTTGCCGAGGGATGGATCAAATCCCTCGAGGTTATCTTCGATTTTATGGAGCTGGGAGACGCGGACCGAGTCCGATGTGCCACCTACCTGTTCAATGGAGACGCCCGCTTATGGTGGGAAGGAGCTTCGGTAGCCCTGACATTGGCTACACTTTCTTGGACCCGCTTTACGGAGGTTTTCTACTCCAAGTATTTTGCTGAGGAGGTTCGCACCAGGCTGACCACCGAGTTCATGAGTCTGAGACAAGGGGATATGTCGGTTACGGAGTTTATCCGTAAGTTCGAGAGGGGCTGTCACTGTGTGCCCCTGATAGCGAATGATGCCAAAGCCAAGCTGATGCACTTCCTGGTGGGTTTACGGCCGATCTTGCGCCGGGATGTTAGGGTATCTGACCCTGCTACTTATGAGATTGCCGTCTCCAAGGCCTTAGCCGCAGAGCAGGATCTGCGAGATATCGAGAGGGATCGCCAGGGCAAGCGCCCAGTCCAGGCACCGCACCGCCCTCCTCCTCTTCAGCATCAGCAGCAGAATAAGAGGCCTTTTCATGGACCGCCCAGGAACCGAGGCCAGCAGCAGCAGCAGCAGCAGCAGCGGGGACGCCCAGCCCCGAGGACTCAGGAGCACCCAGTCTGTCCCAGGTGCTCACGTCGCCATCCTGGAGCATGTATGGCTGGCTCAGGAAAGTGTTTTAAGTGTGGCAGTCCAGACCACATGTTGCTGCAGTGTCCTCAGAGGAATCTGCCTACCCAAGGCAGAGTTTTTGCTCTCCATGCCGCGGAAACCAACCCGGAGACTATGTTGTTGACAGGTACCTTTAAACTTTAAGTTATTCTTCGAATTTCAGCATTTTGGGAATCGGGATTTAGATTTTGAACTTAGAACTATTATAGGATTGCATGCTCTACTCAGATTTATTTCGGGTAAATTAAGCTAGAGGAACCTAGACCTTTGCATGTCTATAAGTTTAGATCTTGTAGTGGGATTCAACTTAGAGCTCCGCTCTTTCAGGGAGAATTTTTATATCTCGTTCCGCTACCAAGGCCTTGATAGATTCAGGGGCCACTCACTCGTTTATTTCGGAGATCTTTGCAAACTTTCTCAAGATCCAGACCATTGGGCTAGATACAGCCTTTTCAGTAGTGTTGCCGTCAGGCGAGGAGATGGCAGCTACCAATGTTATCCGAGATATAGACCTTGAGCTGCACGGTAATCTTGTTTATGCGGATCTGATTGTGCTACCGATGCCGGAATTTGACATCATCCTAGGGATGGACTGGCTATTGAGGAACAGAGTGTTGATAGACTTCCAGCGGAGATCCGTTCTTGTCCGACCGCCTGGAATGGAGCAGTTCTTATTTGAGCCAGACAGGTACTTTCCTTTACCGCGCATTATTCCTTATGTTCAGGCTAGGAAGCTCATGCATAGAGGGTGTCGGGCATTTCTAGCAACCCTTTTATCTGTCCCCGAAGAACCCAGCCTATCAGCCCCAGATGTTCCGATTGTTAGAGATTTCTTAGACGTTTTTTCCGAAGACGTCTCTGGTATGCCACCAGAGAGAGAGGTCGAGTTTTCCATTGAGCTTATGCCAGGTACGACTACGATATCCAAAGCGCCATACCGACTAGCACCGACAGAGATGGCAGAGCTTAAGAAGCAGATCCAAGAACTTCTTGACAAGGAGTTCATTCGCCCGAGCTTTTCTCCATGGGGCGCGCCAGTCTTATTCGTGAAAAAGAAGGATGGCACGATGAGGCTTTGCATTGACTACCGGGAGTTGAACAGGGTTACAGTGAAGAATAAATACCCACTGCCGAGGATTGAGGATCTGTTTGACCAGTTGCAGGGAGCTTCGATTTTCTCCAAGATAGATCTGCGTTCCGGTTATCACCAGTTGAGGGTGAGAGATGCTGATGTCTCGAAGACAGCTTTTAGGACTCGTTATGGCCACTACGAGTTCCTTGTGATGCCGTTCGGTCTGACGAATGCGCCAGCGATCTTCATGGATCTCATGAATCGCGTATTTCAGCCGTACCTCGACCAGTTTGTGATAGTGTTCATAGATGACATTCTCGTCTACTCCAAGAGTCGGGAGGAGCACAGCAGGCATCTGACCACAGTGTTGCAGACATTGCGGAAACATAAACTATTCGCAAAGTTCAGTAAGTGCGAATTCTGGTTAGAGAAGGTGGCGTTCTTGGGCCACATTGTTTCTAGCAGTGGTATTGAGGTAGACCCCGCAAAAGTTGTAGCAGTCAGAGATTGGGTTGTGCCTCAGAATGCATCCGAGATCCGCAGTTTCCTTGGGCTAGCAGGATATTACAGAAAATTCATCCAAGGATTTTCCTCTATTGCTTTTCCACTCACAGCACTGACAAAGAAAAATGTGAAGTTTGTGTGGAGCGAGGAGTGTCAGAAGAGCTTCGATACTTTGAAGCAAGCTCTTATCTCAGCACCCGTTTTGGCTGTACCGTCAGGATCTGGTGAGTTTGTCCTTTATACCGATGCTTCGAAGCTTGGTTTAGGTGCAGTTTTGATGCAGCATGGGAGAGTGATAGCGTATGCTTCTCGACAGCTGAAAATCCACGAGAAGAACTACCCCACCCATGATCTGGAGTTAGCGGACGTAGTTTTTGCTTTGAAGATTTGGAGGCACTATCTGTATGGAGAGAAGTGTCAGATCTTTACCGACCATAAGAGCCTCAAGTATTTCTTTACGTAGAAGGAGCTGAACATGCGTCAGAGACGTTGGTTGGAGCTTGTGAAAGACTACGATTGTGACATTAGCTACCACCCGGGTAAAGCTAATGTAGTTGCGGATGCTTTGAGCAGGAAAGTCGCAGTGATGGCTCATTTGACGATGCAGAAACCTCTTCAGATTGAGATGCAGAGGTTTGATATTGAGACTTATCCTCGAGGTAGAGTTCCTCGTTTATCTACCTTGACTATCCAGTCCTCTCTTATTGACCGTATTCGCAGCGGTCAGGCAGCAGATGAGCAGTTGGCACAGTGGAAGAAGAGAGATGAAGCCAAGGGCAGTGTTTTGTACTCAGTCAGCGACGGTATTGTGAGATACCGAGATAGGATATGGGTTCCCAGCAGTGATTCTATCCGAGCAGACATCTTATCAGAGACCCATACGTCCCCGTACTCCATTCACCCTGGGAGTACGAAGATGTACAAAGATCTGCAGCTATTGTATTGGTGGCCAGGGATGAAGAAGGACATCAGGCGTTTTGTATCCGAGTGCCTGACTTGCCAGTTAGTGAAGGCCGAGCATCAGAGACCAGCAGGTTTGCTCAAGCCTCTTCCTATTCCCGAGTGGAAGTGGGAGAACATTACCATGGACTTTGTGACCGGATTGCCGAGGTCAGCCAGAGGATCGAATGCTATCTGGGTGATTGTAGATCGTCTTACCAAATCAGCGCACTTCTTGCCTATTAAGACGACTTTCACCATGGTTCAGTATGCAGAGCTGTATATCCGAGAGATAGTCCGACTCCACGGTATTCCAGTTTCTATCGTATCCGACAGAGATCCCAGATTCACTTCCTCGTTTTGGAAGAGTTTGCATTCGACTTTGGGTACGAAGTTGCTGTTTAGCACAGCTTTCCATCCGCAGACAGATGGACAGTCGGAGCGAGTTATTCAGATCTTAGAGGATCTTCTCCGTGCTTGCGTCATTGATTTCTCTGGGAGTTGGGAGTCGAACTTACCATTGGTAGAGTTCACCTATAACAACAGTTTCAAGTCGTCCATAGGTATGGCTCCGTATGAAGCGCTGTAAGGCCGCAAGTGTAGATCTCCTGTTCATTGGGATGAAGTAGGAGAGAGAGCAGAGTTGGGTCCAGAGATTGTTCAGCAGGCAGCAGATGTAGTAGTCAGGATCCGTGATAGAATGAGGACTGCTCAGAGCCGACAGAAGAGTTATGCCGATCAGCGGAGGAGAGAGTTAGAGTTTGCAGTGGGCGATCATGTCTTCGTGAAAGTGGCACCTATGAAGGGTGTCATGAGATTTGGCAAGAAAGGGAAGCTCAGTCCGAGATACATTGGACCGTTTGAGATCCTCGACAGAGTTGGGACGCTAGCGTATCGTGTGGCTCTTCCGCCAAATCTGGCCGGAGTACACAATGTCTTTCACGTCTCCATGCTGAGGAAGTATATGGCAAATCCTTCGCATGTGCTGAACTTCGAGCCGTTGCAGCTTACTCCGAACTTATCTTATGAGGAGAGACCCGTGCAGATCCTAGACAGACAGGAGAAGAAACTTCGGAACAAGTTGGTTAAGCGAGTCAAAGTCAAATGGCTCAACCATTCAGAGGAGGAAGCTACGTGGGAGTTTGAGCCAGAGATGAGAAGTCGATACCCTGAGTTATTCGGTGAGTTCTAATTTCGAGGACGAAATTTATTTAAGGGGGGAAGGATTGTAGAACCCGTAAATCAGTAGACGTATAAGCCATGCATAATTCTAGATTTTTAAATTTAATTGACTTCATTGCATGATTATTTTAAATGCATTTGTTTGAAGTTAATTATTTCATTATTTCAGTTCAATCGATTGATTTTTAGCATTTCAGTATTTTCAGTGAGGCCGGACCGGAGTTGGAGTTTTGAGATAGAATTTAAGATTTGAGAAATATTTCCAGAAGTTAATTTAGCTAGTAACTAAGTTCATTTAAGTTAGAAAGGAAGGTTTGAAGATTTAATTTAATATTTTGAGGTGATTAAGAAATGAACTCATTTAAGTTATTAAATTAAGGGGTTAGCTCACTAAATTATTTAAAGGATTAGTAAGGCTTTCAAGGATTATTAGTTGACTAGATAATCAACATTTCCCTTTATTTTATCATGCATTTTTCGGCCACCCTTAGTGCTAGAAGATTCATTTTCCAACTCACCAACTTTGACCAATTCTTTGCATGTAATTAGTAGGATAATTCTAGGATTTTTGGGAGCACAATTTAATTAAATAAATGGACATATCCTAGTCTAGAATCAAGCTAAATTTCGGCCACCACCTCCTAGAAGCATCCACCAACTCATTTGATATCAATTCAAAATTCAAATTCAAAAGGGGAGTGGACTTGGTCTTGATATGATCCTATTTTTGTGCACCCTTCTCCTCACCTTCATAACCATCACTCCCCCCTCCACCTCCACCGAAAATAAGACCCCTTTTCAGTATAAAAAACGTGGATAACAGCTAGGGAGAAAGGGAGAAAAATCGAGAGCCAAGAAAGGTAGAGAAGCAAGCCACTCCGTCTCCTCCGCGCCGTCTCGTCTCTTCTTTTCGTTTTCTTTCGAAACGAAACCAGGCATGTCTAGATTTCTTTCAAACCTCAATCAAGTCATATTAGCATTTATTTTTCAGTACATGATCATGTTTTAGCAAGCAAAAACCGAGATACATGTCAAAATATTTTTGGAACACACATGCAGAATTTTCGACTTCCCTTGACAAGCTTCACGTTTTTCTGAGTTTTGATGGTTTCAGGTATTGGATCGACTCCAGGCTCCCAAGGCGGCTTGTATACATGTAGTAGGATGCATTAGGACCATGTTGGTCCATTCAAACCAGCCCCATGCTTGCTGGAAAACCGAAATGACAGCAAGTTCCCCATAGGTGCAGAAATGTGATTCGAAAATTCAGTTTCTTGTCATGGAGGAAGGATCTGATCTTGGCTGCCCCAAGGGCCTATAGCCATGGTTGGATCACTTACCTAGCAAGTCTAATATGTGACTAAGTTGCCCTTTTGGTGGCTTGGTCCATGGTTCATCAGTTTTTAATAAAAACATCACAACAGCCCCTATACCCCTTCGGCTACTTCGGTTGGACAGCTTTTGGTTCGTTTCTTTTGGTTGCTTGGTGTGGATCTTGGTTGGCCTATGGCCCTTAGCCACGGTTCATATCATGCTCCTAGATGTCTAGATCGCGCCATGGTCAATCAAATGGCCACTGGAACGACGCAAGACATCGATCATAGCATAAACACTACACACGCATGCACGTTGCTCTCGGTTGGACCCTTCGGTTAAGATTTGGTGTGATGCGGATTGTGGCTGGCCTAGGGCCCTTAGCCATGGTTCAAATCATTCCTTGGGATGTTGGTAAGAGTCTCTGGTCGGTGGTTCACGCCCCTAATGGCCGATAGTCTCGAAACCAATGCAAGTCTTGTAGTGCGCAGCTGCTGTATTTTTTTGACAGCAAGAATGCTGCTGTTCAGAAGCGTCGTTTGAGTTCTTGGTTGGCTTTTAGCCCATGGCCTTGGACTGGACAGTGCCTCATTGAGTTAGGAAGGTCATGTTTTCGACCGTTCGTCATTTGGATCATTTTTGAGGTCGTACGAGAATTTACGGTGCAATGTGCCAAATTGACTCTCGAAAGAGCGTTTCGTGTTTTGGCCTCCATTTCACCTAGATTTCGACCCTATCATTTTAGGGACGTTATTTTATGATTTTTCAGCGTATTTTAATCATGACTATACGTCGGTTCAGGTTGGTTCGGAGTCATGATTAAATGCGAAGTCATTAGGCGTCATAGTCGCATCTTTTGAACGTAAATTTCATAGTTGGTCATGTTTAAGCTATTGCATATTTTTCATGGCACAGTTAGGTTGCAGCGAGCCTGGGAACGATCCAATCCAATCCAGTTGGTAAAATTACAGGAATTTTCATTACGCCAGTTAATTATTTTACGTGCATTAAATAGAAAATGATTATTTTTGAGATTTATGCGATATGGCTTGTGGTTCATTCACTATGTGGGAGTGTTATTTTATACGGTCGCCAGTGACCGATCAGTTCAGTATGGTACCACCCGGTCGCCAGTGACCGGCCAGCTCAGTTCAGTTTCAGCCTCCCCGGTAGCCAGTTACCGATCAGTTCAGCTTAGTGCAGTGGCCACAGGCGTAAAACATAATCTCAACAGAAAATTTTATCAGATATTTCAGTACAGGCTCCAAGGAGCAAATATTTTTACAGTGACTTCCAGTTCAGTTATGCACGTATTATAATTGCTCAGTACAGATTATTTTCAGTATGCCTCAGGACAGGATATTTTATCACATGCATATTTTAAATTCAGATTTTTACTCGTTACCTGCGATTTATGCATGCTGAGTCTTTAGGCTCACTAGACTTGATTGTTGTAGGTACTGATGAGGCCAGGGCCGAGGGCGGGGACCAGTGAGCCAGCTTGGGTCGGCAGTAGTGGCACCCGAGGACCTCAGAGCAGCAGTTGTTATTTTCTTCGCAAACAATTTTTATCAGTTGTTGGATATTTTTAAATCGTTGTTGTTGGCAAAACTTTGATTTTCTTCCGCTGCAATATTTTGAAATATTGAAGTTGATTCACCAGTGATTTTATGAATGAGGGCATTTAAGTTCTTTTAAAAAGAAAATTTTTAATTTTCCGCAAATTTTCAAGCAAGTAGTTCGAGGGCCTTCACAGATATTCCTCCCACACCAATACCACAGCAACCACCTTCCCGATTTGAGAGTGATAGTAGCAATGGTGGAAAGAAAGATTTTCTGAAGGCTAGAGGAAAGCAGTTTAAGAAGTCTGGCGGCAGTTCTTCTAGCTCCAGTGGTTCCAAACAGAGTTACACCGGAGCTTACTGTGGAAATTGTGGAGGGAGACATTCCATTGAGCAATGCCAATGAGTACTTGGTAGTTGCCACTTCTACAAACAACAGGGACATTTTGCCAGAGTGTGTCCACAGAAGAGTTCTCAAAGATCCCAGGGAACCGAATCCTCTGGATCAGCGGCACAGTGGAGTAGACGATCAGCTGTTGTTCCTTCATTTCAGCCAGCACCATCTCAGTCACAGCAGAGGCTAGGAAGAAGTCAGACAGTTGGCCAGCCTCCTAGAAAGCAGGCCAGAGTATTTGATTTGACTGAGGAGCAGGCTCAGGAAGCACCAGATAATGATGTTGCAGGTAACTGTTCTTGATGTAGTTATCCTAATTTTGTATTGATGAATACGGATGCTTCCCATACGTTTATTCTTGAACGATTTGCATATAGTCATGCATTACCTGTTGAGTCTTTATCTACGGTAATGTATCTCTTTACCGGTTAGGGAGAGTTTTTATATCAGTGAATTCTGTAAAATATCGTATACTACAGTAGGATGAGAATGAGATTTAGTTAGATCGTTTGGTAGCTGGTATTGTACTAGTGTTGTCTGATTTTGGGACAGCATTATTGATATTGATATGTTGACCAAGTACAGAGCTACCCTAGAATAGTTCCAGAAGATGGTGAGAATCGGACCTGAGATGGGCAAGGGATGAATAGTGTACGATAAGGATTCTAGATTGAGAATTCCTTTGATAATTCGTACTATCTATAACTTGATTATTACAGAAAGGAACAGAGGGATTTCTTATGTATTCAGTTGATTTACTGAAGTTGAGTCTATCATTGGCTGATTTACAAATGATAAGAAAGTTAATAATGTTTTCCCCGATAAGACTTCTGATTCGATTCCAATCAGAGACATTGATTTTAGCTTTGATTTGATATCTGAAACAGATAGCATCCTGATTGAGACAGATTGCATTCAGGGTGTGTTATATCTGAAGATGATATATCTGTTGAATTTAGCAGAATTAAACCGGAATTAGTTGGCCGAGGTGGATATCAGTGTAAAACATTTGCGGTTTATGAGTTTGGCAGATCAGTACCGATGAGTGATGTTTTGAATCTGATTGAAGCTTGCTGTTGTTTTGAATCCGTGTTTTAATCAGGTGTGCAGGATGATGTACAGATAAGATCAGACGATCAAGAGTTATGTCAGAAGAGTGATTAGACTGCATTGAATGCCAAAATTGACTATATCATACCATGATTTTCGGTTGATTTTGTATTTTTGGCAGAATATATTATAAACTGCTTCACCTATCGTCTATAGATTGACGGATAGTCGGAGTAAACTATCCGGATACTGGAGAATATCCAAGAACTGTAGTGCGGGATTTTAGCACTAGTTGACATGATTTATTGTCATTTATGAATTAGCGTACAACCACAGCTATCAAACGAGTACTGAAATGACTTCTTTCGAAGCGTTGTACGGAATGAAATGTTGATCCCCTCTTTATTGGGATGATATCTCTGAGGTTCCTGAGATCGGACCTGGCATGATCAGAGATATGACTGAAAAAGTGAAGCTAATTCAAAAGAGAATGAAGGCAGCCCAAGACAGACAAGCCAATTATGCAAATGTCCGACGACGACCGTTGGTATTTGAAGCTGGTGACTGAGTATTTTTGAAAATTTCACCGTTCAGAGGAGTTGTCAGATTTGGCAAGAAAGGGAAACTATCTCCATGATATATTGGGCCGTACGAGATTTTGAGAAGATAGGAGATCGTGCCTATCGACTAGCTTTAATTGCCTTCATTATATGGGATACAGGACGTTTTTCATGTTTGTTCTTGCGAAAATACCTGTCTGATGCTTCACATGTCATCCAACCAAATGAGGTCGAGTTGGATGGGACATTGAGTATTTAGAAAAAGACGATTTAGATTCTTGATCAGAAGGAAAAGTAGCTCAGAACGACGACTATTCCACTTATGAAAGTTCGGTGGAGTTAACATGTCATTGAAAAAGCTACTTGGGAAACTGAGTCAGATATGAGACAGAAGTTTCTAGAGTTATTTCACTGATGTGTGTTCTTCAATTTAGCTTTTTCTATATACCTGCTTATGATATGATTGATTGCCTGTGATTTCGGGGACGAAATCATATCTTAGGGGGGGAGAAATGTAAGGCCCGAGAATTTTATCCTATTAATCTAAAATGATTTGGGGATAATTGATATGATTATAGACGGAAAAGATAGGACCAGGAAAGACGAGATAATGCATGAAAATGTGCGAGGAACAGTAGCCCTCGCGCATATGCGCGGCACAGATGCGCGCATATGCGCGACGTGGGCAGAGGACCTCGCGCATATGCGCAAAGTGAGTCGCGCATATGCGCGAGCCTGTACAAGCGAAAGATCCTTCGCGAGGACAGAACACCTCGCGCATATGCGCGTGAAGGGGCGCGCATATGCGCGAGGCAAGTATTTGGGGTGATTGTCGAGACAGTAAGTCTCGCGCATATGCGCGAGACATGACGCGCTTATGCGCGAGCAGGTGTATTCAGGAATGCCGAGTCCAGAGAGTTGGGCGCATATGCGCGGAAATGTGTCGTGCATATGCGCCAGCAGTTGGGAAGACACGCGCCGAGACTTAAGGTCTCGCGCATATGCGCCGATTGATGTCGCGTATATGCGCGAGACGTGTTGCGTGAAGGATGTGCCATTTGCCTTGCTGCATGCACGAGATATATATATATATATATATATATATATAACATTCCTCTTCAGAAATGAGGAGAAAGGAGAAAGAGGCCGAAGAAGCTCCGAAAAATCTCTACGCCGTTTGTGAGAAATCCGCCCGTCCGATTTTGAATCCGACTTCGGTATTGAGTTCCTATCGACGTAGGCTACAACTGGACGTAAGTTTTGCTACGTTTTAATATGATTTAAAATTATGGTATTGTCAGAATCTGATATGATTCATATATGATGTTCTTGTCATGTTATACATCGTATAATCGAAACCGGACTGGAGAACAAATACCATATGAAATTGTTATGATTTTCGGAGTAGTTTTGGATTCGATTTGATATCAGAATTGAATTGTTATCGATTATGAGGTGTTGGAATTGATATCTGATTTATATGGTAGTGCTGGATATATTGAAATTATGACATTATATTGTTGAAACAGAATTTGATTGAATTCTGATTATATCCAGTATTGATTGAGTGGTGTATTGAGACCGTACCCTCCATATTGTTATTGTCAGATTGAGTATTGAAAGGCTTTGAGTTCGAGACTTCGACAGAGTCAGAGTATCAGAAAGAAAGGTATAAATTAATGTTGAATTGGGATTGCACAACTCAAGTGAGGTTTGACTCGAGTTTCCCTAAATCACATACTTAGTTTATTGCATTGATATTTGTAATTGATAAAATTGATGTTTGTAGTCTATTGATTTATAGCCACTGAATGTATTGACTACTGATTGTTTAGTCATTGGATGATTCGCCTAGTCACCGGCTGATTCGTCTGGTTATTGGCTGATTCGTCTAGTTATCGACTGATTCGTCTAAATTTTGGCTGATTCGCTTAATTACTGGCTGATTCGTCTAGTTAATTGCTGATTCGCTTAATTCTTGACTGATTCGTCAATTCTGCGGCTGTTTCACACAGACACGGGATATATGAATTATATCGATGCCGTTTAGGGTTGATTCATTCCTATCGACTGAGATTCGATATAATTATCAATATCCAGACATTGGGATCCCTAGGTTAGAGTTGAGTCGAGTCTGAGACGACGCGTTGTTTGTGTCGAGTCTGTGATGACATGTTGATTTACAGTGTTTATATCATTCATGTTGGTTGAGTTGCTACATGTTAATGATATCTGATTTATGCTTTTATATATATTTTTATATGATTGCATGTTTACATTGTTTATACTGGGACTTATTCTCACCGGAGTTATCCGGCTGTTGTCTTGTTTTGTATGTGTGCATGACAACAGGTGGGATAGGTTCAGGGTTGAGAAGATGAAGAGAGATCGTGATTAGAGTGGAGGCTCCGGACTTGGATTAGAGATAGGGTTAGACACGTGATATTAGCTGTTAAACCTTAGTTGAATAAATGTATGTGGTACAGGACTTGTAGTTTTATACTGAGATGTATATACGTTTTATATAACTACGTTCCGCATTTTTTAAAAAAAAAATTTAGACCCTGTTTTATAATTGATTAATTCGTCCCAATGATGATTAAGAACTTGATTAGCGTCCGGGTCCCCACAGTTGGCAATTCAGACACTTGGCTACAAATTCAGCAACATCAGATTTCATCTGTTTCCACCAATATTGTGTCTTCAAATCGTTATACATTTTCCTGCCACCAGGATGAATGCTAGAACGACTGCTGTGTGCTTCTGTCAGTATCTGTTGTCTCAAATCTGAAACATTCGGCACAACAATACGGTTATTCACATACAAAACACCGTCATGAACCTGATGTTTCGATTGATGTCCAGCTCTAACCATAGCAATCGAATTCTGCACATTCGTGTGGCTTCAGCTGTCTCGAGGCATAAGCAATAACATGCCCTCGCTGCATCAGAATACAACCCAATCCTCGATGAGATGCATCACAATAAACTACAAAATCACCAGTACCTGATGGAATAGCTAGTATCGGTGCACTTGTCAGTCTTTTCTTTAATTCAAGAAAACCGGTCTCACATTCTTCAGACCAGACAAATGGAGCATTTTTCTGCGTCAACTGAGTAATAGGCTTGGCAATACTTGAGAAATCTTTAATAAAACGTCGATAATATCCTGCCAAACCCATAAAACTGCGAATCTCGTGCACTGATGTCGGTCTCGGCCAAGAAATCACTGCCTCAACCTTACTGGGATCAACTGATATACCATCTCCGGATATAATATGCCCCAGAAATACAACATGTCTCAACCAAAACTCGCATTTCGACAGTTTAGCATACAATTTCTCAGCCCTCAGAATTTTCAACACAGTTCTTAAATGCTCAGCATGCTCAATCATATTCTTCGAATATATAAAAATGTCATCAATGTATATAATAACAAAATCATCAAGATACCTCTAAAAGACACGTTTCATCAACCCCATAAATACAGCCGGTGCATTCGTTAAACCAAATGGCATGACAATGAATTCATAGTGTCCATACCTGGTTCTAAATGCGGTCTTCGAGATATCAGAATCTCTGACTCTCAGCTGATGATATCCAGATCTCAGATCGATCTTGGAATATACAGATGAACCCTGCAACTGATCAAACAAATCATCGATGCGAGGCAAGGGATATTTATTCTTTACCGTTTCTTTATTCAGTTGCCGGTAGTCGATACAGAGTCTCATCGAACAGTCTTTCTTCCTCTCAAACAGTACTGGAGCACCCCAAGGAGACACACTCGGTCTGATATACCCCTTGGCCAGTAAATCCTCCAACTGTTCTTTCAATTCTTTCAACTCAATCGGTGCCATTCTGTACGGAGCCCTCGAAATCGGAACTGTACCTGGCATCAACTCAATACTGAAGTCTATCTCTCGAATCGGAGGCAAACCAGGAATCTCATCTGGGAAGACATCATCAAACTCACACACCACTGGCAAATCCGCCAATGATGGACTCGATTTCAGGAAATCAACTGAATAGACAAGGAATCCTTCCGCTCCCTTCAGCAATAATCGAGTCATATTCATAGCAGATATCAAAGGAATTCTGGATCGAGAACCATTACCATAAAATTTCCACTCCTCAGCCATTTCAGGTCTGAATCTTACAATCTTGTGGAAACAATCGACAGTAGCTCTGTACTTGGTCAACATATCGATACCGATAATACAGTCAAAATCAGACAACCCAAGCACAATACATTCTAACTCGATCTCATGCCCATCATACTGTAGCATACAATTTTTAACAGATTTCATTGATATCAAACATGTCCCCAAAGGAGAAGAGACAAACACTACAGCAGATAATGACTCAACAGGCAATGAATGCATCAAGGCAAATCGCTCAGATATAAATGTATGCGATGCACCAGTATCTATCAATACATATGCATGATAACCAGAAATAAAACAGTTACCTGCAAAAACATCGTCAGGTGCGTCTTGAGCCTGCTCCTCTGTCAAAGCAAATACTCGGGCCTGTTGTCTAGGAGGCTGGCTCACATTCTGGCTACCTGCCTGGCCTTTTCTGTGACTGAAATGGTGCTGGCTGGAATGAATGCACAGCGGCTGATCGTCTGTCAGTCTGTGCCGCTGATCCAGATGATTCGGCACCATGTGATCTCTGAGATCTCTCTAGGGACACACTCGAGCAAAATGTCCCTGTTGCCTACATATACGGCAACTGCCGAACACTCCTCGGCACTGCTCTGTGGAATGCTTTCCTCCACAAGTGCTGCAATAAGGTCCTGTATAACTATGGCCCTGACCAGTCTGTCTCGAACCACTAGAACTGGATGAACTGCTTCAAGATCTTTTGAATTGCTTCCCTCTAGCTTTCAGAAATTCTTTCTTTCCACCACCACTGCTGCCACTCTCAAATCGAGGAGGTGGTTGCTGTGGTCTCGGTGCTGGAAGCACGAACGAAGCTCCTCTCTGTCTCATCAGACCGGCTTCGGCTCCCTTGGCTCTGTTCAAAGCATCGGTAAAATTATTCGGTCTCCCAGTGTTCACCAAAGTAAAGATTTCAGGATTCAGGCCATTAATGAACTGATCAGCAACAGCTTCGTCATTCTCGGCAACATGTGGAGATAATCGTAGCAGTGTAGAGAACTTGGCAACATATTCCTCGATGTTCAGCTGACCTTGTCTCAAATTTGCAAACTCTACTCCTTTATCCTTCCTGTACGACACTGGAAAGAATCTCTGATAAAATTCGGTTCTAATGACATTCCAGGTAATAGTCGTACCTCGATGCTCTAAGGCTCGCTTTGTTGTAATCCACCAGTTCTTTGCCACATCATGCAACTGATGCCCAATCAGTTTCACTCTTCGCTCGTCAGTATAATCCAAGGACTCAAACAGCATTTCAATGTCGTCTAACCAACTCTCACAATCCACTGAAGTCTCAGTACCTTTCAGAGTCGGTGGATGGAACGACTGAAATCTCTTCAGCAATGTTTCCATCGGTGTTGCTGTCACATCCATTGGAGGATTCGAAGTGCTACCCTGTTCTGGTATTCTTCGAGGAGGCATATCCTATTATCAAAAGGGTCAGCAACCACATGCCACAATATGTATATATCAGTTCCCTTTCTGATCATCTTACCTCTGATCAAGAATCGGTTCTGATTCATTCTAAATAATACACATTACCATATCAAAGTCAGATAATCAGGTAAACATGTATTAAAGAAGTAAATCATGCTAGCAATCATAAGCAAGGAAGAAAACACATTCTACCCCGCTCACTAGCTCCTATCTCAATCTAAAGGATCTACCGCTCAGATACCACCTGTTGTGGGGACCCGGACGCTAATCATATTCGTAATCATCATTGGGACAATTTAATCGATTATAATAAACAGGGTCTAATTTTTTTTAATATACAGTATTAAAGGCGAAACGTAATGGAATTCAATCTAATATACATATCAGTATAACAGTACAGTTTTGTACAATAAACATCAGCTCAAACTAAGGCTCAACAACTAATGTCAAGTGCTGAATCCTATCTACAGCAACGTCAAAGTCTGTAGTCTCCACTCTAATCATGATCTCTCGTCATCTCCTCGACCCTGATCCTAGTCCCACCTGTTGTCATGCACACATACAAGCACGACAACAGCCGGATAACTCCGGTGAGAATAAAATCCCAGTCTAAACCAATGAAACATGTAATCATATAATCAATATAAATCATGAAGTAGATATCAGTAATATGTATCAAAATCTGAAAACTTAATCAATATAAACTGCCAATTCAGACTCGTGACTCCACGTCTCAGACTAGACTCAATCCTAGTCTAGGGATCCCGGTTTCCAGACGTTGGCATTCCTATATCGAACATCAGTAATAGAAGAAACTCCAATTCTATCCACTTCGATATAACCAAACATCCAGTGTCTTGACCTATCCGTCACAGACTGTGGCACTATCGCCAATTCACTATCTTATGACAACGTGCAATGTGCCAGTGACGATTCCATCACTATCGACACTTATGTCACAATATCACTCGTCTACTACATGCTTCTATAAATCAATAAAACAAGCATAAAAATTCAAATCATTGCAATTAATAACAATAAGTATGTGATTTAGGGAAACTCAAGTATATCCTACTCGAGTCGTTCTCCCAGTACCACATTTACTTATACCTTTCTTTTATTCTAGTTCTGATGTCGTTCCTGTCTGGAATTCAATGTCTGTCAACCCTCAATCTGGCAATGACAATATCAATAGTATCATATCAATATACTGCTCAAATCAATACATATCTGATCAATCTGGATTTAACTCAAAACCAACGGCATAACGGAACAATCCTGATATCCCGGTCAATACCATATCAGTAAATAATAATTACAATACATAACTGATATTCAATACAATCTGTAATCAATTCATAATTCAAATCTATTCAATATCACTCGATATATTCCGAAAAATTATAACAATTCCATAATCAATCTGTTTCTCAATCTGACTGCAATTCTACGATGTCTAACATATCCAGAACATCATATATGAATCGTATTCAATTCTTGTAATATCATAATTCCAACTCTTATCAAAACGTAACAAAACTTACGTCCAATTGTAGCCTGTGTTGATAGGAGAACAGTACTGAAGTCGTATTCAAAATCTAACGGACGGATCGAAGTATAAAGACGTAAAGATTTTTCACTCTTTCTCAGAAATCTTTTCTCAATTCTTTCCCTTTCTGCGGATGAAGACTCATGAATATATATACATTGCATGGTTTACAAAACGTGGCATGATTCTCTAAGCAGCACATCTCGCGCATATGCGCGCCCTCAATCGGCGCATATGCGCTAGGTCCTTCGAAATTCTTCACAACTCTCGGGTACCCTCGCGCACATGTGCGGATTCCTGTCGCGCATATGCGCGAGGTTCTCTGCCCACTCCGCGCATATGCGCCCGGCATGAACGCGCATATGCGCGAGGCTCCATCCTCACACATAATTCAAATCTCCTTTCCGCCTATCCCGGTCTAATCCGTTCAATCTATAATCACATCAATTAATCAACAAATCATTTCAGATTAATAACCTAGCAAATCTCGGGAATTACACTAATTGAAGAGGTTACCAGCTCAACTGCAATTCCTACTTCCACTTCCTCTCAAAAACCTCTACAGAAAATATCTGAAGAAATTTCCGCAGAAACGATTACGGTTGAAATCTAAACATCAAATAGGGCCTTGGTACTCTTAAATGAAGCAGACAAAGAGCAAGAACCGAGTCATCTGAAGCTCTGATATCTCATCAGATACCAATGGCTACTGATACAATGATCGAAGACATTCAGTCCAAACTACACCATATAATATCTTCTATTTCTGATATAAAGTCAACCAAGCTGCTGTACACGTTAAAGATAGACTCTATGAAGGACAATACAATGAAGAACCTACAACAGTTTAAAAATGATATCACTTCCTTATTTCTCCAATTAGATCAACTGAAGAAAGATCGAGTGACAGTTCAAGCACATTTCTAGACTCAAGACATGTTTAAAAATCGCACCGAACTTTTGGAAACAATAGTCACAAAGAGAATGGATCTGATTAAAGAACAATTAATGACTGCTATATCTAATGTCACTTCAAAAATCCGTGCACTATCTAGCAAGGTTGTTGGGTTTGACAAAAAAGGGAAGAGAAAGAAGGACAACAACAGCTATCCAAGAAAATACCAAGTCAACCAACTGATCAAGGACCAGCAGATAAGAAAGCAATGAAATGAAGAAGTCCATATCAGTTAAAAGACAATCTTTATAATCAGTTGAGACCTTTTGGTAGATTTTCAATCAGTTCGTAGAATTTTCTTTCATTCGAATATTCTTCAATTTTTTTACGAATCTGTACAGTGAATGAGTTTTCAATAAAATATTATTTTATCTACGGAAATTTCAGTTTGATCAGTTCATAAATTCTAAGTTTTGTCAAATACCAAAAAGGGGAAAATTGTTGAGTTTTTTTATTCAGAGTTTGACAAAATAAGCGAGAAAATATTGAACAAATAATCTAGAGAACTGAAAGTAACTGAACTGAAGATTCGAAAACTGATTGTTGCTTGAACTAAAGATTAATGCGTATATAAAGGCAACTGATCTATGCAGAGCTAACTGATGTAAGTAATCAACTGAACGATTCAGTTGAGATTGAACAGTTATCAGCAATCAGTTAATCCTTTCGGCTATGCCATCTGACGAATCGCTTGACATGTCGTCAGTTTAAGAATGTAGTTATCAATTGACAAATTGTACAAGAGCAGACTGCAACGTATAGTGGGAACGCCGCATTTGAGAAAAGCTATAGTGTACGATTGTCAGAAGAATGTTGACATGGCTATACAACGGATATAAAGATTCAAACTGCATTCATTTTTACCGTTAGAAGTAAAGCTTATAAATAGCCGAGAAGATCAGCTGAGAGAGAGTTACAAAGTTACGCAGTTAAAAAAGTTATCAAGCTATACAATCATGAACTCTGTACTCATTCTTCCATTTCAAAAGCTCACGCTCATTATTTATATTCATAGCTTTCAGGCTATAACTCGAGCTTAAAGAACAAACACTCACTGTTATATTATTCGATCTTGTAAAGATCAATTGTCCTAAGAAAATCACATATCAATTAGTTACTGATAAGTTGTATTGATACTAAAGTTTCAGTTTTGGCAGTGTTAAGTCCAAACTGGAGTGGGTTTGTACAATTCTTTGTATAGATCATAGTCTTTTAGTGAATATCCTATATTTGAGATAGAAGGGGTGACGTAGGAGTATTTGAAATCTCCGAACATCCATAAATCTTGTGTTATCTTCTTATCAATTTTTATTCTATCTGTCTGTCGGTTATTTCTGTACTTTTATCAAGTTAACTGATAGACATTGACAAGAAGATTTGTGAACTCGGTTTATCAGTAAACTGATTCATAAAATCGAAGAATTTGTGAAAATTGTAAAGTTTTATTCAATCCCCCTTCTAAACACCTTTTCACTCCTAAACAATCCTAACACTAATGTTCCAATTTTCTCCAAAATCTCAAATGGTCATATGAACCTCAGTCTAAGTTTGTCTTTTTTGCAAAATCTCGAACACACTTCATACGTTTTATTTTCATGAATACGTGGTCGCCTACGACAAACTCTATCTCTCTTTGTCGCTTGTTAGCATAACTCTTTTCTCGGCTTTGTGAAGTCTTCATCCTATCTCGGATTTCGACTTCTAGCTTCGCTGTTTGCTTGATCAAGTCTGGACCAAATTCCTCTCTTTCACCAACTTCGTCCCAATGTATAGGTGATCTACACTACCTTCCATAAAGTGCTTCGTAAAGAGCCATTCCTATAGATGATTGGTAACTATTGTTATAGCTGAACTCCACTAGAGGTAACTTTGTTTCCAACTTCCTTGGAAATCAATCACAAAAGATCAGAGTAGATACTCCAAAATTTGAATCACCCTTTCAAACTGACCATTGGTTTGAGGATGGAATGTTGTACTGAATAACAACTTTGACCCCATCGCTGCATGTAGACTCTTACAGAAACATGATGTGAACCTCATATATCGGTCAGAAACGATAGACACATGAATTCCATGTGAATGTCAAGGTAAATATCGTCTTGACAGGTAGAAAGTGCGCTGATTTCGTAAGACGACAACAATCACCCATATGAAATTGTATCCCTTGATAGTCCTCGTCAGTCCCGCAACAAAGTCCATAATAATATTTTCTCATTTCCACTCGTGGATAAGAAGTGGCTTAAGCTTTTCGGCTGGCCTTTGATGCTTAGCCTTAACTTGCTGAAAATTGTAGATCGTTGTACATCTTCGCACTTCCAGGATGAATGGAATACGGGGTGTTGTGAGCTTCCTTCATAATAACCTCTCGCGGTGAATCACCACTAGGAACTCATAGTAGATCTCGAGGTCGAACTATTTCATCCTCCTTAGAATATAGCTTCCAACCCTAAGTTTCATCCCTTTGTATCCATTTTTGTAATTGCTCATTGGAAGACTGACCTTCTCGAATTTTATCCCCCAGAGTCGACTGAACTATCATCATAGTAGCAAGATTAGGGGCCTCTCCCCTAGCATATACTGCAAGCTCGAATCCATGAATCTCTGACTACAGTGGTCTTTGAAGTGATGATTGAGTAATTACTGCTGTCTTTCTGCTCAATGCTTCCGAAACTACATTAACTTTGCTTGGGTGGTAGCTAATATCGCAGTCGTAGTCATTTACCAACTCTAGCCATCTTCGTTGCCTCATGTTCAACTCTTTTTTGGTGAAGAAGTACTTGAAACTCTTATGGTCGGGGAAAATCTTGCACTTCTCCCCATATAAGTAATGTCTCCAAATTTTCAATGCGATCACTATTGCTGCAAGCTCTAGGTCGTGAGTCGGGTATTATTCTCATCAACTTTCAACTGTCTAGATTCATAAGCTATAACTTGTTCGTTTTGCATCAAGACTGTGCCAAACCATGTTTCGATGCGTTCGTATAAATAACATACTCTCCTTGTCCCGATGGAATCGACAGAACTGGCGCTAAATTCAAAGCTCGCTTCAGCTTCTCGAAACTCTCTTGACATTTGGATCCCCAAATAAATTTTGCATTCTTCATCGTCAAAGCGGTCAATGGTACCACAATAGTAGTGTTGGAACTTTCAAGTTCGCAATATTGATTTTGATGATAACAAAACTTTTTAATTATGTTACTAATGATCTACCTAAGTGTGCAGCATCTAGGATCTCTCACGAGATGTTCACATCTCAAACTGAAGATCCAACTGATCGCACAAAATGAATCAGTCTAATTGATTATGTCAATTGAGCAGTCCAGCTGATTGTCCAGTTGATAGGTGGATCAACAGGAGAACCTCAGAAGCCTGGCCAGCCAAAGGAGTGTTCAACTGATGAAGAAACCCAGCTGATCAGTCCAACTGAACTAGAGTGAAATCAGTTCAACTGACGAGTCAACTGATTTCACCAGCCCAACTGAAGATCAGTTCCACTGAACAGTTCGAAGCATCAGTTAGAATCTTTCAGTTATGGATGAAGACAAACTCTCTCAAGTTGAATCCAGCTGTACGTGAAGGTACAAAGCCATTATCCGGTCAAAGGACAATAATGGACGTTGGATCAGAACATTAAAGACAAAACGTTTCAGAAGGACAGTCGAATAGTCGAGACACAAAATCCAAGAAACGAATTCAAGATGCATCGGATAAACCAATAAGTCTCACTGTACGACAAGTTTTCTCCGCCTATATAAAGAGAAGATCAGTGAAGACTCAACAACGGAAAACCACAACAAGAACAAGAATAAGGAGTGAAAATGCTTTTAAGCATATACAAGAAAAGAAAGGGCACGCTCATTGTACATCAGCTTTCAGAAGCAATCAGCCCAGAGGGAACTCTTCACAGTTATATAAGCTTAGATTAGAATCTCATACCCCTCAGTGTGTAAGAACACCCTTGTTCAGTTCTCACAAACAAACACTCTCAATCACTCAAATACAGTTTTGCACAAAGACGTTAAACTTGTGTATGTAGTCTTTCTCACATAGACATTAAATAAGTGTTGACTGGAAGCTGCTACCTTCAGTCTAGTCTAGGAGTTCAGTTTAGGCAGTAGTGTAAGTCCTAGCTGAGTGGGTTTGTACAAGTTTTGTATAAATCAAAGTCTTCTAGTGGATACTACCCGGGGCGGTAGAAGGGGTGACGTAGGAGTAGTTGAAGTCTCTGAACATCCATAAACAAATCTTGTGTATTTAACTGTTTAACTATTGTTTTCAAACTAATTGGATCAGTTAGAGTATCCGTCAGTTCAGTTGTCACCATAACTGAACTGATGAATGCAAAAACTAATCTGTCCCTTTTTGGTTATTCAGTTTACATAAGATAAAATATTTTCTAATATAACAGCTTCTTCACGAAGGATTACTTCGCGTTTCTTCCCCTTGGTTTTTAACCAAACTTTATTTAATTCATCGGTGTTAATACTCTTAGAACACGAGCTATTGCAGCTCATTGGAGAATATTTTGTTTGAAGCATCCCAAAGATGTTCAGCAAACGATCCTTCAAGTAGATAATCCTTTAATGAACATTCGGTAGTAGCCAGCTAAGCCCAAGAAACTACGAATCTCGGTTACGCTCTTTGGTACACGCCACTCTTTAGCTACCTCGACTTTGCTCGGATCAACCTCAACTCCATCTTTAAAAATGATGTGGCCTAAGAATGCCACCATCTTGAGCCAAAACTCTCACTTGCTGAACTTGGCGAATGACTTATGATCTTGCAATATTTGTAGAGTCGTACTCAAGTGCCGAGAGGAGCATAGTCAGCACTTGAGAACGACTTTAAAATTGTTGCAAGATAGAAAGGTATATGCTAAGTTCAGCAAGTGCGAGTTTTTGTGTGAGAGAGTGGCGTTCTTAGGCCACATTATTTCTAGAGATGGAGTTGAAGTTGATCAAAGCAAAGTCGAGGCAGTTAAAGAATGGCCAGCACACCGAAGAGCGCAAGTGAGATCCGTAGTTTTTTGGGTCTAGCTGGCTACAACCGAAAATTCATTCAATGATTCTCATCTATTGCGGTACCCTTGAGTGCTTTGACGAAAAAGAATGCAAAATTTATTTGGGGATCCGAATGCCAAGAGGGTTTCGAGAAGCTGAAGCGAGCTTTTACTTTAGCGCCAGTTCTGTCGATGCCATCGGGGCAAGAAGAGTATGTTCTTTATATGAACGCATCGAAACTTGGTTTGGGCGCAGTCTTGATGCAAAACGACCAAGTTATACCTATGCATCTAGATAGTTGAAAGTTCATGAAAATAATTACCCGTCTCACGACCTAGATCTTGTAGCAGTAGTCTTTGCATTGAAAATTTGGAGACATTACTTATATGGAGAGAAGTGAAAGATTTTCACCGATCATAAAAGTTTGAAGTACTTTTTCACCCAAAAAGAGTTGAATATGAGGCAATGAAGATTGCTAGAATTGGTAAAGGACTACGACTGTGATATTAACTACCATTCAGGCAAAGCTAATGTAGCATATGACGCATTGAGTAGAAAGACAGCAGTTATTACCCAATTATCACTTTGGATACCATTGCAGTAAGAGATTCATCGATTCTACCGAGACCCGAGGTTCACCACATCTTTTTGGAAGAGTCTACATTCAGCAGTACATCCTCAAACCGATGGTCAGTCTGAAAGAGTGATTCAAATCTGGGAGGATATACTCCGAGCTTGTGTGATCGATTTCCAAGGAAGTTGGGAACCAAAATTATCTCTAGTGGAGTTTACTTATAATAATAGCTAATAATCATCTATAGGAACGGCTCCTTACGAGGAACTTTATGAAAGGAAGTGTACATCGCCTATATATTGAGACGAGTTGGTGAAAGAGGGGAATTCGGTCCGGACTTTATCAAACAGACAACGGAGCTTGTAGTAAAAATCCGAGATAGAATGAAGACTTCAGAAAGCCGACAAAAGAGCTATGCTGACAAGCGACGAAGAGAGCTAGAGTTTGTTGTAGGCGACTACGTATATGCGAAAATAGCACCTATAAAGGGTTTTATGAGATTTGGCAAGAAAGGCAAGCTCAGTCCGAGGTTCATAGGACCATTTGAGATTATTGAGAGAATTGGAACACTAGCCTATAGAGTGGTGTTGCAACCGATGCTAGCCGGAGTACATAATGTATTTCACATCTCGATGCTGCGAAAGTACATGTCGAACCCTTCACATGTAATAAATTATGAGCCTCTACAATTAACTCCGAATATGTCATACGAGGAAAGACCTACACAAATTTTTGGTTGACAAGAAAGAAGGTTTCAAACTAGGGTTATTCAAATGGTCAAGGTCAAGTCGGTAAACCACTCGAAAGAAGAAGCTACTTCGGAAACCGAGAGGGACATGAGAAGTCGCTATCCGAAATTATTCTGTAAGTTCTAATTTCAAGGACGAAATTTCATTTAAAGGAGGGAGGAATTGTAAGGTCCAAAATACGATAACGTAATCAAACTGCTTGCAAATCTAGAGAAAATAGAAAATTATTAATTAAATATTATTAATTGCATAAATTTAATATGATGTGCGTGGCTATATGTTTAAAATATAGTTTTTTTGTTAGAACACATAAAAATGTGTTTTAAAAGTTATTCGACACGCGATCGAGGAACGGAGACCAGGGACCATTTAAGAGAAAATATTTTCATTAAATAATTATTTTTAATTGTTTAATGTGTGGGGTAATTTAAATGGAATTTTTGAAAATGAAGTGTTTTGAGATGCTTTTATACACCGAGTCGTATTTTTAAACAATATTCGATTTTTGACGAAAATATGAACTTTTCGAGAACTCGGATAATATTTTCATAACTTTTTCTATACAAGAGATTTTGAATATTAAATAATGGGTTTAATGGGCCTATTATATTAGGTTAATGGGTCTAAGCTTGCACCTTATATTATATATCAAATAAATAGCCTAACACCCTACCCATAACCCACATAAAGTCACCACCCCTCCCCTAAACAACTAGGACACTTCGGCAGCAATCCAAGGACACACAACACAACAATTTGAAGGAAACTCTTGAGTTTTGGAAGGAAATTCATGAAAGGGTCGCCTCTCCCCAACGTTCCTCGAATCGCTAAGTGTTTTTGTGCTAAATAAACGCAAAGAAACGCCTTAATATATTTTTTCTCGTCCATCACACCATATTATATATTTATGTATGTTTGTACGAAAGAAATACGAACCCTCGAATTAATTTTTTTTTTTATGCCATGCTATGCCAAAAACTCATGATTTCATGATCCAAAACTCGTGTTAATGGTGCATGAAGGGGTTGCCATCATAGGGCTATGGGAAGGGATGCGTGTAAGAGGGTTTAAGGGCCTAGAAAAGCTGACATAAGGGCTGAACATGGAGGATGAAGGCGTTGCTCGAAAATAGAACCCTTGTGGGCAAGGATTCTTCGACTAGGAGTCTTCGAGGGCCATAACTACTAGCTGCTGTTAGTGTGTGTCTAGGAGACCTTAAGGGCTGTAGGGTGGTTCAAGGGTGGCTTCACATGGCTTGGAGGGTGGTTGCGGTGAGGCTGCGGCTTCTAGGCATGGAGGGCTTGGTCCAGTAGGTTCCTTAGGGGTTAGTAATGGTCCTAGGAGGGTCAACTAGGATCTAGACATGATGGATAAGGGGCTGGAGTCGATGAAAGCAGAGGATCGAACAATTCAGATCATTATTCATAGTTTATCAAACTTTTGAGTTTTCTCTCAAAAACTTTTCAAGGCTTTAGCCTTGTTTCAAAATCAAACTTATCAAAGTTTCAACTTTGTGGCGTTTGTCGATCGTGTCTTACGCGGATTGTCAAAGACGAGTTCTTTGAAGGTTCGATTGAATTGCGATTGTTTATTTTGTGATTGTTTATTACTAAACCACGTAGTTTAGGGGTAAAGGTCACGTAATACTTGATTCAAAAAGGTTCGGACAACAACAATGATTCCTTGTTCGTTATTGAATTGAAGGCGCGATTCTAAATCAATTGTGTTTGCTATTCTTACAATCGTGGATTCATATCATTTGGTATCAGAGCTTTGTCTTATTGAATTTAAGTAAGTTTATCTTGTTCTTAAATTTTCAGATTTGTGCTATTTCTTTGTTCGTTCCCAAATTTGTTTTTTTCTATCGTTCTTCGTCGTTTTGTGAATTTGTAATTCTCGAAATTTTGTGATTATTTTTTTTGGTGATTTTCGAGTGCACAATCCTTGTGCAAGAAAAAAAAATTACAAAAATTCCGAAAATTCACCATTATTTTGTTCTATTTTCTTTGGAGAGTCATATTCAATTATCTCTCGCAGTGAAAAAAAAATTTCATATAATATTCAAATTACTTGTCTACGCTGTCCAAGTGAGTCGATCACATTTATTCACAAGTTGAACTTGATTGTTTGACATATACAAATACAAAGCTTGAGCACACTTTTGAGAGAACTATCAAATTCGAGTGAAAACACTTGTGTGCGACCGTTATTTCTTTGGAGTGATTGGTGAGTATTTGTTGTTAGCAAAAAAATAAGAGAGGAGAGACGAGTGAATTTTCTTTCGAGTGACCGTGAGAATTTGGGTGAGGAATATCTTTTATTTCTAAAAACGTTTTCTTGTAGGTACAAGTCCAAAAGTAAAATGGAGAGGGAGGTAGGAGATAATTCGAACCAGGGGTTATCTAAGACTCAAATGGAGGCGTTGTTTGGGCATTTGACTAGGATGATAAGGGTTGAGTTGGAGCCGTTACATGTAGAACCCGTAACTTAGACTACGTATAGGCCATGCATAATTCTAGTATTTTAAATTAAAATAATTTTATTGCATGAGTATTTAAATTTAATTATTTTATGCAGTAGTTTAATTTTTATCATTTCAGTTATTTCAGTGAGGCGGACGGGAGTTGGAGTTTTAAGATAGAATTTAAGATTCAGAAAACATTTCCAGGATTTATTTTTAGCTAGCAAATAAGTTGATTTAAGTTAAAAAGGAGGTTTGAGGATTTATTTTAATTACTTGAGGTGAGTAGGAAATAAGTCCATATAAGTTCCTTTAATTAAGGGATTAAATAACTAAATTATTTAAGGGATTAGTGAGGTTTTTAAAGGTTATAAATTTACTAGCTAGAAACCATTTCCCCTCCATTTATTAGTGAGATTTTCGGCCACCCTTATGTCTAGACAACTTCTTTGCCAACTCATCATCTTTGACCTATTCTTTGTTTAGTTAGTATGCAAACCTTTTTAATTAGTGATCAACCTTAATTAATTAATTAATAAGCCATATCCTAACCTATTCCTAGCCTTGAATAATCGGCCACCTCACCCCCTTCAAGCACCAACAAATTAATTGATAGCAACAAAAATTCAAATTTCAAAAGTTGGAGACTTGGTCTTGATTTATCCCCTATATCTTGCACCCACTTCCCTCACTCTCCTAACCATCTTTCCCCCTCTCCCTTGCTCAAATCTGAGAGAATTTCAAAGCTAAAAACCGTGGGAATTCAGTAGGAAACAAGAGAGAATAATCGAGTGAAGAACAAGCTAGCAAGAGCGCTCCACTCCTCCGCGCCGCGTCGTCGTCGTTTCGTTCGTTTTCTCTCAAAACGAAACCAGGCATGCATATATTCTTCTTTGACTCTTCAATCAAGTCCTATTATCATTATTTTTACATTTCATGATCATCACTTTCATGCTAAAACCGAAATGTACCAACAATTTTCAGAAAATTTAACATGCAGAATTTTCGGTTCCATGACAAGCTTCACGGTTTCTTTTGTTTGCATGGTTTCAGGTATTGGTTCAATTCCAAGCTCCTAAGGTGACATCTAGACATGTAATAGGATGCATTAGGATCATGTTGGTCCACTCATTCAACCCCATGCACGCTGGAAAACACGAAGATGACAGCAACTCATCACCTTTGCCATATTGAGTTTTAAAAATCTGTTGTTGCTGTCCAAGGAAATGGATCTGATCATGGCTACTCTATGGGCCTATAACCATGGTTAGATCACTTCCCTAGCATGTCCAAGACGTGACTAAGTTGCCCTTTTGGTGGCTTGGTCCATGGTTAATCGGTTTTTACATAAAACTCAAGAACAACCCCTTCCCCTTTTCGGCTTCTCACTTGTACAACATGTGTGTTCGAAATTTTGGTGGAATGGTGTGGATCTTCATTGGCCTATGGCCCTTAGCCATGGTTCATACCATACCCCAAGATGTCTAGATCATGCCATGGTCAATCAAATAACCACTGGAACGACTCGAGACAGCAATCAAAGCAAAAACACCTCACGCGCATGCAAAGGTGCTCTCGGGTGAACTTTTCAGATTGGTGCTGGTGTGGTGCAAATTGTGGCTGGTCTAGGGCCTATAGTCATGTTTCAAATCATTCCTTGGGATGTTGGTAAGAGTCTCTGGTCAATGGTTCAAGCCCCAATGGCCTGTAGTCTCGAAAACGACGCAAGAAACCTAAGCACAGTTGCTGTATTTTGTGGACAGCAACTTGCTGTGACGTTTCAGTGGCTTGTTCGAGTTCTCGGTTGGCTTTTAGCCCATGGCCTTGGACTGGACAGTGCCTCATTGAGTTGGAAAGGTCATGTTTTTGACCGTTCGTCATTGGGATCATTTTTGAGCTCGTACGAGAATTTACGGTGCGATGTGGCAAATTGACTCTCGAAAGAGCGTTTCATGTTTTGGCCTCCATTCACCAAGATTTCGGCCCTCACCATTTTAGGAGCATTATTTTATCATTTTAGGCGTATTTTAATCATGACTACTTGATGATTTAGTGTTGGTTCGGGTTGGTTCGGAGTCGTGATTAAATACGAAGTCAGTAGGAGTAATTGTCACATTTTTGAAGGTTATTGCATAGTTTGGTCCCATAAAACTTTTGCATATTTTTCATGGCATATTTAGGTTGCAGCGAGCCTGGGAGCGATCCAATCCATTCAGTAAAATTGTTACAGGATATTTAATTCAGTTATTTAATTATATTACGTGCAAAAATACAAATTTTGAGATTTATGCGATATGGCTTGTGGTCACTTTACTATCATGATTAAATCCGGTCGCCAGTTACCGGTCCGGTCATCAGTTACCGGTTATGAGAGCATTACTAAGTCCTGTCGCAAGTTACGGGCCCGGTCGCCAGTTACTGGTCATTTCAGTTGTTTCACCCAGTACTATGGCAGTGGTCTGATCAGACGTACATTACTAAGTCCTGTCGCCAGTTACAGGCCCGATCGCAAGTTACCGGTCAGTTCAGTTCAGGGACCACATGCGTAGACCATAATCTCACCAGAAAATTATTACAGGCTATTTCAGTACAGGGCTCCAAGGAGCAAACATTTTTCACTATGATTTTCAGTTCAGTTATGCACGTATTATAATTAATCATGACACGACATTTTTACGTTATGTCTCATGACATGATATTTTCACTTGCATGCAAGCTTATTATTTATTTATTTACTCGCTATTTACGATATATGCATGTTGAGTCTTTAGAATCACTAGACTTGATTGTTGTAGGTGCTGATGATGTCGGGACCTAGGGCGGGGATCAGTGAGCAGGCTCGAGTCGGCAGTAGTAGGACCCGAGGACCTCAGTTCAGCATTTATTATTATTTGATGGCTCAAACATTTTAATTATCGTTGGAAAAAAACTTTTTATTTTTATTTCGAAAAATGTTAATTCTTCCGCTGCCATTTTAAACATCAAACTTTATGTATCAGTTCATTTATGATTAAGGCAATTTTAATTATTTGAACAGAAAAATTTTAAATTTTCCGTAAATTTTAAAGTAAGGATTTTTAGGCCTCGACAGCTGGTATCAGAGCAATGGTTTTGTATAGGGTTGTACTACTACTGATCTCGAGAAGCTCACGAAGTCACGTCTTCGGTCTGTAAGTTTTACATTTACTCATTTCATTTAAAGCATGAATTATTTTCAACAGCATGATTTCATGAAATATTTTTTCGCCCAGATTTTATTGCTCAGTATTTAAATTTAAATTAATGATGGAATTATGCATGTTAGTTACGTATGGGTTATGTATAGAACAGTATGCCCCCTAGGCGCATCCTCGAGCGCAATAGAGATGAAGAGCCTCGCCGAGAGGACAGGGAAGAGCAGAGACAGGAGAGAGACCTACCACCTCCACCACCGCCTCCACCGGACATGAATGCCCAGATGCTAGCTGGGATGATGCAGTTCTTCGCACAGTTTGCTGGGAACCATGCGGTGGCGACCAGGCCGACAGGGCCTGAGGCTGTTTACGAGAGATTCATGAAGATGCGTCCAAAAGAGTTTTCAGGGACGTCAGACCACATGATTGCAGAGGGCTGGATCAAGTCCCTCGAGGTTATCTTCGATTTTATGGAGCTTGGAGATGCAGATCGAGTTCGTTGTGCCTCTTATCTGTTCGGAGGAGATGTCCGCTTATGGTGGGAAGGAGCTTTAGTAGCCCTTAACTTGGCTACGCTGTCTTGGACACGCTTCACGGAGGTATTCTACTCAAAATATTTTACAGAGGAGGTGCGCACCAGGTTGACCACTGAGTTTATGAGCCTGAGACAGGGAGATTCGACTGTTACGGAGTTCATCCGAAAGTTTGAGAGGGGTTGCCATTTCGTGCCCCTGATCGCGAACGATGCCAAAGCTAAGTTGATGCATTTCTTGGTGGGTCTACGGCCGATCTTGCGCCGTGATGTTTGGGTGTCTTTCCCTACTTCTTATGAGGTCGCTGTCTCCAAAGCCTTAGCCGCAGAGCAGGATCAGCGGGACATCGAATGAGACCGTCAGGGCAAGCGCCCAATCCAGGTACCACACCGCCCTCCTCCTCAGCAGCATCAGCATCAGAACAAGAGGCCGTATCACGGCCTGCCCACAAACAGAGGAGGACCTCAGCAGCAGCAGCAGCAGCAGGAATGTGCCGTCCCGAGGACCTTTGAGCATCCGGCTTGCCCTAAATGCTCACGCCGCCATGCCGGAGTATGTATGTTTGGCTCATGGAAGTGTTACAAGTGTGGTAGCCCAGGCCACACGCTGCCGTATTGCCCTCAGAAGAACCTGCCTACCCAGGGCAGAGTGTTTGCTCTCCATGCGACAGAGACGAACCCCGATACTATGTTGATGACAGGTACTTTGAAGCTTCAAGTTTACATTTGAGATTTAATGTTTTGGGAAACGGGATTTAGATTTTGAACTTATATTTGCGATAGGATTGCATGCTCTACTCAGTATTTATTTCCGGGATTTAGTTAGAAGAACTGTGACCTTTGCATGTCTATAAGCTTAGCTCTTGTGATTATTGGGTTCCGCTTAGTGTTCCGAACTTTCAGGGAGAATTTTCATAGCTGGCTCAGCTACCAAGGCCTTGATAGATTCAGGGGCTACTCACTCATTCATTTCAGAGGTCTTTGCTAATTTCCTCAAATTTAAGACCATTGGGCTAGATATAGCCTATTTAGTAGTACTGCCGTATGGCGAGGAGATGGCAGCCACCAATGTGATCCGAGACATAGATCTTGAGCTCCATGGCAATCTTGTCTATGCAGATCTTATCGTACTGCCGATGCCATAGTTTGACATTATTCTAGGGATGGATTGGGTATTGCGGAACAGAGTTTTGATTGACTTCCAGCGGAGATCTATTCTAGTCCGACCGCCTTGAATGACGCGGTTCTTATTCGAGCCGGACAGGTACTTTCCTTTACCGCGTATTATTCCTTATGTCCAGGCTAGGAAGCTCATGCATAGAGGGTGTCGGGCGTTTCTAGCAACCTTTGTATCTGTCCCCGAGGCACCCAGTCAGTCAGCCTCAGATGTTCCGATTGTTAGAGACTTCTTAGACGTTTTTTCTGAGGACATCTCTGGTATGCCACCTGAGAGGGAGGTGGAGTTTTCTATCGAGCTTAGGCCAGGTACGGCTCCGATCTCAAAAGCACCGTACCGACTTGCACCGACAGAAATCTCAGAGCTTAAGAAGCAGATTCAGGAACTTCTTGACAAGGAGTTCATTCGCCCTAGCTTCTCACCTTGGGGCACGCCAGTCTTGTTTGTTAAGAAAAAAGATGGCTCTATGAGGCTTTGTATTGACAATCGGGAGTTGAACAGGGTTACAGTGAAGAATAAATACCCACTTCCGAGGATTGAGGATCTGTTTGACCAGTTGCAGGGAGCTTCGATTTTCTCCAAGATAGATTTGCGTTCCGGTTATCACCAGTTGAGGGTGAGAGATGCTGATGTTTCAAAGACAGCTTTCAGGACTCATTATGGCCACTACGAGTTCCTTGTGATGTCGTTCGGTTTGACCAATGCGCCAGCAATCTTCATGGATCTCATGAATCGCGTATTTCAGCCGTACCTCGATCAGTTTGTGATAGTGTTCATAGACGACATTCTCGTCTACTCCAAGAATCGGGAGGATCACAGGAGGCATCTGACCACAGTGTTGCAGACATTTCAGAAGCACAAACTATTCCCAAAGTTCAGTAAATGCGAATTCTGGTTAGAGAAGGTAGCGTTCTTAGGCCACATTTTTTCCAGCAGTGGAATTGAGGTAGACCCAGCGAAAGTTGCAGCAGTCAGAGATTGGGTTGTACCGCAGAATGCATCAGAGATTCGCAGTTTTCTTGGCTTAGCAGGATATTATCGGAAGTTCATTAAGGGATTCTCCTCGATTGCAGTTCCACTCGCAGCACTGACCAAGAAGAATGTGAAATTTGTTTGGAACGAGGAGTGTCAGAAGAGCTTTGATACTTTGAAGCAAGCTTTTATCTCAGCACCAGTTTTGGCCGTGCCGTCAGGGTCCGGTGAGTTTGTTCTGTATACCGATGCTTCGAAGCTCGGTCTTGGCGCCGTATTGATGCAGCATGGGAAGGTAATAGCTTATGCTTCTAGACAGTTGAAGACTCATGAGAAGAACTACCCTACCCATGATCTAGAGTTGGCCGCAGTAGTTTTTGCCTTGAAGATTTGGAGGCACTATCTGTATGGAGAGAAATGCCAGATCTTTACCGACCACAAGAGCCTCAAGTATTTCTTTACGCAGAAGGAACTGAACATGCGTCAGAGGCATTGGTTGGAGCTGGTGAAGGATTATGATTGTGACATTAGCTACCACCCGGGTAAAGCTAATGTAGTTGCGGATGCACTGAGCAGGAAAGTTGCAGCGATAGCCCATTTGACAGTTTCGAGGCCTCTTCAGTTTGAGATGCAGAGGTTTGATCTTGAGACTTATCCTCGAGGTAGAGTTCCTTGTCTATCTACCTTGACCATTCAGTCTTCCCTTATGGACCGTATTCGCAGTGGTCAGTCATCAGATGAGTAGTTGGCCAAGTGGAAGCAGAGAGATGAGGCCAAGGGTAGTCTCTTGTATTCAGTCAGTGATGGTATTGTGAGATACCGAGACAGGATATGGGTTCCTAGCAGTGATTCTGTCCGAGCAGATATTCTATCAGAAGCCCATATATCGCCGTACTCTATTCATCCAGGGAGTACGAAGATGTACAAAGATCTGCAACTATTGTATTGGTGGCCTGGTATGAAGAAGGACATAAAACGATTTGTATCCGAGTGCCTGACTTGTCAGTTAGTGAAGGCCGAGCATCAGAGACCAGCAGGGTTGCTCAAGCCTCATCCTATTCCCGAGTGGAAGTGGAAGAATGTTACCATGGACTTTGTGACCGGATTGCCGAGGTCAGCCAGAGGATCGAATGCCATCTGGGTGATTGTAGATCGTCTTACCAAATCAGCGCACTTCTTGCCTATTAAGACGACTTTCACCATGGTTCAGTATGCGGAGTTGTATATTCGGGAGATAGTTCGACTCCATGGTATTCCAGTTTCTATCGTATCTGACAAAGATCCCAGATTCACTTCCTCGTTTTGGAAGAGCTTGCATTCGACTATGGGGACGAAGTTGCTGTTTAGCACAGCTTTCCATTCGCAGACAGATGGGCAGTCAAAGCGGGTTATTCAGATTTTGGAGTATCTTCTTCGTGCTTGCGTCATTGATTTCTCTGGGAGTTGGGAGTCAAACTTACCATTGGTAGAGTTCACCTATAACAACAACTTTCAGTCGTCGATAGGAATGGCTCCGTATGAAGCTTTGTATGGTCGCAAGTGCAGATCTCCTGTTCACTGGGATGAAGTAGGAGAGAGAGCAGAGTTGGGTCCAGATATTATTCAGCAGACTGTCGATGTAGTAGCTCGGATCCGTGATAGAATGAGGACTGCTCAGAGTCGACAGAAGAGCTATGCAGATCAGAGGAGGAGAGATTTAGAGTTCACTGTCGGCGACCATGTTTTTGTGAAGGTGGCACCTATGAAGGGTGTCATGCGATTTGGGAAGAAAGGGAAGCTCAGTCCGATATTAATTGGACCATTCGAAATCCTCGACAGAGTTGGGACGCTAGCTTATCGTGTGGCTCTTCCGCCGAATCTGGCCGGAGTATACAATGTCTTTCACGTCTCTATGCCGAGGAAGTACATGGCGAATCCTTCGCATGTCTTGAACTTCGAGCCGTTGCAACTTACTCCGAACCTATCTTATGAGGAGAGGCCAGTGCAGATACTAGACAGGCAAGAGAAGAAGCTTCGGAACAAGCTGGTTAGGCGAGTCAAAGTCAGATGGCTCAACTATTTAGAGGAGGAAGCTACGTGGGAGTCCGAGCCGGAGATGAGAGATCGTTACTCCGAGTTATTCGGTGAGTTTTAATTTCGAGGACGAAATTTCTATTAAGGGGGAAAGGATTGTAGAACCCGTAACTTAGACTACGTATAGGCCATGCATAATTCTAGTATTTTAAATTAAAATAATTTTATTGCATGATTATTTAAATTTAATTATTTTATGCAGTAGTTTAATTTTTATCATTTCAGTTATTTCAGTGAGGCCGGACGGGAGTTGGAGTTTTGAGATAGAATTTAAGATTCAGAAAACATTTCCAGGATTTATTTTTAGCTAGCAAGTAAGTTGATTTAATGTTAAAAAGGAGGTTTGAGGATTTATTTTAATTACTTCAAATGAGTAGGAAATAAGTCCATATAAGTTCCTTTAATTAAGGGATTTATTCACTAAATTATTTAAGGGATTAGTGAGGCTTTTAAGGGTTATAAATTTACTAGCTAGAAAACATTTCCCCTCCATTTATTAGGGTGATTTTCGGCCACCCTTATGTCTAGACAACTTCTTTGCCAACTCATCATCTTTGACCTATTCTTTGTTTAGTTAGTATGCAAACCTTTTTAATTAGTGATCAACCTTAATTATTTAATTAATAAGCCATATCCTAACCTATTCCTAGCCTTGAATAATCGGCCACCTCACCCCCTTCAAGCACCAACAAATTAATTGATAGCAACAAAAATTCAAATTTCAAAAGGTGGAGACTTGGTCTTGATTTATCCCCTATATCTTGCAATCACTTCCCTCACTCTCCTAACCATCTTTCCCCCTCTCCCTTGCTCGAAATCTGAGAGAATTTCAAAGCTAAAAACCGTGGGAATTCAGTAGGAAACAAGAGAGAATAATCGAGTGAAGAACAAGCTAGCAAGAGCGCTTCACTCCTCCGCGCCGCGTCGTCGTCGTTTCGTTCGTTTTCTTTCAAAACGAAACAAGGCATGCATATATTCTTCTTTGACTCTTCAATCAAGTCCTATTATCATTATTTTTACATTTCATGATCATCCTTTTCATGATAAAACCGAAATGTACCAACAATTTTCAGAAAATTTAACATGCAGAATTTTCTGTTCCATGACAAGCTTCACGGTTTCTTTTGTTTGCATGGTTTCAGGTATTGGTTCGATTCCAGGCTCCTAAGGCGACATCTAGACATGTAATAGGATGCATTAGGATCATGTTGGTCCACTCATTTAACCCCATGCATGCTGGAAAACACGAAGATGACAGCAACTCATCACCTTTGCCATATTGAGTTTCGAAAATCTGTTGTTGCTGTCCAAGGAAATGGATCTGATCATGGCTGCTCTATGGGCCTATAGCCATGGTTAGATCACTTCCCTAGCATGTCCAAGACGTGACTAAGTCGCCCTTTTGGTGGCTTGGTCCATGGTTAATCGGTTTTTACATAAAACTCAAGAACAGCCCCTTCCCCTTTTCGGCTTCTCACTTGTACAGCATGTGTGTTCGAAATTTTGGTGGAATGGTGTGGATCTTGGTTGGCCTATGGCCCTTACCCACGGTTCATACCATACCCCAAGATGTCTAGATCGTGCCATGGTCAATCAAATGGCCACTGAACGACTCGAGACAATAATCAAAGCAAAAACACCTCACGCGCATGCAAAGGTGCTCTCGGGTGAACTTTTCGGATTGGTGCTGGTGTGGTGCGAATTGTGGCTGGTCTAGGGCTCATAGCCATGGTTCAAATCATTCCTTGGGATGTTGTAAGAGTCTCTGGTCGGTGGTTCAAGCCCCAATGGCCTGTAGTCTCGAAAACGACGCAAGAAACCTAAGCACAGTTGCTGTATTTTGTGGACAGCAACTTGCTGTGACGGTTCAGTGGCTTGTTCGAGTTCTCGATTGGCTTTTAGCCCATGGCCTTGGACTGGACAGTGCCTCATTGAGTTGGAAAGGTCATGTTTTTGACCGTTTGTCATTCGGATTGTTTTTGAGGTCGTACGAGAATTTACGGTGCGATGTGCCAAATTGACTCTCGAAAGAGCGTTTCATGTTTTGGCCTCCATTCACCTAGATTTCGGCCCTCACCATTTTAGGAGCATTATTTTATCATTTTAGGCGTATTTTAATCATGACTACATGATAATTCAGTGTTGGTTTGGGTTGGTTCGGAGTCGTGATTAAATACGAAGTCGGTAGGAGTAATTGTCACATTTTTTAAGGTTATTGCATAGTTTGGTCCCATAAAACTATTGCATATTTTTCATTGCATATTTAGGTTGCAGTGAGCGTGGTAGCAATCCAATCCATTCAGTAAAATTGTTACAGGATATTTAATTCAGTTATTTAATTATATTACGTGCAAAAATACAAATTTTAAGATTTATGCGATATGGTTTGTGGTCACTTTACTATCATGATTAAATCCAGTCGCCAGTTACCGCTCCGATCGTCAGTTACCTGTTATGAGAGCATTACTAAGTCCTGTCGCCAGTTACAGGCCCGGTTGCCAGTTACCGGTCAGTTCAGTTGTGTCACCCAGTACTGTGGCAGTGGTCTGATCAGACGTACATTACTAAGTCCTGTCGCCAGTTACAGGCCCGGTCGCCAGTTATCGGTCAGTTCAGTTCAGGGACCACATGCGTAGACCATAATCTCACCAGAAAATTATTACTGGCTATTTCAGTACAGGGCTCCAAGGAGCAAACATTTTTCACTATGATTTTCAGTTCAGTTATGCACGTATTATAATTAATCATGATACGACATTTTTACGTTATGCCTCATGACATGATATTTTCACTTGCATGCAAGCTTATTATTTATTTATTTACTTTCTATTTACGATATATGCATGTTGAGTCTTTAGACTCACTAGACTTGATTGTTGTAGGTGCTGATGATGTCAGGACCGAGGGCGGGGACCAGTGACCAGGCTCGAGTCGCAGTAGTAGGACCCGAGGACCTCAGTTCAGCATTTATTATTATTTGATGACTCAAACATTTTAATTATCGTTGGAAAAAAACTTTTTATTTTTATTTCGAAAAATTTTAATTCTTCCACTACCATTTTAAACATCAAACTTTATGTATCAGTTCATTTATGATTGAGGCAATTTTAATTATTTGAAAGGAATAATTTTAAATTTTCCGTAAATTTTCAAGTAAGGATTTTTAGGCCTCGACATTACATGAGAGGATGAGTAGGCTTGAAGTTAGTACTAGTGGTGATAAATTTAACCCTAAAGATTTGGGTAGGGGAGAAGAAGAGGAAGAATATGATTTGGGGAGAAGAGGAGAGCCAAAATGAGAATTGGGGTAGGAACGGAAGAGGCAGAGGATTCGGCAGAGGAAGAAGAGAAGCCGTACATGGTAGATATGATGGGAATAGGGAATATGGTAACATGGGTAGTATTAGAAGAAAATTCCATCATTCCATGGGAAATCTGATCCAGAGGCATATTTAGAATGGGAAAAGAGGGTAGAGTTTGTGTTTGAATGTCACCACTACTCCGAACAAGAGAAGATTAGGTTGGAGATGGATTGAATTTCTAGACTATGCTCTCATTTGATGGGATCAACTAGTGACCACTAGGAGGAGATATAATGAGAGACCCATTGAAACTTAGGATGAGATGAAGAGGGTCATGAGAAAGAGGTATGTGCCCAATTACTATTATAGGGAGATTTTTAAGAGGCTACAAACTTTGAGGCAACGAGTAAAGAGTGTTGAGGAAAACTATAAGGAGATGGAAGTAGTGATGATTAGGGCAAATATCGAGGAGGACAGCGAGGCGACAATGGCACGTTTTCTTTGTGGTTTGAACAGAGAGATTCAAGATCAAGTTGAGCTTAGGCACTACTTGGATCAAGACGAGATGGTGCAAATGGACATAAAAGTGGAGAAACAACTCAAGAGACGAGGAGTTGGCTGCACCAATCAACCTGGGAGTTCGTCATCTTCTTGACGTCCAAATAAGGCAAAACGTGATGAAACTAAAGTGGTGACCAAGCCCAAGATTGAGACCAAGCAAGAGACGCCTAAGCAAGGAGTGCAAGGTAAATCTGAAACTCCTCTTAATCGTTCTAGGGATATTAAATATTTTAGGTGTCAATGGGTGGGTCATATTGCTAGAAAATGTCCAAATAAGAGGGTAATGATTTTGAATGGTTATGGTGAGTATGAGTCCGAAAGTGAGGGTGATGACGATGGTGATGATGATGAGATGCCTGCATTAGAGGATCCTGATGAGGGTTATGAGGCGGATGTAGGTGAAGCACTAGTGACTTGGCGGATCATGAGTGTCCAAGTCAAGGAGGAGGAGACTAACCAAAGGGAAAATTTGTTCCAACTAGATGTTTTGTGGATAACAAGGTTTGCAATATTATCATAGATGGAGGAAGTTGTACCAATGTGACTAGTAGTGAGATGGTAGAAAAATTGGGTTTGCCTACGTTAAAGCACCCTCAACCATATAGACTTCAATGGTTGAATGATTGTGCGGAGATAAAGGTGAACAAACAAGTATTGGTTTCTTTTTCGATTGGAAGTATATTGATGAGGTCTTATGTGATGTAGTGCCAATGCATGCTTGTCATATCTTGTTGGGGAGGCCGTCGCAACATAATAGGCGAGTGACACATGATGGGTTCAAGAATAGGTATTCATTTGTATTGAGGAAGGAATCCATTGTATTACTTCCTTTGTCCCCAAAGCAAGTGTTGGAGGACCAATTGAAAAAAAAAAGAGATGAGGCCGAAAAAAAGAGTGAACAAAAAAGTGAGATGGCCTTTGAAAGAAAAGATGAGATGGTTGAAAAAAAGAGTGATCAAAAGAGTGAGACGGTCATAAAAAAGAAAAAATAGAGGAAATAAAATGAGGGGAAAGAAAATGAGAGGAAAGAGGCCAAGAAAAAAACATATATGGCCCAAAAGAGTGAGTTGAAACATATGTTGCACACATCCTAAACCAGTTTTGTTGATTCTTTACAAGGAGATCCTCCTTAACACATGTGATATAGCCGGGTCCCTTCCGAGCATTGTTGTTTCACTTTTCTAGGAGTTTGATGATACATTTCCAGAGGAGCTACCGCAAGAAATACCACCATTGAGGGGGATTGAGCATCAATTTGACTTTGTGCCCAGAAGTGCATTACCAAATCGTTCAACTTATAGAAGCAATCCGGAGGAGACTAAGGAGCTTCAACGGCGGGTAAGTGAGTTGTTAGATAGGGGTTTTGTGCGTGAGTCCATGTCTCCTTGTGTTGTTCCTGTTTTGTTAGTTCCTAAGAAAGATGGCTCATGGCGTATGTGTGTAGATTGTAGAGCAATCAATAACATAACCATTAATTATAGGCATCCCATACCTAGACTAGATGATATGTTAGATGAATTACATGGTGCTTATGTCTTTAGCAAAATTGATTTCAAGAGTGGTTATCACCAAATTAGAATGAGAGAAGGTGATTAGTGGAAAACTGCTTTTAAAACCTAATACAGGTTATATGAGTGGTGAAAGGGGATCGGTTACGGTGACCGGAAGCGCAACGGAAGTTAAAAATTTTGATTTTTCATCAAAAAATTTCGGACACCTCATATTTTGTGTAGCAAATACAATAAAACACCAAAAACATACATATGGTGTTTTAGGATTTACCTATCAATCTCAAGAGATTGATGAATGGCACCAACCAAGTTGTAAACAACTTGGCTCTTCAAGGATGACAAGTCTACAAGCTCTCCTTCCTTCAAAAATTAGGCCCACCACTTGCTAGGTAAATCCCCTCTTAATTTGCACTAGAAAATTAAGAGGATTTTTCAAGGAGAAGAATATTTCTTCCTCAACACTTGAATAAGAAATTGAGAGAAAAACTTGGAGAGAAAAAAAATCCCCTTAGATTTTCGGCCAAGGTAGATCTTGAATGAGGGTGGATGAGTTGCCTTGGTTGTGGAAAAAGTTGATCCAAAAATTTGCATGCCATGCAATATTTTAATTAAAAGTATTCCACAACCTTTCACCTCCCAAGCATGCATATCAAGTGGGCTTGTAACAATTACAAGGCCCATGGACTTTTATTTAAATGTCTCAAACATATTTGAGCTCATTTATAGTTTACTTGATTTTACTCAAGCCCACTAGTTAAATAAATATTTTCAATTGGGCTCTACAAGGTCCAATGTTATTTAATTAATTCAACACTTTAATTAATTTAATTATTTGGACTCTACTAGGCACACTAGTGTTTAATTAATTCAACACTTAAATTAATTTAATTTAGTCCATAATAATGTTTATGAAAATCACAATTTTCAAATACATTATTCACTTGGCCTACTTTTAATTTAGGAACACATTCATAAATTAAAATTTACATTTCTCTCATAGAAGTCATACTTCTATTTTTCTTTACGCTTATAAACTCATTTATAAGCCGTTCAACACATTGAACTATTTTACTTCTCAACGGGATCTAGAAAGCCAGTACTTGTGTGGCCCTCAATGGTTCACTGATACAACTAGCCGTGGGTTCACATCTCCATGTAATTTGAACTAAACATGTCCTTATTTGCGCATACCCCAATTGCTCCATTCTTACTTATCAACTCCTTGATAACAAGAACGTCAGAACTCAAGTCTGATAGTACCCAACCAATCATGTTAAACGCCTAGCAGCATCGCTTACATGATTCCCTAGGTATCAAAGGATAGTGCCTGCAAGAACCATTCTATTATGGTTAGCGTACAGTACGGTCTCTTCAACTCATATATCCCGACCGATTCGACAACCATTGGTATATCGAGAGTTGTCAATGAATCGATACTATGTGTCATGTCGTAGTTGCATCGATGATGTAATCTAAGAAACCCTTTTCTTAATTACCACCATACTCTGATCAGAGATTTCAAACTATATATACATGAGAACACATAGGATATCCATACCCCAAGGTAAGCTGTGAATCCCCGACTACAACGCATCGACTCCTATATGTTTCGACAGAACACCCAACGTTGCCACCTGATGACCCCATGAGAGTCGGTAAACATGTCAAAGTGTAATTCTAGCACATAGAGTCTCAATGTTGTCCCGGGTCATAAGTAATAATGGTGTACAACCATAAACTAGGACTTTTCCACTCGATAAGTGAGAACCACTTGGAAAGTCCTTTATGGAGTGTTGTTCAGTGCACTCTACAAGGAGCACCTATCTGCATGTTGAGACATCACAATGTCCCCTACCAATGAAACATGGTACTCACATCGCAGATACTAGTCTTGAACTCGAGCGGCCTATATCCTACTTAGTGGCGGCTGAATCTACTAGGAACCGTTTAGAATATAAAGTATTACAAATACGAGTTTCATGATACTCATCGTATGAGCATCTCATATTCTTTCTACTATTGTATATTCAAGGGCTTTATCTATGCAACTAGCATGGGTATACAGATAAAGAAGTGCCAAAATAATAATTTCAAATTTATTAAAATAAAGACTGTTCATACATAGAGTTTAAACATGAACCCTCGGCCAACACTTGGCTCGACGGTCACCTACTCTAACAATCTCCCACTTGAACTAGAGCCAACTACCCATATGCTTCAAACCCATTGATTCGCGATGCTTCTCGAATAATGGTCCAGGTAAAGGCATAGTTAGCTGATTAGAAACATTATCTGTGGAGCCGACTTTGTCAATCGTGACATCTCCTCTTTCCACGATCTCTCTGAGGATGTGGTACTTTCTCAATACGTGTTTGGACTTCTGATGAGACCTCGGCTCCTTTGCTTGAGCAATGGCTCCCGTGTTGTCACAAAACACCGGGACAGGAGCAACTCCATTAGGAATGACGCCCAACTCTTGGACGAAATTCCTTATCCAAACTGCCTCCTTTGCTGCAGCTGATGCAGCAATATATTCTGCCTCAGTGGTGGAATCCGCAGTACTGTCTTGCTTGGAACTCTTCCAAGAGACAGCAGCACCATTGAGCATGAATATGAATCCAGAGGTTGACTTCGAGTCATCGATATCGCTTAGGAAGCTAGAGTCAGTATAGCCTTCCAATTTAAGTTCTCCACCCCCATAGACCAAGAACAATTTATTGGTCCTTCTCAAATACTTGAGGATGTCTTTCACAGCTTTCCAATGTGGAAGACCAGGGTTCGATTGATATCTACTCACTACACTTAGTGCGAAAGCCACGTCAGGACGCGTAGATATCATCTCATACATGATGCTACCAATTGCAGATGCATAAGGAATGCTTGTCATCGCCGCTATCTCTCCATCAGTCTTGGGAAACATAGACTTGGATAGGGACACGCCATGACACATTGGTAGATGTCCTCTCTTGGACTCATCCATCGAGAACCCTTTCACGATGGTATCAATGTATGTGGACTGGGTGAGACCAAGCAATCTTTTTGATTTATCTCTATAGATCTGTATTCCCAATACAAAAGATGCTTCACCCAAGTCCTGCATCGAGAACTTACTCGCTAACCATATCTTCGTTGATTGCAACATTCCTACATCATTCCCAATGAGTAGAATGTCATCAACATACAACACCAGGAATGTCACAGCACTCCCACTGACCTTCTTATACACACAGGGTTCCTCAGGATTCTTAGCAAAACCAAACTCTTTGATTGTACTATCGAATCCGAGGTTCCAACTCCTAGATGCCTGCTTTAGACCGTAAATAGATATTTGAAGTTTGCATACCATATGCTCACTTCCGATAGATGTAAACCCTTCGGGTTGAGACATGTAAATCTCTTCCTTAATATCCCAATTAAGAAAGGCTGTCTTAACATCCATCTGCCATATCTCATAGTCATACCATGCAGCTATGGCTAGAAAAATCCTTATGGACTTGAACATTGCAACTAGAGAAAAGGTTTCCTCAAAGTCAACTCCTTGTCTTTGAGTATATCCTTTTGCCACCAATCGCGCCTTGAAGGACAATACCTTCCCATCCGTCCCAAGTTTCCTCTTGTAAATCAATTTACACCCTATGGGAACAATTCCCTCAGGTGGATCCACGAGATTCCACACTTGGTTTGAATGCATGGAATTCATCTCAGATTTCATCGCTTCAAGACACTTGGATGAATCGGCATCAGATAATGCTTCCTTGAAGGTCCTTGGATCACATCCATGGTTAGGCTCATCATGGCCCTCTTCAAGAAGCAGACCATACTTCATAGGTGGTCTCGAGACTCTCTCGGATCTTCTAGGAGCTTGTATCTCCTCTCTTGGCTCCTCTGGTGTGGGTTCTACAACTGTGGGTGTCTCTCGAACCTCTTCGAGTTGTATCATCTCGCCTTTTCTATCTAATAGAAATTCCTTTTCTAAAAAGGTTGCATTCCTAGAAACAAACATCTTTGTTTCTTGGGGATGATAGAAGTAGTATCCAACCGAATTCTTTGGATATCCCACAAAGTAACATAAAATGGATCGACTATCATGCTTCACATAAGCAGGGCACCCCCATATTCTAAAATAAGAATATTTGGGTGGCTTACCCATCCATATCTCATATGGTGTCTTATCAACTACCTTTGTATGGACATTGTTCAACAACATTGCCGCTGTCTCAAGCGCATATCCCCAAAAGGATGGCGGCAACTCCTTGAACCCCATCATAGACCGAACCATGTCCATCAAAGTCCGGTTACGACGCTCCGAAACACCATTCAACTGTGGCTGTAGCGGGAGGAGTCCACTGTGAGAGAATCCCATTCTCCTCAAGATACTCTTGGAACTCGGCACTCAAGTACTCACCTCCTCAATCCGATCGAAGTGTCTTGATGCTTCGTCCCAATTGCTTCTCTACTTCACTTCTGAATTCTTTGAACCTTTCAAAGGCTTCAGACTTGTATTTCATCAAATACACATACCCATACCTTGAAAAGTCATCGGTAAAGGTGATGAAGTAGGCATGTCCATGCTTAGTGGTGATGCTAAGCGGACCGCAAACATCGGTATGGATCAAATCCAATAACCCTTTGGCTCGCTCCACATGGCCCTTAAAGGGAATTTTGGTCATCTTTCCTTTCAGACAGGATTCACAAGTCGTGAGAGCATTAATATCAGACATATCAAACTTGCCTACTCCCACTAACTTGTTCATCCTTCTTAGGGATATAGGTCCTAATCGAGCATGCCATAATTGTGCCGAATTTAGATTATCTTGTTTGCGCTTGTTTGTTGTTGTTATAGCTTGGACATTGTTAAGTGGAATATCTTTCAATTTTAAGGTGTAGAGATCGTTTTCAAGTTCTCCATTACCAATTAAACATTCATTCTTGTAAATATTGCAAACACCTTTGCTAAATAAACAAGAAAATCCATCTTTATCTAACATAGAAATGGAAATAATGTTTTTCACCAACTCAGGTACAAACAAAACGTCTCTTAACAACAACTTAAAATTATTGTTCAAAATTAAAGAAACATCTCCAACAGCTTTGGCAGCAACTCTTGCCCCATTGCCCATCCTCAAGAAGGTCTCACCTTCCCTGAGCCTCCTACTTCTTCCCATCACCTGCAAATCATTATAGAGATGTGAGCCACAGCCGGTATCCAATACCCAAGAAGTAGAGTTAATTGAAATGTTTACTTCGATATAGAACATACCGTTTCCAGAACTCTTCTGGGCCAGATATTCCCTGCAATTACGCCTCCAATGTCCAGGCTTCTTGCAGTGATGACAGATGTCAACAGTCTTGTCAGCCTTAACTGGTGCGGCTGCCACAGCGGGAATCGGAGTCTACCTCTTCAAGGGCGCGTTCTTCTTGGGACGTTGGAAAGAACGCTTCTTTCCCTTCCCATGTGGACCGGTCTTCGTACCAGATGAAGAGCCCACAAAAAGAACCGGCTTCTCTTTCTTGATAGTGGACTCAAAGGTCACAAGCATGTTCACCAACTCCTCAGGGGCCGGCTCCATCTTGTTCATATTGAAGTTCACCACAAAAGGATCAAATGATCTAGGCAGCGATAAGAGCAACACGTCGGTGGTCAACTCCGAAGGCAAGATCAGATCCATGCCGACGAGCTTGTCCACGAGCCCAATCATCTTCAAGCCATGCTCATGGACCGAGGCCCCATCTCGCATGCGCATAGTGATCAGCTCCTTGACGGTAGCATGCCTAAGAGGCCGAGTCTGCTCACCAAAGAGCTCCTTGAGATGCAAATGAATGTCAGCAGCATTCTTTGCATCCTCAAAATGCCTCTGCAGCTCATCGTTCATAGAAGCCTGCATATAACACCTAGCCTTCAAAACATGGTCACACCAATCATTGTAGGTCTGCAATTCCTCAGGAGTGCAGCTAGTCGGAGCCTCAGCAGGGGGCGACTCAGTCAGTGTATATGCAATCTTTTCCGAGTTTAGGACGATTTTCAGATTTCTTAGCCAAGTGAGATAGTTAGGTCCGGGTAACACATGTTTTTCGAGTATGGCAGAAAGCGGATTGCGAATTGAAGACATTGTCAAATTTTTGTACTGAAAAGTAGAACAGATAAATGTTAATGACTATTTTAAAATATTTAATAAGATATAAAGTTTGGACTTTAACTTTATAAATTTTCGCTCCCACTGTTTTGACATTTCCACTACCCTCTAGTGAAAACGGGAAACTCTTTTCCTCAGTAGGTACGTAAGGTCCAATTAGCGAATTATGATCCCGAATAATATCAGCAAATCACAATTCCTAAAAGGTAGTTTCCAATTGCATCACAATGCAACCCTTACGTAAACTTTTGTCTCACGTTTGATTAGGACCCAATAATATGACGTCGTTCATCTTTACGTGTCAAGCCTTACCCATCGATGTTGAACCTTAATGGACAGTCGCCATGAGTTCCCTCAATAATATGAGCCGAAATCATGGGAGTTCCACGTAGTTCACATCACCATATCAATGGATGCCACAGCTTTCCGGCACCCAGGGCCCCCCCAATAATATGAGCCGAGCCCCGAGTACGGGTAGCGTTCATCATGCATCCATTGTCGATGGAAGACATGGAAATTATAAACAAACTTATAATTCCCCTTTTCGGGCTTGATATTAATTTTGAATCTTATTCAAAATGAGGGTTTTTAATTTTGATAGGTCTCATCATTAATTTTATTTAAAAGATCGTCATGTTTGATCGTATGTTTGCCGGATTCATGCAACTTTGTTATTATCATAATAATAACGCACATACTCATTATTTATAACATATCATGCATATATTATAAACAGTAAACAAAACAAGGATGATCAATCGCCCCAATACTAATGGCCTCTGTGAGCTAAACACGGGCCTAGGTCCAATCCTAAGGGAAATGCATGGGATGCAAATGCAACTATTACATTAGCTTCCAATATTTACATGTCTTCGATCTTCATAATCATCATGGCCACCATCTTCCAATCTTGATCATCCACTATACTAATATTTACAAATAAATATCCATGGCAAATAGGGATACATCTCATAGGGGTGGGAACGGGCCATAAACCAAGCCCACTTTATAAATTGATAATTATTACAATCATTCAACACAAAATATCCTAGCATACACCTAGCAAATTGGGCTTGGGCTTTTGATCATCCTTCATGCATAATATCACATATCATACACCATCAATTAATTATCACAATAATTAATTTATCCAATATTATATATCTTGATCCAATCACTAACCGCCACGATTATAAACTAAATTAACAAAGTATACAAACACCTTTGTCTACTTTCCAATTAATTTATTTATAACCGAATTTCTTATAAATCACAATTTACTATAAATAATTAAAGTCCAACTTCAATTATTTATTTTATGAGACAAATTGGCAACTTTTGTAATTTTAAACTTAAGGACCCAAAAACTTATTTTTCACCAAAAAACATTTTGGCCCATTTAAAATTCACAAATATGTTAGCCATCCAATGGCCCAACAACTCAAGGCCCATGACACTTTGATATTCCAAAATACTTTTGGAAACCCTAGTCGTCATCGCCGTCGCCGGAGCTCCGTCGCCGGATTCCGGCAACAAATTTTTTTTTTTATTTTCGATAGAGGGGTTCGGGCAGCCTCTTGGGCTGCCCTTGCTGCCCGAAACGGGGAGCCCCTCGGGCAGCAACATGCTGCCAGAAATACCCCTTTGTCATGCCTTGATTTTTGTTGCAAATTTCATTCTCATGCAGTTATAAATCAATCTCAATATAATATCTTTTAAATGCTACACAAAATCGTAACCATAGCTCGGATACCACTTGAAAGGGGATCGGTTACAGTGACCGGAAGCGCAACAGAAGTTAAAAATTTTGATTTTTCATCAAGAAATTTCGGCCACCTCATATTTTGAGTAGCAAATACAATAAAACACCAAAAACATACATAGGGTGTTTTAGAATTTACCTATCAATCTCAAGAGATTGATGAATGGCACCAACCAAGTTGTTTACAACTTGGCTTTTCAAAGATGACAAGTTTACAAGCTCTCCTTCCTTAAAAAATTAGGCCCACCACTTGCTAGGTAAATCCCCTCTTAATTTGCACTAGAAAATTAAGAGGATTTTTCAAGGAGAAGAATATTTCTTCCTCAACACTTGAAGAAGAAATTGAGAGAAAAACTTGGAGAGAAAAAAAATCCCCTTAGATTTCGGCCAAGGTAGGTCTTGAATGAGGGAGGATGAGTTGCCTTGGTTGTGGAAAAAGTTGATCCAAAAAGTTGCATGCCATGCAATATTTTAATTAAAAGTATTTCACAACCTTTCACCTCCCAAGCATGCATATCAAGTGGGCTTGTAACAATTACAAGGTCCATGGACTTTTATTTAAATGTCCCAAACATATTTGAGCCTATTTATCGTTTACTTTGTTTTACTCAAGCCCACTAGTTAAATAATTATTTCCAATTGGGCTTTACAAGGTCCAATGTTATTTAATTAATTCAACACTTGAATTAATTTAATTATTTGGACTCTACTAGGCCCACTAGTGTTTAATTAATTCAACACTTGAATTAATTTAATTTAGTCCATAATAATGTTTATGAAAATCACAATTTTCAAATACATTATTCACTTGGCCTACTTTTAATTTAGGAACACATTCATAAATTAAAATTTACATTTCTCTCATAGAAGTCATACTTCTATTTTTCTTTACGCTTATAAACTCATTTATAAGTCGTTCAACACATTGAACTATTTTACTTGTCAACGGGATCTAGAAAGCTAGTACTTGTGTGGCCCTCAATGGTTCACTGATACAACTAGCCGTGGGTTCACATCTCAATGTGATTTGGACTAAACATGTCCTTATTTGCGCATACCCCAATTGCTCTATTCTTATTTATCAACTCCTTGATAACAAGAACGTCAGAACTCAAGTCTGATAGTACCCAACCAATCATGTTAAACGCCTAGCAGCATTGCTTACATGATTCCATAGGTATCAAATGATAGTGCCTGCAAGAACCATTCTATTATGGTTAGCGTACAGTACGGTCCCTTCAACTCATATATCCCGATCGATTCGACGGCCATTGGTATATCGAGAGTTGTCAATGAATCGATACTATGTGTCATGTCGTAGTTGCATCGATGGTGTAATCTAAGAAAACCCTTTCTTAATTACCACCATACTCTGATCAGAGATTTCAAACTACATATACATGAGAACACATAGGATATCCATACCCGAAGGTAAGCGGTGAATCTCCGACTACAATGCATCGACTCCTATATGTTTGGACAGAACACCCAACCTTGCCACCTGATGACCCCATGAGAGTCGGTAAACAAGTCAAAGTGTAATTCTAGCACATAGAGTCTCAATGTTGTCCCGGGTCATAAGGACTAATGGTGTAAAACCATAAACTAGGACTTTTCCACTCGATAAGTGAGAACCACTTGGAAAGTCCTTTATGGAGGGTTGTTCAGTGCACTCTACAAGGAGCACCTATCTGCATGTTCAGACATCACAATGTCCCCTACCAATGAAACATGGCACTCACATCGCAGATACTAGTCTCGAACTCGAGCGGCATATATCCTACTTAGTGGCGGCTGAATCGACTAGGAACCGTTTAGAATATACAGTATTACAAATATGAGTTTCATAATACTTATCATATGAGCATCTCATATTCTTTCTACTATTGTATATTCAAGGGCTTTATTTATGCAACTAGCATGGGTATACAGATAAAGAAGTGCCAAAATAATAATTTCAAATATTATTAAAATAAAGACTGTTCATACATAGAGTTTAAACATGAACCATCGGCCAACACTTGGCTCGACGGGTACCTACTCTAACAAGTGGATGGTCATGCCTTTTGGCATAAATAACGCTCCTAGCACCTTTATGAGGTTAATGAACCATGTCTTGCGTGCATACATAGGAAAATTTGTTGTGGTTTACTTTGATGATATTCTAGTGTATAACAAAAACATGGATGAGAATGTTAATCACTTGAGACTTGTGCTAATCACACTAAGGGCTGAAAATTTATATGCTAACTTAGAGAAATGTGATTTTTGTACAAGCAAACTTGTCTTTCTTGGTTTTGTGGTGAGCTCACAGGGGATACAAATGGATGAGGAAAATGTAAGTGCTATTCGAGATTGGCCAGCGCCTACTACTGTTGGTCAAGTCCGAAGCTTTGTTGGTCTTGCAAGCTTCTATCGAAGGTTTGTAAATGATTTTAGCACATTGGCAGCACCGACGACGGCGGTAATCAAGAAGAACGTTCCATTTCATTGGGGCGAAGAGCAAGAGAAGTCCTTTAATACTATTAAGAAAAAATTAATTAATGCTCCTTTACTTGTTTTACCTGATTTTTCTAATACTTTTGAGATTGAATGTGATGCTTCAGGTGTAGGCATTGGTGGAGTGTTGATGCAAGGAGGACGGCCTGTGGACTACTTTAATGAGAAGCTTAATGGAGCAGCGTTGAATTACCCGACATATGACAAGGAACTCAATGCACTTGTGAGGACTCTAGAGACGTGGCAGCACTACTTGAGGCCTAGGAAGTTTGTGATTCATACGGATCATGAATACTTAAAGCATCTTAAGGGGCAGCAGAAGTTGAACAAGAGACATTCCAAGTGGGTGGCGTTTGTGGAGACATTCCCCTACATGATCAAATATAAGCAAGGTAAGGAAAATGTAGTGGCCGACGCACTATCACGAAGGTACATACTTTTCTCTACATCAGAGTCTAAAATTTTGGGGTTTGATCATGTCAAGGAGTTGTATGTGCTAGATGAGGATTTTAAGAGTGTGTTTGAGACTTGTATGCATGGTTCACATGAAAAATTCTATTTGCATAATGGTTTTTTGTTTAGAGAAGATAGGTTGTACATCCCTAAATCATCCGTTCGTGAATTAGTTGTTAGGGAGGAACATGGGGGTGGTTTGATGGGACATTTTGGTGTGGCTAAAACTTTGAATGCTTTACATGAACATTTTTATTGGCCACATATGAAGCGTGATGTTGAACGAGTGTCTGAAAAGTGCATAACTTGTAGTCAAGCTAAGTCTAGAACACAACCACATGGATTGTATACGCCACTTCTTGTCCCTAGTGAACCTTGGGTTGATATTTCTATGGACTTTATTTTAGGGTTGCTTAGGACAAAGAGGGGAGGGATTCTTATTTGTTGTTTTGGATAGATTTTCTAAAACGGCACATTTTATAGCTTGTCATAAAACTGATGATGCTTCTAACATTGCGGATTTGTTCTTTAGAGAAATCGTTAGGTTGCATGGCATGCCTAAGACTATTGTTTCTGATCGCGATGTTAAATTCTTGAGTTACTTTTGGAAGACTTTGTGGGCTAAACTGGCACAAAATTGTTGTTTTCTACTACGTGTCATCCTCAAACGGATGGACAAACTGAAGTTGTTAATAAAACTTCAGGAACACTTTTGCGTGCTATTCTTAAAAAGAATTTGAAGAATTGGGAAGAATGTTTACCATTTGTTGAGTTTGCTTATAATCATTGCGTGCATTCAACTACCAATTATTCGCCGTTTGAAATTGTGTATGGTTTTAATCCTTTAACTTCGTTGGATTTGATGTCTTTACCTGTGAGTGAAAGGTTAAACATGGATGGCAAAAAGAAGGCTGAATTTTTTAGGGGTTTGCATGAAAAGGCCAAGGCCAACATCGAGAAGAAAAATGAGTAATATGCCAAACAACCCAACAAGGGGAAGAAGAAGGTGGTATTTGAGAAAGGTGATTCGGTGTGGCTCCACTTGAGGAAGGATAGGTTCCCCGAGAAGCGACGTTCGAAGCTATTACCTTGGGGTGACGGATCATTTCAAGTTCTAGAAAGGATCAATAACAACGCCTACAAACTCGATCTACCAGGTGAGTACAACGTGAGTTCCACTTTTAATGTTAGTGATTTGTCATTGTTTAATGTAGGCGATGAACAAGATTTGAGGACAAATCCTTTTCAAGAAGGGGAGGATGAAGCGAACACGGTTGGTCAATCCCCAAGGAAAGGATGGGACCCTTTACTGTTTCCGAAAGGACTGATCACGAGAAGACGACTGAAGAGGTTCAAAGAAGCATTGTATGGGCTTATGAGCAAAAAAGAAAGATGTACAAGCAAGGTACGGAGTGCTGAAGGGTTCCTGATGCATGAGAGTGAGTTTTGGAGTCATATGAACATTGTTCAAGCATCCACGCAAAACAAAGCACAAAACTAGATAGAAGACCTCGCGCACATGCGCGAAGACAAGGCGTGCATATGCGCGAGCCTCGCGCACATGCGCCAAGACGAGGCACGCATATGCGCGAGAAACACTGCCACCGAATGTTGAATAGAGAACTACGCGCAACGCGAGGGAAAATTATGCAACATACAGGCAGAGACATTCGCGCAAATGCGCGAGCTCAGGGCGCGCATATGCGTGCGGCGCAGATTTTTTTCCTAGTTTAGTGTTTTTATTATTTTGGCAACTAGATTTGGTATCTTTGATTATGTAAACATATTGGACGAATTTTTTAGAAGATAATTCAGATCATTATTCATAGTTTATCAAAATTTTGAGTTTTCTCTCAAAAACTTTTCAAGGCTTTAGCTTTGTTTCAAAATCAAACTTATCAAAGTTTTAACTTTGTGGCATTTGTCGATCATGTCTTACGTGGATTGTCAAAGACGAGTTCTTTGAAGGTTCGATTGAGTTGCGATTGTTTTCTTTTGTGATTGTTTATTACTAAGCCACGTAGTTTAGGGGTGAAGGTCACGTAATACTTGATTCAAAAAGTTCGGACAACAACAACGATTCCTTGTTCGTTATTGAATTGAGGGCGCGATTCTAAATCAATCGTGTTTGCTATTCTTACGTTCGTGGATTCATATCAGTGCATGAGATTGATGTTAATGGAGGTTTTGATATATGGTTGATCTTGATGGACTGAAGGTGCACACAACCCGATGACCTTAGTTTTTCGTAAATAAAACAATGTTTATTATTTATGATTACTTAAAGATTTTTATGATTTAGGAAGCTTTTGGGAGGTTTTTGAGAGAATGTTAGAGTTAAGTTTATTTTTGAAATAATGTTACTTTATTGGGTTGACGTTTACGACTTTATGCTTTGAATTACTTTCTTTTGGATTTTTAAATGATAGTTGGTTGATTTATTTTTTAAATGGTGTAACATATTCATATTTTAAATACTTAGTATTTCGGCCGAAAGTAGTAGGAACAAAAAAATTCTACTACTTTTTAAAGAAAAACGAGTAATGGACGTTTCAAAAACCATGTAAAGCAATTAAACTTACAGAGTTGAGGCTCGACGATTGAGTTTTCAGGAATTGTCGGTGGCACAACCCTTTGCAGGAACATGGCTCTGATACCAAGCAAAATGTCCATTACTCGTTTTTCTTTAAAAAGTACTAAATTTTTTTTTACCATTAAGGCATTCGTCTGATATTACTCTAAACATACATATATATTTCTGAAATACTTTTGTACAATTTAAAAATACTCCAACCAACTATTATTTAATAATCCAAGAGAAAGTAATTCAAAGCATAAAATATAAAATGTCAACCAACCTAAACTAACATTATTTCAAAAATAATTTAACTCTAACATTCTCTCAAAAACCACTCAAAAGCATTATAAATCATAAAAATCTTTAAGTAATCATAAATTATAAATATAGTTTTATTTGTGGAAAACTAGCAACGGATCCTCGGGTTGTATGCACCTCCAATCCAGCAAGATCAACACTCAAGACCTCCATTAATATCAATCTGACCTGCATCTATCACACCTAGTGAGTCTATTGACAACAAACCTTAATCATGATATCAACTAATACATATACATTTACAAGTAACAGTGAAAAGACTTTTAATAAAATAGCTTTTCATGAACATAAAATTTTACATTTTCCTTTCAACATATCATATCATATTTCTTTTCAACATATTATATCATATTTTCTTTCAACATATACGTATACGTTTATTTTTTTTATGGAATTCACATCCTCAATTGTGACTTTCATATTAGCTAAAGGTAGATAGATCCATCTACGTATTACCACGGTACCGGGCGACCGGGACATCAACAATACTCTCACCCGTAAATTAAGCATTGGCCTTACATATTATCGTATAATTATATTAGTCACAATCAATTCACCTCCTTCAACTTTTTATATTTCCATCACTTATAAAAATCCATGCACGTATAAATCATTTTTCTTTTAAACCTAGCATGCAACATATATTTTAGCATTAACGTTTCATCACAAATTCTATAAAAGTTTGAAATAAACATTTTAACATTTATTACAACACTCAAGACACTTGCAGGACGTCTAACATTTTTCGATGTAAAATGACTGTTTTGCCCCTAGACTCTAACTTTCACAATTTATCCTTAGAGCTTAAAACGATGACCCAAATCATTTCAAACGTAACATATGACCTTAAATTACACTCATAATATTTCTTAGACGTAAACTTAAACTTCTCGACTAATTTTCCAATTAATTTTTAAACTTAGTCGTACATTCCGATTTTGACTCGTATTGACTTGAAACTTAACCAAAATTTACCAAAATTGAACCATATCTTAATAACAACTAACGAAACTATTTATACCCCAATTCAATCCAATCCAGACCCATGATCAAGCTTAGTACTCCTACTGAACTTCAGCACCTATTTTCGAAAACCCTAGGTTGTATTGCCATGCAAGCTTCGAACCTAGCCCTCAAGCGACTTGACCAGCCCCTAGTTGACCACCGTAGGACCCTACTGGACCTTTATGGAGCCTACTAGACCAAACTTGATGTAATGCCCGAGATTTTAGTTGATACTTTTAAGATTATTATGTGTTATGAAAAAGGGAATGGAAGAACAGACGAGGAGAAGCGACGTTGCAAATTGAGTTTGTTGACAAAGAGAGAGACCACAACCGCGCCTCAAATTCTAACGCACCCGCGGTGTGTGGGAAGTGAGTTGGATTGTTGCATACAGACGACAGCGCACCCGCGGTACCAGACAGCGTGCACCCGCGGTGTTGCTACAGTAGGGTTAGCGCACCCACGGTACATGACTGAGCGCACACGCGGTCGTAGATTCTTGAATTTTGGATGGGATGCCGTGAGCTTAGCGCACCCGCGGTCTAAAGGTGAGCGCACTCGCGGTAAGACATGTTGGCTGAAAAATAAGACACTTGCCCTTGGACATGCAATATAATGTGTTGTCCTTCACTCTTCATCTCTCAACATCAGACTACCGAGAGAAACTCCACGGAAAGGTCAAGGTTTCTTCAAGCTTAAGTTGTTGGTTTTGAATGATCCGGCCAACCGAATTTAAATCCGAGCTTAGATTCTTGATCCTCTTGATAAGGGCTTCAAAAAGGGTATACATTTTATTGCTTTTCAGCATGTTTTGATACACATGTGTTGGAGGAATTCATATATGCTTGATAGTATAGATTGTTGAGATGGAAGAGAAAACATATTTGATACCGGATTGAAAAACGGATAGGATATGCCTTTGTTATGAAATTCCAGCATATATGTGTATGAAATGATACAGATTTTGAGTCTTGTGGATTGATGTTGTTGAGGATTATGATTTAATGTTATTGAGTGTTTATATGTGAGTTGATTGGTATCGAGACTGTATTGTTATACCGTCGAAACATCAGTTGATTGATATTGATCAGATTTAGTATTGATTGATATTGTACCTGTTCAATATTGTCATTGTCATATTGGAAATGGACAGATTTGAACCCGAAACTTCGACTTCTTCAGATCGAGAAGAGAAAGGCATAAATCGATGTTAACTGGGAGATCGACTTGGGTTAGATTTAACTCGAGTTTCCCTAAACCACATACTTGTATGGTATTTTTTTTATACCTTTGTGTTTTAATGATTATGTTTATTCTATTGAATTAAAAAGTAGAAAGCAGAGAGCTATTGAGTGAGAGTCACTGACAGAGGGGCTAGACTATGACAGAGGAGTCAGTGGTCCATTGCACATTGTTAGAATAGGGTTAGTCTTGGACAGACATGCCAAGACAATGGACGTTTGGTATATCGAGATGCTTCAGATACAGATAGCATCCTTATTACAGATTATTCGATATAGACTAGACCAAAGTCCAGAAATAAGAACGTACCGCCACCGTGACCGGTAGTAGTTGGTGGGAGACCTGTTACGTTCTTATTCACCGGTATCCCTAGATTAGATGAGAGATGAGTCGAGTCTGAGATGCCGAGTCATGAGTTAAATTTCAGATTGTTTAATTTATGTTTTGTAGATTTCAATTCATGTTTTATTTAAAGTTTGATATCGATTCGCATTGTCAGATTATAATACATGTAGTGATATCTGTTTCATGCTTTATTATACCATGGCATGCACACATTGTTTATACTGGGATTTATTCTCACCGGAGTTATCCGGCTGTTGTCTTGTTTGTATGTGTGCATGACAACAGGTGGGACATGATCGGGGTCAAGAAGATGATGAGAGAGGACAAGTTTAGCGTGGTGATTCCGGACTTGTTGTAGATATGGTTCTAACACCTGAAATCTAGTAGTTGAACCTTAGTCTAGTCTGAATGTGTATTGTACAGAACTAGATTTTTATACTGATATGTATATTAATTAAATTCCATTACGTTCCGCCCTTGCATTGTAAAAGAAAAATTTTAGACCCTGTTTATCTTAATTGATAATTAAATCCCAAAATGATTAAGAAGATGATTAGCGTCTGGGTCCCCACTTTTGATTGCTAGCATGTGATTTATTATAATGTTGAATTACATTGTGTGTGCTAGCATGATATTATGTGTTATTGTTTTTAAATACATGTTACCTGAATATCTGAGTTGATTTGGTAATATGTCTGATTTGAAAATGAATCAGAACCAATTCTTGATCAGAAGGTAAGCTGATCAGAAAGGGACTGAGATTGATTTATCTCATGTGATACTAACTCTTGTAGTAATCAGATACACCTCCTCGAAGAATTCCAGAGAGAGGTAATACTTCGACTGATCAGATAGATGTGTCAGAAACTCCGATGGAAATACAGTTGAAACAGTTTCAGTCATTTCAACCGCCGATTTTGAGAGGTACTGAGACATTTGATGATTGTGAGAATTGGTTAGATGATATAGAGATATTGTTTGATTCACTTGAGTATCCATACGAACGGAGAATTAAATTAGTGCCCAACCAGTTACACGACGTCGCAAGGAGTTGGTGGATTCCAACCAAAAGAGTATTAGAACAGCGTGGTACGGTAATTACGTGGGAAATCTTTAGAGCTGAGTTCTATCGAAAATTTTTCTCAGTTTCGTACCGAGAGGACAAGAAAGCAGAGTTTGAGAATTTGAAATAGGGCCAACTGAATATTGAAGAATATGTTACTAAATTCTCTACTTTATTACGTTTTGCTCCTCTTATAGCTGGGAATGATGAAGCTGTAGCGGATCAGTTCATCAACGGATTGAATGCTGAGATATCTTCCTTGGTAAAGATAGAGCGACCCCAGCATTTTGGTGATGCTTTGAATACAGCAAAGAGAGCTGAGGCAAGTTTGAGTCGACAACGAGGGAGGTTGGATGTGATCCGACCCCAGACACAGCAATCCCCTCTCAGATTTGATAGTGGCAGTACGAGTGGGAAGCCAGATCTGTTGAAAGCTCGAAAGAAACAGTTTAAGAAATTAGGGAGCGGACCAAGCGGTTTATCTAGCTCCAGTGGTTCTAGCCCAAGTTATACTGGAGTTTATTGCAGAACTTGCGGAGGGAGACATCCCACAGAGCCATGCCAGGGAGTGACTGGTAGGTGCAATATCTGTAAACAGGAGGGACACTTTGCTAGAGTCTGTCCACAGAAAAGTTCCCGAAGATTTCAAGGAGCAGAATCATCTGGTGGTAGTGACCGAGGAACAGACCCAGGAGGCACTTGATGATATAGTGGTAGGTAACTGTTCTTTTATGATTATTTTGCATATGTATTCAGAGATATTAATACATCTTATACAAAATTTTGTATGAATTGCATTGAGACATGCTTTATCTATTGGGTCTGTATTTACTGGAGTATTGATCTCTTTACCTTTTGGGGAGAGGATTTGACATCAGTGACATTCTGTGAAATATTGTATACTGCAGTAAGATGAGAATGAGATTGAGTTAGATTATGTTGTACTTGTATTGTCTGATTCTGGCAGCATTATTGATATGGATATATTGAACAAGTACAGAGCTATTATAGATTCTTACCAGGAGATGGTAAGATTCGGACCTGAAATGGCCGAAGAATGAATAATGTACGGTAAGGATTTTCGATTTTGAATTCCTTTGATTTCCGTATTAATTATGATTCGATGATTATCGAAAGGAATGGGGTTATTCCTTATGCATTCAGTTGATTACTGAAAATGAATATACCATGAGCTGATTTGTCAGTAGTAGGAGAATTGCTAAAGTCTTTCTAGATGAAATTCCGGATTTGCCTTATATCAGGGAAAGTGATTTCCGCCTTGATTTGATACCACGTACTGGTTTTATTTTTGAAGTCCGTACAGAATGATACTGATTGATTTGAAAGAATTGAAATATTAGTTAGAAAATTTACTGACCGAAAGTTACATCTGATTGTGTGTTTCTCTGTAAAATACTTCAGTTTTGATTATGGGTTGATGAATCCTGGATTCAGAGGTATTCTGATGATTTTTTGCCGTTTATCTATGATATTTTGTGATATACTCGTGGCATATGACTGACTGAATCGAATATCTTGTATTGAAGTATTTGAGAACTGAAATTGTTGTATACAGAAATTGTTCAGATATGAATCTTGATTGAAACAGATAGTATTCCGAGTATGTGATATCCGAATATGGTATACCGATTGATATTAGCACAGCTGAGGCAGTGATCAGTGGCTGAGAATGACACCGAGTCAGAAATGTCAGAAATTTATTTTTTCATGAGTTTAGTGGATTATGATATGTGACTGTTGTTTTGAAATTTCTTACGAATTGTTATTGTTCTAAAACAGTATTTGAGACAGAGTATATTGTTTGGGGGACATTACATTCGAAGATGATATAGCAGTTGATCTAAACAACATTGAAGATGTAATCGGTTAGTCAGATCGACAATATTGTCAGAAATTACGTTCTATGAGTTTATTAGATCAGTATAGAGGATTGATATTTAGAATCTGAGCCGATATTGCTGTTATTCTGAATCCGTAGTGATACAGATTGTTGTAAATTGTTGAGATTATATACAGTTCAAGCCGAATCAGAGCTGATTTTGGAAGTTACAGCAGTTCAGAAGTTTGATCAGAATGTTCAGAACTTGATTTCGATAAATAGAGTAGGGTTTCAATCAGAATATCAGGTAGGTACTACTGTATTATATGTGAGTAACCGACTTGTTTGTGCCGAATATTTCGAATTTGAAATGATAGATGTTTGTCAGAAGCGCACAGTAGTAAATTCAGTATTCTTGCTGATAACAGAAAAGATATGATAATTCGAAAAGACAGTTTTGATATAAACATAGGAGATCAGTTGTAGCAGAATTTGCACGGAAATGTCTGAATCGTTGACAGATGAAGACAGAAAGATAGAAATCAGGAGATTGGTTATCTAGATTATCGGTTCTTGAATAGAAATGGGAGTACATTTCTATGGATTGTGTGACGATACTACTGAAATCTTTATAAGACTGTGCTGTGATGTGATTATAATTGACAGATTGCTCGAATCTGCCTCTATTATGTTGTACAGGAAGATGTACATACATGATTAGATGACTGAGATTTATGTAAGAAAAGGGGTCAGATTGTATTGAATGCCAAAGTTGATAATATCATACTATAATTTTTTATTGATTCTGTACTTTTGGCAGAGTACACAATAAACTCTTTTATCTATTTTCTATAAATCGACGGATAGTCAGAGCGAACAATCCTGAGACAGGAGGATATCCAGGACATGTAGTGCTGGATTTTAGCACTAGTTGACATGATTTATTGTCACTTTGTGAATGATCGTATAACTATAGCTATCAGATGAGTATTGAGATAGCTTCAGTTACGGTATTATACAGTGAGAACTGTAAATTTCCTTTGCATAGAGATAATATCTCGGAGATACCTGAGATTGGATCTGATAAGATCAGAGATACGATAAAGAAAATGCAACTGATTCAGAAGAGAACGAAGACAGCTCAGAATAGACAGACTAAATAAGCCAACGTCTTACGATGACTGTTGATATTTGAGGCTGAAAATTGAATATAGCACTGACTGGGATAAATAGAGGTGGTAGCAGATGCTGATAATGATTTGTTATGAGCTGTGGATTGGTATATACGGATGTTGTATAGCCAGTATTGCAAGATTGATTCGAACAGGGTTATTCCGAAGGATATTATGATATTATACTTTTTGAATTATTACTCCACTCTGGAATCAGAGATCCGTGAAAGAAAGAAAATTCAGAACGAAGACTATTCTACTGTTGAATATACAGTAAAGTCGTCAGGGCATTAAAAAATGTTACTTGAAAGACAGAATCTGATATGAGACTGAGATTTCAGGATTGTTTCAGGGAGATGAGTTTTCTGAGTAACCTCTCTTATACATTTCTTTCATATCTATATCTGATTTGATTACCTGTGATTTCGGGGACAAAATCGTATCTTAGGGGGGGAGAAATGTAATGCCCGAGATTTTAGTTGATACTTTTGAGATTATTATGTGTTATGAAAAAGGGAATGGAAGAACAGACGTGGAGAAGCGACTTTGCAAATTGAGTTTGTTGACAAAAAGAGAGAGACCGCAACCGCGCCTCAAATTCTAACGCACCCGCGGTGTGTGGGCAGTGAGTTGGATTGTTGCATACAGACGACAGCGCACCCGCGGTACCAGACAGCGCGCACCCGCGGTGTTGCTACAGTAGGGTTAGCGCACCCGCGGTACATGACTGAGCGCACCCGCAGTCGTAGATTCTAGAATTTTGGATGGGATGCCATGAGCTTAGCGCACCCGCGGTCTAAAGGTGAGCACACCCGCGGTAAGACGTGTTGGATGAAAAATAAGACACTTGCCCTTGGACATGCAATATTATGTGTTGTCCTTCACTCTTCATCTCTCAACATCAGACTACCGAGAGAAACTCCAGGGAAAGGTCAAGGTTTCTTCAAGCTTAAGTTGTTGGTTTTGAATGATCCGGCCAACCGAATTTAAATCCGAGCTTAGATTCTTGATCCTCTTGATAAGGGCTTCAAAAAGGGTATACATTTTATTGCTTTTCAGCATGTTTTGATACACATGTGTTGGAGGAATTCATATATGCTTGATAGTATAGATTGTTGAGATGGAAGAGAAAACATATTTGATACCGGATTGAAAAACGGATAGGATATGCCTTTGTTATGAAATTCCAGCATATATGTGTATGAAATGATACAGATTTTGAGTCTTGTGGATTGATGTTGTTGAGGATTATGATTTAATGTTATTGAGTGTTTATATGTGAGTTGATTGGTATCGAGACTGTATTGTTATACCGTCGAAACATCAGTTGATTGATATTGATCAGATTTAGTATTGATTGATATTGTACCTGTTCAATATTGTCATTGTCATATTGGAAATGGACAGATTTGAACCCGAAACTTCGACTTCTTCAGATCGAGAAGAGAAAGGCATAAATCGATGTTAACTGGGAGATCGACTTGGGTTAGATTTAACTCGAGTTTCCCTAAACCACATACTTGTATGGTATTTTTTTTATACCTTTGTGTTTTAATGATTATGTTTATTCTATTGAATTAAAAAGTAGAAAGCAGAGAGCTATTGAGTGAGAGTCACCGACAGAGGGGCTAGACTATGACAGAGGAGTCAGTGGTCCATTGCACATTGTTAGAATAGGGTTAGTCTTGGACAGACATGCCAAGACAATGGACGTTTGGTATATCGAGATGCTTCAGATACAGATAGCATCCTTATTACAGATTATTCGATATAGACTAGACCAAAGTCCAGAAATAAGAACGTACCGCCACCGTGACCGGTAGTAGTTTGTGGGAGACCTGTTACGTTCTTATTCACCGGTATCCCTAGATTAGATGAGAGATGAGTCGAGTCTGAGATGCCGAGTCATGAGTTAAATTTCAGATTGTTTAATTTATGTTTTGTAGATTTCAATTCATGTTTTATTTAAAGTTTGATATCGATTCGCATTGTCAGATTATAATACATGTAGTGATATTTGTTTCATGCTTTATTATACCATGGCACGTACACATTGTTTATACTGGGATTTATTCTCACCAGAGTTATCCGGCTGTTGTCTTGTTTGTATGTGTACATGACAACAGGTGGGACATGATCGGGGTCAAGAAGATGATGAGAGAGGACAAGTTTAGCATGGTGATTCCGGACTTGTTGTAGATATGGTTCCAACACTTGAAATCTCGTAGTTGAACCTTAGTCTAGTCTGAATGTGTATTGTACAAAACTGTATTTTTATACTCATATGTATATTAATTAAATTCCATTACGTTCCGCCCTTGCATTGTAAAAGAAAAATTTTAGACTCTGTTTATCTTAATTGATAATTAAATCCAAAAAATGATTAAGAAGATGATTAGCGTCCGGGTCCCCACACTTGAGAAGCCTAAAACCCGCAGCCCCTCAACCCGTCCCAAACGCATGCGCTCGGCTCCCTGCTTGGGCGATCGCACTAGCCATCGTCTCGGCCATCGTGCAGCCACACTAAGACCATCACACAACCCCTTTAGGTCTCTTGGACATGCCCTAACAGCAACCAAGTGCCGTGCTCCTCAAGATAGCGGAACCTTAGTCCCCAAAAAAATAGAATTTTCGTTCTTATTCCTTCCTTATCTTGTCCAGCCTTCATGCATCATCCTAAGGGTCCTTAATCACGTGTAAAACATCCCTTCAAGTTCCCCTACCGTAGAAGCCCCTTTGTGCATCATTAGAAAGAGTTTTTAAAAAACGAAAAACTAGTTTTATGCATGTATACCATAAAAACAAAAATAAAATTCGTGCATTATATTCCTCATGCAAACATAATTAAATATACATAATATGGTGTGAATGATGTTTGAAAGAAGATTAAGGCGTGTCTTTGCATTTGTTACGCACGAAAACGAGTTGAGATACAAAGAACGTCGACGTGGAGGGGCACTTTTTTCTTCAAACTGTGGCTTTCTCTCACAAATTACGTGTGGTGCATGTGCTTGAATGCTGAAGGAAGAGTCCTAGTAGGTTTAGAGAGGGGTGGGGCGTGTGGTTATGGGGTTTGGGGGTATGGTTTAGGGTATTTTATTTTAATTAAAACACATGGTGCAAGCTTAGGCCCATTAACCAAGTATAATAGGCCCATTAAGCCAATTAGTTAATATTTAAAATATTTTGTTTAGGAAAGTTTGTGAAAATAATAGCCAAGTTATCGAAAAGTTTTTATTTTCGTCGAAAATCGAATACTGTTTAAAAATACGACTAGGCGAATAAAAACACCTCAAAACACATCATTTTCAAAATTTCATTTAAATTACCCAACACATTAAAAAATTAAAAATAATTATTTAAAAAAATATTTTCCTTTACATGGTCTCCAATCTCCGGTCCTTGATCGCGTCACTAATAACTTTTAAAAACACAGTTTTATACATTCATGTAGAAAGGTACAATTTAAACATGCCAACATGCATATCATAATTAATTAAGGTAACTAAAACCATTTAATTTAGTCATTTTTTATTTTTCCTAGATTTGCATGCAGTTGGATTACGTCATCAAATTTTGAACCTTAAACCTAACTTCGCTACCTTGACAGTAAAGTCTACTGTACGAGATAGGATTCGAGCTGGACTGTCTAAGGATGAGCTATTGCAGAATTGGAGACAACGAGATGAATCGAAGGGCGGCATGTTATATTCAGTCGAGGATGTCATTGCTAACTATCGAGGTCGACTATGGGTTCCTAGTTGTGATTCACTTAGATTTGACATTATGACTGAAGCCTCACAGTAACCCTTATTATGTTCATCCCGGAAGTACAAAAATATACAAGGACTTGCAACTTTTATACTGGTGGTCGTGGATGAAACGAGATGTGATGAGCTTTGTATCTGAATGCTTGACATGTCAGCAAGTGAAGGCAGAGCATCAAAGATCAGCAAGAATGCTTTGACGAATTCCCATTCCTGAGTGAAAGTGGGAGAATATTACTATCGACTTCGTGGTAGGTTTCCCAATGACAGTGAAAGCATTCAATGCCATTTTGGTAATAATGGACTGTCTTACTAAATCAGGACATTTCCTACAAGTTAAGATGACGTTTTCCATGACTCAGTATACAGAGTTATATATTCAAGAGATAATTAGACTGTATGAAATTCCAGTGTCTATAGTGTCGGACCGAGACACACGATTCACTTTATCATTTTGGAAGAGTCTGCATCCAGCTTTGGGGAATAAACTACTCTTCAGCACCGCATTTCATCATCAGACCGACGGTTAGTCTGAGAGAGTCATACAGATTTTAGAGGATCTACTCGAGCATGCGTGATCGATTTCTAAGGGAGTTGGGAACCGAAGCTACCTCTAGTGGAGTTCACTTACAATAACAGTTATCAGTCATCTATAGGAATGGCTCCATACGAGGCACCCTACGAAGGAAATGTAGAGTACCTAACCATTGAGATGAGGTAGGAGAAAGGGTTACGATGGGACTCTAGATAGTTCAGCACACCGCAGAAAGGTTCGTCAAGATCCAAGATAGAATGAAAACTCCTCAAAGTCGACAGAAGAGCTACGAGGACAAAAGAAGACGAGATCTCGAGTTTGCAGTAGGTGATCACGAGTTTATAAAGATAGCACCTACGAACAGGTGTTATGAGATTTGGCAAGAAAGGCAAAATTAGTTCGACATTCATCGGAACATTTGAGATACTCGAAAGAGAGGGAGTATTATCATAACGAGTGGCGTTGCCACCTAATCTTGCAGGAGTTCACAATGTCTTCTACATATCGATGCTCTGCAAGTACATGTCAAACCCTTACATGTACTGAAGTTTGAGCCACTATAACTTACACCAAAACTGTCATATGAGGAGAGTCTTACTCAAATCTTGGGTAAACAGGAGAGACGGCTGCAGAACAAGGTGATAAAGATGGTCAAGGTAAAATGGCTAAATCACTCAGAGGAAGAAGTCACTTGGGAGACAGAGTTAGAGATGAGGAGTCGTTACCCAAAACTATTTAGCTAGTCTTAATTTCGATGAAAAAATTTAATTTAAGGGAGAGAGGATTTGTAAAGTCGAAAAATTCAACCCACATAAACAACATGCATGCAAATGATTTAAATTGTTTAATTGTTTTATTTAATTCATTTTAAATGCTTAATTGATGTTTATTATATGATTAAAGGTCTAATTGCATGATTAAATGATTAGATTGCGCGATTTCATGAGAATTGAAAATTTTGTCCGAATATTCGATAATATGCTGGGAAAAGAGACTGGGGACGACCAAGATAAAATATTTTCATTAAATATTTTTAAGGCTTATTAATATGATTAAATATAATTAAATTTTTCTAAAAATAGTAGAGTCCAAATTAATTTACGAGCGATTTTATCTGAGAAGCTGGTTTTGGGCAAACGAGCGACTTTTAAAAGATCAAAAGTATTATTTTTGAAAATAATTTTTATAAATTTTTATTTTTCAATTAAATAGGTATTAATGAGCCTAATTTACCTAAGATTAGTAGGCCCGATTACTCCTAAACTCGAAGGCCCAAAACCTAAGCCCATTAACATGCAAATTAAAATCTATAAAATAGAAACCTAGAGTCTTTTGGCACCCCATAGCAGCCGAATCTCACACACAATTCAGACACAAGTTTTCAAAAAATTTGAGCGCAAAAAAAAAGTAGTATTCGTCGCCCGTTCGTCATTCTCCACACCCCACGCCAACTATCTTATATTCGAGCGTTCTAAAATGCAAAGACACGTTTCTAAATTCCTTTGACGCATCATTCAAATTATATTATGCTTGTTATATTTATTTCTACATGAAAAATATTGAAGCACGAATTGTTTAGCGATTGAACAAATATATTCAAAGTTTTGACGATTTTATGCTTCTTCGAAAAACGTTATTATTTCCAAGGGATTGGCTGCCAACATAGGATGTTTAATGGTGGAGCATGGACGATTTAAGGTGGAAACGAGGGCTAGAGTCGAGCTTGGCTAGGAAGAACAACATAGGATTTTCTAGGCTTCACGATTGGAAGATTGCACAACTAGGAGGGATGGCGCACCGGGGCTCGGCCAGGGCTGGTCAGGGGCTCTGTGTAGGTTGTGTTTCAGGGTTAGGAAGAGTCCTAGCAGGGCTAGGACTCGTGGAAGGAAGCTAGGGAAGAGTCCACAAGGGGTAAGACTCTTTCCCATGCATACGGTTGGTGAGCTGCAGCTAGGGTGGTTTGCGTCTGGGTTGGGGATGGCTAGACTGGTCCAGTAGGGTCTAGTGAAAGTGTCTAGGGTTCATAGCAGGGCCTGGTGCAGCCGTGGTCAGTGGTGATTATAAGGGAGAAGGGTCGCGGGTTGGAGGAGTCTTGAACGTAGTCTTCTTGCGTGGGCTGGGGCTGGGGCCGGAGCCGAGGCCAGTGTGCTGGTCTAGGAGGGTTCAACGACGGTCCAGGAGGGCTAGGGTCTGGTCTAGGCCAAGGTGGATAGGCCATGGCTCGAGGAAATTGGGTCGTGGCTCAAAGGAGTGTGCTAGGGTTCGGTTGAAGGGTTAGGAGAAGAAAGGGTTCGAACCATGGTCCATGGGGGTCGGTTCATGGTTCACGAGGGCCTTTTGGGTATGAAAAGTCTATGTTTAATGTTTGGGAAGAAAATATTAAAATTGGGATTAATTTGGAATTAAAACGCTTCACGACTTAGTAAATTAAGGAATAAAATCAAAATGCCCGAGTTTACGTTAAATTAAATATTAAAAAAATAAGTTAAGCTTAAATAATTATTTGGGACAATCTCGAGTCAATAAATGTGAGAAAAACTCAAAATCGAGAATTTTAGAGTCCAAGGGTAAAATGGTCATTTTACGTCCCGGGTAGTACGAAAGGTCTGACAGTGTCCAAAAGAATCATAACGCATGCTAAAATTATATTTTAAAATGTTTACGATGAAAATATGGATTTTTATGATTTATGATAAAGTTGTGCAATTTTTACTGTTAAAATGCTATTTTTCGAATGTGTAAAGGACACCATATTTTAATATTAAAAAGAAAAGGAAAAATATTTTTAAGGATGTGAATTGACTGTGAGAAAAATGATATGTGTTTCGGGAATACTGTGAGGGAGAAGGCTCCAGAGGGAGCCCGTTTACAGGAGAAGGCCCCCAGAGGGAGTCCAACGATTGTATTTCCATTTTACGTCCTAGTGCCCGTCCCCATACGCAATGGTGAGATAAGACTGATCAATCAACCAAATGATACAGATAGTCACTTTCAAGGATAAAAACTTCACCCAAAACAATAAATAACGGAAAACTTTATGATTTGACTATTTGTGATTCAATTATCCTTACAAATTTATGCTAACTTATTTTGAATAAAAGTATGATTAAATGCATGTGCTTGTATATATATTATTTGTTACTCATGTTTAGAACGTGCTGAGTCATTAGACTCACTAGGTTTGAATGTTGCAGGTGAGGATGAGATTGAGGGAGGCGCTGACGCTTGAGTGGATCAAGTCCGGCTATAACATCTACTCGTTTTAAAAATGTGGAAATATTTTTTTTTAAAAGCTCGCAATTACAAATTAACATTTCAAATAATCGTATTTATTTTCCAATAAAAGTAGCGCGGTCTAAAAATAACTAACGTCATCCAAAATCAACGTAAACGTAAACATGTAAAAATCGTAATATCATCAACATATAAAAATGTGTAACTCCTCTCAAAACACATGAATCAATATGCGGAAAAATAATGGTCCTCGGGTCGTGTCATCGCACAAGAGCTACCTACTCAGAGTTCAGCACTTCTAGTCTACTCAGCAACAAATTCACTTGCATCACACACACCTAGTGAGTTTAGGAACTCAACACACCTGTACCGTGATAACAAATACATATACATAGCACACAGAAGTGAAAAATAACATAATCAACATATACTTTCATGATCGTGAAAAGGCGTATGCATAGCTTAAAACCTGTCAAGCATGAAAAGGATCGTAGCACATAATCGTGACATGTCAAAACATGATAATAATCATAGCATGTATCATCGTATCAGCATATACGTGTTCATGTTCTTAATAAGAATTCCGTTCATTAGTTGTGACTTTCGTATCATCATGTCAGTCGATGGATCCATCTACGTGTAACCGCGGTACTCGGTGGCGAGGATCATCAGCGACAACATTACCCACCCACTGAGTCTCGGCCTTACATGTCATCGTGTTAGTCACAACTAAATCATTTCCTTCAAAAACATGTCATCATATTCATCACTTAAATAAAAGTATGCATATACATAATTTTTCATTTAAATCACGCATGCAACATATTTATCGTAATTCCATGAAAATCATGACCATGATGCATAAAAATTTAAAAACATGATAAGATTGTGCTCAGGGCGCTGCCAAGACCAAAATCTCACCCTGGGTGCAAAATGACTATTTTGCCCCTGTTAATCAAAAAATTACTGTTTTACCCCTGGACCTTTAAAATTGACCCGAAACTTACCAAACACCTTAAAATGTCCCAAAACATTTTTAAGTGAATTACTAGGCGTAAACTTGAGCCAAATTCACGACTTAACTGATTCGTATTAAAACTTGGACTGGGTCCCGGTTTTTACCTGAATCGAACCGAAACTTATCCAAAACTTACCCAACTTTTTATCATCTCTTTAAAACACTATAAGGATCTTAAACATGATCAACATACCAAAATTTTAACGGCTGATAATTTCAGAAAATGCAAAAGTTTCAGCCTTACTCTCTATGGCACCCTATCACCCTCTTCTTCTCCTAACTCACGCTCCTATTCTACTGACGGCACTAGACATGGCTCGGCCTCACCTAGACAAACCTTGGACTTCCCTGGAACCCATGAACCCATGGCTGTCCACCAATGCAAGCCACAGCCCCACCCCGAAAGCCAAACTCCCGAGACGCACAAAACGAGCATCACTTCCTCCCTTTCGAACACCAACGCTTGGGACAGTTCCAGCACGCCATGAACCCTTCCAAGCCCGGTCTCAGGCCCATCAGGACCTGGTATAAAGCTCGGCTAGGTCCCTGTGTTGCTGGAAGGTCCTTGCACGCCGCTACTCCAAAAAGCGAGTCACTCCCAAGGAAATAAACTCTCGATCCAACATCCTACAGCCCCAGCCCCATTTCCTAGTCCTCAAAACCACATCTTGACTTCACGCTCAGTGCCTTCCCATTCCAGAACAGCAGCCCCTTACACCACAACCAGAAAACGGGAGTTGGATGCCAAACAAGCAAAGTTTTCATGTCAAATATTTTCGAATATGCATGCATCACACTGATCGAAACTTTTGCATACAAATACATATATTACTTCCTACTATTGGCGTGCATGGTGAGAAAAGGAGCATACAAACGTGCCTTCGATGATTAATCTACGAAAAACGATCGAAGAACCACGGCCGAAGGGGAAAGTTTTTTGCTTGAAGTGGAAAATGGAGTCAATGAGAGGGATTGTGAGTGGAAGGGGTGGGCGGCTGCTGAAAGGTAAATAGGTTTAGTGGGAGCTTAGGGAAATACTTAGGTACTAAATATAAGGTTTAGGATTAAATAAATGGGCCCTAAATGTTAATCAAAAGTTTAAAAGAAATACCTAAGCCCAACAAGTCTAAGAGTGGACCATTAAATCCAAACGCACTCCAAAAAAAATATTTCGTGTTGGTAAGTTCTTGAAAGTATTAGCCGAACCCTTAAAAAGTCCTCCGATTCGATAAAATTTGCATTTTGTTAAAAATAAAATCCTGTGGGTAAAAATACCCAATAAAATCCATTTTTTTTTAAAAATACACTTAAAAATGCTTTAAATTAATTTATAAAAATTAATCGTGTAATTAAAATAATTTTCTTGAAAATTCTCTAGTCTCCGTTCCTCGTTCGAGTGTAAAATGCATCTAGAAATCCTAATGCCTGAACTTTTAAAATTTCATGAAATAATCCCTATCATGCATGAATTATGCATAAAATGCTTTAAAAATTAAGCACATATTTAAAAATAAAAATCCTAGATTGCATGCAGTCAGGTTACGTGAATTAAATTCCTGGACCTTACAACTCTCCCCCCCGTAAACAAAATTTCTTCCTCGAAACTCAAAACGCACCGAATAACTCCGGGTAGCGACTCTTCATCTCGGTCTCGGTCTCCCAAGTAGTTTCCTCCTCAGAATGATTCAGCCACTTGAACTTGACCATCTGGATCACCTTGTTCCGGAGTCTCTTTTCCTGTCTGTTCCAGAATCTGCGTAGGTCGCTCCTCAAAAGATAGGTGCGGTGTTAGCTGAAGTGGCTCATAATTAAGCACATGTGAAGGATTCGACATGTACTTTCGCAGCATGGAAACGTGGAACACGTTATGAACTCTCGCCAGATTCGGCGGTAACGCAACTCTGTATGCGAGTGTCCCAACTCTCTCTAAGATCTCAAATGGTCCGATGAATCTAGGACTGAGCTTGCCCTTCTTTCCGAACCTCATCACACCCGTCATAGGTGCGACCTTCACAAAAAAATGATCCCCTACTGCAAACTCAAGATCTCGCCGTTTGTGATCAGCATAACTCTTCTGACAGCTCTCTGCAGTCCTCATCCTGTCTCTAATCCTGGCCACTAGATCTTTTGTATGTCTGAAAATATCCGGACCCAACTCTGCTCGCTCCCCTACATTTCCTCCCGTACAGTGTCTCGTATGGAGCCATACCTATGGATGCCTGATAACTGTTGTTGTACGTGAACTCCACAAGAGGTAACTTTGGCTCCCAGCTGCCCTTGGAAATTGATCATGAAAGCTTGGAGTAGTTCCTCCAAAATCTGAATCACCCTCTCTGACTGGCCATCTATCTGAGGATAAAAAGCGGTACTGGGTACTTAACAGTAGCTTCGTACCCAAAGCCTAGTGAAGACTCTTCAAGAACGCAGACGTGAACCTCGGATCACTGTCTGACACTATGGGCACTTGAATCCCGTGTAGTCTGACTATCTCTCTGATGTACAGCTCTGTGTGATGAGTCATGGAGAATGTCTTCCTGATTGGTAACAAATGAGCTGATTTAGTGAGGCGATAAACAATCACCCAGATGGCATTGAATCCTCCAGTAGTCCTTGGAAGCCCTGTCACGAAATCCATAGTAATATTCTACCATTTCCACTAGAGAATAGGGAGTGGTCTCATCTTCCCTGCATGCCTCTGATACTCTGCCCTGACCTGCTGACAAGTCAAACACTCGGAGACAAACCGCAGAATATCTCTCTTCATGCCCGAGCACCAGTAAAGAGTCTGTAAATCCTTATACATCTTCGTATTCCCTGGGTGGATAGAGTACGGGGTGCTGTGGGCCTCACTCAAGATTCTGCTTGGAGGGATTCACTGTGAGGAACCGATAGGCGGTCCATATGTCTGACTATGATGTCCATAAATGTATACAGTCTCTAGCCCTTAACCTCGCCCCTCTGTATCCACTTCTGTAACAGCTCATCAGAAGTCTGCCCTGCTTGGATTCTGTCTCTCAGAATCGACTGTACTGTCAGAGTAGCAAGATTCGAGGCCTTGCCGCGAGCATAAACTACAAGCTCAAATATCTGAATCTCAGTCTTTAGCGGTCTCTGCACTGACAGAATGGGCAATCACTGCGTGCATCCTGCTTAGAGCATCTGCGAATACATTAGCCTTATCCAGATGGTAGATAATGTCGCATCACTCATAGTCTTTCACCAGCTCGAGCCATCTCCTCTGTCGCATTTTCAATTCCTTCTGGGTGAAGAAGTACTTCAAGCTTTTATGATATGTGAAAATCCTGCACTTCTCCCCCATAAAGATAGTGTCTCAAGATATACAATGCAAATACCACTGCTGCCAGCTCTAGGTCATGAGTCGGATAATTCTTCTCATGAACCTTCAGCTGTCTGGACGCATAGGCTCACTCTGTCCTGCTGCATCAGAACTGCGCCCAAACCAAGCTTCGATGCATTTGTATATACCACAAACTCTCTCTGCTCTGATGGCATAGCTAGCACTGGTGCGGTGGTCAAGGCCTGATTCAGTCTGTCAAAGCTCTCCTGACACTCTGATCCCCAAACAAACTTGGCATTCTTCTTCGTCAAAGCGGTCATAGGCACCGCAATAGAAGAGAAGCCCTGTATAAAATTCTGTAATAACCTGCAAATCCAAAGTAACTGCGGATCTCTGTCACGCTCTTCGGAACTGGCCAATCTCTGAGAGCCTCTACTTTGCTCGGGTCGACCTCTATGCCATCCTGAGATATGATGTGGCCCAAGAATGCCACTCTGTCGAGCAAGATCTCACACTTGCTGAACTTAGCATACAGTCATCTATCCTGTAAAGTATGCAATATTGTCATCAGATTATGACTGTGCTCCTCCGTGCTCTTCGAATAGATCAAGATATTATCAATGAAGACTATGACGAACTGATCCAAGTATGGCTAGGAATACGCGATTCATGAAATCCATGAAGATCTCTGGCGCGTTCTTCAGATCAAAGGACATCACCAAGAACTCATAGTGCCTGAAACATCATCGGGGAACACGCTGGAGAACTCGCTGACCACATCTACATCCTCCAGCCTCTGACTGACTGGCTCCGTCACTGATACGATGCTGGCTAGGAATGCCTGGCAGCCTCTCTTGATAAGTTTCCTCGCACACATGTAGGAAAGGACATGCGGGAACTGCTGATGTCTGGCTGTCTCAAAAACAAACGGCTTCCCACTGGGAGGTCTGACAGACACTGACCTCTGGAGAAAATCTATGATTGCTCCATGAGAAGAGAGCCAGTCCATGCCCAGTATGATATAAAACTCTGGCAGCGGTAGTACTATCAGATCTGCCTGTACTGCCTTCAGTTGCAATCTGAGCTCCAATCCTCTCACTATTCGAGATGTGAACATCTGATCCTCAGGTGGAATCAATACTCTGAATCCTGAATCCATCGCTACTGGTATGATTCCTACTCACTTCACGAAAGTTTCGGATATAAACGAATGCGTAGCCCTTGAATCTAGCAACGCATGCGTGGGCTACTCCTGCAGTATATATCCTCCCTGCGACAAAACATACCATCAAATCTAATACTGTTAAACTTGAGGAATTCCTTATCGGCAGTTAACCCAAAATCCTCTAAAAATCACTGACTTAACCCAATTATTATTTCCCAAAATTCGAAATTCAACCTCAGAAAATCAAAAATTACAAATTAATCCCCATAAAGTTCGAATATAACCAAAACAAGGTAGAACATGTGTAACGTCCCGAGAATTTAAAAGTCCACGCGAACCACATGCACGCAAGTTATTAAATTCTCTTGTATTATAATTAAATGTTTTAATTGGAAAATATGCACAACATAATTAATTGCATGAATTAATTATGTTGTGCATATTTGCATGTTTCTACGTGGTTGCATTAAAATATATTTTTAAAGGTTATTCAAGTTGCGATCGAGGAACGGAGACCGATGGCTGAAAAATAGAAAATAGTTTTTATTAAATAATTGTTTTTAATTATTTAAATTAAGGGTGATGCCATTTTTTTTATTTTTGAAAATAAGGGGTTTTGAGGTGATTTTATACACCGGGACGTAAGTTTTATCGGTGTTGGATTTTCAACAAAAAACGAACGTTTTGGCAACCCGGCTAATAAATTCACAAACTTTTCTACTCGAAATAATTTTTAATATTTTAATTAAACACTAGTGGGCTATATGGGTCTAATTAGCATTGTTAATGGGCATAAGCTAGCAATTAGAGTTTGATTACGATTTTGATTAATATTTAAAACTAAAACCCTATCCTACAAAATATTCAACTCACGCCCACACCCCTTGAACATTCAAACTCCTCCTTTCAATTCATAGACACGACACACAATATCAAGGAAAAAGCATCAAGTTTGCTAGAGTTTTCAAGCCGTCGTTCCTCGTCGTCGTTCTTCAAATAGTCAACGATAACTCATGCGTTTTACACGCAAAGGCATGCCATAATCTTTCCTTGAAACATCTATCACACCATAGTATTTTATTTAATGAATTTTTACATGAAAAAAAGTCACACAATTCACAATTTTCGTAACTATGCACATGCTTGTGTTTGAACCCTTGTTATTGGATTCAAAACATGTTTATATGATTGTTAAAGGGGCTGTCATGACTAGGATAGGATCAAGGATAATTTACACAAGTTTTAGAGTCATTGAAAGCAACAAAAATGCTGCACAAAATAGAAACACAAAGCTCGAAACACTTTTCTATCATGGAGTTGAGGGGGACTCGGTTTTATGAGTTCAAGGGCTTGGCTTTGGTTTGGTTGGGACCAAGGCTTGGCTAGGGTCCGTGAGGGGTCAAGGGAAGAGCCCTAGCCATGCTAGGACTCAAGACCATGGGATGGGGAGGAGTCCTAGCAAGCTAGGACACCACCCGAGAGCACCAAGAAAACAGTGCAGGGTAGCAGCTGGTGCATGGGGGAGATGGCTCTAGCTTGGGGCTTTGGCCTAGGCTAGGTAAAGTCATAAGGGTCCTAGGCAGAGCCTAGCTAGGGTGGTGAAAGGTCTGGGTGGTTCGAGAAAGCTGTAGGACTAGAAAATTCCAGCTGCACAGGTATGGGGCTCACGTGAAGGCTAGTACTCGACTTCTGGTGTTTTGGGGGCTTGGGTCAGTCCAGGGCCTGGGGCAGTGGTTTAGGTCGACTCTTTAGGGTCCTATCCATTAGTCAACATATACTTTCATGATCGTGAAACGGCGTATGCATAGCTTAAAACCTGTCAAGCATGATATCTGATGTTGTTTAAATTATGCTACTGTTGTAGTAATTTTTCTTGTTCAACTGATTTATATACTCAGATGTAAATATAAGGAAATTTATTTAAATAAACATCATATTTGTTCAGCTGTGTTTCATTGAGACTGAATGGATATTTCCAGATCTATTGTCTACATTGCTTGAATGATTATAAACTCTGAATGAATGATTATATAAATATCTTTCAGATACGTGTTTTTATTCAGTTTCTGAGGGGGAGTTTTTTGTTTTTCTCTCAAACTGAAATTATTGTCAATCAGTTTTAAAATTCAGTTGTTGAGAAAAATTATTTCCTTTCATCAACTGAAAAGTATTTTTTTTCTTAATTCTGAGTATATCTATTAAAAGGTTTTCAATTCAATTTAGGAGAGGGAGTTTTTGTTTGTTTTCAAAACTTCTTTAAATTCAGTTATAAAAGGGGAACTTTTAACGATGTTTGAATATACTAACCCTTTTACTGAATATTTTACGTCAATTGAGCAGTCCAGCTAATTGTCTAGTTGATAGGTGGTTCAGCAGGATAACCTCAGAAGCCTGACTAGCCGAAGAAGTGTTCAACTGATGAAGAAACCGAGCTGATCAGTCCAATTGAGTGAGAGTGAAATCAGTTCAACTGACTGGCCAACTGATTTCACCAGCCCAACTGAAGATAAGTTCAGCTGACCAGTTCGAAACATCAGTCAGAATGTTTCAGTTGGAGATGAAGAAAAACTCTTTCAGTGGATTCCAGCTATTCATGAAGGTACAAAACCATTGTCCAGTCAAAGGACAATAATGGACGTTGCATCAGAGCATTAAAGACAAAATATTTCTGAAAGTCAGTCGAAAAGTCGAGACAAAAAGTCCAAGAAATGAATTCAAGATGCAATTAGGGGTGAGCAAGATTTCGGTTAAACTGAATTAACCGACCGAACCGAGCGTATTCGAAAATTCGGTTCAGTTATTTCGGAAATTTGATTTTCAAATTAAAAAAATTCGGTTATATCGGTTAATTCGGTTCGGTTACGGTTTTCAAAATTTTGAAATCGGTTAACCGAATTAACCGATATAATAAATATTATTATTTAATAAATTTTTATTATTTATCAATATTTATATATATTTTAATTTTTAATTTTTAAATCGATATAATATGTATGAATTGTGTTTAAACAAAACTTATACATTTGTGATGTGTTTGTTGCTATGTTTTTATGCATTTGTGTATATTGTAGTGTTCAAGAAAAATTACTTATATAATTAATTTTAAATAGCAATTTTTTTAAAAAACTAATCGGTTAATTCGGTCACCGACCGAATTAACCGATTTTTATTCGGTTTGGTTTTAATCAGTTGAAAAAATTAATTCGGTCGGTTCGGTTATGATTAAATATTTTGATTCGGTTGGTAACCAAACCGACCGAATGCTCACCCCTAGATGCAACGGATACAATAAATGAGTCTCACTGTACGTTCAGTTTTCCCGCCTATATAAGAGAAGATGAGTCAAGACTCGACAAGAAGACACAACAAGAAGAAGCTGAAGAAAAAGAACGATATACAAAAACAAAAGCTTCTTCAAAAGAGAAAAGAAAGGGCACGCACATTGCATATCCGCTTTCAGAAGCAATCAGCCCAGATGGGCACTTTAACGTGTTATCTGCTTAGTTTAGAAGCCTTTTTCCCTCTGTGGGTGAGAACATTCTTGTTCAGTTCTCAGGCACAAATTTTTCTTTACCACTCAAAGACAGTTTTGCATAAAGACGTTAAACTTGTGTATGTAGTTTTTGACACATAGACGTTAAAGAAGTGTTGGCTGGAAGGTGCTGCCTTCAGTCGTAGCTAGGAGTTCAGTTTAGGCAGTAATGTAAGTCCTAGCATAGTGGGAAAATTTATGAAAATTTATTTTGTATAAATAAGTTTAAAATTTTTGAAATTATATTATGGGAAACATGTAGAGGAAATTCAGAACGCAAAAAATTTATGGGTTAATCATAGGATTTTTGAAAGTAAGGATCAAATGGAAGCCCTGAAAATTTAAAAGTCAACGAGAACCACATGCACGGGTTATTAAGTTCTCTTGTATTTCAATTAAATATTTTAATTGCTTTAATTAATTATGTTGTACACATTGACATGTTTAAATTACACTTTTCAAATGGTTGCATTAAAATATATTTTTAAAGGTTATTTGAAATGCGATCGAGGAACGGAGACCGATGGCTGAAAAAAATTGAAAATGTTTTTATTAAATAATTGTTTTTAATTATTTAAAATATGGGTGATGTTTTATCATATTTTTGAAAATAAGGGGTTTTGAGGTGATTTTATACGCCGAGACGTAATTTTTATCGGTGTAGGATTTTCAAATAAAATACGAACGTTTTGGGAACACGGCTAATAAATTCACAAATTTTATTAAACAAAATTATTTTTAATATTTTCATTGAGCACTAATGGGCCTGATTATCATGGTTAATGGGCCTAAGCCTTGTTTAGTGATTAATTAAAATATATAAAGTGCAAAACCCCACCCCAAACCCTTCACAACTCACGCCCCACACCCAAATAAATATTGAAAATCTTCCCCCAACTCATAAACACACGCACACACAAGGAAATTAAAGGGAAAATCATCAAAGTTTGCAAGGGATTTCAAGCCGTCGTTTTCTCGTCGCCGTTCTTTGCAATCGTCAACGTTATTCGTGCGTAAATTACGCAAAGGCACGCCATATTCTCATTTCACTCATCATCACACCATATTAAGTAATTATGTTTGAAATTGCATGAAAACAAGTTGCAACTTTGAAGATTTTCGGATATGCATATTGTGTGATTTTTAAAACATGTATTTTGATCCAAAAACCATGAACTTCATCTACCTAAGGGGCTTCCATGATTAAGATATGTTAGGGTCATGTTTTACACAAGTTTAAGGGCTCCTAGAACACCCCAAAAGGGCTGTACAAGATGATAGGATCGATTAACGTATCAAGAGTGTTTAGAAGGGGGGGTTGAATAAACACTCACAATTAAAACTGATCTTTTTGAATTTTGAGTTCAATTTGGTGAAAAATTGATTCTCAGAATCTTGTCGATCAATGACAATTAGTTAAACTAAAGTAGTTGCGGAAAGTAACTGACTCAAAGATAGAATACGAAAATAAAATACACAAGGATTGTTTCTGGATGTTCGGAGATTTCAATTACTCCTACGTCACCCCTTTTATCTCAAGGATAGGATTTCCACTAAAAGACTTTGATCGAATGCAAGATTTGTACTGACCCACTTCAGTTTGGACTTATCACTGCCAAAAGCTGAAACTCTTATTATTACAAAATGTTCTCAGTGCGTAACTGATCTTAGCACTATCGAATTTTACAATTATTTCAAAGTGCTAGTGAGCTCAAATTGTAGCATTGACTGCTACGAATAAATCAAGTAAGAGTGAGCTAAGATTTTTGCTGAATAACAGCAAGCTTTGAATTGAATGATCTTCTTTTTTTTTCAGCTGTTCTTCTGTCATATTTATATGCTTCCCTTCTAACGGTAACTTGAGATATATTTGAATCTTTGCATCCGTTGATTGCCACTTCATTATTGTTTGCTTCATTTATTGTAATGCTGCGTCTTAACTGCTTTAGCCGAAATTCGTTGTTCTAAGATGTATTCATTGAAGTGCGGCGTTTCATATTCAGTTTCAGTCTTCTATGTCTCTTTGTCTGTTGAATGTTCTTTTTCAAGACATGTTCAGTTGAAGGATGTTTAGCTTAAAAGCATACGGCTGAATGTATCAACTGCTCAGTTTTCTTTATTAGATCAGCTGATTTCAGTTGTTAAGTCTAGTTGCTGAATATAATCGCACGTATCAGTTGGTTGATCAGTTTAAAAGCATACGGCTGAATGTATCAACTGATCAGTTTTTTTTATTAGATCAGCTGATTTCAGTTGTTAAGTCCAGTTGCTGAATATAATCGCGCGTATAAGTTTGTTGATCAGTTTGTCAAACTCCAGAATTTAGAGTCTCTTTTCAACAATTTTCCCCTTTATGGTGTTTGACAAAACTTAGCAAATAATAATAACTGAATACTGAACTTTATGTGGATAAAATAAGATCTGAATTTCTTGAACTTATAGAGGTCTTGATTCAATAATAGCTGAATCTAATAATCTGATTAACTGTTTTTTAACAAGATAGTTTCTTCTGCTGTTTCTCAAGATGCTCTTTGATTTCTTCCCCCTTTTTGTCAAACAAATCCATCTTTTAAGATAAACTTCGAACGTCAGTGGAAAGAATTTTGACATCTGAGGAGATACTTGAGACAGCAGATTGTAAAAGAATCTGCAGCAATTCCATTTTATTAGAAACAGAAGTTTCCAATCGCTCAACTCGTTTGCTGATAACGTCTTGAGTGATGGAGAGACTCTCAGCCAAACCTCTGTTATTTTTCATCTCAAGCACAGTTCGGGCAAGAGACTCCATGTTTGCTTGAATGGCTTTAAGTTTTGCTGAATCAAATTTAATTGAAGAATCCAATTTGACAGTATGAGACAATTGTGTGGATTGAATTTTCTTGATTTCAATAATCATCTGCTGCATATTGTTCTGCATATTCTGGATTTCTTCAAGGACAAGATCCATTTCTGTGGATTGAAGAGGAGGTGAATGATCAGATGTTCCCTGTGTTTGATCTTTAGAAGCTTGATCAGAAATTACTAGAATCCTGTTCTGGACTTCAGTTACAGCAGTTGTAAGATCAGGGACTTCTGATTCAATGACTTCTTCTGCAGTCTGAGTTGTAACAACAAAGATTTGTGTCTCTTGTTGTTCTTGCACCAAATCTGGGACTTGCTTTTCAGTTGGAAAATTTTCAATGATTAATTGAGTTTCCTCCGATTCAGTTATTTCTTTTTCTGAAGTTTGGATGGGCACTTTAGTTTGTTTTTCAGTCTCAGCAGATATTTCTTGCTGAATTAATTCTTCAGCAACAAGAGGCTCAACTGGTTCTTCAGATGATATCATAACCTCTTGTTCTGGTTTCTCAGTTGAAGGAGCAACTGATTCAGAATTTATTGCTTCTAGCTGAGCTTCCAGGGCTACTGTCTGAATGATTTCATCAATACTGGCAAAAGTTAATTCAGCCTCGGAATACATGTGTTTATCAGCAGATGATTATGGCACATCCTGAACTGTTTCTTCAGTTGTAACAATAGTTTGTTCAGAGGATGGCTCTTTCTGCTGAGAGGAGGGTTCTTCTTCTTCTTCTTCAGAGGCTTCCTCAGGAAGAACTAACTCCTGATCCAGTTCCCAAAATCTGATTTCCCTTGGTAGGCCACTAAGATCTGAGTCCAGTTGGGTGAACACAGCTCTATCATGATATGCAGTTGGACCTATGGGATTGTAGTTGGATTTCAGCTTTTCAACCATTCTAGTCAGCTTTTTGGCTCGAATTTGATCAAAGAAATATTTTTCCATCTCCAATGTCTGGGCAATAGTAGCAGCTTTGACTATATTCAACACAATCGCTTCAAGTTTAATAAACTTTTTCAGTTGGGATTTGTGCTTCAGCGCTTTGGCAAAATATCAGTCCTAAAACTCTTCCAACTATCAAAAGATTTTAGTTTCGATGTGGCAAATGCATTTACCTGTTCCCAAACCAAGTCAATGTGAGTTTGAATAGCATTAGATGGTCTTGGCTCTTCAACTAGCGTGCCCTTTCCTTTTTCAGTAGTGAGAATGTGAGGAATATCCAAACCAGAGTGAGCGGTGTCCACTTGTTCCCTTAATATAATGCCTTTAGATCTGGCCGGAGGCAAAATGGTAGGGCGATTTACATGAGTCAAGGGAGCTCTTTGTAAATGCCCTAGAACTTCTTGCTTGAAAATTTGCGGAAAATTAAAAATTTTCTTTTTAAAAGAACTTAAGTGGCCTCATTCATAAAATCACTGGTGAAACAAGTTCAATATTTCAAAATATTGCAGCGGAAGAAAATAATGTTTGCCAAAAATCACAATTTAAAAAAATATCCAACGACTGATAAAATGTTTGCGGAATAAAATAACAACTGCTGCTATGAGGTCCTCGGGTGCCACTACTGCCGACACAAGCTGGCTCACTGGTCCCCGCCCTCGGCCCTGGCCTCATCAGTACCTACAACAATCAAGTCTAGTGAGCCTAAAGACTCAGCATGCATATATCGAAGGTAACGAGTAAAAATCTGAATTAAAATATGCATGAGTTAACATATCCTGTCCTGAGGCATGCTGAAAATAATCTGTACTGAGCAATTATAATACGTGCATAACTGAACTGATAATCACAGAAAAAAAATGTTTGCTCCTTGAAGCCTGTACTGAAATAACTGGTAAAATTTTCTGTTAAGATTATGTTTTACGCCTATGGCCAATGTACTAAGCTGAACTGATCGGTAACTGGCTACCGGGGAGGCTGAAACTGAACTGAGCTGGCTGGTCACTGGCGACCGGGTGGTACTATATTGAACTGATCGGTCACTGGCGACCGTATAAAATAACACTCCCACATAGTGAATGAACCACAAGCCATATCGCATAAATCTCAAAAATAATCATTTTCTATTTAATGCACGTAAAATAGTTAACTGGCATAATGAAAATGTCCCGTAATTTTACCAACTGGACTGGATTGGATCGTCCCTAGGCTCGCTGCAACCTAACTGTGCTATGAAAAATATGCAATAGCTTAAACATGACCAACTACGCAAATTACGTTCAAAAGATGCGACTATGATGCCTAATGACTTCGCATTTAATCATGACTCCGAGCCAACCTGAACTGACACCGAACCGACGTATAGTCATGATTAAAATACGCTGAAAAATCATAAAATAATGCTCCTAAAATGATAGGGTCGAAATCTAGGTGGAATGGAGGCCAAAACACGAAACGCTCTTTCGAGAGTCAATTTGGCACATCGCACCGTAAATTCTCGTACGACCTCAAAAATGATCCAAATAACAAACGGTCAAAAACATGACCTTCCTAACTCAATGATGCACTGTCCAGTCCAAGTCCATGGGCTAAAAGCCAACCAAGAACTCGAACGAGCTACCGAACCGACACAGCAACTTGCTGTAATTTTCCAGCAGCTGCAACCTTGCTTGCATCGCGTCGTTTGCGAGGACTTTTGGCCATTGGGACTTAAACCATCGACCAAATCCTCTCCGCAACGTCCCAAGGAATGATTCAAACCATGGCTAAGGGCTTTTGGCCAGCCATAGTTCCCACCATTCAAGCAACAACCGAAAACTCATACCGAGAATGCTTTTGTATGCGTGTGTAGTGTGTTGCTTTGATTGATGTCTCGTGTCGTTCCAGTGGCCATTTGATTGACCATGGCACGATCTAGACATCTAGGGGCATGGTATGAACCATGGCTAAGGGCCATAGGCCAACCAAGATCCACATCAAACCACACAATTCGAAAAACATGATGCTGTCAAAAGAAGGGAAACCGAGAGGGGAGGGGCTGTTCTTGTTGTTTATTTAAAAACCGATGAGCCATGGACCAAGCCACCAAAAGGGCGACTTAGTCACGTCTTAGAAATGTTAGGGGAGTGATCCAACCATGGCTAAGAGCCCTTAGGGCAGCCAAGATCATATCCAACCCCTTGACATAAAAACTGAAATTTCGAACACCAATCTGCGCCTATGGGAAACTTGCTGTCATTTCGGTTATCCAGCAAGCATGGGGGCTGAATGAATGGGCCAACATGGTCCTAATGCATCCTATTACGTGTCTAGGAGTCGCCTTGGGAGCCTGGGGTCGAACCACAACCTGAAACCATCAAAACTAAAAGAAAACGTGAAGCTTGTCATGAAAGGGCCGAAATCTGCATGCATTATTTTCTGAAAATTCTATGATGTATTTCGGTTTTTGCATGATAAAACATGATCATGTACTGAAAATTAATTGATAATATGACTTGATTGAGGTTTGAAAGAAATCTAGACATGCCTGGTTTCGTTTCGAAAGAAAACGAACGAAACGACGACGACGCGGCACGGAGGAGATGGAGCGCTTCTTTCCTTTCCTCTTCTACTCGATTTTTCTCCCTTCGCTTAGCTATGAGTCCCACGGTTTTCCTCTCTCAAAAACACTCTGAATTTCGTGACTAAGGGAGGGGATATGATGGTTAGGGGAGTGAGGGAGATGGGTGCAAAATATAGGGAAAGAATCAAGACCAAGTCTCCATTTTTTTGAATTTTGAATTGTGGTTTGCTATCAACTCTACGTGGAGGGATTATGGTGGTGCAATGACCGATTCTACATGCTCATCTAGACTGGGATAATGTTCTAACATTAATTTATTACATGGTGCTCCCAAAAATCCTAGATTTATCCTACTAATTACATGCAAAGAAATGGTCAAAGTTGATGAGTTGGCAATTGAATCCTCTAGTAACCAAGGGGTGGCCGAAATCTACTAATAAAATGAATGTGGAGTGTTGTTTATTTACTAAATTAATAACTCCAAAAAGCCTCACTAATCTTTTAATTAATTTATTGAATAAATCCTTAATTAAGTAACTCAAATAAGCTTATTTTCTACTCACCTCAAGTTGCATAAATAAATCCCCAAATCTTCTTATTAACTTAAATTAACTTACTTGCTAGCTCAATTAACTTCTGAAATATTTTTCGAATCTTAAATTCTATCTCCAAACTCCGACTCCAGTCCGGCCTCACTGAAATAACTGAAATGCTAAAAATCAAACTACTGAACTGAAATAATAAAATAATTAACTTCAAAGAAATGCATTTAAAATAATCATGCAATGAAGTCAATTAAATTTAAAAATCTAGAATTATGCATGGCTTATACGTAAACTGATTTACGGGTTCTACAATCCTTCCCCCCTTAAAATAAATTTCGTCCTCGAAATTAGAACTCACCGAATAACTCGGGGTATCGATCTCTCATCTCCGGCTCAGACTCCCAAGTAGCTTCCTCCTCAGAATGGTTGAGCCATTTGACTTTGACTCGCTTAACCAACTTGTTCCGAAGTTTCTTCTCCTGACGGTCTAGGATCTGCACTGGTCTCTCCTCATAAGATAAGTTCGGAGTAAGCTGCAACGGCTCAAAGTTCAGGACATGCGAAGGATTCGCCATGTACTTCCTCAGCATGGAGACGTGAAAGACATTGTGTACTCAGGCCAGATTCGGCGGAAGAGCCACACGATACGCTAGCGTCCCAACTCTGTCGAGGATCTCAAACGGTCCAATGAATCTCGGACTGAGCTTACCTTTCTTGCCAAATCTCATGACACCCTTCATAGGTGCCACTTTCACAAAGACATGATCGCCCACTGCAAACTCTAAATCTCTCCTCCGCTGATCGGCATAACTCTTCTGTCGGCTCTGAGCAGTCCTCATCCTATCACGGATCTTGACTACTACCTCTGCTGCCTGCTGGACAATCTTTGGACCCAACTCTGCTCTCTCTCCTATTTCATCCCAATGAACAGGAGATATGCACTTGCGGCCGTACAGTGCTTCATACGGAGCCATACCAATAGAAGACTGGAAGCTGTTGTTGTAGGTGAACTCAACCAGTGGCAAGTTCGACTCCCAACTCCCTGAGAAATCGATGACGCAAGCGCGAAGAAGATCCTCCAAAATCTGAATAACTCGCTCCGACTGCCCATCTGTCTGCGGATGGAAAGCTATGCTAAACAGCAACTTCGTACCCAAAGTCAAATGCAAGCTCTTCCAAAATGAGGAAGTGAATCTGGGATCTCTGTCGGATACGATCGAAACTTGAATACCATGGAGTCGGACTAACTCTCGGATATACAGCTCTGCATACTGAATCATGGTGAAATTCGTCTTAATAGGCAAGAAGTGCGCTGATTTGGTAAGACGATCTACAATCACCCAAATAGCATTCGATCCCCTGGCTGACTTCGGCAATCCGGTCACAAAATCCATGGTAATGTTCTCCCACTTCCACTCAGGAATAGGGAGAGGCTTGAGCAAACCTGCTGATCTCTGATGCTCGGCCTTCAGTAACTGACAGGTCAGACACTCGGACACAAACCGTCTGATGTCCTTCTTCATCCCTGGCCACCAATACAATAGCTGCAGATCTTTGTACATCTTCGTACTCCCAGGGTGAATGGAGTACGGGGACGTATGGGCCTCTGATAAGATGTCTGCTCGGATAGAATCACTGCTAGGAACCCATATCCTATCTCGGTATCTCACAATACCGTCGCTGACTGAATACAAAACACTGCCCTTGGCTTCATCTCTCTTCTTCCACTGTGCCAACTGCTCATCTGCGGCCTGACCACTGCGAATACGGTCAATAAGAGAGGACTGGATAGTCAAGGTAGATAAACGAGGAACTCTACCTCGAGGATAAGTCCGAAACTGGAATACCATGGAGTCGGACTATCTCTCAGATATACAGCTCTGCATACTGAATCATGGTGAAATTCGTCTTAATAGGCAAGAAGTGCGCTGATTTGGTAAGACGATCTACAATCACCCAAATAGCATTCGATCCCCTGGCTGACTTCGGCAATCCGGTCACAAAATCCATGGTAATGTTCTCCCACTTCCACTCAGGAATAGGGAGAGGCTTGAGCAAACCTGCTGATCTCTGATGCTCGGCCTTCAGTAACTGACAGGTCAGACACTCGGACACAAACCGTCTGATGTCCTTCTTCATCCCTGGCCACCAATACAATAGCTGCAGATCTTTGTACATCTTCGTACTCCCAGGGTGAATGGAGTACGGGGACGTATGGGCCTCTGATAAGATGTCTGCTCGGATAGAATCACTGCTAGGAACCCATATCCTATCTCGGTATCTCACAATACCGTCGCTGACTGAATACAAAACACTGCCCTTGGCTTCATCTCTCTTCTTCCACTGTGCCAACTGCTCATCTGCGGCCTGACCACTGCGAATACGGTCAATAAGAGAGGACTGGATAGTCAAGGTAGATAAACGAGGAACTCTACCTCGAGGATAAGTCCGAAACTGGAATACCATGGAGTCGGACTATCTCTCAGATATACAGCTCTACATACTGAATCATGGTGAAAGTCGTCTTAATAGGCAAGAAGTGCGCTGATTTGGTAAGACGATCTACAATCACCCAAATAGCATTCGATCCCCTGGCTGACTTCGGCAATCCGGTCACAAAATCCATGGTAATGTTCTCCCACTTCCACTCAGGAATAGGGAGAGGCTTGAGCAAACCTGCTGGTCTCTGATGCTCGGCCTTCAGTAACTGACAGGTCAGACACTCGGACACAAACCGTCTGATGTCCTTCTTCATCCCTGGCCACCAATACAATAGCTGCAGATCTTTGTACATCTTCGTACTCCCAGGGTGAATGGAGTACGGGGACGTATGGGCCTCTGATAAGATGTCTGCTCGGATAGAATCACTGCTAGGAACCCATATCCTATCTCGGTATCTCACAATACCGTCGCTGACTGAATACAAAACACTGCCCTTGGCTTCATCTCTCTTCTTCCACTGTGCCAACTGCTCATCTGCGGCCTGACCACTACGAATACGGTCAATAAGAGAGGACTGGATAGTCAAGGTAGATAAACAAGGAACTCTACCTCGAGGATAAGTCTCAAGAGCAAACCTCTGCATCTCAATCTGAATAGGTTTCTGCATCGTCAAATGAGCCATCACTGCGACTTTCCTGCTCAAAGCATCCGCAACTACATTAGCTTAACCCGGGTGGTAGCTAATGTCACAATCGTAGTCTTTCACAAGCTCCAACCAACGCCTCTGACGCATGTTCAGCTCCTTCTGCGTAAAGAAATACTTGAGGCTCTTGTGGTCGTAAAGATCTGGCATTTCTCTCCATACAGATAGTGCCTCCAAATCTTCAAGGCAAAAACTACGGCCGCTAACTCCAGATCATGGGTAGGGTAATTCTTCTCGTGGATTTTTCAGCTGTCGAGAAGCATACGCTATCACTCTCCCATGCTGCATCAGAACTGCACCTAAACCAAGCTTCGAAGCATCGGTATACAGAACAAACTCACCGGATCCTGATGGTACAGCCAAAACGGGTGCTGAGATAAGAGCTTGCTTCAAAGTATCGAAGCTCTTCTGACACTCCTCGCTCCACACAAACTTCACATTTTTCTTGGTCAGTGCTGTGAGTGGAACGGCAATGGATGAGAATCCCTGAATGAACTTTCTGTAATATCCTGCCAACCCAAAAAAACTGCGGATCTCTGATGCATTCAGAGGCACAACTTAATCTCTGACTGCTGCAACTTTTGCGGGGTCTACCTCAATACCACTGCTGGAGACAATGTGGCCCAAGAACGCCACCTTCTCTAACCAGAATTCGCATTTACTGAACTTTGCGAATAATTTGTGCTTCTGCAATGTCTGCAACACTGTGGTCAGATGCCTACTGTGCTCCTCCCGACTCTTGGAGTAGACGAGTATGTCATCTATGAACACTATCACAAAATGGTCGAGATACGGCTGAAATACGCGATTCATGAGATCCATGAAGATCGCTGGCGCATTCGTCAGACCGAACGGCATCACAAGGAACTCGTAGTGACCATAACGAGTCCTGAAAGCAGTCTTCGAGACATCAGCATCTCTCACCCTCAACTGATGATAACCAGAACGCAGATCTATCTTGGAGAAAATCGAAGCTCCCTGCAACTGGTCAAACAGTTCCTCAATCCTCGGCAATGGGTATTTATTCTTCATTGTAACCCTGTTCAACTCCCGGTAGTCAATGCAAAGCCTCATCGAGCCATCCTTCTTTTTCCCAAATAAGACCGGCGCGTCCCATGGAGAAAAGCTCGGGCGAATGAACTCGTTGTCGAGAAGTTCCTGAATCTGCTTCTTAAACTCTGCCATATCTATCGGTGCTAGTCGGTACGGTGCTTTGGATATCAGAGCCGTACCTGGCATAAGCTCAATGGAAAACTCCACCTCTCTCTCGGGTGGCATACCAGAGACGTCTTCGGGAAAAACGTCTAAGAAATCTCTGACAATCGGAACATCTGAGGCTGACTGGCTGGGTTCCTCGGGGACAGATAAAAAGGTCGCTAGAAATGCCCGACACCCTCTATGCACGAGTTTCCTAGCCTGAACATAAGGAATAATGCGCGGTAAAGGAAAGTACCTGTCCGGCTCAAATAAGAACTGCTCCATTCCAGGCGGTCGGACAAGAACAGATCTCCGCTGGAAGTCTATCAACACTCTGTTCCTCAATAGCCAGTCCATCCCTAGGATGATGTCAAATTCTGGCATCGGTAGCACAATCAGATCCGCATAAACAAGTTTACCGTGCAACTCAAGGTCTATATCTCGGATAACGTTGGTAGCTGCCATCTCCTCGCCTGACGGCAACACTACTGAAAAGGCTGTATTTAGCCCAATGGTCTGGATCTTGAGAAAGTTTGCAAAGACCTCCGAAATAAACGAGTGAGTGGCCCCTGAATATATCAAGACCTTGGTAGCGGAACCAGATATAAAAATTCTCCCTGAAAAAGCGGAGCTCTAAGTTGAATCCAGTAGTTACAAGAACTAAACTTATATACATGCAATGGTCAAAGTTCTTCTAACTTAAATCTCCAAAATACTACTGAGTAGAGCATGCAATCCTATCACAGTTCTAAGTTCAATCTTAATCCTTATTCCCAAAGCACGGAAATTCAAATAATAACTTAAAGTTTAAAGGTACCTGTGAACAACATAGTCTCAGGGTTGGTTTCCGCGGCATGGAGAGCAAAAACCCTGCCCTGAGTAGGCAGATTCCTCTGAGGACATTGCAGCAACATGTGGTCTGGACTGCCACACTTAAAACACTTTCCTGAGCCAGCCATACATGCTCCAGGATGGCGACGTGAGCACCTTGGACAGACTGGGTGCTCCTGAGTCCTCGGGGTTGGGCGTCCCCGCTGCTGCTGCTGCTGGCCTCGGTTCCTGGGCGGTCCATGAAAAAGCCTCTTATTCTGCTGCTGATGCTGCTGAGGAGGAGGGCGGTGCGGTGCCTGGACTGGACGCTTGCCCTGGCGATCCCTCTCGATATCCCGCAGATCCTGCTCTGCGGCTAAGGCCTTGGAGACGGCAATCTCATAAGTAGCAGGGTCAGATACCCTAACATCCCGGTGCAAGATTGGCCGTAAACCCACCAGGAAGTGCATCAGCTTGGCTCTGGCATCATTCGCGATCAGGGGCACAAAGTGACAGCCCCTCTCGAACTTACGGATAAACTCCGTAACCGTCATATCCCCCTGCCTCAGACTCATGAACTCGGTGGTCAGCCTGGTGCGAACCTCCTCAGCAAAATACTTGGAGTAGAAAACTTCCGTAAAGCGGGTCCATGAAAGTGTAGCCAAGGTCAGGGCTACTGACGCTCCTTCCCACCATAAGCGGGCATCTCCACTGAACAGATAGGTGGCACAACGGACTCTGTCTGCATCTCCCAGCTCCATGAACTCGAAGAAAACCTCGAGGGATTTGATCCATCCCTCGGCAACCATGGGGTCAGATGTCCCAGAGAATTCCTTCGGGCGCATCTTCATGAATCGCTCATAAACAGCCTCGGGTCCTGTCGGCCTGGCTGCGGCTGCGGCTACGGCTGCGGCATTGTTCCCCGCAAACTGTACGAAGAACTGTGCCATCCCAGCTAAAATCTGGGCACTCATGTCCGATGGGGGTAATGGAGGAGATGGTAGGTCTCCCTCCAGTCTACGCTCCTCCCTGTCCTCTCGGCGAGGCTCCTCCTCTCTATTGCGCTCTAAAATGCGTGTAGGGGGCATACTGTTCCAAAATAACCCATACGTAACTAACATGCATAATTCTATAATTTATTTTAAATGAACACTGAAGTAATGAAAATCTGGAAGCATGCTGACAAAATAATTCATGCTTTAACTAAAATGCTGAACAAAATGCTGAACTGAAAAACTAACAGACAGAAGACGTGGCTTCGTGAGCTTCTCGCAGTCAGTAGTAGTGAAACCCTATACAGAACCACCGCTCTGATACCAATTGTAAATGCCCTAGAACTTCTTGCTTGAAAATTTGCGGAAAATTAAAAATTTTCTTTTTTAAAAAACTTAAGTGGCCTCATTCATAAAATCACTGGTGAAACAAGTTCAATATTTCAAAATATTGCAGCGGAAGAAAATAAAGTTTGCCAAAAATCACAATTTAAAAAAATATCCAACGACTGATAAAATGTTTGCGGAATAAAATAACAACTGCTGCTCTGAGGTCCTCGGGTGCCACTACTGCCGACCCAAGCTGGCTCATTGGTCCGCGCCCTCGGCCCTGGCCTCATCAGTACCTACAACAATCAAGTCTAGTGAGCCTAAAGACTCAGCATGCATATATCGCAGGTAACGAGTAAAAATCTGAATTAAAATATGCATGAGTTAACAAATCCTGTCCTGAGGCATGCTGAAAATAATCTGTACTGAGCAATTATAATACGTGCATAACCGAACTGATAATCACAGAAAAAAAACTGTTTGCTCCTTGGAGCCTGTACTGAAATAATTGGTAAAATTTTCTGTTGAGATTATGTTTTACGCCTGTGGCCACTGCACTAAGCTGAACTGATCAGTAACTGGCTACCGGGGAGGCTGAAACTGAACTGAGCTGGCCGGTCACTGGCGACCGGGTGGTACCATACTGAACTGATCGGTCACTGGCGACCGTATAAAATAACACTCCCACATAGTGAATGAACCACAAGCCATATCGCATAAATCTCAAAAATTATCATTTTCTATTTAATGCACGTAAAATAATTAACTGGCATATTGAAAATGTCCCGTAATTTTACCAACTGGATTGGATTGGATCGTCCCCAGGCTCGCTGCAACCTAACTGTGCTATGAAAAATATGCAATAGCTTAAACATGACCAACTACGCAATTTACGTTCAAAAGATGCGACTATGATGCCTAATGACTTCGCATTTAATCATGACTCCGAGCCAACCTGAACCGACATCGAACCGACGTATAGTCATGATTAAAATACGCTGAAAAATCATAAAATAATGCTCCTAAAATGATAGGGTCGAAATCTAGGTGGAATGGAGGCCAAAACACGAAACGCTATTTCGAGAGTCAATTTGGCACATCGCACAGTAAATTCTCGTACGACCTCAAAAATGATCCAAATAACAAACGGTAAAAAACATGACCTTCCTAACTCAATGAGGCACTGTCCAGTCTAAGGCCATGGGCTAAAAGCCAACCAAGAACTCGAACGAGCCACCGAACCGACACAGCAACTTGCTGTAATTTTCCAGCAGCTGCAACCTTGCTTGCATCGCGTCGTTTGCGAGACGCCATTGGGGCTTGAAACACCGACCAAATACTCTACACAACGTCCCAAGGAATGATTCGAACCATGGCTAAGGGCTTTTGGCCAGCCATAGTTCTCACCATTCCAGCAACAACCGAAAACTCATACCGAGAATGCTTTTGTATGCGTGTGTAGTGTGTTGCTTCGATTGATGTCTCGTGTCGTTCCAGTGGCCATTTGATTGACCATGGCATGATCTAGACATCTAGGGGCATGGTATGAACCGTGGCTAAGGGCCATAGGCCAACCAAGATCCACATCAAACCACACAATTCGAAAAACATGATGCTGTCAAAAGAAGGGAAACCGAGAGGGGAGGGGCTGTTCTTGTTGTTTATTTAAAAACCGATGAGCCATGGACCAAGCCACCAAAAGGGCGACTTAGTCACGTCATAGACATGCTAGGGTAGTGATCCAACCATGCCTAAGAGCCCTTAGGGCAGCCAAGATCAGATCCAACCCCTTGACATAAAAACTGAAATTTCGAACACCAATCTGCGCCTATGGGAAACTTGCTGTCATTTCGGTTTTCCAGCAAGCATGGGGGCTGAATTAATGGGCCAACATGGTCCTAATACATCCTTTTACATGTCTAGGAGTCGCCTTGGGAGCCTGGGGTCGACCCACAACCTGAAACCATCAAAACTAAAAGAAAACGTGAAGCTTGTCATGAAAGGGCCGAAATCTGCATGCATTATTTTCTGAAAATTCTATGATGTATTTCGGTTTTTGCATGATAAAACATGATCATGTACTGAAAAATAATTGATAATATGACTTGATTGAGGTTTGAAAGAAATCTAGACATGCCTGGTTTCGTTTCGAAAGAAAACGAACGAAACGACGACGACGCGGCACGGAGGAGATGGAGCGCTTCTTTCCTTTCCTCTTCTACTCGATTTTTCTCCCTTCGCTTAGCTATGAGTCCCACGGTTTTCCTCTCTCAAAAACAATCTGAATTTCGTGACTAAGGGAGGGGATATGATGGTTAGGGGAGTGAGGGAGATGGGTGCAAAATATAGGGAAAGAATCAAGACCAAGTCTCCATTTTTTTGAATTTTGAATTGTGGTTTGCTATCAATTCTACTTAGAGGGATTATGGTGGTGCAATGACCGATTCTACATGCTCATCTAGACTGGGATAATGTTCTAACATTAATTAATTACATGGTGCTCCCAAAAATCCTAGATTTATCCTACTAATTACATGCAAAGAAATGGTCAAAGTTGATGAGTTGGCAATTGAATCCTCTAGTAACCAAGGGGTGGCCGAAATCTACTAATAAAATGAATGTGGAGTGTTGTTTATTTATTAAATTAATAACTCTAAAAAGCCTCACTAATCCTTTAATTAATTTATTGAATAAATCCTTAATTAAGTAACTCAAATGAGCTTATTTTCTACTCACCTCAAGTTGCATAAATAAATCCCCAAATCTCCTTATTAACTTAAATTAATTTACTTGCTAGCTAAATTAACTTCTGGAAATATTTCTCGAATCCTAAATTCTATCTCCAAACTCCGACTCCAGTCCGGCCTCACTGAAATAACTGAAATGCTAAAAATCAAACTACTGAACTGAAATAATAAAATAATTAACTTCAAAGAAATGCATTTAAAATAATCATGCAATGAATTCAATTAAATTTAAAAATCTAGAATTATGCATGGCTTATACGTAAACTGATTTACGGGTTCTACACTCTTACTTTAGTGGGTGCCTTTTCTTCAGTAAGTGAATCATCAGGTGGAACAACCTGCAAAGGTATAGCCTGTATAGGCTGTTGGGCAGGTGATTGAGTCAATCTCTTAGTTGGAATGAATTCCACCGTTGTTATTGGTTTAGTTCTTTGCGTCCTCGGTCTCTTGACAAGCTTAGGAGAAGGATTTTTCTCCGAATCTGATTAACTGATAATCAGTTTTTATTTTGCAGTATTCAGTTGGGCCAAATTTTTGGCCTTATTGACTGGTGTTGGAGCAGGTGGTTGCGTCCCAATCTCCTTCTTGATCTTCAAAAACTGTTTGGGAGAAATGTCCATTTTGGTCTACCTTGAACTTTGATGATTTTCCAGCATTGTCAGCTACCAATCCCTTTAGTTTCAGAAGATAACTGATTGGAATAGCAAAGCCTCTTGATTGTTTGGTAAATTGAAGCATATTTTTCAGAATATTGAAAATAATATGCCTCCAGTTAGCTTTCTTCTCTCCCATGATGATGGTCATCACTTGGAATTTTTCAAGAGTAAGGGCACCATAAGAGCCTGCCTTAGCCAATATGCCCTTCGCCACAATGTCGGCTAATAACTGAATTTCTGATTTCAGCTCTTTTTTGGATCGGAAACATTGATTTTCCGCCCATCAGCAAAGATTGCATTTCCTCAATGTCAGATGTTTTGACTTCAGAGAAGTTGACGTACCCATCAGTTGGCAAAGAGAAAATTTCTCCGAAGGCCTCTACAGATAGGATCAACAGCTGATCATTGACAGTTACAGAGATACTTCCATCAGTAGTAACAAACCCCTTCAGATAGAATTCATTTACTTCCTTGGGGTATATCTCCTGCGAAGATTGTCCCAAAAACATCCTGAGACCAGCAGATTCAATCTTCAGAAAGACGTTCTTAATTTCAGCTTCTTGAACTGATAAAACTGAGTCAAAATCAATGGCCATAGCGTTCAACACGTGAGCTGGGATTTGATTCGCCATTTCGAAAAATAAAACGATCTGAAATTCTTAAAAGATAAGCTCTGGAATTAGTATGCTTTTAGGAACTGATTGTATTCGTAAGAAAGAAAACTGAATTGAAGCGGGCATAGTACATTTGTACGTGACTGTTCAAATTCGGGACACGTGTCAGTCCATGAAAAAGTTTGAATAAAAATATGTGTACGTGTGTTGTAAGCGTGTGTGCAAAAAAGTGAGCGGTTTAAAATAGGCCACGTTATGAAACGGCAGTCACGTCAGTTGATTTTGAATATAATATGATTAATAAGTTCACTTATGTGAGAAGATTAGTGAAATTCTCAACTGAATGATCAGTTGTAAGACTATGTCCTTTCAGTTGAGAGTTTACTAACATTTGTCTTTTCAGTTAACCTCTTAAAAACTGATATTCCCCCTTAATTGGTGCATAGAATAATTAAAGTGACGATATAAAAATAAATTTAAAGGTCAGAAAGATTATCGTTTGCTGAAATGTTAACGGCCCTTCAGCTTCCATGATTTTTGGCTATAAATAGAAGTAACACAGTTAGTTTCAGTCATATTGGTGAAAATATTCAAGACAAAAAGAATGGCAGATACTAGTAGCTCGAGTGCTTCGCCGTTTGCTCTGGAGACCAGGAAGGCTGTTATAGAAGATGAAGTCTTCTATAAGAGTCTTCACTACTAGGAAAAGTTACAGAAGCTTGAGTTCCTGTATAATACTGGAGAAGCTACCACTCCCAAACTGGTGGCAGAGTTGAAAAGAGTGCGGGATCACTTGAACATAGCTGTGTGGGTGGACATCTTTAAGGATGGTCATATCTATCAGCTAATGCTTCGAAAGGAACTGAAAATCCTTAAGCGCATAGCTATTTCTCAGAGCTTTGTCAAGACATCTACCGCACATTTATCCACTTGGTTGAAAATGTGGATAATTGTTGTAGAGGAAAAATATGATGATGTAAACCTTGCAAACGTTTATGGTTGAATGATGTATTTATATAAGCTTAATTTTGTTTTTCTCTTTCCTGCAAATGATAAATTTCATCAGTTGTTATATATGAATTGCGAACTTAAGCAGATGAACTGATGAAAGACTAACTTATATAAGTTGACTATGAACTGAAATCAGTTAAGCATTAAGTAATAAATGACAAAATGATATCAGTTGATAATGAACAACTGATAAATAAGAAGCCTGGGTAAATGAGAAAAACTCTTCGGTTGACTTGAGACTCTTTGGTTTCTTCAACATTTAATGTCATCTATCTATAAACAAGATGAGAGAGACAAAATGTGAGACAATAACAGCAGCAAGGTATTCTGCTTCAGTTGTTGAGGTAGCTATGGATGTCTTCTTTTTGCTGAACCAAGAGACCAGTCTGTCTCCTAGAAACTGACAAGATCCACTTGTACTTTTACGATCAAGCTTACATCCTGGATAATCTGCATCTGAATATCTAACTAAATTTAAAGTAGAGTCTTTAGAATACAATAACCCAACATTTTGTGTACCCTTAAGATATTTCAAAATTCTTTTAGCAGCTGAGAAATGTGATTGCTTAGGATTTTCTTGAAATCTAGCACACATACAGACAGCAAATACAATATCAGGACGACTGGCTGTAAGGTACAACAATGAACCTATTAAACCTCGATATAATGTCGCCTGAACTGATATTCCCCCTTGATCAGTGTCAAATTTTACTGATGAGCTCATGGGAGTATTTGCAACTGAACATGATTCCATGCCAAATTTTTTCAGCAGCTCCTTTGTATATTTAGTTTGACTGATGAATATACAAGTCTCCAGTTGCTTCACTTGCAGTCCAAGAAAGAATGTCAGTTCACCATCATACTCATTTCAAACTTATCCTGCATTAGATTAGCAAACTTTTCGCATAATTTGGGATTAGTTGACCCGAATATGATATCATCAACATAAATTTGAACTAATAAAATGTGATCATTCTTGGCAAATTTGAACAAGGTCTTATCAACTGATCCAACAGAAAAATCATGATCAGTTAGAAATTTTGAAAGAGTTTCGTACCAAGCTCTGGGATCTTGTTTAAGACCATATAAAGCTTTGTTCAAATGATATACATGATCAGAAAAGTTGTTATTGACAAAACCTGGAGGTTGTTCAACATATACTTCCTCTTGCAACTGGCCATTTAGGAATGCACTTTTTACATCCATTTGGTAGACTTTGAAGTTCTTGAATGAAGCATAGGCAAGGAATATTCTGATTGCCTCCAGTCTTGCAACTGGTGCATATGTTTCATCGTAATCAATTCCTTCCTCTTGCCTATATCCTTGTGCTACGAGTCTTGCTTTATTGCGCACAACTGAACCATCCTCGTTCAGTTTATTTCTGTATACCCATTTTGTACCTATAATAATTTTTGAAATTGATTTTGGAACTAAGTTCCAGACATTGTTATAAGTGAGCTGATATAGCTCTTCTTGCATTGCATTTACCCATTTAGGATCAGCAAGAGCTTCATCAGTTTTCTTCGGTTCTAGTTGTGAAACAAAAGCTGAATAGATAAATAAATTTAGCATTTGATTGCGAGTTCTTACTGGATCAGATGGATTTCCTATTACCAGTTCAGGTGGATGTGATTTTCTCCATCTGTACTCAGTATTTGTTGTATCAGAAATTTCTTCAGTTGGTAACTGAACACAGTTTTCAGTCTCAGTTGGTGCTTCGTCAACTGGTATTTGAATGTTATCATTATGCTCTATCAACTGATCATCAGCAACGACTTCCTGCACATTTGATTGGTCCAGTACTTCAAGTTCAGGTGTTTGAAGTATGTTTTGATTGCCATGACTTTCATTTTTGTCATCATCTTTCAAACTGATATCTGTAAATCGATCAACTAGCTCAACTTGATCAGTTGGCTTATCAGTTAGTTCAGTTTCATCGAAATCAACATGAGCAGATTCTTCAACATTTAGGATTTTCTTGTTGAAGACTCTATAAGCTATACTAACTGATGAGTATCCAAGAAATATTCCTTCTGCAGATTTAGCATCAAATGCTTTTAAATAATTTTTACCATTATCAAGAATAAAACATCTGCAGTCGAATATTTTGAAATAAGTAATTATACTTATTCTTCCATGCCAGATCTCATATGGTGTTTTCATATGATTTTTATTAATCATTGATCTGTTCTGAGTGTAACACACAGTGTTTACTGCCTCTGCCCAAAATCTTTGAGAAATACCAGAATCAGCAAGCATCGTTCTAGAAGCTTCTTTAAGGGTCCGATTTCTTCTCTCAGCTACACCATTTTGCTGAGGAGTTCTGGCTGCTGAGAGCTCATGCTTAATTCCAGCATTTTCTAGGAAGTTTGAAAGAGTTTGATTGATGAATTCAGTTCCTCGATCAGATCTGATTCGATCAATTCCAACTGATTTTTCATTTAAAAGTTTTTTGAAGAGCTTTATTAGTTGCAAAGCAGTATGGTCTTTAGATTTGAGAAAAATAACCCAAGTAAATCTTGAAAAATCATCTACGACTACCAAGGTGTATTTCATTCCCCCTAAGCTCATGATTGGTATAGGACCAAAGAGATCCATGTGCAACAGTTCTAAGCATCGGGATGAAGATTTACAGCCCTTGTTTTTAAAAGAGGATCGTGCTTGTTTACCATACTGACATGCTGAGCAATGTTTTTCTTTTGAAAAGTCTATTTTGGGCAAACCAGTTACCAGTTCATGTTTACTCAGATAGGCAATGGTTTTAAAGTTTAAATGATTTAGTCTCTTATGCCACAACCAGTTTTTAGACGATTGGAAGCAATAAAACAAACTGGTGCATAAGTTTGATCATTCCAACTGACTTTATATGTGTTTCCACAACGTTTGCCAGTTAGTATGATTTCATTAGTTGAAGTTTTGGTTGAACATGAATTTTTGTCAAATTGTACTGAGAATCCACTGTCGCATAACTGACTGATGCTAATCAACTTATACTTCAGGTTTTCTACTAATAGAACATCTTTAAAAGTAAAGTTACCATGGATAAGCTTATCCTTACCCACAGTTCTACCTTTGGAATTGTCCCCGAAACTGATGTTTGGATCACTGTATTTGATCAGTTGAGATAACGCACTTGCATCTCCTGTCATATGTCGCGAACATCCACTGTCCAAATACCATATTGAGTTCTTGTTTGTACCTGTTACCTGCAATCACACACATAATATAACTTGGTACCCATATCTATTTGGGTCCTGAACTGATTAGTCCCTTAGGAACCCACACTTGGATTAGTCTAACAAACTTTCCAGTAGCTGTATTCCAAATGGTTTTTCTCGGCTTTTGTGTGCTTGGTGTGTAGTGTACAGATGATACAATATGTGTTTTAGCTTTATTCAACTGATTTTTCAGTCTATATCTCTTCTAAACTGGCTTGCAGTTATAGTAATTGAAATAGCTATTCGAGTAGTTCTTGTGAAACCTCTTTGATGACTGACTTTGTGAATCAGTTGAGAATTTTTGACTATAATCAATCCCATATCTTCTAGCCTTGTTCATATTCTCAGTAGGTTACTCAATCAGTTTACTGGGCTCAATTTGTTCTTGTACCTCTGTTGTTTTGACAAAGTGAATGTATTTCCCTTTTTCTGTTTTTAGCATTGGTTGAGTATCATTTGGATACATTTCTCCTTGAGTGTTGAACCCTAAACCAGTTTTATCAGAAACTGATTTTTGTGAATTCTGTATCTCATTCAGTGCAGTAGATGACTTGTTCCAAGACTGAATGAGCTCAGTCTGTTTTGAGTTTTCAAGAATCAACTTCTGGATTAATGATTGATTTTTGTCTCTTTCTGCTTTTAACTCAGGCAATTTCCCTTTTTAAACTCAACCCATCAACTGATTCATCAGTTTTGGTTTTATTGTCTGTGGGATCAGTTTGCTTTGCTTTGATTTTTTCAAATGATGAGCAAGCTTTTGATACTCATTTACCATGTCATGTAGTGTTAGAATGAGTTCTTCTCGTGTGAAATCAGTTGAGCTGAAATCAAATACCTGTTGGCTAGATGATTCTTCTTCTGCATCATTAGCCATCAAGCACTTGACTTCCTCATCATCACTAGAGTTGCATGAGCTTTCTGGTTCTGACTCTTCACTGTCAGTTTCTGTCTATTTAGATTTGTTTTCTTCAGCTAAGAGTACCTCATGTTTTTTTCTGAAGGACTTATTATCTTCCTTGGGTCTTCTATTGTGCTCATATGATTTCTTTCTTCTATCAGTTGAGCCTTGACTATCTTTCTTGGGTTTAGGACAATCAGCAATAAAGTGACCTGATTTGCCACAGTTGTAGCAGGCATTTGATTCATCTTTGAAGCTGTTTCTTTTGTATGGCTTCTGGAAGTTTCCTTAATTCTTTCTCATGAACCTTCCAAATTTTTTGATGAACAATGACATAGCATCACTGCTCAACTGATCAGCATATTTCTCGACTGAATTGATTGGTTCTGTTCTGACAGCAGCTAGAGCAGTTGTGGCAGCAGGGGTAGATGGTTCTCCTTCTCTGGTCTGCAGCTCAAATTCATAAGCCTTTAAATCAGCAAATAGATCATGAAGTTCAATCTTGTTTAGATCTTTGGACTCCATCATTGCCATGGTCTTGACATCCATTCCTTGGGAAGACCTCTCATTACCTTCAGTGCAATCTCTTTGTTGGTATACACTTTTCCAAGTGCATTTAACTCATTGATGATACTGCTTACTCTTTCATCATACTCGTGCATTAATTCTCCTGCTTTCATTTTGATGTTATCAAACTTTTGAACAGCAACAGAAAGTTTATTTTCTTTGATTTGATCATTTCCTTCACACAGCTGGATCAGCTTTTCCCAAATTTCTTTGACAGTCTTACACATCTTTATTTTGCTGAAGGTTACTTTGTCCAGCGTTTTGTACAGAATTTCTTTAGCCACATTATCAAGATTTGCTTTTCTTTTATCTTCAGTTGTCCATTCATCTCTGGGCTTTTCTATTATTTGTGGTGCCCCTTCTGTTATGGCAACTGCTGTATTTGTTTTTAGAATCTTCATGGGTACATAAGTTATAACATACCACATGTCATCATCTTGTGCAGGTAAATGAGCCTGCATTCTGATTTTCCAATCATCAAACTCTTCTCTGGTAGAACATAGGAATTTTGTTGAATGAAGTCATGCTAACAAGTTTATAGATCAAAAGTATTCAAGAAAAAGATTCAACCGCTCTGATACCACTTGATATGATCAATTAACGTATCAAGAGTGTTTAGAAGGGGTGTTGAATAAACACTCACAATTAAAACTGATCTTTTCAAATTTTGAGTTCAGTTTGGTGAAAAATTGATTCTCGGAATCTTGTTGGTCAATGACAATCAGTTAAACTAAAGTAGTTGCGGAAAGTAACTGACTGAAATATAGAATACGAAAATAAAATACACAAGGATTGTTTCTGGATGTTCAGAGATTTCAATTACTCCTACGTCACCCCTTCTATCTCAAGGATAGGATTTCCATTAAAAGACTTTGATCGAATACAAGATTTGTACTGACTCACTTCAGTTTGGACTTATCACTGCCAAAAGCTGAAACTCTTAGTATTAACAAAAGTTCTCAGTGCGTAACTGATCTTAGCACTATCGAATTTAACAATTATTTCAAAGTGCTAGTGAGCTCAAATTGTAGCCTTAACTGCTACGAATAAATCAAGTAACAGTGAGCTAAGATTTTGGCAGAATGACAGCAAGCTTTGAATGGAATGATCTTCTTTTTTTTTTCAGTTGTTCTTCTGTCATATTTATATGCTTCCCTTCCAACGGTAACTTGAGATATATTTGAATCTTTGTATCCGTTGATTGCCACTTCATTATTGTTTGCTTCATTTATTGTAATGCGGCGTCTTAACTGCTTTAGCCGAAATGCGTTGTTCTAAGCTGTATTGATTGAAGTGCGGCGTTTCATATTCAGTTGCAGTCTTCTATGTCTCTTTATCAGTTGAATGTTCTTTTCCAAGACATGTTCAGTTGAAGGATGAGTTATTAAATTATCTTGTATTTCAATTAAATGTTTTAATTGCATTAATTAATTATTTTGTACATATTGACATGTTTAAATTACACTTTTCTACATAGTTGCATTAAAATGTGTTTTTAAAGGTTATTTGAATTGCGATAGAGGAACAGAGACCGTGGGCTGAAAAAAATTGAAATTGTTTTTATTAAATAATTGTTTTTAATTATTTAAAATATGTGATACTTTTTCATATTTTTTAAAATAAGGAGTTTTGAGGTGATTTTATACGTCGGGACTTAATTTTTATCGGTGTTAGTTTTTCAAACAAAATACGAACGTTTTTGCAACCCAGCTAATAAATTCACAAACTTTATTAAACAAAATTAGTTTTAATATTTTAATTGAGCACTAATGGACCTAATTATCATGGTTAATGGGCCTAAGCCTTGTTTAGTGATTAATTAAAATATATAAAGTGCAAAACCCCACACCAAACCCTTCACAACTCATGCCCCACACCCAAATAAATATTCAAACTCTTCCCCCAACTCATAAACACACGCACACACAAGGAAATTAAGGGGAAAAGAATCAAATTTTGCAAGGGTTTCAAGCCGTCGTTTCCTCGTCGCCGTTCTTCACAATCGTCAACGTTTTTTCGTGCGTAAATTATGAAAATGCACGCCATATTCTCTTTTTACTCATCATCACACCATATTATGTAATTAGGTTTGAAATTGAATGAAAACAAGTTGCAACTTTGAAGATTTTCGGATATGCATATTGTGTGATTTTTAAAACATGTATTTTGATCCAAAAATCATGAACTTCATCTACCTAAGGGGCTGCCATGATTAGGATATGTTAAGGTCATGTTTTACACATGTTTAAGGGGTGCTACAACACCCCAAAAGGGCTGCACAAGAAATAGAAACAAGCTGGAACCAAATTGTTTATTGTTGTGGTTGTGTGTCAGGTTAAGGGCGAAAGTGATGCATGGCCCGGCTTTGGCTAGACCAGTGCTGGGCTAGGGTCAGGTATGAGTCAAGCGAAGAGTCCTAGCTTGAGACCAGGGGCTTGAGAGGAGTCCTAGCAAGCTATGGAAGTCACGCAGATTGTGCAGCAGCGTGCAGGTTTAAGGGGCTCGGCCAGCGGCTTTAGGGCTGGGCTAGATTAGGTCCTTAGGGTCCTTGAAGGGTGCTAGAGTAAATGTTTCAGGGCCTGGTTGTGTTGGCTAGGTCCTAGCAGCAGGAATTTATAATCCATGCCAAGTGGGTTTGACGGCCATAGCTTGCACCTGATGGTGTAGCTTCGATTTCAGGGCATGGGGTCGAGTCCTTAGGTTATAATGGTCTAGTAGGGTCCATAGGGTGTCTTTGTCAAGGTTGCCTTAAGAGGGTTTGAGCTTGGCTCAGGGAAAAACGAGTTTGGCTCAAGGGTGCCTAGGTGGGTTTCTGGGGCTGTTCTGCAGCCCATGTGTTGCTTAGGTTTTGGGGCTTAGGGTCAGATCAATGGGTCTAATGGTTCATGAGGGTGCCTAGGTGGGTTGGCTCGGGTTTGGCTCAAGGTGGCTTGGGCGTGGCTTGAGTAAATTAGGAGATGGCTGGCGTGGTTCGATAAGGTGTCTATTTCGAAAATTAAAAGACTAAAAATGGAATCATGGGTCACGAGTGTGGCTCATGATTTGGAAGGGTAGAATAAATAATAAAAATTTTATGTTTAAAATTTGGGATCAAAACAATTAGTTTTGGATTTATCCAGGATTTAATCGTCACATAAAATGTTAATTAAAGAATTAATTGAAACGCCTGGATTTAAGCTTAATAAAATTTTAGAAAATTATATTTAAGCTCAAATAATTATTAAAAGTCTAAATTTTTAATTTAGGAGTTTTATATTAAGGTTTGGTTTAATTCGGGATTAAAACGCGTTAATATGTCTTTTTTAAATGTTAATTTAAAAGTCCTCGATTTAAGCTAAATAAAAACATGAGAAAATTCATGTAGGCTTAAATAATTATTTAGGACATTATAAAGTCAATGGAATTAAGAAAATTCATGTAGGCTTAAATAATTATTTGGGACATTTTAAAGTCAATGGAATTAAGAAAATGTCAAAAACATGAAATTTTACGTACAGGGGTAAAACGGTCATTTTACACTTAGGAATTAGTAAACGTCATGGCATGTCCTGAATGTTGCTTTTCATGCTAATATGATTATTTTAAATGTTTTTGAATTTTAATGATGTTAAAGTGATGATTTTAAATGTTTATGATTAAATATGTCAAAATGTTATTTTGAACGTTTATAATGTTGGAATGTATATTTAAAAGATTTATGGATTTTTATATCTCAAAAGGTTTATTTTAAATATTTATGATTTAATATGTCAAAATGTTATTTAGAACGTTTATGATGTTGAAATGTTTATTTAAAAGAATGATGGATTTTTATATATTAAAAGGTTTCTTTTAAAACGATTATGGATTTTTATGATAAAACGAAAACGTTAAAAGATATGTTGCATGCTTGTTTTTAAAAAGAAAAGTATATTAATGCATGATTTTTATAAAGTGATAAAAATGTGAAACATTGGAAGAGGTGAATTAATTGTGACTATTTTGGATACGAGGATAAAAATGTGGATGTCGTGAGGGGAAAAGGGCCCAGAGGGAGCCTATTTTTGGGAGAAGGCCCCAGATGGAACCCATGCGTGGGAAAAGGCCCCAAAGGGAGCCCGTCTATGGGAAAAGACCCCCGAAGGAGCCCGACGATCGTATATTCCATTCGATGAGGATAGGCCAATGCTCAGTTGACGATAGATCATCGCTGATGTCCCCGCCGCCCGGTACTGTGTTTACATGTAGATGAATTTATTGAATTTTGAAGATGAGGAAAGTCACAATTAACGATCTGAATTCAATAAAAAAAGAAAAATATTTATGATCATGTTGAAAGGATATATGTTATGAAATGAGGAAAAAGAAAAAAAAATGTTGAGGTTTATGTTATGCATGTTCATATGATATGTTGAGGATGATATGAAAAGGTTTACGAAAATATTTATGAAAAGTTTATGAAAATATTTATGTTTAAGGCTGATGCATCATTATGAAAAGCAGTTTTGTTTAAAGTTTACGCATCATGAAAATGTTTACGAAAATGTTGTGACACCTCTGACCCATTTTATAAAATAGCAGCGAAATTTAAAATTTTCTTAAAAATGGAGGAAGGATTCAAAATACATTTCATATATAATCAAAAGTATACACATGATCAATAAAGTGATACAACAAAAAGCAAAATATCATTCTTGTGATCATGTCCAAAATGCCATCAAAATATCTTCTTCCTTCCATATTGGGTATGCATATGACTCCGGCCCACAATCAACGTCCCGGCCCATCGCACTTATCTGCATCACATGAAATAACTGAAATGATTATAAAACTCAGCAAGTGGAACTCTTACATAGCAATGTACATAGCATACTCTGTAAAACATGGCTTTAAAAACATTAAACACCATCAACTCTGAATCATGAATAACATAGCAATAATTGTTATAAGATGGTATTTCTCTTTTCTCTGTTGGATTGATATGTGTATAGTATCTCTGTCTCTGTACCTATATCCCATCGATATAAATCGATAACTCTGAGGGATATAAGCCTATGGTCGTTGATCAACTAATTGCATGCAATCTATGACTATGTATCTATCAATCCATAAATCATTTTAAACTCTCTTTGGGGCATTTAACCAAACACTTTGTAAACTCTTTTCTCTTGTATTCCCTTTTTCACAATTGAGACATTCAATTGTCTCAAATATACAATCAAGTAATTCAATACATAATATGGATCAAATGGAAGGGAATAACATGTTAAAACCATTGAAAGACAATACATATACTATCATGTGAGCACAAGAATGAGAATCCACTTACAACCACTTGGAACCTTGTATCTAATCTCTTGATAGCAATCCTACAACAATAAACCATGTATTGCACCATCAACATCTCAATAATCATAAACCCAAATCAATTAATCCATAAACCAACACCATCAACAAACCCATATCATCTCCAACACCAAAAACTAAGAAATAACCAAACCAAAAGCTTACCTTAGCTTCTTTGATCCCAAAATAATCTTGCTCTCAACACAAATAACTAACAAGAAGCTTGGATTAAAGAAAAGAAAGGAGAGAAATTGGAACCCTAGTCTCCCAAGAGAAGAAGAAACGAAAAGTGAGAAGGAAGAATGAGAAAAATGAGACCAACTCTTGCATATAAACACTTAAAATCTGAAAACACGTTTTTGTACTGTGCCCGGCGCTCGGGCGGTCGAAAATTACCGCTCGGAGCCAATGATTCTGCCCGAAACCCAAATTTCCAGAAGTAGTGGCGCTCGGGTGGTCATATATTACCGCTCGGGCGCCACTCTGCGCACTGCCACGTTAAAGATCGCTTCAGAAACGCCACTTCCCTTCCGAATTAGAAAAAGTTGTAAACTACAAAGTTGTAGCCCTATGTCTTTCCTTGAATATCTCCAAATTTCAGATCATTTGCAGGTCTGAGTAAAACGTTATGCTAAATCTTCCAACATGTGTCACTGGAGGAACGACGAAACGCACGACACACTTCGGGGCTCTTTTGGCTTATCTTCCACAATGATTCGAACAAAACTCAAAATAAGAAAGTTACACCTCTATGTCTTATCTAATTACTCCAATTGGCTCAACATACGAATTATCATGAATTTAATCGTAACGCCGCTACAATAGCACTACACATCATCTATAACCAACCATACTATAAATCCTAAATCGAAACTCTTAACATCCAACCTATACTTAAACTTGACCAAGTAGTCAATAAACTTATGAAAACTTAAACCGTACCGTACACCAGGCTTGGCTATTACAAATGTTATGTTTAAAGTTTATTCATCGTCATGAAAAATGATATTTTAAGTACAAGTATTTTTCACTGTTGTATGTGATCTGTATATGTATTACTTGTTATCAAGATTATGGTGTGTTGAGTCTTTAGACTCACTAGCTGTGATTAATGTAGGTGATTATGATAATAATATTAATGGAGGTTTTGATGGTTGACTTTGCTGGACTGAAGGTGCTCATAACCCGACAACCGACGCTAGTTTTTCACACTAGTTATGATTTATGATTTTAAATGATGTTAAAGATATTTTTACGACGATTTATTTATGACTAGTTTTGAGAGGTTATAGTATAGGCTATACCTTTCAAATGTTATTTTTAGATTTAGTAAAATGTTGGAAAAGTTTATGCTAAATTAATTCCTTTGGTTTTCAAATTATAGTTAGTTGAATTATTATAAAATGATGTCAAAAATATTTTATGATTTCGCCGAATGCTAAGTGACGTTTGAAAAAAAAAATTCTAGTACTTTTTAAGAAAACGAATAGCAGACGTTTTAATATAAATCAAAGTCTTCTAGTGGATCCTACCCAAGGCGGTAGAAGGGGTGACGTAGGAGCAGTTGAAGTCTCCGAACATCCATAAACATATCTTGTGTATTTAACTGATTAACTATTGTTTTCAAACTGTTTGGATCAGTTAGAGTATCCGTCAGTTCAGTTGTCACCATAATTGAACTGTTGAATGCAAAAACTAATCTACCCTTTTTCGATTATTCAGTTTACATAAGTTAAAACATTTTTTAATATAACATTTTTCTTCACGAATGATTACTTTGAGTTTCTTCCGCTTGGTTTTAACCAAACTCGATTTAATTCATCGGTGTTAATATTCTTAGAACATGAGCTATTGCAGCTCATTGGAAAATATAGTGTTCGAAATGCCTTCGAAGGACACTAGCACACTCGATCCTTCAGATTGCTTTCGAGTTCTTTGCTGCTAAGGAAATGGAGGAACTGATAAAGATGTCTAGAATTTCGAAGTTTATCCTTTAATACACTCACCAGCTCTCGAGCGGTAATATATTACCGCTCGGGCGCCAAACCTTCTGCCCATAAGATGAAAATTTCGTGCACCGGTGCTCGGGAGGTAAGATATTGCCGCTCGAGCGTGAAACATTCTGTCTCTACGCACATTTTCGTCAAAGATTGCTCCAGAAACGTCTCTTCCCTTCATAATCTGAAAAAGTGGTAAACATGAAAGTTGTAACCCTATGTCTTCGCTAGAATCTCCAGCTAGTTTCATGTCATTTGGAGGTCAGAGTAAAATTTTATGCTCAATCAATTAAAATGTGTCATTGTAGTAATAACGATACACACGACACACTTCGGGGCGCTTTTTACTTGTCTTCCACATTAATTTGGACAAAATCCAAAAAATGAAATTTGTAGAATTATATCTTAGCTTTCTAATGGTTGTGGCCTCACATAATTTGGATAAATATTCAAATCATTATACTAAAATCCGTAAAAACTGCCTTATTTTCATCTCATTTCCTATCAACTTCCATTACACTACTTTTACCTATACATCATAATATCACTATTTAGACACATATTCATTCTCAATACACTATTGAAAATCTAGAAATCATTTTCAATCTCAATATAGATATCTCAATTAACATGTAAAGCATAATGAGCTAAATAACAACATAACAAATGACATAAACGCATTATTAATCATTTGCACGAGTAACCGGGCATTACAATTCTCTCATCCTTCAAAGAATTTCGTCCTCGAAATTTGACGTACCATATAATTCAGGATATCTTGGTTGAATTTTGTCTTCTCGCTCCCAAGTTGCTTCTTCGATTGCATGATTACGCCATAATAGTTTCACTAAGGGTATCTCCTTGCCTCGTAACACTTTTGATTTCCTAACGAGGATTTGGACCGGCCGTTCTTCATAGGAGAGATTCGATGCAAGCTCCAATGGTTCATGCTGAAGAACGTGAGATGGATAGGCCAAATACTTCCGTATCAAGGAAACGTGAAAAACGTTGTGAACATTTGACAAATTCTGTGGTAAAACAACTCGGTAGGCTCTGTATCCTATTCTGTCCAAGATTTCAAAAGGACTGATATATCTTGGACTTAATTTTCCTTTCTTACCGAAACGCAAAATGATTTTCAATGGTGATTTTTTTACAAATACATGGTCACCAACATGAAATTCCAATTGATGACGTCGCACATAAGCATAACTTTTCTGTCGGCTATGGGCAGTGTGTATTCTTTCTCTGATCTTGGTTACCAATTCTGCTATCTGTTGTACCAATTCAGGGCCTAATTTCTTTCCCTTATTTCATCCCAATGTACTGGAGATCGACATTTCTACCATATAATGTAGTATAGGTGCCATTTCAATAGTTGACTGATAACTATTGTTATATGTAAACTCAGCCAACAGTAGTTTACTGTCCCAACTGCCTGGAAAATCAATAGTACAGGCCCTCAACATATCTTTTAAGATTTGATTTACTCGTTCTGATTGTCCATAAGTTTGAGAGTGGAATGCTGTAATAAATGCTAATCGAGTTCCCATAGCATGATGTAAACTTTTCCAAAATGCAGAGGTAAATTTGGGATCTCTATCAGATACAATGGACACTGGGATGCCATGAAACCTCGCTATATCTTTGATGTATTCTTCAGGATATTGATTCATCATGTAGGTGGTCTTCACTGGAAGAAAGTTAGCTGATTTTGTGAGTCAATCAACAATAAATCATATAGCATTGAACCCTCTTTGCGTTCTTTGCAAACCAAGGATGAAATCCATCGTAATATGTTCCCATTTCCACTCAGGAATGGATAATTGTTTCAGGAGTCATGCTGGTCTTTGATGTTCAGTCTTGACCTATTGACAAGTTAGACACTGTCCAACAAATTGAGCAATGTCCTTTTTTATATCTGGCAACCAAAATAATGGTTTTAAATCTTTGTACATTTTCGTGACTCCTGGATGAATCGAATTGGGTGTAGCATGAGCATCTATAAGAATGTCAGTTCTTATTATTCCTTGTTTTAGGCACACACAATCTACCTCGATATGTCCACATTCCTTCCCCATTGATCAATTTAAATTTCAAATTTCCTTTTTCCTCATCTTGCTGTCTCAAATGTTGTAATTCATTATCTGCACTTTATTCGGCCTTGATTTTGTCAACAAGTGTTGGTCGAACCATGAGAGATGATATACAGATTGCAGCTCCCTTTGGAAAAATTTCAATATGCAAGTTGTGTAAATCCCATAAGATTTGTTCTTGTACTTGCATTGCGGCAATAGAAATGGATTTTCGACTTAACGCATCTGCAACGACATTGGCTTTACCTGGATGATAATTAATAACACAATCATAATCATTCACTAATTCCAACCAACGTCGTTGTCGCATATTCAGTTATTTTTGCGTGAAGAAATATTTCACACTCTTGTGGTCAGTGTAAATTTCACACCGCTCACCAGACAGATAATGGTGCCGTATTTTTAATGCAAATACCACTGCTGACAGTTCTAAATCATGTATGGGATAGTTCTTTTCATATTCCTTCAATTGTCTTGATGCATAAGCAATCACCTTCCCGTACTGCATTAAGACTTCTCCTAATCCATGTTTTGACGCATCACTGTACACTACAAATCCTCTCGGTCCTTCTGGAAACCCAAGAACCGGTGCTTATATCAATTTTTTCTTTAGCTCTTTGAAACTGTGATCACATGCTTCTTTCCATACAAATTTCACATCTTTTCTTGTCAAAGCAGTTAAGGGTAATGATATTTTTGAGAATCCTGCTATAAAATGCCGGTAATAACCAGCCAATCCAATAAAACTACGTACTTCAGCAATAGTAGTTTTTCGTGGCCAGTTATTAACAGCTTTGATCTTACTTGGATCAACTGAAACGCCTTCTTTGGAGATGATATGACCCAAGAATGCTACTTGTTTAAGCCAAAATTCGCATTTCTTCCATTTGGCATATAGATGTTTATCCTTCAAAGTTTGCAAAACTAGTTTCAGATGTTCTCGATGCTCCTCTACAGTTTGTGAGTAGATGAGAATATCATCTATAAATACAATCACAAACTTGTCTAAAAATGGCTTGAAAATTCTGTTCATCAAATATATAAAAGTTGCTGGTGCATTCGTTAGTCCAAATGGCATTACAAGAAATTCATAATGCTCATACCTGGTTCGAAAGGCAGTCTTTGAGATATCATCTGACTTTAATTTTAGTTGATGATAGCGTGATCGTAAATCAATCTTCGAAATGGTAGTAGCTCCTTGTAATTGATCAAACAAATCATCAATTATGGGGATTGGATATTTATTTTTGATTGTCACTTTGTTCAACTTCCTATAATCAATACATAGACAAAGGGCGTATACCGTCTTTCTTCTTCACAATATAACATGTGCACCCCGCGGTGAAAAGCTCAGTCTAATAAACTCCTTATCAAGTAACTCCTGTAACTGTTCTTTCAATCCATTCATTTCTGTAGGAGCTAAGGATAAGGAACTTTTGAGATCGGATGAGTTCCTGCCACAACATCAATCAAAAATTCGATCTCTCTATCTGGGGGTAAGCCTGTTATATCATCGAGAAATACCTCTGGGAATTCACAAACAACATCTGTATCTTTTAACTAACGAACATGTGGGTCAATGGTTAGAACATATGTTATATATCCTTGACACCCTTGGTCATGCCCCGAGTCCGAAGCGTCGGTGATGTAACGCCCCGAAAATTCGAAAGTATACGCGAACCACATGCATGCAATTATTAAAATCCTTGTGTATTTTAATTAAATGTTTTAATTGCATAAATTAATTATGTTGTGCATATTGACATGTTTAAATATACTTTTCTACATGGTTGCATTAAAATGTATTTTTAAAAGGTTATTCGAGTTGCGATCGAAGAACGAAGACCGAGGGCTGAAAATGTAAAATGATTTTGTTAAATAATTTTTTTTATTTATTTAAAATATGGGTGATGCTTTTTATTAGTTTTGAGGTTTAGAGGTGATTTTATACGCCGGGACGTAAATTTTATCGGTGTTGGTTTTTAACAAAAATACAAACTATTTAGCAACCCGTCCATTTAATTCACAAATTTTTGTATCCAAAATTATTTAAAGATACTAATTAAACTTTAATCAAGCACTATTGGGCCTAAACTTTGTTTATTAGGCCTAAGCCTTAATTGGTGATTTAATTAGTGTTTAAATATATGTAAACCCTCCCCCAAAACCCTACAACTCCCATAACTCACGCCTCCCCACACTCACTAAAGATTCAAAAACCCTCCCCCACCTCAACACACGACACACACATCTACAATAATTGAAGGGAAAAACCGAGAAGCTCTAGGGAATTTAAAGCCAAGGTCTTGCTCCGTTCTTCGACGTCGTCAACGATTTTTCTTGCGTATAAAACGCAAAGGCACGCCATATTCTCCTTTTACGCATCATCACACCATATTACATAATTGTTTATGAAATTGCATGAAAATAAGTTACACAATTCACAATTTTCGTAACTATTCATATGCATGTGTTTAACTATTGAATTTTGGTTCCAAAATCATGATTTAATTTGTGTTAAGGGGCTGCCATGGTTAGGGTATGGATTAAGCATGTTTATACACTAGTTAGGGTCCAAAGAACACAACTAAAACGTTGCACATCATGAGCATAAGAGTAGATGGAACCAGCAGTTATCACATGGGGCTTAAGGGCTCGGTTTTGTGAGTTAAGGGCTTAGCTTGGGTTCGTATGGGACCGAGGCTGAGCTAGGACAAGGTATGAGTCGAGAAAAGAGTCTTAGCCACACTAGGACTCGAGACCAGGGCTGGGGAGGAGTCCTAGCAAGCTAGGACTCCCACCCGAGAGGTGATCAAGGGGCTGTTCATGGTGTTCAGATTGTGCAGGGTTAAAAGGCTCGGCTAGGACGATTCTTTAGGGTCCTAGGAGGGTGGAGGTTGGTCTGGTTCAAGGGATGGCTCGTTGGTTAAGAGGCTACGCAAGAAAACTTAGTCCTAGCATAAGTGGGTTCTCGGCCATGGCTGGTAGCTGATGTATGGCTTCGGTTTTCAACTAGGTTCGAGTCCTATGGGTTCTAAGGGTCCAGGAGGGTTCCTAGGGGGGATGACCACGAGTTGGTGCAGGGTGGCTCGAGGTGGCTCGAGCCAAAGACAGAAACGCGATGGAGGCACTATGGAAGCATCATGTGCGCAGGATGGGCTTCTGTATTCAGGTGGCTGCTGCGTGGCTTAAGGGGCTTGGGTAGGTCTGGGTATGGTCTGGGCGTGATCCAGAGAAGGTTAGGGTCGTGTGGGCTTGGTTGTGGCTCAGCTGGAAGCGTCCTAGTTGGGTTAGGAGTCCTAGAACTGCAAGGAGTCTCACCCACACACACTCACAGATTTGGGGTCGGTTTCCAGCAGGGTTTGGGCAAACCTGGGCTAGGTTTAGGGGCTTAAGCTTTGCCAGTAGGGTCCCTAGGCAGGTTGGCTAGGGTTTGGCTCGAGGTGGCTCGGGCATGGCTTGAGTAAATTAAGAGATGGCTCGGGTGGTTCGATAAGGTGTCTATTTCAAAAATTAAAGAACTAAAATTGAATCCATGGGTCCACGGGGGTGGCTCATGACTTGGAAGGGTAGAATAAATCTTAAAAATGTTATGTTTAAAATTTGGGATCAAAATAATGAGTTTTGGATTTATTCGGGATTTAATCGCCGCACGAAACGCTAATTAACGAGTTAATTGAAAAGCCTAGTTTTAAGTTTTATAAAAGTATGAAAAATTAGGTTTAAGCTTAAATAATTATAAAATTTCTAAGTTTTCAATTTGGGAATTTTATATTAATGTTTGTTTTAATTCGGGATTAAAATGAATTAATACGTTATATTTAAAGATTAATTTAATAGTCGTCGAATTAAGCTAAATAAAAATATGAGAAAATTCGTGTTGGCTTAAATAATTATTTAAGACATGTTAGAGTCAATGAAATTAAGAAAATGTCAAAAACGTGAAATCTTACGTCCAGGGGTAAAACGGTGTTTTTACACCTAGAAAATTAGTAAACGTCATGGCAGTACCCTATTTGCTGTTTTATATGCTAATATGTTTATGTAACATGTTTATGAATTTTTACATGTTGAAATATGATTTTAAATGTCATGGATTATCAAGGATTAAATTGGACAATTAAAAGATATGTTGCATGCTTGGTTTCAAAATAAAAATGATATTATGCATGTTTTTATTAAGTGATGATAACATGTTGAAGGACGTGAAGGGATTGGACTATTACATGTTGGAAATATCGTGAGGGTTAGTGGGAGCCCGACGATCGTGTTTCCTTGGATATGGATACGAATACGAATGCGAATACGTGATATGAATACGAATATGTTAATACGTTGGACAAGGCCCAGTTGAAGGGTGAGAGTGTCGCTGGTGTCCTCGCCGCCCAGTACTGTGGTTTTCTTTATATGGATCCATCGCCCAATACGATCAAGAATACGAGTCACAATCACGATCTGAATTCAACAAACACGAGCATGAATATGAATATGAATATGGACACGAATATGGATATGAATATGAACATGTTTAAGTGCTATGTTTATGTCTTTTGAAAATGTTTTATTGCATCATGAAAATGTTTACGAAAATGTTTAAGTTTAAGTTTATGCATCTTCATGAAAATGATATTTTAAGTACAAGTATTTTTCACTGTTATATGTTAACTCTATTTTGTATTACTTGTTATCAAGAATATGATGCGTTGAGTCTTTAGACTCACTAGGTGTGATTGATGCAGGTGATTTTGATGTTAATGTTTTTAGTGGTCTTGATGGTTGATCTGACTGGACTGAAGGTGCATATAACCCGAGGACCGACGCTAGTTTTCCGCACTAATTATGATTTATGATTTCAAGTTATGTTAAAAATATTTTACGACTTTTTATTCATGTTATGAGTGGTTTTAAGAGATTATAGTATGGACTATACTTTTCAAATGTTATTTTTAGATTTGGTAAAGTAGTTGGTTGTTTTACTTTTAAAATGGTTCCAAAATATTTTATGATTCGGCCGATGCTAAGTGAGGTTTAAAAAAAAAATTCAAGTACATTTTTAGAAAACGAATAAGCAGACGTTTCAGTTGGTATCAGAGCAAAGGTCCTGTAGAGGGTTGTGCCACCATCAGCGCCGGAAAGATCAGTCGTCAAGCCTCAACTTGTAAGTTTGCATGCTTTATATGATTTTATGATGTTACCTGTATAATTATATGAATCATATGTTTACGTCACATGTTTAATAGCTTTATGATAATTTATGATTTATATGCTTCATGATTTTTATACGTGATACGATATGAAATAAGAAATTATTTGATTTCAACGCATGTTGGTTTCTGGTGGAATTGGACTATGTTGATTTGGGTTTTAGTATTGACGTTCTACTTTTTGGGCTATAAGTTAATCGTGAATATTATGAATGCTTTTGGGACATGTAGATTTTCTAAGAAAATATTTATGATTCATGGTTACTAGTTGAATTAATTTTTGCGAATTACTCATAAGAGATATTGATTCGAGGATTTGCAACGACTTTGGGAATAAGAAAATTTATAAATTGGGATTTTAAGTTTTGATGAAAGGTAAGATTGGTTATAGAAATTGATTTTTGGGTGAATAAATTTAAATTATCAAAATTTATGTTATGGGAAACTGTAGAAAGAAATTAAGAATGCCAAGAACTTATGAGTTAATCGATTGATTTTTTTTTTTCGAAATTTGGGACCAATTAGGATGATTTTTGAGGAAAATAATAATTTATTTTGCAATTATTACGGAATTTGAGAATTAGTTTAGCAATACGCGATAATTAAATGGGTTAAATGATAACAATTTTCGATGATTTAGACTTTTAAGAATATTCAGAACCTTGGGATATCTTGGTTTTAGTATTATAAGAAATTTTAATCAAGGTTTTACGGATGAATCGCTATTAGGCTTGAAAAATCTAAGCGTTAGCGGATGCGTTTGGGATTTTAACGTTGAAATATGATAAGTTGATGAATATTTTGGGTATAAAATAAGGAAAGTAATATACGATAAGTATGGTCATCCATCTTTTGATATTGGGCATTGTAAGAAAAATTGAAATTCGAGGTTATGATAGTAATAGCACTAACTCATTTGGATCTTTTTAAGTTGCGATTGAAAATAAGGATTTAGAAGGTAAAATTAATTGGGATCAAGGAGACGTAAGGACGTTCTAGAACTTAAGTTTGATCAGAGTAGCGCAGCGGAAGAGTGGATTTTTGGGATACTAGAACTAAGTCTAAACTTTGGGTTATTAAGGATAAGCGAATTTCGAGAAAGAAATTCAATTTAAGGGGGGAAGATTGTAACGCCCCGAAAATTCGAAAGTCCAAGCCAACCACATGCATGCAATTATTAAAATCCTTGTGTATTTTAATTAAATTTTTTAATTGCATAAATTAATTTGTGCATATTGACATGTTTAAATATGCTTTTCCATATGATTGCATTAAAATATTTTTTTAATAGGTTATTCGAGTTGCGATCGAAGAACGGAGACCGAGGGCTGAAAATGTAAAATGATTTTATTAAATAATTGTTTTTAATTATTTAAAATATGGGTGATGATTTTTATTACTTTTGAAAATAATAGGTTTGGAGGTGATTTTATACGCCGAGACGTAAATTTTATCGGTGTTGGTTTTTAGCAAAAATACAAACTTTTTAGCAACCCGGCCATTTAATTCACAAACATCTGTATCCAAAAGTATTTTAAGATTCTAATTAAACTTTAATCAAGCACTATTGGGCCTAAGCCTTAATTGGTGATTTAATTAGTGTTTAAATATATGTAAACCCTACCCCAAAACCCTACAACTCTCATAACTCACGCCTCCCCACACTCATTAAAGATTCAAAAACCCTTCCCCACCCCAACACAGGACACACACATCTACAATAATTGAAGGGAAAAACCGAGAAGCTCTAGGGAATTCAAAGCCAAGGTCTTGCTCCGTTCTTCGACGTCGTCAACGATTCATATTCTCCTTTTACGAATCATCACACCATATTACATAATTTTTTATGAAATTGCATGAAAATAAGTCACACAATTCATAATTTTCGTAACTATTCATATGCATGTGTTTAACTCTTGAATTTTGGTTCCAAAATCATGATTTAATTTGTGTTAAGGGGCTGCCATGGTTAGGGTATGGATTAAGCATGTTTATACACTAGTTAGGGTCCAAAGAACACAACTAAAACGTTGCACATCATGAGCATAACAGTAGATGGAACCAGCAGTTATCACATGGGGCTTGAGGGCTCGGTTTTGTGAGTTAAGGGCTTGGCTTGGGTTTGTATGGGACCGAGGCTGAGCTAGGACCAGGTATGAGTCGAGAAGAGAGTCTTAGCCACGTTAGGACTCGAGACCAGGGCTGGGGAGGAGTCCTAGCAAGCTAGGACTCCCACCCGAGAGGTGATCAAGGGGCTGTGCATGGTGTTCAGCATTTGCAGGGTTAAAAGGCTCGGCCAGGGGGATCTAGGCTGGGCTAGGGCAATTCTTTAGGGTCCTAGGAGGGTGCAGGTTGGTCTAGTTCAAGGGATGGCTCGTTGGTTAAGAGGCTACGCAAGAAAACTTAGAGTCCTAGCATTAGTGGGTTCTCGGCCATGGCTGGTAGCTGATGTAAGGCTTCGATTTTCAACTAGGTTCGAGTCCTATGGGTTCTAAGGGTCCAGGAGGGTTCATAGGGGGGATGACCACGAGTTGGTGCAGGGTGGCTTGAGGTGGCTCTAGCCAAACACAGAAACGCGAAGGAGGCACTATGGAAGCATAATGTGCGCAGGATGGGCTTCTGTATTCAGGTGGCTGCTGCATGGCTTAAGGAGCTTGGATAGGTCTGGGTATGGTCTGGGCGTGATCCAGAGAAGGTTAGGGTCATGTGGGCTCGGTGGTGGCTCAGCTGGAAGCGTCCTAGTTGGGTTAGGAGTCCTAGAAGTCCAAGGAGTCTCACCCACAGACACTCATAGATTTGGGGTAGGTTTCCAGCAGGGTTTGGGCAAGCCTGGGCTAGGTTTAGGGGCTCAGGCTTTGCCAGTAGGGTCCCTAGACGGGTTGGCTAGGGTTTGGCTCGAGGTGGCTTGGGCGTGGCTCGAGTAAATTGGGAGATGGCTCGGGTGGTTTGATAAGGTGTCTATTTCAAAAATTAAAGAACTAAAATTTAATCCATTGGTCCACGGGTGTGGCTCATGACTTGGAAGGGTAGAATAAATCTTAAAAATGTTATGTTTAAAATTTGGGATCAAAATAATGAGTTTTGGATTTATTCGGGATTTAATCGCCGCACGAAATGCTAATTAACGAGTTAATTGAAAAGCCTAGTTTTAAGTTTTATAAAATTATGAAAAATTATGTTTAGGCTTAAATAATTATTAAAAGTCTAAGTTTTCAATTTGGGAATTTTATATTAATGTTTGGTTTAATTCGGGATTAAAATTAATTAATACGTTTTATTTAATGATTAATTTAAAAGTCATTGAATTAAGCTAAATAAAAATATGAGAAAATTCATGTAGGCTTAAATAATTATTTAGGACATGTTAGAGTCAATGAAATTAAGAAAATGTCAAAAACATGAAATTTTACGTCCAGGGGTAAAACGGTGTTTTTACACCTAGAAAATTAGTAAACGTCATGGCAGTACCCTATTTGCTGTTTTATATGCTAATATGTTTATGTAACATGTTTATGAATTTTTACATGTTGAAATATGATTTTAAATGTCATGGATTATCAAGGATTAAATTGGACAATTAAAAGATATGTTGCATGCTTGATTTAAAAATAAAAATGATATTATGCATGTTTTTATTAAGTGATGATAACATGTTGAAGGACGTGAAGGGATTGTGACTACTACATGTTGGAAATATCGTGAGGAGTGGGAGCCCGACGATCGTGTTTCCTTGGATATGGATACGAATACGAATGCGAATACGTGATATGAATACGAATATGTTAATACGTTGGCCAAGGCCCAGTTGAAGGGTGAGAGTGTCGCTGGTGTCCCCGCCGCTTAGTACTGTGGTTTTCTTTAGATGGATCCATCGCCCAATACGATCAAGAATACGAGTCACAATCACAATCTGAATTCAACAAACACGAGCATGAATATGAATATGAATATGGACACGAATATGGATATGAATATGAACATGTTTAAGTGCTATGTTTATGTCTTTTGAAAATGTTTTTATGCATCATGAAAATGTTTACGAAAATGTTTAAGTTTAAGTTTATGCATCTTCATGAAAATGATATTTTAAGTACAAGTATTTTTCACTGTTATATGTTAACTGTATTATGTATTACTTGTTATCAAGAATATGATGTGTTGAGTCTTTAGACTCACTAGGTGTGATTGATGCAGGTGATTTTGATGTTAATGTTTTTAGTGGTCTTGATGGTTGATCTGACTGGACTGAAGGAGCATATAACCCGAGGATCGACGCTAATTTTCCGCACTAATTATGATTTATGATTTCAAGTTATGTTAAAAATATTTTACGACTTTTTATTCATGTTATGAGTGGTTTTTGAGAGGTTATAGTATGGGCTATACTTTTAAAATGTTATTTTTAGATTTGGTTAAGTACTTGGTTGTTTTACTTTTAAAATGGTTCTAAAATATTTTGTGATTCGGCCGATACTAAGTGAGGTTTTAAAAAAAAATTCTAGTACATTTTAAGAAAACGAATAAGTAGACGTTTCAGGTGACATCCGGCATTGTTTAATTACTTGAAAACAATTAAGCCTCGTATCAAAACAAACCAGTCTTTTTCATAAATAGAATATTGTCTTACAATGACAAAAGAATAAACTTTTACATCACAGTTTGCAGAAGCTAAACAAAAGAAAAGGAGTACAATTCTCGATTTTCTGATCTCGAAATCTGATCACCATCCCCAGAACGCTTCTTGCTCCTCCTCGTTTACTTGTTCTTCAGTTTTATCCGAAATTTGTAAGGGGTGAGTGTTTTGGGAAACACTCAGCAAGTGGGGGTCGATCGATTTTCAATGATACATATAGATCTTAATCTTTAAACAGTTCTTTAACAATCTTTCAAATCTTATTACTTTTAACTCATCATAACAAAAACGAATCGAACAAAAGACAAAGTTTTTTTTAGATGATTCGAAATAGTTCAAAAGAAAATCAGATAACTTCAGACAAAACAGACACAACACTGTTACTCATCTCATTTCCATGGTCAAATTGTCCCCAATATGTTAGTTCTCTAAGAGGTGAGGCCAGAACTCGGTTTTATACCCACCGGTGGGGGCCGGACAGAAATGGTTTTATACCCACCATTGGGGCCAAACGGAATCACAATTGTCGTCCCATTTCAAATCCGAATTGTAACAGTGTACACATAATTTGAAGACAATGGACAGAACTCATCAGATTTTTATCGAACTTAACTTATCAGATTTCTCAGAATTCAGATTTTTAGACAGACACAGCGGAATCAAATGGATTCGAAGCATAGAAGAAACATATAATCGACCGAAATTTTAAACAAACAGATAGCAATTTTCGAAAAGAAGGACACACTTACATGTATGTCATATTATGTATAACAAAGTTTAAAAATACAAAAATTATACGTAACAAAAGCCCACTTACAGATTTCTTGTACAAAGCTTTCTCTTGAAATTTCGGCTGCAATTCGGCGCAACTCTAACAAACACTGTCTTCCGTTGGGCAGCACTTCGACACGAAAAAAAAAACAACTCTGGACTGCACGAAATATTTCCTCCTTCTTCCTTGACTTCGGCCGAGACTTGTGGGGGTGAGGGGAACCGAAATTTGAGAGGTATTGTGGTGTGTTTTTTCTCAACCAAGTGAGTGGTATTTATAGGCAAACAAAGACCTTCCAGCTAGCCCTCTTTGGTTTACCACTTGGGCTCCAAGAAAGGATTTAAATGTGATTATTATGGTGGTCAAAGTAATGCCAAGCACCAAGAGTCATTCTTGCATAATAAAGATGTCCTAACCTTTAGCTCCTCCCGCAGCTCCTTCATGGGTTTACGCAAAGGTCATTTCTTGCATGCTTAATTTGTCCAAACCTTTAGCTCAACTTATAGCTCCCTTTTTGGTCTTGTTAGGACAAGTTTGGTTGAGCTTCTTTGAGCTGAGGGATCAAGTCCTTGAGCTGGGGTTTTACTCCTCCCGTGACAATACTTCGATAGATACGGTTACTTGCAGCTTGGCTTCATGTAGAGTTAATCTCCGAGCTTTGAAGCTATTTCCTTGAGTTAAGTTAGATTATTTGCTCCAGTTCGATTTTCCGTGTTCTCACATCCCTCCCTCCTTATTGAATATTTTGTTCTTGAAACTTGCATTAGCTTGATCTTTCGAATAGACGAGGGTATTGTGATTGCATTTTCTCTTCAAGCTCCCAGGTTGCCTCTCTTTCTGTATGATTTTACCACTGTACCTTGACATAGGGTATTGTCCGATTCCTCTACACTTGGTCTTTCGAGTCCACTATTCGGGTAGGGACTTCTTCGTATTTGAGTTCTTCATTGAGGTTTCCTTCAATCATCAATGGTGCAACTTTGAGAATGTGACTAAGGTCTAGAACATATTTTCTCAGCTGTGAGATGTGGAATATGTTATGTATTCTGGACATGTCAGGGGGCAAAGCTAGACGGTAGGCTAAGGTTCCTACCTTCTCCAGAATCTCGAACGGTCCCACATACCTTGGATTTAATTTTCCGGATTTACTGAACCAAACTACTCCCTTCATAGGAGAGACCTTGACATAAGCTTTTTCACCAATCTCTAACTCTAACGGTCTTCTTTTCATATCTGCCCAGCTCTTTTGTCTATCTTGAGCTGCTTTGAGTCTTTCTTTGATTATGACTAATTTGTCCACGGTTATTTGAACAAGTTCTGGTCCGGTAACAGCTTTTTCTCTTACTTCGTCCCAATATAGGGCGACCTACACTTTCTCCCATACAAAGCCTCATACGGAGCCATCTCGATGCTACTATGATAGCTGTTGTTATAGGCGAATTCGATCAGGGGCAACTGTTCACTCCAATTTCCAGAAAAAAATCCAACGCACATGCCTTCAGCATATCCTCGAGGATTTGAATTGTTCGTTCGGTTTGGCCATCCGTCTGAGGATGATAGGCCGTACTGAGAGTAACCTTGGTTCCCATAGCCTTTTGGAAGCTTTTCCAAAATCTCGATACAAATCTTGGATCTCTGTCAGACAGTATGCTTGTCGGGACTCCGTGTAGTCTCACTATGTTGTCCATGTACAAGGTAGCAAGTTTATCCGGGATGTAAGTCATCCGCACCGGTAAGAAATGTGCAGACTTAGTCAATCTGTCAACGATTACCCAGATTCCATCATGACCTTGCCTTGATCTTGGTAGTCCGACTACAAAGTCCATGGAGATGTTATCCCACTTCCATTTTGGTATTTCCAATGGCTATAAAAGCCCTCCAGGCCGTTGGTGTTCTGCCTTGACTTGTTGACAGGTTAGGCACTTGGAAACAAAGACATCCATGTCTTTCTTCATTCCGTTCCACCAGTAATTATTCTTCAAGTCTCTATACATTTTGGTACTTCCTGGATGTACTGAGAATCTTGACTTATGTGCCTCGGCCATTACTTCTTCTCGAATTCCGTCGATGTCTGGCACATACAATCGTTCTTTCATCCAGAGTATACCATTTTCATCAATTTGAAATTCTGGAACTTTTCCTTCTTGGATTTGTTCTTTCATTTTAAGGACGGAGGTGTCTTGACTCTGCTTCAATTTGATGGTCTCTCGGAGGCCTGGTTGTACTGATAGTGAAGATAGCTCACCTTTCCAAGGATCCTTCGACTCAACGCATCTGCCACCTTATTTGCCTTACCCGGATGATAATTGATTGACAGGTCATAGTCCTTGAGGAGTTCCATCCACCTTCTTTGTCTCATATTTAATTCCGTTTGAGTGAAAATATACTTGAGGCTCTGGTGATCGGTAAACACCTCACATTTTACTCCATAAAGATAGTGCCTCCAAATTTTCAGCGCAAATACTACTGCGGCTAACTCTAGATCATGTGTGGGGTAATTTTGTTCATACGGTTTCAATTGCCGTGAGGCATAAGCAATTACCTGACCTTTTTGCATAAGCACACACCCTAATCCTCCCTTTGAAGCGTCACTGTATACAGTGAAACTTTTACCGTCCTTGGTAAGAACTAGTATTGGTGTGGATGCAAGTTTTGTCTTCAGAGTTTCAAAACTTTTTTCACATGCTTCATTCCAAATGAATTTCAAATTTTTCTGAGTAAGTTTGGTGAGTGGAATGGCTATAGAAGAAAATACTTCCACAAATTTTCTATAGTAGCCTGTTAATCCCAGAAAACTTCTTACTTCAGTCACTGTCCTTGGTTGTGGCCAATCCTTGATTGCCTCCACCTTCTTAGGGCCTATTGACACCCCTAATTCTGAAATTATATGACCTAGGAATGCCACACTTTTTAACCAAAATTCACACTTCTTGAATTTGCATGTAGTTCCTTTTCTCGCAGTGTCTGCAAAGTGAGACGCAGATGTTCTCTGTGTTCTTCTACATTTGGTGAGTACACAAGGATATCATCTATAAAAACAACCACAAAATTGTCGAGGTATGGTTTAAATACCCGATTCATCAGGTCCATGAATGCTGCAGGAGCATTTGTTAGGCCAAAAGGCATTACTGTGAATTCGTAATGTCCATATCTCGTCTTGAACGCAGTTTTAGGGATATCTTCGGCTTTGACCTTCAACTGGTGGTAACCAGATCTCAGATCTAGTTTTGAGAAAACTTTAGCTCCTTTTAGCTGATCGAAAAGATCATCTATTCCCTGGAGTGGTACTTATTCCTTATGATGATCTTGTTTAACTCCCGGTAGTCAATACATAGTCTCATGCTTCCGTCCTTTTTCTTCACGAATAGCACTGGGACTCCCCACGGGGATGCACTAGGACGAACCTGATTTTTGTCCAGTAACTCCTGAAGTTGTTTTTTTAACTCCTTCAATTCTGCTGGAGCCATTCGGTATGGTGCCTTTGATATGGGTACAGCTCCAGGGACCGAGTTGATTTCAAATTCTACTTCTCTATCTGGTATCTCACCCGGTAACTTTTCGGGAAAAACATCTGGAAATTCTTGAACAATCGGTATATCTTCCATCTTTGGAATCTCCTCTCTTTTGACTTCATTGATCATTGCCAGATAAATTTCTTCTCCTCCTTTTATGGCTTTCCAGGCTTGTGAGGCAGATAATAGAGATTTTCTTTCTTTGGATTTTCGTGATATATGATTTCCTCTTTAGTTGGAGTCTGAAGTCTGATATTTTTCCTTTGACAGTCTACTATGGCATGGTTTTTAGCTAACCAATCCATTCCAAAAATGATGTCAAACTCAACCATATTGAGTTGAATCAATTCCGCTTCAAACGTTTGTTTGTTGATACAAATCTTACAGTTTTGATGCACTTTGTGTGTCTCGATTATTTTACTTGCCGGTGTTGTCACTCTTAATGGTTCACTAAGAATATTATGTTCGAGTTTAAGCTTCTTAGCAAATCTTCTAGACATAAACGAGTGCGAAGCACCACAATCAAACAAAGTATATGCAGGTATGTCATTGAGTAGTATAGTACCCGCTACCACCTCGTTGGTGTTATCAGCTTCGTCTTGGGTGATTGCATACACCCTAGCATTGATCTTGTTCTCATTTTGCTTTCTGGGTCCTGCCCCTTTATCTTTGTTTTCCAGACATTCTTTAATTCGATGACCCACTTGTCCACAGTTAAAACATGCACATGTCTTCCGATAACATTCCCCGGTATGATACTGTTTACAGGTGTCGCACCACCTCCCTTCCCTGTTGCCAGTATTGCCAGAACTTCTTTGGGAAGGCCCACCTGAATAATTTGGTTTCTTAAACTTGGGACCATTCTGAGTAGGTTGATTGACCATTGGTCTTTTGTTCTTGTTCTCTTTCTTGCGACGTTTGATATCTGTTTCTGCGTTCATTGCAGCGCCCATCAAATCCGCAAAACTGTTTGGCCTGAATACTGCCAATGTTGACTGGATCCGGCTGTTGAGTCCTTTTTTAAAGCAATGCATTTTTAAAGTTTCATCCGACAAGATCGTTGGGACTTAGGTTCCCAGATCATTGAATCTCGAAGTGTATTCCATTACCGTCATGTCTGTGGTCTGCTTGAAGTTCTCAAATTTGCTTTACTTCTGCAGATGAAATTCGGCTGGGTAGTATTGTTTCAAAAACTCCCTCTCAAAATTTTTCCACGTGATCTCTTCTACTTCAGCTAGAGATGCTGACACAGTTTCCCACCATTTTCGCGCTCTGTCCTCCAGAAATGGTGTCACAGCCTCTACTCTCAATTCTTCAGGTACCTCAAGTAGGTGTAGTTTTGATTCGACATTTTTGAGCCAGTTGTGGCTGACTTCTAGATCTGGGTTCCCATCGAAAGTTGGAACTCGATTTCTTCTTAGAGATTCATTATGGTACTTAATCCCACGCGGTTGTGGTTCTTGGGGTGGTTGGATGGCGTTGGCCAATGGATTCACGAACCCTTGCAACGTCGCAGCTACAATAGTTGTTATTGCCATCATATCTTCCTGACTGAGATTCACTCTGGGTGATGCTGGTGGTGGATTTTCGTTTTGGTTGGCGCCACGAGGGTTACAATTGTTTCGGGGTGGTCTGCCAGCCATATCCTATAAACATATATTTTATTAATTTATTCACCATGATGTAAAATCAAAATAATTTCATTAAATTTTGAAATTCATACAATCAAAAGTTTCAAAACAAATGATTAATTAAATAATTCTGAATACAACCAATGCCTAATCTAGAGTTCTCTCTCTACTCATCTATATCTTCTCCGTCTCCTTCGGCCTCGTTAATTTCTTCTTCCATCGGGTTTTCTTCTAGTTGTCCCATGAGTTCTTCCAAGTTGACCATTTCATTTTGTAGGTGCTCAATGTAATTTTGAAGTTGTGTGTTGTGGTGATCAATGTTGTTTACTTGATCCTATAGTTCTTGTATTGTTGATTGGCTTGCTTTTTCATCGATTTCTTGTTCATCGATCCGTTCCTGAAGACGGCGATGAGTTTTGAAAAGGCTCTCATTCTGGATTTGGAGCGTAAAAATCATATCTTGCGCTTTTTTCAACTCTTGCTTGGTGATTTTGTGCTGACGCTCCGACTCTAGATGATAAGCGGCGTAACGTCTAACATCTTCGCGTAGTTTCTTCTCTTCCACTCTGGCCTCACGAAGATCCTCCATCATACATACGTTATTCCCATCCAACTGGTAGTTATCTCTTTCGAGTTTTTCATTTTTTTCTTTTAGTGTTTTAATTTCTAACTCCTTTTCCTGAAGTTGATTTTGAAGTTCATTTATAATGCTTTGGAGATCTGTACTGGTTTCCTAAAAAAAACATTTTTATAGATAAGATACTCGTCAAATTTTAATTATGCAATAGAAAGATAATAGCAAGTTTCAAAATAATTACACATAATATTTTCCCAGTCACAAGTTTACTACAATCCAGACACTTTATTATAATGCTAATTTAATCGAACATTTCTATGATGTCGCTGTCACTGGCACTGTCGTCTCCGGCCACTTCCATCGGTGCTACCTCCTCTTCCTCCATGTTCTCTATCACCAAATGTAGGTAGTTATTCTGATCTTGAAGTCTTTCTATGGTGCCGTGGAGCTTTGAAATGTATCGATCCTGCTTGGCGCTGAACTCTTCATGGCGTTGACGCACCTGAGCAGCACGTCCCCGCTCTATCTCTACTCTCTCCAGCAAATCCCCGTTGAGTGAAGCTAAATGCGCGATGCGAGCTGAATCAGTCGGTATCTGTAGAAGCTGGCTCTCAGCCAAGTCCAAATGATGTGTCAATCGCTGTACGTCAATCTCAAGTATGTGTTTGATTTCACTAAGCTCCTGCTTTTCCAATTTTTCTTTAGCCAGTTGCGCTTTCAAAGTCGCAATCTCTCTATTCTGGTTATCTATCGTAAGCTGACGCATGCGAAGGGCAGCCTGAGCGCGAGTGCGTGGAGCAGCCATTTCCTAGGATAAAATGGAAGTAAAGCATCAGAATCTTATAAAGGATAGAAAGGCACAAATAACAAAGTTGTCGTGGAAAATTTTCGAAACTTAGGATTTTCGGAACAATTGAAGGGATAGCCTTTCGAGTTTCTCAAGGAAAATGTTCAGAAGGGGTGGATGCTGGATTTAGATAGGATTGCACTATGCTTTTGCCAAAATTTGACTTCGTCAAATTTTGTCTGTCAAAATCCCAGCGGGATTATGAACCTGGCGGCTTTGATACCACTTAAATGTCACGCCCCGAGTTCAAAGCGTCAGTGACATCCGGCATTTCTTAATTACTTGAAAACAATTAAGCCTCGTATCAAAACAAACTAGTCTTTTTCATAAATAGAATATTGTCTTACAATGACAAAAGAATAAACTTTTACATCACATTTTGCAGAAGCTAAACAAAAGAAAAGGAGTACAATTCTCGATTTTCTGATCTCGAAATCTGATCACCATCCCCAGAACGCTTCTTGCTCCTCCTCGTTTACTTGCTCTTCAGTTTTATCCGAAATTTGTAAGAGGTGAGTGTTTTGGGAAACACTAAGCAAGTGGGGGGTCGATGGATTTTCAATGATACATATAGATCTTAATCTTTAAACAGTTCTTTAACAATCTTTCAAATCTTATTACTTTAAACTCATCATAATAGAAACGAATCGAACAAAAGACAGTTTTTTTAGATGATTCGAAATAGTTCAGAAGCAAATCAGATAACTTCAGACAGAACAGACACAACACTGTTACTCATCACATTTCCATGGTCAAATTGTCCCCAATACGTTAGTCCTCTAAGGGGTGAGGCCAGAACTCGGTTTTATACCCACCGGTGGGGGCCAGACAGAAATGGTTTTATACCCACCATTGGGGGCCAAACGGAATCACAATTTTCGTCCCATTTCAATTCCGAATTGTAACAGTGTACACAGAATTTGAAGACAACGGACATAACTCATCAGATTTTTATCGACAGAACTTATCAGATTTCTCAGAATTAAGATTTTTAGACAGACACAATGGAATCAAAGGGATTCGAAGCATAGAAGAAACATATTGTAAAGGCCTAAAATCCTTACTTGGAAATTTGCGGAAAATTTAAAAATAAATGCTGAACTGAGGTCCTCGGGTCCTACTACTGCCGACTCGAGCCTGCTCACTGGTCCCCGCCCTCGGCCCCGGCATCATCAGAACCTACAACAATCAAGTCTAGTGAGTCTAAAGACTCAACATGCATATATCGTAAATAACGAGTAAATACTATAGTAAAATTTCATGGAATAAAAATGTCGTGTCATGAGGCATATCGTAAAAGTGTCGTGTCATGATTAATTATAATACGTGCATAACTGAACTGAAAATATCATGGTAAAAAATGTTTGCTCCTTGGAGCCCTGTACTGAAATAGCCTGTAATAATTTTCCTGGTGAGAGGTATACGCAAGTGGCCCCTGCACTGAAACTGATCGGTAACTGGCGACCGGATAATAAAATGCTCCCATGACCGGTAACTGGCGGCCGGATAAAATAGTAAACGTCTGATCAAACTGTAGCCACAGTATACTGGGTGAAACAAACTCAACTGACCGGTAACTGGCGACCGGATTTAGTAATAATCCCATGATAGTGAAATGGCCACAAGCAATATCGTATAATCTCAAAAATGAACATTTTATATATTTATGCACGTAATATAATTAAATGGCACAATTAAATATCCTGTAATAATTTACTGCTTGGATTGGATCGCTCCCAGGCTCGCTGCAACCTAAATATGTCATGAAAAATATGCAATAGATTTATGGGACCAAACTATGCAATAACATTCTAAAATGTGACAATTACGCCTACCGACTTCGTATTTAATCATGACTCCGAACCAACCCGATCCAACACTGAACCGTCATCTAGTCATGATTAAAATACGCCTAAAATAATAAAATAATGCTCCTAAAATGGTGAGGGCCGAAATCTAGGTGAATGGAGGCCAAAACATGAAACGCTCTTTCGAGAGTCAATTTTACACATCGCACCGTAAATTCTCGTACGACCTCAAAAAATGATCCGAATGATGAACGGTCAAAACCATGACCTTCCCAACTCATTGAGGCACTGTCCAGTCCAAGTCCATAGGCTAAAAGCCAACCGAGAACTCGAACGAGCCACCGAACCGACACAGCAAGTTGCTGTCCCAAAAATACAGCAACCGTGCTTGGTTTGCTTGCGTCGTTTGCAAGGCTAATGGCCATTAGGGCTTGAACCACCGACCAAAACCTCTTACCAACATCCCAAGGAATGATTTGAACCATGGCTAGGGGCCCTAGGCCAGCCACAATCCTCACCGATTCCAGCAACCAACCAAAAACTCCTACCGAGGACATTCATGCGTGCGTGTGTGGTGTTGTGCTTTCGCTTGCTGTCTCGTCTCGTTCTAGTGGTCATTTGATTGACCATGGCACTGATCTAGACATCTTGGGGCATGGTATGAACCGTGGCTAAGGGCCATAGGCCAACCAAGATCCACACCAAACCAACCAAATCGAACGCATCTATGCTGTAAAAATGAAGAAGCCGAATGTGGGGGAGGGGCTGTTCTAGCGTTTTATGTAAAAACTGATTAGCCATTGACCAAGACACCAAAAGGGTGACTTAGTCACGTCTTAGACATGCTAGGGAAGTGATCTAATCATGGCTATAGGCCCCTAGGGCAGCCAAAATCCGATCTATTCCCTTATGACCGCAACATCAGATTTTCGAACACAAATGGAGTTGCTGTCATTTTCGAATTTTCAGCAAGGAATGGGGGCTGAAACAATGGATTAAGTGATCCTAATCCATCTAGAACATGTCTAGATTTTGCCTTGGGAGCCTGGAATCGAGCCAACCACCTGAAGGTACAAAAACAAGCAAAAACCGTGAAGCTGCCATCATGAAATTCGAAAATTCTGCATGTGAAGTTTTCTGAAAATGCTGAGGTATTTCGGTTTTTGCTTAATAAAACATTGATCATGTAATGAAAATAATTGATATTAGGACTTGATTGAAGAGTCAAGGAAGAATATATGCATGCCTGGTTTCGTTTGAAAGAAAAACGAAAAGAAGAGACGATCCGGCGCGGAGGAGTGGTGCGATCTAGCTTTCTTGTCTACCTTGCTCGATTTCTCTCCTTTTAAAAGCTATGAACCTCACGATTTTTTTCTTCTCAAATACACTCTGAATTCGTTGGAGAGGGGAGGATAATATTGGTTAGGGGAGTGAGGGAGTGGTTGCCATATAATGGGGAACAAGCAAGACCAAGTCTACTAGTTTTGAAATTTGAATTGTGGTTGCTATCAAATGATATGTTGGATGATTCTAGAATGCAAGTGGCCGAACATGCAAGGCTAGGACTAGGTTAGGATAATGCTCAATAATTAATTAATTAAGGTGGACTAATAATAAAAGAAAGATTAGCATGTTAACAGCAAAAAGAATGGGTCAAAAGGGTGATGAGTTGGCATGGTAATGGTCTAGACATCTAAGGTGGCCGAAAATTCACTAATAAATGGAGGGAAAATGTTGATTATCTAGTAAATCAATAACCCTTAAAAGCCTCACTAATCCTTTAATTAATTTAGTGAATTAAACACTTAATTATTGGAACTTAAATGAACTTATTTCCTACTCACCTCAAGTAATTAAATTAAATCCCCAAACCTCCTTATTAACTTAAATGAACTTACTTGCTAGCTAAAATAAATCCTGGAAATGTTTCTCGAATCTTAAATTCTATCTCAAAACTCCAACTCCTGTCCGGCCTGACTGAAATAACTGAAATGGTAAAAATCAAACTACTGCATGAAATAATAAAATAATTAACTTTAAATACTCATGCAACAAAAATCATTTTTAATTTAAATACTAGAATTATGCATGGTTTATACGTAGTCTAGGTTACGGGTTCTACACATATAATCGATCGAAATTTTAAACAAACAGATAGCAATTTTCGAAAAGAATGACACACTTACATGTATGTCATATTATGTATAACAAAGTTTAAAAATACAAAAGGTAAACGTAACAAAAGCCCACTTACAGATTTCTTGTACAAAGCTTTCTCTTGAAATTTCGGCAGCACTTCAGCGCAACTCTAACAAACACTGTCTTCCGTCGGGTAGCACTTTGACACGAAAAAAAACAACTCTGGACTGCACGAAAATATTTCCTCCTTCTTCCTTGACTTCGGCTGAGACTTGTGGGTGTGAGGGGAACCGAAATTTGAGAGGTATTGTGGTGTGCTTTTCTCAACCAAGTGAGTGGTATTTATAGGCAAACAAAGACCTTCCACCTAGACCTCTTTGGTCGACCACTTGGGCTCCAAGAAAGGATTTAAATGTGATTATTATGGTGGTCAAAGTAATGCCAAGCACCAAGAGTCATTCTTGCATAATAAAGATGTCCTAACCTTTAGCTCCTCCCGCAGCTTCTTCATGGGTTCACGCAAAGGTCATTTGTTGCATACTTAATTTGTCCAAACCTTTAGCTCAACTTATAGCTCCCTTTTTGGTCTTGTTAGGACAAGCTTGGTTGAGCTTCTTCGAGCTGAGGGATCAAGTCCTTGAGCTGGGGTTTTACTCCTCCCGTGACAATACTTCGATGGATGCGGTTACTTGCAGCTTGGCTTTATGTAGAGTTAATCTCCGAGCTTTGAAGCTATTTTCTTGAGTTAAGTTAGATGATTTGCTCCAGTTCGATTTTCCGGGTTCTCACATCCTTTCTGTAGTAATTTACATGCCTTTATACATGAGATTATCGGAAGAGGTAACGATAAACATGTAGTTGTTACTGTGAATGGTTCAGCTCCTAGTGGCGCAAACTTGATCATTTTCATGCCATAGTCAATCGTAACTCTATACTTCGATAGCCAATCCATTCCCAGTATCACAACAAAATCTGTCAATTTCAGAACTATCAAATTAGCATATATCTAATGGCCTTGGACATATATTGGACACCCTCGCACAATCTGATGTGTCTATAATTCTTGCCCAGAAGGTAAAGATACGGCGAGTTGTGTCTCTAATGTACTTGTTGTAATTCTCAGTCTCCTTACAAACGATTCCCAAATAAAAGAATGCGTGACTCCTTGAATCTAGTAAAAAAATCGCAGTGATACAAGAAATCAAGAACATACCCGTAATCATCGGTGTGTCCGCATCCACTTCCTCTTTGGTCATCGAGAAAATGTGTCCATGTACTTTATCGAATCTTCCTGGACAATTTCTGGCGAGATGCCTTGACTTTTTGCAACGATAACAAACATTTGTACCTTGCATACATTGCCCGCCATGGGTTTTGCCACATTTAGGACAAGGTGGTCTGTTCTGTTCCTTATGTGGAGGGGGACCTTTGTCACAGGGTTCCTGTGGTTGAGTACCTTTGCTATTGGTCCTTTTGCCTTGTCCTGTTCCTTGGCTCTTTTGAAAGTGATGCTGCCTTCGCTGTTGCCTGTCTCTGTCAATGTCTTGTTCATCCTGTTTGCCATAAGTGCTCTTTCCACTATCTCCCCGTATGTAACAACTTTCGACATTCGTACATCTTTTTTAATTTCAGAGCGAAATCCTCGTATGAAGTGTTTCCCCTTACTTGTGTCATCCTTTGCAATATATGGTACATATTGGACTCCAGCCTCAAAATGTTGTATATATTCAGTCATTGACATGGTTGTTTGCTTTAAATGAGGAAATCGCTGGCTTTCTTGGCTCATACATCTTTGCTAAAATATATTTGTTGTAAAATGTGGACTTAAATGCATCTCATTTCAATTGTATCGCAGGTAATGCAAATTTTGCACTCTCACACCATATTCTTGCATGTTTTGTTAACATAAAGATGGCACAAGTTACTTTGTCAGCATCTTCCATATGAAGGTAGGAGAATATGGACTCCAATGACTTAATCCATTCTTCTGCTATTTTTGGATCGGTGGTTCCCATGAATTCAGGAGGATTCAGACGTCGAAAGCGATCATATACATCTGTCTGAACAGGCACATGTCTGTGTACTATTGATTGTGCTTGTGCCTGCTCATGAGTAATCCGTTGCATTTCAAGTAATTGTTGTATCTACTCCCCGTGAACTTTCGCTTGTTGTTGGAGCAGCTGAGCAAAATCTTCTATACGTCGTGGAGCACTGCCTTCACCCTCGGCTGCAGGGGCCTTGCCCTTAGATGACTCTCTTTCATGTACTTTGCGTTTAGGTGGCATCATCGTTTATCCTACTTGTAGGACACGTAGAAGCACATAACTTAGAATAAACTATGGGATACAAAGATACTTACTTTTCGAGTTCCCCATGTATGGATGAAGTGCTGTGTCTTCCCTCTCGAAGAACCATGGACTCTGATATCAACTAAAATGTCACACCCTTTTTCTATACCTGACATGATTAATGATGCTAATACTTGTAAACAAAATAGGGTTTGAATGATATATCTATATTGTGAAGCAATTCAAACAAGGGGCATCAATTTGACGGTTTATAAAAAAATTTGGCATGATGTCCCAACATTTTGTATAAGCCAACAACCCAAACAAAATATCTATACATACATATAATCATACTCAAGTATACACTGTATCGTTATACATATACTCATAAACGTCGTGAAACTTGTTTCAAATCCTGACATAAAATTCACTATAATACATATGCAGAAGCTTATACAATAAGACGTCCAGATTCTTGTCAAGGTAAGGCACGTCACAAGCATCCATTCGCGAATCGACATCCTATGTATCTCCATTACCTGATCTTGTAATACATGAGCTACGTGAGTTTATAAAACTCAATAAGTTGGCATTTATACATATAATTATGCGTCGAAGGAACATACATATCAAGTCGTGATCAACAATGAACCTTTAAACAATGCCATATCATAGCATATATTCATGTTCATTTTTGTACTTGAGCCTCATTAGTTGACCTGTACTACTGTGCTTGCTTTATTATATAGTTACTACTGTGTTGGATGTCAGGGAACACCTTTGACAACCCCACGCCCCATGAACATATATTGTCCAAGAGGTTTGGTGGACTTAAAAGCACCCATGATGTCAACAAGCTCTGTATCATATAAAAATCAGTCTTTTTCCTTTCATGTTCATGACATAGCACTCATCTTTAATATTCATAAGTTCCTTTCATATTAATACATAAAAATAGAATATGGTGCTATGTTTTCATCAATAAACATACTAACAATGTACATATAGCAATAATCAATGGGAAGCATTTGAAATCATAATATTACTCATGTATTACTTCAAGAACCTGCCAACTTACAGTCCAAACTTAAGATCGCTGGTTTGAGACGATGTTTTTTGTTCCTATACTGTCAAATATATCAATAGTTTAGTTACTATGTCTATACTAGATAAAATTTACTCCTCTACATGTATAACAACCAAAAGAGATGAAAACTTACACCCTTACGAAGTTTTTGTGATGCAGAACTAATTTCTTACTTCAAAATGATGAAGAAAAGGATGAAAAAAGCTTTTAAAGGAAGTTTTCTTGGATTGCTTTTGAGTTCTTTGCTGCTATGGAAAGGGAGGAACTGATAAAGATATCTAGAATTTCGAAGTTTATCCTTGAATACACACACCGGCGCTCGGGCGGTAATATATTACCGCTTGGGCGCCAAACATTCTGTAATGCCCGAGATTTTTATTCTGTTAACCTGAGATTATTGATTATGAATTGATGTGATTATAGACGGAAAGGATTAGACCAGGAAATACAAAAGAAGACATGTTATGTGCGAGGACTGAACCCCTCGCGCATATGCGCGACCAAGCAGGGCGCATATGCGCGAGGCAGGCAGAGAACCTCGCGCATATGCGCGACCAGGATGCGCGCATATGCGCGAGCATTGCAGAGAACCTCGCGCATATGCGCGAAGAGAGGACGCGCGTATGCATGAGCAGAGGAAAGCTTGAATGCCGAGACAGAGTGTCTCGCGCATATGCACCGGAGGAGGTCGCGCATATGCGCGAGACGTGCTACACAAAGAGAGAGCCACCTATCCTTGCCATGCATGATATATATATCAAAATGTAATTTCCTTCAAACCTCAAGGAAGAACCGAGAGCTTCTCCAGGGGAATTGTCATGCTTTTGTATAGTAGAATTTGATTACGCAAGATCTGACCGTCAGGATTTCAATTCGACTTCAGTACCGTGCTCCTCTCAACAAGAACTTCAACTGGACGTAAGTTTTATTATGTACTTGTATGATTTGAAAATATGATATGGAAGAATTCCTGATATGACTGATATTATGTGTTCCTGAGATTGTTGTAAGCGCATAATTGAAACCGGATCGAAGAACGGATACCGTATGAAATTTTTATCATATTCAGATTGAATTTGATTGAGATTATACAGATTTGATATTAGATTGAGTTTGTTATCGATTATGAGTTATGATTGGTATCTGTTGATATTTGTATTGCTGGGTATATCGAGATTGTGCGATTATGCCGTCGAAACAGAATTAGATTGAGTTCTAATTATATCCAGTATTGATTGGGTTGTATATTGATATTGTACTCCTCAATATTGTCATTTCCATATTGAGTATTGACAGGCTTTGAATTCAAGACTTCGACTTGATCAGATTGATCTACGAAAAGAAAGGTATAAATCAATGTCGAACCGGGAAGATATGACTCGAGTTAGATCTGACTTGAGTTTCCCAAAACCACATACTGTATTTTATTGCATTGATGTTTGCAATTTATGAGATTAATATGCTTAGTCTATTGATTTATAGCAGAGCATGTATTGAGTCATGGACGGATGTGCCTAGTCATTGGCTGAGGTGCCATGTCTCTGGCGGATGTGCCAAGACACTGGATGTTTGTTTTATATCGATGTTGCTTAGGAGCAGATCGACTTCTATTGCTGAGATTCGATATAGTGTGCCAATGTCCAGGAACCGGGATCCCAAGATTAGAGAAGAGTCGAGTCAGAGATTATGAGTCGAGAGTTGATTTACAGTTTTATATCGATTCATGTCTTTCAGATTGTGATACATGTTATTGATAATTGTTCCATGCTTTTATATATGTTTATATGATTGCATGTATACGTTGTTTATACTGGGAATATATTTCTCACCGGAGTTATCCGGCTGTTGTTGTGTTTGTATATGTGCATGACAACAGGTGGGACAGGATCAGGGTCGAGAAGAGGATGAGAGATCAAGATTAGCGTGGAGATCCGGACTTAGAAGTAGATTTGATTTTCAGCACTTGATGTAGTTGTGGAACACTAGTTGATCTGAACATATGTTGTACAAGACTTGTATTTTACTTTCGATGTTTATATCAGATTAATTATCATATGTTGCGCACTCATGTATTTAAAAAAAAATTTAGACTCAGATTAATTAACTGATCGTAATGATGATTAAGAAAATGAATTAGGTTCGGGTCCCCACAGCAGGTGGTATCAGAGCAGTAGGTTCCTTACTGGAATAGAAGCTAGTGAGCGAGGTAGATTGAATTTTTCTTTCCGGCTTTTGAAATGCTAGCATTACTGCATGTTTTACTGCTTTAAATACATGTTTACCTGTATATCTGATTTGACTGGAAACATGTGTTATTGAGAATAAATCAGAACCGATTATTGATCAGCAGTAAGATGATCAAAGGAGGACTGAAACAGATTTGTTGTATTTTGTTACTAATCCTTTTGATAATCTGATATGCCTCAACAAAGAATCCCAGAACAGGGTAGTACTTCGACTAATCCGATGGATGTGACAGCGACACCGATGGAGACACTTTTGAAGAGATTTCAGTCGTGTAAACCGCTGACTCTGAAAGGCACTGAGACTTCAGTTGACTGTGAAAGTTGGTTAGATGATATAGAAATGCTGTTTGATTCATTGGATTATATAGATGAGCGTAGAATTCGACTGATTGGGCACCAGTTGCATGATGTTGCGAAGAACTGGTGGCTCACGACGAAGAGGGCTTTGGAGCATAGAGGTACAGTTGTTACTTGGAAAATCTTTAAGACTGAATTTTATCAAATATTTTTCCCAGTATCATACGGGAAAGACAAGAGGGCAGAGTTTGTAATCTGGGACAGGGTCAGTTGAATATAGAAGAATATGTGGCCAATTTCTCTACCTTGTTGCGATTTGCTCCGCACGTTGCTGAGAATGATGAAGCTGTTGCTGATCAGTTTATCAATGGGCTGAATCCAGAGATCTTTACATTGGTAAACACTGGAAGACCGAATAATTTTGTTGATGCCCTAAACAGAGCAAAAGGAGCTGAAGCTGGCCTGATTAGGCAGAAAAGAGCTTCGTATGTTCCTCCGGTACCGAAACAGCAACAAAATTCTACTCCATTCCAACAACCCCCTCCCAGATTTGAGAGAGACAGTAGCAGTAGCGGAAAGAAAGACTATTTAAAAGCCCGAGGAAAACAGTTCAAGAAGCCAGGGAGCATTTCATCTAGCTCCAATGGTTCCTGACAGAGCCAGAGTTATACAGGGGCTTATTGCAGAACATGTGGTGGAAAACATCCTACCGAGCAATGCCAAGTAGTATTTGGTAGTTACCGCATCTGAAGACATTAGGGAAATTTTGCTAGAGTGTATCTACAGCGAGGTTCCCAAGGATCCCAGGGAGCAGAATCATCTGGATCAGTGGCACAGACTGATAAACGATCATCTGCTGTTCTCTCTTTCCAGCCACCGACTACTACTCAGTCACAGCAGAGGCCAGGAGGAAGCCAGACTGTTAGCCAGCCTCTGAGACAGCAGGCCAGAGTATTTGCTTTGACTGTAGAACATGCACAGGAAGCACCAGATGATGTTGTTGCAAGTAACTGTTCTTTATGTGGTTATCCTGCTTACGTATTGATTGATACGGGTGCATCCCATACATTTATTTCTTAGCGATTTGCATTGATTCATGCATTGCATGTTGAGTCATTATCTGTTGTAGTATCTGTCTCTTCACCTTTGGAGAGAGGTCTTATATCAGTTAATTCTGTGAAACATTGTATGCTACAGTATGACAGGCATGAGATTGAGTTAGATTGTATTGTGCTTGGGTTGTCTGATTTTGACAGCATTATTGGTATCGATACGGTGACAAAGTACAGAGCTACCGTAGATTGTTTCCAGAAGATTGTGAGATTCAGACCTGAGATGGCTGATGAATGGAAATTTTACGGTAAGGGTTCTCGAGCTAGAATTCCTTTGATATCTGCGTTATCTATGACTCGATTATTACCGAAAGGAGCAGAGGGGCTCCTTGTGTATTCAGTAGACGTACTGAAATCGAGCCCATCATTGGCTGATTTTCCAGTGGTATGTGAGTTTGCTGATGTCTTCCCAGATGAGATTCCGGGTTCGCCTCGAGTTCGAGAGATAGACTTCAGCATTGAATTGGTACCAGGTACAGTTCCGATTTCTAGAGCTTTGTACAGAATGTCACCGATTGAATTGAAAGAACTGAAAGATCAGCTAGAAGATTTATTGGCCAAGGGTTACATCAGACCGAGTGTTTCTCTTTGAGGTGCTCCAGTACTGTTTGTGAGAAAGAAGGAAGGTTCAATGAGACTCTGCATTGACTATCGGCAACTGAATAAGGCTATGATAAAGAATAAATATCCTTTGCCTCTTATAGATGATTTATTTGATCAGTTGCAGGCTTCTTCTATCAATTCCAAGATAGATCTGAGATCTGGATATCATCAGCTTAGAGTCAGAGATTCTGATATCTCGAAGACAGCTTTCACAACCAGGTATGGCCATTATGAGTTTATTGTCATGCCGTTTGGTTTAACCAATACTTCAGCTGTAAGAATTATGAATATTATTACTATTATTATGGCTATTTTTATTATTATTATTAACTATTATGAAGTGAAAAACATTGAAAAAACATGATTGCAAAATATTGAAAAAACATGAGTGCAAAACATTGACAAAACATGAGTGCGAAACATTGAAAATCAAATGTGCCAAACTTTTGACTAAAATAAATAAAATATATTAAAGTATGCATTAAATTGTGGAAATTGTTTTCAAATTTTGTCTATAAATAGATGTATTGATTTTGAGGGAAATCACACCAAAACCTCTCCATTTAGAGCAAGCTTGAAGTATGAAATCTTCAACCTTTCTTGAAGTGAAATTTAGGAGCAAGAATTTTGTTATATTCCTGGAAATTCGTCCCATCACTCCTGCCTCAGAATCCGATCTCACCGTTCATAATACACTTTCAAATGTTCTAAACATCATATCCAAATTTCAGCCTCATCCAACGGTTTAATTTCTGGAAAACGTATCTGCAAGAATACTGCTCGGAATTCAAGCGAATTTAGCAATCTTACGGATTTTCGGACGTTAACTTCCAGCTTGTTTCTTCAATAATTTAGGAGCACCTTTCAGTAAGTGGGCTTATGTTTTAAAGTATTTAAGTATGTTTTTGAAAATTCGATCTACCTGATATATTCCTTCGATTTGATATATGAATATTTCGTTCCGAAAAATTGTTAAGCATGTTTAAATCAATTTCAAGTGCATGTTCTTTTCGTTTCAAAATTATGTTGTCTTCGTTTCATGTTATATTCTAATATATGTTCTTAAACACTATTTTGGTGTATTCTAAGAATTATGTTTAAAGACACTGTTATGACTCAAGTTAGAAATGGTAAAAAAGGAAAATTTTACTAAAACATGATAAGTTATGACAAGTTTATGGCCCTGATGCGGTGGGTAATAATAACCGATATATGGCCTCACCCCTTAAAGGAATTACATATAGCGGACTGATCAGTAACACCATGGATAATAAGATGAAATAACAGTGTAATACGAATAATATATATGTCTATATGCATATGATAAATTATGTTTGCTCATTGTTAATATCATGTCTTGACTTTTGTTATGAATTATTATTGTGACATGAAATTCATTTAATATTTACATAAATATATATAAGTTATGTCATGTCTATCATTTTGTTTAATTATTGTCCCGACATTTGTTGAGACACGGCAAATTTCGAATTGTTAAGATCTATATATGGATATCCTTGTGTTATTATAATCGATAGGCCCCCACTTGCTGAGTATTTCACAAAATACTCACCCTTACACCTCTCACTCCCAGATAAGAATGAAAAACAAGTTGAAGAAGAAGAGCAAATGCATTTCTGGGGATGGTAACAAGGTTTCAGTTGATCAAGACTTACTTTGGAATTTGGCTATCTTTTATTTTTACGTTGTTTGCTTCCGCACTCGTTTGTTAAGTTGATTACGTTGTAAAGACAATGTATGTTTTATGAAAAGGACTGGTTTGGTTGTACACTGTACTACGAGGCTTGTTGAATTACGATTGAATAATCGTAAAACAACGTCGGATGTCAATTCACCCCGGTATAGGGACGTGACATTTAAGTGGTATCAGAGCCCTCCAGGTTCATAATCCGGCTGGGAAATTTCCATAGGAAATTTGACAAAGTCAGTTTTTAGCAAGACCCTAGCGACTTCCTACCAATGAACAATATTCACTATTCTTATCGTGACATCTGAAAATCGCAAAATTATATTGTTGAAAGCATCCAAAATCACGTTTTGCCATTTTTGGTAATAATCGTGAATATCATAACTCCTTGTTCTAAGCCTTTCCATTTGTTTTATTTCAGGAAATGGCTCCCCATACTCGTGCTGAAATACCCAAACGTATGCGTGAACTCGCCCTTAGCGACCACGAAATTGCGATGACACATCTTAGAGCCCAACTTTACGAGGAACAACAAAAATATCATGAACAATTGTTCGCCAAAGACTTGGTATATGAAAACTTGAAGAAGGAAAAACAAGAACTAGAAGATATCAAAGACCATCTTCAGGCTGACCTGCAAAGGTTTGCTTATTATCTTAACTCAGAAGAAAAACAGCACGAAATGACCAAGAACAAACTAGAGGCTTCCCAAACAATAGCCCTTGAAATGGATGGATTACACCAACGAATATTAGAGGAATCCCAAGCACTACAGTCTCAGATTCAACAAATGTTGCTAATGGAAAAACAACGTCGTCAGCAAGATGAGGCAACCATTCAAGAACTGCAAAATTCGGTGCAGAATTTGACTATGCAAAATGAACAATTACAGAATCATGTTCATCATCTTGAGGATGCCATCATTATGGCATTGGAGCCGGAAGTAGAACCGGTAGAAGAACATATGGAAGACGAAATACTAGGAGATGGCGAGATTTTAGATGATTGAGTATTTAGTGTCGTGATTATTTGTAATAAGGATTTATAATCCATTTCCTTTCTTTTGTACTTCTTATCTTTGCACTTCTGAAAACTTTGATTTGTATTGCTTTTCCTTTTCATTGGAATCAATAAAAAAGTTATTTGATATATTCCTTGATTGATTTCATATTTGAGATAATCTTCAATATTTTTGTACTTAATTATTCAAACCTCTTAGAAATTCTCATGCGTGTAGGAAATGGCAGAGAGACCCCATCGTAGCAACCGCAACCCGCGATATGCCAATCGCAACAATGATTGCAACAACAATAACAACGAAGATACACCACCACCAGCAAGAGTTGGCCTTAGAAGAGAAGATTTAATGGCCATAACAACCATTGTGGCAACAACCCTCCAAGGAATGAGCAATTTAAATACCAACACTAATCAGCCACCACCACCGAATGGAATCAAACACCATTATGAATCTCTTCGGAGGAATCGAGTCCCAACGTTTGACGGCAACCCTGACCCAGAAGTTGGTCAAGGCTGGCTCAAAAATATTGAGACACAGCTCCAATTGCTCGAAGTGCCAAATGAACTAAAAGTGACTGTGGTGACACCATTCCTAGAATAAAAGGCGGCCAAATGGTGGGAGACAATCTCAGCAAATATGATAGAAGTCGGACCAATCACATGGCAAAGGTTTCGAGAAGCATTCTTGAAACAATACTATCCAGCAGAGTTGAGATTAAAATTGTTGAGTGAATTCGAGAGTTTTACTCAAACCTCGGATATGTCTGTTGTGGAGTACACTTCTAAATTCAGACTAGCATTGCCACCGGATATGTCAAGGATTCATAATGTGTTTCATGTTTCACAATTGAGGAAATTTATCCCGAATCCAAATCATGTTCTTGAAACTGGACCACTTCCGATAGAAGGAAATCTGAATGAAAAGCTAAGATATGAAGAAGTTCCAATTAAAATTTTGGACACCAAAGAACAAGTGCTAAGGCGACGCAACATTTCCTATGTCAAGATATAGTGGTCTAATCATACCGAATGAGAAGGTACTTGGGAACTAAAAGAAAAGATGTTCAAGCAATATCCATGACTTTTTGAAAATCAAGAAAACTCAAGTTTCAGGGATGAAACTTCCGATAAGAAGGGAGGAATGTAAGAATTATGAATATTATTACTATTATTATGGCTATTATTATTATTATTATTATTATTATTATTATTATTATTAACTATTATGAAGTACAAAACATTTAAAAACATGATTGCAAAATATTGAAAAAACATGAGTGCAAAACATTGACGAAACATGAGTGCAAAACATTGAAAATCAAATGTGCCAAAATTTTAACTAAAATAAATAAAATATATTAAATATGCATCAAAATGTGGAAATTGTTTTCAAATTTTGCCTATAAATAGATGTATTGAGTTTGAGGGAAATCACACCAAAACCTTTCCATTTAGAGCAAGCTTGAAGTTTGAAACCATCAACCTTTCTTGAAGTGAAATTTAGGAGCAAGAATTCTGTTATATTTCTGGAAATTCGTCTCATCACTCTCGACCTCAGAATCTGATCTCCAACGTTCATAATACACTATTAAATGGTCTAAACATCATATCCAAATTTTAGCCTCATCCAACGGTTCAATTTCTTGGAAACGTATCTGCAAAATACTGCTCGGAATTCAAGCGAATTTAGCAATCTTACGGATTTTCGGACGTTAACTTCCAGCTTGTTTCTTCCATAATTTAGGAGCTTCTTTCAGTAAGTGGGTTTATGTTTTAAAGTATTTAAGTATGTTTTCGAAAATTCGATCGACATGATATATTCCTTCGATTTGATATATGAATATTTCGTTTCGAAAAATTGTTAAGCATGTTTAAATCAATTTCAAGTGCATGTTCCTTTCGTTTCAAAATTATGTTGTCTTCGTTTCATGTTATATTCTAATATATGTTCTTAAACACCAATTTGGTGTATTTTAAGAATTATGTTTAAAGACACTGTTATGACTCAAGTTAGAAATGGTAAAAAAGGAAAATTTTCCTAAAACATGATAAGTTATGAAAAGTTTATGGCCCTGATGCGGTGGGTAATAATAGCCGATATATGGCCTCACCCCTTAGAGGATTTACATATAGCGGACTGATCAGTAACACCATGGATAATAAGATGAAATAACAGTGTAATACGAATAATATATATATCTATATGCATATGATAAGTTATGTTTGCTCATTGTTAATATCATGTCTTGACTTTTGTTATGAATTATTATTGTGACATGAAATTCATTTAATATTTACATAAATATATATAAGTTATGTCATGTCTATCATTTTGTCTAATTATTGTCCCGACGTTTGTTGAGACACGGCAAATTTCGAATTGTTAAGATCTATATATGGATATCCTTGTGTTATTATAATCGATAGGCCCCCACTTGCTGAGTATTTCACAAAATACTCACCCTTACACCTCTCACTCCCAGATAAGAATGAAAAACAAGTTGAAGAAGAAGAGCAAATCCATTTCTGAGGATGGTAACAAGGTTTCAGTTGATCAAGACTTACTTTGGAATTTGGCTATCTTTTATTTTTACGTTGTTCGCTTCCGCACTCGTTTGTTAAGTTGATTACGTTGTAAAGACAATGTATGTTTTATGAAAAGGACTGGTTTGGTTGTACACTGTACTACGAGGCTTGTTGAATTACGATTGAATAATCGTAAAACAACGCCGGATGTCAACTCACCCCGGTATCGGGACGTGACACTAGCCGTATTTATGGGTTTGATGAATTGTGTATTTCAGAAATATCTTGATGATTTTGTGATTATTTTTATCCATAATATTCTGATTTATTCCAAGAATATGATTGATCATGCTGAGCATTTGAGAAGTGTGTTGAGAATTTTGAGGGCTGAGAAATTATATGCCAAGTTGTCGAAATGTGAATTCTGGTTGAAGCAAGTTATATTTTTGGGACGTATTATATCTGTAAACGGTATTTCTGTTGATCCTAGCAAAGTTGAAGTAGTGATCAGTTGGCCTAGACCAACATCAGTGCCAGAGATACGCAGTTTTATGGGTTTGGCAGGATATTATCGTCGATTTATTAAAGATTTCTCGAGCATTGCTAAGCCTATTACTCAATTGACTCAGAAGAATGCACCATTTGTTTGGTCTGAAGAGTGTGAGTCCAGTTTTCTGGAGTTGAAGAAAAGATTAACCAGTGCTCCTGTATTGACTATCCCGTCAGGTATTGGTGATTTTTTCGTTTATTGTGATGCTTCTCACAGAGGATTAGGCTGTGTTTTGATGCAGGGAATACATGTCGAAGCCTATGCCTCGAGACAACTGAAGCCACATGAGTCTCGCTACTCAATTCATGATCTTGAATTGGCAGCCATCATATTTGCACTGAAGATATGGCGACATTATCTATACGGTGAGAAGTTTGAGATTTATTCTGATCACAAGAGTCTGAAATATCTGCTTTCACAGTCAGAATTTAATATGAGGCAACGAAGAGGGCTTGATTTATTGAAAGATTTGGATTGTTAAATCAAATACTATCCAGGGAAGTCTAATGCAGCAGCTGATGCGCTGAGTCGAAAGGTATGTTCCTTATCCTTATCGACGATTGGTGTTTCGAATTTAATAGAGGATTGCTGTCTTTCTGGATTGATATTTGAGATAGATTGTCAATCGTTGAGACTATATAATGTTCAAGTTGAACCAGAACTGATTTTGAGAATTAAAGACGCTCAGAAAATTGATCAAAATGTTCAGAACTCGATATCGATGGTCAGAGCAGGGCATCGATCAGAATATCAGGTACGTGATGATGTACTATATGTGAATAATCTTCTTTTTGTGCCAGATGTTTCAGATTTGAAACGACAGATATTGTCAGAAGCGCACAATACTCGATTCAGTAATCATCCTGGTGGCAGAAAGATGTATAATAATTTGAAAAGACAGTTTTGGTGGAAACAGATGAAGGCAGATATTGCAGAGTTTGTATCCAAATGTCTGAATTGCCAACAGGTAAAAGCAGAAAGAAAGAAACCAGGAGGTTTGTTACATAGCTTGTCTATTCCTGAATGGAAATGGGATCACATTTCTATGGATTTTGTTACAAAGCTACCACGTTCCTCCCGAGGTTGTGATGCGATGTGGGTTGTGATTGACAGGTTAACCAAATCAACATGTCTTATTCCGTACAAGATGACGTACAGACATGACTAGATGGCAGAGATTTATGTCAGAGAAGTGGTCAGATTGCATGGACTGCCGAAGTCGATTGTATCAGACCGTGATCCTCGATTTACTTCACACTTTTGGCACAGTTTGCAGCAAGCTCTAGGTACTAAATTGCACTTGAGTACTGTATATCATCCACAGACTGACGGACAGTCAGAGCGGACTATCCAGACATTGGAAGATATGCTTAGAGCTGTAGTGCTAGATTTTGGCACTAGTTGGCAAGATTCTTTGCCACTTTGTGAATTTTCGTACAACAACAGCTATCAGACAAGTATAGATATGGATCCATTTGAAGCGTTGTACGGCATGAAATGCAGATCCCCTCTTTATTGGGATGATATTTCTGAGGTACCTGAGATCGGGCCTGGTATGATACGAGATATGACAGAGAAAGTGAAGCTGATTCAGAAAAGAATTAAAACAGCTCAAGACAGACAGGCCAAATATGCCAATGTTCATCGTCGACCGTAGGTATTTGAGGCAGGAGAGAGTATTTCTGAAGATTTATCCTTTCAGAGGCGTTGTCAGATTTTGCAAGAAAAGGAAGTTGTCTCCACGATATATCGGTACTTATGAGATTCTCGAGAAGATAGGATATCGCGCCTATCGACTAGCTTTACCTCCATCTCTATCTGAAATACATGATGTCTTTCATGTATCTTTATTGCGGAAATATATTCCTGATGCATCTCATATTCTTCAGCCAGACGAGGCAGAACTTGATGAGACACTGAGTTATTTTGAGAAGCCGATCTAGATCCTTGATCGTAAAGAAAAGCAGCTCAGAACGAAGACTATTCCGCTTGTGAAAGTTCAGTGGAGTCATCATGGCATTGAAGAAGCTACCTGGGAGACCGAGTCAGATATTAGACAGAGGTTCCCCGAGTTATTTCATTGATGTGAGTCTCTTTATTTAGCTTCTGTATATCTCCTTCTTGTATCTGATTTAATATTTGATTTGATTGCATGTGATTTCGGGGACGAAATCAGATCTTAGAGGGGGAGAAATTTAATGCCCGAGATTTTTATTCTGTTAACTTGAGATTATTGATTATGAATTAATGTGATTATAGACGGAAAGGATCAAACGGGGAAAGACAATAGAAGACATGTTATGTGCGAGGACTGAACCCCTCGCGCATATGCGCGACCGAGCAGGGCGCATATTCGCGAGGCAGGCAGAGAACCTCGCGCATATGCGTGACCAGGATGCGCGCAGCGCGAATAGAGGACGCTCATATGCGCGAGCAGAGGAAAGCTTGAATGCCGAGACAGAGTGTCTCGCGCATATACGCCGGAGGAGTCGCGCATATGCGCGAGACGTGCTGCACAAAGAGAGAGCCACCTATCCTTGCCATGAATGATATATATATATCAAAATTTCATTTCCTTCGAACCTCAGCAAGGAAGAACCGAGAGCTTCTCCAGGGGAATTGTCAAGCTTTTGTATACTAGAATTTGATTACGCAAGATCTGACCGTCAGGATTTCAATCCGACTTCAGTACCGTGCTCTTCTCGACAAGAACTTCAACTGGACGTAAGTTTTATAATGTTCTTGTATGATTTAAAAATATGATATAGAAGAAATCCTGATATGACTGATATTATATGTTCCTGAGATTGTTGTAATCGTATAGTTGAAATCGGATCAAAGAACGGATACTGTATGAAATTGTTATCATATTCAGATTGAATTTGATTGAGATTATACAGATTTGATATCAGATTGAGTTTGTTATCGATTATGAGTTATGATTGGTATCTGTTGATATTTGTATTGTTGGGTATATCGAGAATGTGCAATTATGCTGTCGAAACAGAATTAGATTGAGTTCTGATTATATCCAGTATTGATTGGGTTATATATTTATATTGTACTCCATAATATTGTCATTTCCAGATTGAGTATTGACAGGCTTTGAATTCAAAACTTCGACTTGATCATATTGATATACGAAAAGAAAGGTATAAATCAATGTCGAACCGGGAAGATACGAATCGAGTTAGATCTGACTTGAGTTTCCAAAAACCACATACTGTATTTTATTGCATTGATGTTTGCAATTTATGAGATTGATATGCTTAGTCTATTGATTTATAGCAGAGCATGTATTGAGTCATGGGCGGATGTACCTAGTCATTGGCTGAGGTGCCAAGTCTCTGGTGGATGTGCCAAGACACTGGATGTTTGGTTTATATCGATGTTGCTTAGGATCAGATCGACTTCTATTGCTGAGATTCGATAGAGTATGTCAATGTCCAGGAACAAGGATCCCTAGATTAGAGAAGAGTCGAGTCAGAGATTATGAGTCAAGAGTTGATTTACAGTTTTATATCGATTCATGTCTTTCAGATTGTGATACATGTTATTGATAACTGTTTCATGCTTTTATATCTGTTTATATGATTGCATGTATACGTTGTTTATACTGGAAATATATTTCTCACCGGAGTTATACGGCTGTTGTTGTGTTTGTATGTGTGCATGACAACAGGTGGGACAAGATCAGGGTCGAGAAGAGGATGAGAGATCAAGATTAGCGTGGAGATCTGGACTTAGAAGTAGATTTGTTTTTCAATACTTGATGTAGTTGTGGAACACTAGTTGATCTGAACATATGTTGTACAAGACTTGTACTTTACTTTCGATGTTTATCTCAGATTAATTATGTAGAACCCGTAAATCAGTAGACGTATAAGCCATGCATAATTCTAGATTTCTAAATTTAATTGACTTCATTGCATAATTATTTTTAATGCATTTCTTTGAAGTTAATTATTTTATTATTTCAGGTCAGTAGTTTGATTTTTAGCATTTCAGTTATTTCAGTGAGGCCGGACTGGAGTCGGAGTTTTGAGATAGAATTTAAGATCCTAGAAAATATTTCCAGAAGTTAATTTAGCTAGCAAGTAAGTTCATTTAAGTTAGAAAGGGAGGTTTGAGGATTTAATTTAATTATTTGAGGTGATTAAGAAATAAGCTCATTTAAGTTGCATAATTAAGGGGTTAGCTCACCAAATTAATTAAAGGATTAGTAAAGTTTTTAAGGGTTATTAATTCACTAGATAATTATTTTTCCCTTCCTTTTATTTAGTGAATTTCTGCCACCCCCTTAGACTATTAAACAATTCATTTGCCTTGCAACCTTTGACCCTTTCTTGTATTTAATTAGGAAGATAATTCTTTGATCTTTCTAGCACCATTTAATGATCTAATTAGCATTATCCTATCCTAGTCTAGCATGTAAAAATCGGCCATCACCGTTCTAGAAACACCCAACATAGACTTGATATCAAACAACCATTCAAAATTCAAAAAAAAAAGGGAGACTTGGTCATACATTGAACCCCTTTATTATTGGATCTCCCCCTCACTCTCCTAACCATCATTCCCCCTCCCTCATTCACGAAATTCAGAGAATTTTTCAGTAGAAAAACCGTGGGAATTCAGTAGGAAGCAAGGGAGGAAAATCGAGAGTAAAGAAAACAAGAGAAGCGCTCCACCTCCTCCGTGCCGCGTCGTCGTCGTTTCGTTCGTTTTCTTTCGAAACGAAACCAGGCATGTCTAGATTTCTTTCAAACCTCAATCAAGTCATATTATCATTTATTTTTCAGTACATGATCATGTTTATTCAAGCAAAAACTGAGATACATGTCAAAATATTTTGAAACAACACATGCAGAATTTCGATTTTCCTTGGCAAGCTTCACGTTTTTCTTGGTTTGTGAGTTTCAGGTGATTGGTTCGACTCCAGGCTCCCAAGGCGACTTATATACATGTAATAGGATTCATTAGGACCACATTTGTCCATTGGTTTCACCCCATTCTCGCTGGAAAGCAAAAGAAATGACAGCAACACCATTTGTGTCCCTTTTTGAGTTCGAAAATTTCAGTTTCCTGTCATGAGGGTTTAATCTGATCTTGGCTGCCCTAAGGGCTCTTAGCCATGGTTAGATCACTCCACTAGCATGTCTATGACGTGACTAAGTCGCCCTTTTGGTGGCTTGGTCCATGGTGCATCGGTTTTAATCAAATCAACAAGAACAGCCCCTTTCCCCATTCGGCTTCTTCATTGGTTCAGCATATGTTTTCGGTTTTTGGTTGCTTGGTATGGATCTTGGTTGGCCTATGGCCCTTATCCATGGTTCATACCATGCCCCTATATGTCTAGATTGTGCCATGGTCAATCAAATGGCCACTGGAACGACGCAAGACATCGATCTAAGCAAAACACTACACACGCATGCACGTTGGTTCTCGGTTGGAGTTTCGGTTGAGTTATGGTGTGATGCGGATTGTGGCTGGCCTAAGGCCCTTAGCCATGGTTTGAATCATTCCTTGGGATTTTTGTAAGAGTCTTTGGTCAGTGGTTCACGCCCCAATGGCCAGTAGTCTCGAAAACAACACAAGTTACACGATTGTACAGTTGCTGGAAAATTACAACAAGTTGCTTTGTCGGTTCGGTGGCTCGTTTGAGTTCTTGGTTGGCTTTTAGCCCATGGCTTTGGACTGGACAATGCCTCATTGAGTTAGGAAGGTCATGTTTTTGACCGTTTGTCATTCGGATCATTTTTGAGGTCGTACGAGAATTTACGGTGCGATGTGCCAAATTGACTCTCGAAAGAGCGTTTCGTGTTTTGGCCTCCATTCCACCTAGATTTCGACCCTATCATTTTAGGAGCATTATTTTATGATTTTTCAGCGTATTTTAATCATGACTATACGTCGGTTCGGTGTCGGTTCAGGTTGGTTCGGAGTCATGACTAAATACGAAGTCATTAGGCGTCATAGTCGCATCTTTTGAACGTAAATTGCATAGTTGGTCAAGTTTAAGCTATTGCATATTTTTCATAGCACAGTTAGGTTGCAGCGAGCCTGGGGACGATCCAATCCAATCCAGTTGGTAAAATTACGGGACATGTTCATAATGCCAGTTAATTATTTTACGTGCATTAAAACAGAAAATGATTATTTTTGAGATTTATGCGATATGGCTTGTGGTTCATTCACTATGTGGGAGTGTTATTTTTTACGGTCGCCAGTGACCGATCAGTTCAGTATGGTACCACCCGGTCGCCAGTGACCAGCCAGCTCAGTTCAGTTTCAGCCTCCTCGGTAGCCAGTTACCGATCAGTTCAGCTTAGTGCAGTGGCCACAGGCGTAAAACATAATCTCAACAGAAAATTTTATCAGTTATTTCAGTACAGGCTCCAAGGAGCAAACATTTTTTTTCTGTGATTATCAGTTCAGTTATGCACGTATTATAATTGCTCAGTACAGATTATTTTCAGCATGCCTCAGGACAGGATATGTTAACTCATGCATATTTTAATTCATAATTTTACTCGTTACCTGTGATATATGCATGCTGAGTCTTTAGGCTCACTAGACTTGATTGTTGTAGGTACTATTGAGGCCATGGCCCAGGGCGGGGACCAGTGAGCCAGCTTGGGTCGGCAGTAGTGGCACCCGAGGACCTCAGAGCAGCAGTTGTTATTTTATTCCGCAAACATTTTATCAGTCGTTGGATATTTTTAAATTGTTATTTTTGGCAAACTTTATTTTCTTCCGCTGCAATATTTTGAAATATTGAACTTGATTCACCAGTGATTTTATGAATGAGGCCATTTAAGTTCTTTTAAAAGAAAATTTTTAATTTTCCGCAAATTTTCAAGCAAGAAGTTACAGGGCCTCTGCAATTGGTATCAGAGCGGTGGTTCTGTATAGGGTTTCACTACTACTGACCGCGAGAAGCTCACGAAGCCACGTCTTCGGTCTGTAAGTTTTTCAGTTCAGCATTTTGTTCAGCATTTTAGTTAAAGCATGAATTAATTTGTCTGCATGCTTCCAGATTTTCAGTATTTCAGTGTTCATTTAAAATAAATTATGGAATTATGCATGTTAGTTACGTATGGGTTATGTTGGAACAGTATGCCCCATAGACGCATTTTAGAGCGCAACAGAGAGGAGGAGCCTCGCCGAGAGGACAGGGAGGAGCGTAGACCGGAGGGAGACCTACCACCTCCTCCACCACCCCCACCGGACATGAGTGCCCAGATGTTAGCTGGGATGGCTCAGTTCTTCGCACAGTTTGCGGGGAACAATGCCGCAGCCAGGCCGACAGGGCCCGAGGCTATTTATGAGCGATTCATGAAGATGCGCCCGAAGCAATTCTCTGGGACATCTGACCCCATGGTTGCCGAGGGATGGATCAAATCCCTCGAGGTTATCTTCGAGTTCATGGAGCTGGGAGATGCAGACAGAGTCCGTTGTGCCACCTATCTGTTCAGTGGAGATGCCCGCTTATGGTGGGAAGGAGCGTCAGTAGCCCTTGACCTTGGCTACACTTTCATGGACCCGCTTTACGGAAGTTTTCTACTCCAAGTATTTTTCTGAGGAGGTTCGCACCAGACTGTCCACCGAGTTCATGAGTCTGAGACAGGGGGATATGACGGTTACGGAGTTTATCCGTAAGTTCGAGAGGGGCTGTCACTTTGTGCCCCTGATCGCGAATGATTCCAGAGCCAAGCTGATGCACTTCCTGGTGGGTTTACGGCCGATCTTGCGCCGGGATGTTAGGGTATCTGACCCTGCTACTTATGAGATTGCTGTCTCCAAAGCCCTAGCCACAGAGCAGGATTTGCGGGATATCGAGAGGGATCTCCAGGGCAAGCGCCCAGTCCAGGTACCACACCGCCCTCCTCCTCATCAGCATCAGCAGCAGAATAAGAGGCCTTTTTATGGACCGCCTCGTAACAGAGGCCAGCAACAACAGCAGCAGCGGGGACGCCCAGCCCCGAGGACTCAGGAGCACCCCGTCTGTCCCAGGTGCTCACTGTCGCCATCCTGGAGCATGTATGGCTGGCTCAGGAAAGTGTTTTAAGTGCGGCAGTCCAGACCACATGTTGCTGCAGTGCCCTCATAGGAATCTGCCTACTCATGGCAGGGTTTTTGCTCTCCATGCCGCGGAAACCAACCCTGAGACTATGTTGTTGACAGGGAAAATTTTTATATCTGGTTCCTGCTACCAAGGCCTTGATAGATTCAGGGGCCACTCACTCGTTTATTTCGGAGGTCTTTGCAAACTTTCTCAAGATCCAGACCATTGGACTAGATACAGCCTTTTCAGTAGTGTTGCCGTCAGGCGAGGAGATGGCAGCCACCAATGTTATCCGAGATATAGACCTTGAGCTGCACGGTAATCTTGTTTATGCGGATCTGATTGTGCTACCGATGCCGAATTTGACATCATCCTAGGGATGGACTGGCTATTGAGGAACAGAGTGTTGATAGACTTCCAGCGGAGATCCGTTCTTGTCCGACCGCCTGGAATGGAGCAGTTCTTATTTGAGCCAGACAGGTACTTTCCTTTACCGCGCATTATTCCTTATGTTCAGGCTAGGAAGCTCATGCATAGAGGGTGTCGGGCATTTCTAGCGACCTTTTTATCTGTCCCCGAGGAACCCAACCAGTCAGCCTCAGATGTTCCGATTGTCAGAGATTTCTTAGACGTTTTTCCCGAAGACGTCTCTGGTATGCCACCCGAGAGAGAGGTGGAGTTTTCCATCGAGCTTATGCCAGGTACGGCTCCGATGTCCAAAGCGCCGTACCGACTAGCACCGACAAAGATGGCAGAGCTTAAGAAGCAGATTCAGGAACTTCTCGACAAGGAGTTCATTCGCCCGAGTTTTTCTCCATGGGGCGCGCCGGTCTTATTTATGAAAAAGAAGGATGGCTCGATGAGGCTTTTCATTGACTACCGGGAGTTGAACCGGGTTACAGTGAAGAATAAATACCCACTGCCGAGGATTGAGGATCTGTTTGACCAGTTGCAGGGAGCTTCGATTTTCTCCAAGATAGATCTGCGTTCCGGTTATCACCAGTTGAGGGTGAGAGATGCTGATGTTTCGAAGACAGCTTTCAGTACTCGTTATGGTCACTACGAGTTCCTTGTGATGCCGTTCGGTCTGACGAATGCGCCAGCGATCTTTATGGATCTCATGAATCGCGTATTTCAGCCGTATCTCGACCATTTTGTGATAGTGTTCATAGATGACATTCTCGTCTACTCCAAGAGTCGGGAGGAGCACAACAGGCATCTGACCACAGTGTTGCAGACATTGCAGAAGCACAAACTATTCGCAAAGTTCAGTAAGTGCGAATTTGGTTAGAGAAGGTGGCGTTCTTGGGCCACATTGTTTCTAGCAGTGGCATTGAGGTAGACCCGGCGAAAGTTGCAGCAGTCAGAGATTGGGTTGTGCCTCAGAATGCATCAGAGATCCGCAGTTTTCTTGGGCTAGCAGGATATTACAGGAAGTTCATTTAGGGATTCTCATCCATTGCCGTTCCACTCACAGCACTGACAAAGAAAAATGTGAAGTTTGTGTGGAGCGAGGAGTGTCAGAAGAGCTTCGATACTTTGAAGCAAGCTCTTATCTCAGCACCCGTTTTGGCTGTACCGTCAGGATCCGGCGAGTTTGTCCTTTATACCGATGCTTCGAAGCTTGGTTTAGGTGCAATTTTGATGCAGCATGAGAGAGTGATAGCGTATGCTTCTCGACAGCTGAAAATCCACGAGAAGAACTACCCCACCCATGATCTAGAGTTGGCCGCAATAGTTTTTGCCTTGAAGATTTGGAGGCACTATTTGTATGGGGAGAAGTGCCAGATCTTTACCGACCACAAGAGCCTCAAGTATTTCTTTACGCAGAAGGAGCTGAACATGCGACTAGAGGCGTTGGTTAGAGCTTGTGAAAGACTACGATTGTGACATTAGCTACCACCCGGGCAAAGCTAATGTAGTTGCGGATGCTTTGAGCAGGAAAGTCGCAGTGATGGCTCATTTGACGATTCAGAAACCTCTTCAGATCGAGATGCAAAGGTTTGATCTTGAGACTTACCCTCGAGGTAGAGTTCCTCGTCTATCTACCTTGACCATTCAGTCTTCCCTTTTGGACCGTATTCGCAGTGGTCAGGCAGCAGATGAGCAGTTGGCACAGTGGAAGAAGAGAGATGAAGCCAAGGGCAGTGTTTTGTACTCAGTCAGCGACGGTATTGTGAGATACCGAGATAGGATATGGGTTCCCCAGCAGTGATTCTATCCGAGCAGACATCTTATCAGAGACCCATACGTCCCCGTACTCCATTCACCCTGGGAGTACGAAGATGTACAAAGATCTGCAGCTATTGTATTGGTGGCCAGGGATGAAGAAGGACATCAGGCGTTTTGTCTCCGAGTGCCTGACTTGCCAGTTAGTGAAGGCCGAGCATCAGAGACCAGCAGGTTTGCTCAAGCCTCTTCCTATTCCCGAGTGGAAGTGGGAGAACATTACCATTAACTTTGTGACCGGATTGCCGAAGTCAGCCAGGGGATCGAATGCTATTTGGGTGATTGTAGATTGTCTTACCAAATCAGCGCACTTCTTGCCTATTAAGACGACTTTCACCATGGTTCAGTATGCAGAGCTGTATATCCGAGAGATAGTCCGACTCCACGGTATTCCAGTTTCTATCGTATCCGACAGAGATCCCAGATTCACTTCCTCGTTTTGGAAGAGTTTGCATTCGACTTTGGGTACGAAGTTGCTGTTTAGCACAGCTTTCCATCCGCAGACAGATGGACAGTCGGAGCGAGTTATTCAGATTTTGGAGGATCTTCTTCGCGCTTGCGTCATCGATTTCTCAGGGAGTTGGGAGTCGAACTTGCCACTGGTTGAGTTCACCTACAACAACAGCTTCCAGTCTTTTATTGTTATGGCTCCGTATGAAGCACTGTATGGCCGCAAGTGTAGATCTCTTGTTCATTGGGATGAAGTAGGAGAGAGAGCAGAGTTGGGTCCAGAGATTGTTCAGCAGGCAGCAGATGTAGTAGTCAAGATCCGTGATAGGATGAGGACTGCTCAGAGCCGACAGAAGAGTTATGCCGATCAGCGGAGGAGAGACTTAGAGTTTGCAGTGGGCGATCATGTCTTCGTGAAAGTGGCACCTATGAAGGGTGTCATGAGATTTGGGAAGAAAGGGAAGCTCAGTCCGAGATTCATTGGACCGTTTGAGATCCTCGACAGAGTTGGGACGCTAGCGTATCGTGTGGCTCTTCCGCCGAATCTGGCCGGAAGTACACAATGTGTTCCACGTCTCCATGCTGAGAAAGTACATGGCGAACCCTTCGCATGTGCTGAATTTCGAGCCGTTGCAGCTTACTCCGAACTTATCTTATGAGGAGAGACCCGTGCAGATCCTAGACAGACAGGAGAAGAAACTTCGGAACAAGCTTGTTAAGCGAGTCAAAGTCAAATGGCTCAACCATTCAGAGGAGGAAGCTACGTGGGAGTCTGAGCCGGAGATGAGAGATCGATACCCCGAGTTATTCGGTGAGTTCTAATTTCGAGGACGAAATTTATTTTAAGGGGGGAAGGATTGTAGAACCCGTAAATCAGTAGACGTATAAGCCATGCATAATTCTAGATTTCTAAATTTAATTGACTTCATTGCATAATTATTTTAAATGCATTTCTTTGAAGTTAATTATTTTATTATTTCAGGTCAGTAGTTTGATTTTTAGCATTTCAGTTATTTCAGTGAGGCCGGACTGGAGTCGGAGTTTTGAGATAGAATTTAAGATCCAGAAAATATTTCCAGAAGTTAATTTAGCTAGCAAGTAAGTTCATTTAAGTTAGAAAGGGAGGTTTGAGGATTTAATTTAATTATTTGAGGTGATTAAGAAATAAGCTCATTTAAGTTGCATAATTAAGGGGTTAGCTCACCAAATTAATTAAAGGATTAGTAAATTTTTTAAGGGTTATTAATTCACTAGATAATTATTTTTTCCTTCCTTTTATTTAGTGAATTTCGGCCACCCCCTTAGACTATTAAACAATTCATTTGCCTTGCCACCTTTGACCCTTTCTTGTATTTAATTAGGAAGATAATTCTTTGATCTTTCTAGCACCATTTAATGATCTAATTAGGATTATCCTATCCTAGTCTAGCATGTAAAAATCGGCCATCACCATTCTAGAAACACCCAACATAGACTTGATATCAAACAACCATTCAAAATTCAAAAAAAAAAAGGGAGACTTGGTCATACATTGAACCCCTTTATTATTGGATCTCCCCCTCCCTCATTCACGAAATTCAGAGAATTTTTCAGTAGAAAAACCGTGGGAATTCAGTAGGAAGCAAGGGAGGAAAATCGAGAGCAAAGAAAACAAGAGAAGCGCTTCACCTCCTCCGTGCCGCGTCGTCGTCGTTTCGTTTGTTTTCTTTCGAAACGAAACCTGGCATGTCTAGATTTCTTTCAAACCTCAATCAAGTCATATTATCATTTATTTTTCAATACATGATCATGTTTATTCAAGCAAAAACCGAGATACATGTCAAAACATTTTGAAACAACACATGCAGAATTTTTCACGTTTTTCTTGGTTTGTGAGTTTCAGGTGATTGGTTCGACTCCAGGCTCCCAAGGCGACTTATATACATGTAATAGGATGCATTAGTACCACATTTGTCCATCGGTTTCACCCCACGCTCGCTGGAAAGCAAAAGAAATGACAGCAACACCATTTGTGTTCCTTTTTGAGTTCGAAAATTTCAGTTTCCTGTCATGAGGGTTTAATCTGATCTTGGCTGCCCTAAGGGCTCTTAGCCATGGTTAGATCACTCCCCTAGCATGTCTAAGACGTGACCAAGTCGCCTTTTGGTGGCTTGGTCCATGGTGCATCGGTTTTAATCAAATCAACAAGAACAGCCCCTTTCCCCATTCGGCTTCTTCATTGGTTCAGCATATGGTTTCGTTTTTTGGTTGCTTGGTATGGATCTTGGTTGGCCTATGGCCCTTAGCCACGGTTCATACCATGCCCCTATATGTCTAGATCGTGCCATGGTCAATCAAATGGCCACTGAAACGACGCAAGACATCGATCTAAGCAAAACACTACACACGCATGCACGTTGGTTCTCGATTGGAGTTTCGGTTGAGTTATGGTGTGATGCGTATTGTGGCTGGCCTAAGGCCCTTAGCCATGATTCGAATCATTCCTTGGGATGTTGGTAAGAGTCTCTGGTCAGTGGTTCATGCCCCAATGGCCGGTAGTCTCGAAAACAACACAAGTTACACGATTGTACAGTTGCTGAAAAATTACAACAAGTTGTTGTGTCGGTTCGGTGGCTCGTTCGAGTTCTTGGTTGGCTTTTAGCCCATGGCCTTGGACTGGACAATGCCTCATTGAGTTAGGAAGGTCATGTTTTTGACCGTTCATCATTCGGATCATTTTTGAGGTCGTACGAGAATTTACGGTGCGATGTGCCAAATTGACTCTCGAAAGAGCGTTTTGTGTTTTGGCCTCCATTCCACCTAGATTTCGACCCTATCATTTTAGGAGCATTATTTTATGATTTTTCAGCGTATTTTAATCATGACTATACGTCGGTTCGGTGTCGGTTCAGGTTGGTTCGGAGTCATGACTAAATACGAAGTCATTAGGCGTCATAGTCGCATCTTTTGAACGTAAATTGCATAGTTGGTCAAGTTTAAGCTATTGCATATTTTTCATAGCACAGTTAGGTTGCAGCGAGCCTGAGGACGATCCAATCCAATCCAGTTGGTAAAATTACGGGACATGTTCATTATGCCAGTTAATTATTTTACGTGCATTAAAACAGAAAATGATTATTTTTGAGATTTATGCGATATGGCTTGTGGTTTATTCACTATGTGGGAGTGTTATTTTATACGGTCGCCAGTGACCGATCAGTTCAGTATGGTACCACCCGGTCGCCAGTGACCAGCCAGCTCAGTTCAGTTTCAGCCTCCCCGGTAGCCAGTTACCGATCAGTTCAGCTTAGTGCAGTGGCCACAGGCGTAAAACATAATCTCAACCGAAAATTTTATCAGTTATTTCAGTACAGGCTCCAAGGAGCAAACATTTTTTTTCTGTGATTATCAGTTCAGTTATGCACGTATTATAATTGCTCAGTACAGATTATTTTCAGCATGCCTCAGGACAGGATATGTTAACTCATGCATATTTTAATTCATATTTTTACTCGTTACCTGCGATATATGAATGCTGAGTCTTTAGGCTCACTAGACTTGATTGTTGTACGTACTGTTGAGGCCAGGGCCGAGGGCGGGGACCAGTGAGCCAGCTTGGGTCGGCAGTAGTGGCACCCGAGGACCTCAGAGCAGCAGTTGTTATTTTATTCCGCAAACATTTTATCAGTCGTTGGATATTTTTAAATTGTAATTTTTGGCAAACTTTATTTTTTTCCGCTGCAATATTTTGAAATATTGAACTTGATTCACCAGTGATTTTATGAATGAGGCCATTTAAGTTCTTTAAAAAAGAATATTTTTAATTTTCCGCAAATTTTCAAGCAAGAAGTTACAGGGCCTCTGCAAATTATCATATGTTGCGCACTCATGTACTTTTTTAAAAAAAAAATTTAGACTCAGATTAATTAACTGATCCTAATGATGATTAAAAAAATGAATTAGGTTCGGGTCCCCAAACATTCTGCCCATAAGATGAAAATTTTGTGCACCGGCGCCCGGGCTGTAAGATCTTACCGCTCGAGCGCGGAAAATTCTGCCTCTACGCACAGTTCGGTCGAAAATTGCTCTAGAAACGTCTCTTCCCTTCATAATCTAAAAAGGTATTAAACATGAAAGTTGTAGCTCTATGTCTTGGCTGGAATCTCCAACTGGTTTCATGTCATTTGGAGGTCAGAGTAAAATGTTATGCTCAATCTATTAATATGTGTCATTATAAGAATAACGATACACACGACACACTTCCAGACGCTTCTGACTTGTCTTCCACAATGATTTGGACAAAACCCAAAACATGAAAGTTGTAGCATTATATCTTAGCTTTCTAATGGTTATGGCCTGACATAATTTGGATAAATATTAAATCATTATGCTAAAACCCGTAAAAGCTGCCATATTTGTTATCTTATTTCCTATCAACTTCCATTACATTACTTTTACCTATACATCATAATATCACTATGTAGACACATATTCATTCTCAATACACTATTGACAATCTAGAAATCATATTTAATCTCAAAATCAATACCTCAGTCAACATGTAAAGCATAAGGAGCTAAATAACACATAACAAATGACATAAATGCATTATTAATCATTTGTACGAGTAACATGGCATTAAAATAAAAATCTCTAATTAAATCATTAACAAAATCTTTAAAATTTTGACTATCAAGCTATGCGAAAAGTAAATGTCCTTCGGTAGTGTACTACCGGTGTAAGGTCCAGGAATTTAATTCACGTAACCTGACTGCATGCAATCTAGGATTTTTATTTTAAAATATATGCTTTATTTTTTTATGCATTTTATGCATAATTCATGCATGATAGGATTTATTTCACGAAATTTTAAAAGTTCATGCATTAAAGTTTCTAAATGCATTTCACGCTCGAATGAGAAACGAAGATCGAAGAAATTTAAGGAAAATTATTTTAATTACACGATTTAATTTTATAAATTAATTTAAAGCGTTTTTAAGTATATTTTTCAAAAAAATAATATTTTATTGGGTGTTTTTACCCGCAAGATTTTATTTTTAACAGTACGCAAATTTTATTGAATCGGAGGACTTTGTAAGGATTCGGCTAATATTTTTAAGAACTTACCAACACGAAATATTTTTCGAGAGTTCGTTTGGATTTAATGGACCCACTCTTAGATTTATGGGCTTTGTTATTTTTTTTAAACTTTTGATTAACATTTAGGGCCCATTTATTTAATCCTAAACCTTATATTTGATACCTAAGTATTTCCCTAAGCCCCCACTAAACCTAATTACCTTTCAGCAGCCGTCCACCCCCTCCACTCACAATCCCTCACGTGAATTGCTGCTGCAAGTTGTCGGTGACTCCATTTTCCACTTCAAGCAAAAAACTTTCCCCTTCGGCCGTGGTTCCTCGATCGTCTTTTTTAGATTAATCATCAAGGCACGTTTGTATGCTCCTTCTCTCATCATGCACGCCAATATTAGGCTGTAATATATTTATTTGTATGCAAAAGTTTCGATATGTGTGATGCATAAATATTCGAAAACATTTGACATGAAAACTTTGCTTGTTTGGCATCCAACTCACGATTTCTGGTTGTGGTGTAAGGGGCTGTTGTTCTGAAATGGGAAGGCACTGAGCGTGATGTCAAGATGTGGTTTTGAGGACTAGGAAATGGGGCTGGGGCTGTAGGCTGTTGGCTCGAGAGTTTATTTCCTTGGGAGTGACTCGGTTCTTGGAGTAGCGGCGTGCAAGCACCTTCCAGCAACACTGGGACCTAGCCGAGACTTAGACCAGGTCCTGATGGGTCTGAGACAGGGCTTGGAATGGTACATGGCGTGCGGGAACCGTCCCAAGCACAGGTGTTCGAGAGGGAGGAAGTGATGCTCGTTTTGTACGTCTCGGGAGTTTGGCTTTCGGGGAGGGGATGCGGCTTGCATGGGTGGACAGCCATGGGTTCATGGGTTCCAGGGAATTCCAAGGTTGGTATAGGGGATGCTGAGCCATGTCTGGTGACGTCGGGCAAGCTAGGAGCGTGAGTTAGGAGAAGAAGAGGGTGATAGGGTGCCATATAGAGTAAGGCCGAAACTTTTGGCATTTTCTGAAATTATCAGCCATTAAAATTTGGGTCTGTTGATCATGTTTAAGAGCCTTTTAGTGTTTTTAAGAGATGATAAAAAGTTGGGTAAGTTTTGGATAAGTTTCTGTTCGATTCGGGTAAAAAACGGCACCCCGATGCATGTTATAATAGGAATTCGTTATGTCGGGAATTTGGCTCGAGTTTACGTCTAGGAATTCATTTAAAAATGTTTTGGGACATTTTAAGAATTTTGGTAAGCTTCGGGTCAATTTTAGAGGTCCATGGGAAAAACGGTAATTTTTTGGTTTCCAGGGGCAAAATGATCATTTTGCACCTAGGGTGAGATTTTAGTCTTGGCAGCGCCCTGAGCACAATCTTATTATGTTTTTAAATGTTTATGCATCATGGTCATGATTTTCATGGAATTACGCGTTTTTGAAGGAAGTGATTTAGTTGTGACTAACACGATGACATGTAATGTCACACCCTTACTCTATACTTAGCATAATTACCATAACCAAAATAGGATTTGAATGTTATATCTATATTATGAAGCAATTCAAACAAGGACATCAATTTGACTAGTTTGGTAAAAATTTTGGCATGATGTCCCTATATTTTATAAAAGCCAAAACTCAACCCAAGCAACAACATCAAGTATATTTTCATACACAACCATACACCATATTTGCAAGGGGGTCGATTAAGGTGCCCGAATGCGCAACGGAAGTTTCAAAATTTGTTTTTCAAGGGCAAAAACCGAGCACCCTAATCCTATAATGTATAGCAAATACAAAAACACGAAATGACATTCATAATGTGTTTATAGAAATTACCTATCCATCTCGTAAGATTGATGATGTGGCTCCAAATAAGGTGTAAACACCTTAGCTCTTGAAAGGATGACAAATCTACAAGCTCTTCTCTCTTCAAAATTAGGCCCACCATTTGCAAGCTAGAACCCCTCTTATTTTGCACTAGAAAAATAAGAGGATTTTTGTTTGAGAAGTGTAAGGATTCCTCAACAATTGAAGAAACCAAAATTAAGGAGAATGGGGAGTGAAGTTTCGGCCAAGGAGAAAGGGAGGAGAGAGGGATTCTTTTCTTGGTGAATGGAAAAATTAAAGTTAAGCTTGTGCATGCCATGCATAGATTATTGTAAAAGTTCCCTCCAACTCTTCACCTCCCAAGCATGCATTTTGACTTGGGCTTTGTAACTATTACAAGGCCCATGGACTTTTATTTAAATGTCTCAAACACATTTGATTCCATTTAAACTTTATTTGATTTTACTCAATCCCACTAGTTTAATAATTATTTCTAATTGTGCTCTACAAGGCCCAATGTTATTTAATTAATTCAACATTTAAATTAATTTAATTATTTGGACTCTACTAGGCCCACTAGTGTTTAATTAATTCAACACTTGAATTAATTTAATTTAAGTCCATAATAATATTTATGAAAATCACAAATTTCAAATACATTATTTATTTGGCCAACTTTTAATTTAGGAACACATCCTCAAATTAAAAGTTACATTGAAACGTCTTGTCCTTTTTATTGCTTTAAAAGTACTAGAAAATTTTTTTTTTACACTCAATTTTCGGCCATGTACCTTTCTCACATGAAAATATTTTTATAAAATATTTTACACTTTAAAATTAAACATTAACCAACTAGCATTTTAAAAACCAAGTGCAATAGTGATAAAATGAAATCGTCGCATATTTTACCAGACCTAAAAAGCAATAATTTGAAAAGAATAGCTCATACTAAACCTCTCAAAAATATCTCAAATGCATAAATAAATAATCTTAAAAATCTTTAATCATAAAGCATGAGTCAAAAGTCATAATGCGGAATAATAGAAGCGCTGGTCCTCGGGTTGTGTGCGTCTTCAGTCCAGTCAAATCACCCGGCAAGTCCTCCCTCAAACTCACCTGCATCCATCACACCTAGTGAGTCTAAAGACTCAACACACCATAATCTTTATAACGAGTAATACGTAATACAGTCAACATATAACGGTGAAAAATATTTGTACTTAAAATATCGTTTTCATGAAGATGCATAAATATAAACATTTTCGTAAACATTTTCATGATGCATAAAACTTTAAACATAAACATTTTCATGACATGCAAACATGAATTTCCTTTTCCTCAACATGACATGACATAAAACCTTAAACATAATCATGAACATTTCCTTTTTTTTCCTTTGTTGAATTCAGATCGTTAATTGTGACTTTCCTGACAAGACAATGGGTCCATCTACGTGAAACCTCAGTACTGGGCGGCGGGGGACACCAGCAACACTCTCACCGGTCAACTGGGCCCTGGCCTATCATGATCGAATAGAAATACGGTTGTCGGGGCTCCCTCTAGGGCCTTCTCCCATAAATGGGCTCCCTCTGGGGCCTTCTCCCCTCACGATATTCCCATTCTTACCTCAAACCTCATAACCTCATATTCGTAATAATGGAAACACGATCGTCGGGCTCCCACTGGGACCATCACCCTCACCACATCGCCATCATTAACGAATTAGTCACAATCACTTCACTTCCTTCAACATTTACATTCTCATCACTTTATAAAAATCATGCATAACATAACATTTTGTTTTTGAAACCAAGCATGCAACATGTCTTTTAAATGTCTTCCTTAAATCATAAAAATCCTTTAGACATTTAAAAATCATAATTTAATCATGAACATTTCATAAACATTTAAAAATAATCATAATATCATAAAAACAGCATTTAGGGCACTGCTATGACCTTTACTAATTTCTAGGTGTAAAAAGACCGTTTTACCCCTAGACTCGACATTTTACGTTTTCGAATTTTATCTTGATTTCATGACTCTAATATGTCCCAAATAATTATTTAAGCCTACATGAAGTTTTCCATATTTTTATTTAGCATAAATCGAGGAGTTTTAATTTAATCTTTAAATAAGACGTATTAACACGTTTTAATCCCGAATTAAACCAAACCTTAATATAAAATTCCCAAATTTAAAACTTAGACATCTAATAATTATTTAAGCTTAAATTCAATTTTTCATAATTTTATAAAGCTTAAAATTAGTGTTTCAATTAACTCGTTAATTAGCGTTTTGTGCGGCGATTAAATCCCGAATAAATCCAAAACTCATTATTTTGATCCCAAATTTTAAACATAGCATTTTTTAGATTTATTCTACCCTTCCAAGTCATGAGCCACCCCCGTGGACCCTTGGAATCAATTTTAGCCTTATAATTTTCGAAATTGACACCCTAACGAACCCACCGAGCCATCTCCCAATTTACTCGAGCCACGCCCGAGCCACCTTGAACCAAAACCTAGCCAACCCATCTAGGGATCCTACTGTGCAAGCCCAGCCCAAAAACTTTGGCTCTGGCCCGCTCAAACACCTTCTGCCCCTCAACCCAATTACATGCATGTGTACGTGTGATTGTGGCTTTGAACAAAAGAGTTCCTAACTAGTCTAGGACTCCTCCCAACCCTTAACCACCGACCCCTCATGAGTCTAACCCTCTCTGAACCATGCCCAGACCAAGCCCATACCAACCCAGCCACCAGAACTCCAAGCCCGAAGCACCTGAATCAGCTGGAACCAACCTGCGCGCACACAAGCTGCCCTCAAGGTGCATGCCTCTCTCACGTTTTCTGATGCTATGCCTCTAACCCTCGAGCCAACCCTTGAACCATCCCCTCAAGCACCCTCCTAGGACCCTAAGGACCTAACCTAGCCTAGCCCAGACCCCCTGGCCGAGCCCCCCTCTTCCCTGCACCAGCAGCAAAACCTGCGCTGCTTCCCTTGCCACTTACGGGTTGGAGTCCTAGCTTGCTAGGACTCCTTCCCAGCCTCTTGTCTCGAGTCCTAGTTCTTCCCTTGACCCCTCACAGGACCCTAGCCAAGCCCTGGTCCAACCAAGGCCTAGCCAAGTCTTCCATCCCCATAAAACCGAGCACCTAAGTCTCTTGACAGAAGTTTGGTTCCAGTTTTTTTTTCGTTCCTTGTTGTGCAGCGATTTGTGTGTGTCTATGACCCTCTAAAACGTGTAAAAACCCCACTCGATCATATCTTAACATCATGTCAGCGCCTAAAGTAGCATACAACATGAGTTGGAACATAAAAGCATGAGATTGACATATGGGTGGTTAGTATTTCGAAAATAACAATATGCACAACATGCTTTCATACACACGATAATTAAAACGATACTACGATGTGATGGACGAGAAAAGGAGATGTATGGCGTGCCTTTGCGTTAAATACGCTCGAATATCCGTTGACGACGAAGAACGGATCGAAACAAAGGCTTGAATCTCCCTTGCCCCTTCTAATTTTCCTTCAAAAAGCTGTGCTGTGTGTGCCGTGAGCTGCTGGGAGGGTTTGGGGAGAGTTCTGAATTTTTAAAATTGTGAGGCGTGAAGTTGTGATGCAAAGAAAAGGGTTTTTAGCATTTTAAATACCAATAAAACCACTAACTAGGCTTAGGCCTATTAAGCCAATAAATTAAGCCCATTGATCTTAATTAAAATTTAATAAAATATTAACACAGTTTTTGTTTAAATAAATTTGTCAATTTACTAGCCGGGTTTGCCAAAAAGCTCTTATTTTAGTTGGAAAACCAACACCGATAAAATTTACGTCCCGGCGTATAAAATCACCTCAAAACCCCTTATTTTCAAAAATATTAAAAACCATCAACCATTTTTTAAATAATTAAAAATAATTATTTAATAAAAATATTTTCTATTCTTCAGCCCTCGGTCCCCGTTCCTCGATCGTTACTTGAATATTCCTTAAAAAATACAACTTTTATGCAATCATGTAGAAAAATATATTTTAAATATGCAAGTATGCAAAACATAATTAATTCATGCAATTAAAACAATTAATTAAAATACAAAGAATTTAATAACTCAAATGCATGTGGTTCGCGTGGACCTTAAAATTTTCGGGGCGTTACAATCTCCCCCCCTTAAATTGAATTTTGTCCTCGAAATTCGCTTATCCTTAATAACCCAAAGTTTAGACTTAGTTCTAATATCCCAAAAATCCACGCTTTCCGCTGCGCTACTCTGATAAAAACTTAAGTTCTAAAATGTCCTTACGTCTCCTTGATCCCAATTAAATTTTCCTTCTAAATCCTTATTCGTGAATTGCAACTTAGAAAAACCCATAACGACTTAGTGCTATACTATTATAACCTCGAATTTCCATTTTTCTTAAAATTCCCAAAGTTAAAAGATGGATGGTCATACTTATCGTATATTATTTTCCTTATTTTATACCCAAAATGTTCATCAACTTATCAAATTTCAATCTTAAAATCTCAAACGCATCCGCTAACGCTTAGATTTTTCAAGCCTAATATCGATTCATCCTTAAAAACCCCTGATTAAAATTCCTTATAACACTATATCCAAGATATCTCAAGGTTCAAAATATTTTTACAAGCCCAAATCATCGAAATTTCCTACCAATTAACCCATCAAATTATCGCTTATTGCTAAACTAGTCCCCAAATTCCTTAATAATTGCAAAATAGATTCTTAATTTTCCCAAAAATATCACATTGGTCCCAAAATTTCGAAAATCCTACCATTATACCATAAGTTTTTGGCATTCTTAATTTCCTTCGACGGGTTTCCCATAACATAAATTTCGAAATTTTAAACTTATTTACCCAAAAATCATTTCCTATAACCAATCTTACCTTTCATGAAACTTAAAATCCCAATTTATACATTTTCATACTTCCCAAGATAATCGCAGTCCTTGAATAATTATCACTTATGTCTAATTCCCAAAAATTAATTCGACTAGTAACCATGAATCATAAATATTTTCTTAGAAAATCTACGTGTCCCAAAGCATTCATAATATTCATGATTAACTTATAGCCCAAAAAGTAAAATGTCAATACTAAAACCCAAAAATCAACATCGTCCAATTCCACCACCAAACCACATGCGTTAAAATCAAATAATTTCTTATTTCATATCATATCACGTAATAAAAATTCTAGAGCATATAAAACATTTATCATCATAATACTATTAAACAGGTGACGTGAACATATAAGCCATGTACTTATGCAGGTAACATCACAAAATCATACAAAGCATGTAAACTTACAGATTGAGGCTTGACGACTGATCTTCCCGGCGCTGATGGTGGAACAACCCTTTACAGGACCTTTGCTCTGATACAAACTGTAAACGCCCCAGATTCGACGACTGTCCTCACTGTATCAAGACGAGTCTTTCCAGCGTGCTTGGGGCGTTATAGTTGGTATCAGAGCCGGCCTCTCTTAGTACGGTGTGGTTCGGGGACGAACCAAGCGGAAGCTGGTGGGCATGTGAGGCCCGGCGCCGAAGAGGGTAGCTCAATTGGTACCAAGATTGTGCTAAGTACTTATATATCCATGTGGTCTTAGGTTCGATCCTGAGAAGGCACAAGCTTCAGTGCTTGGGCTGAAGAGTTCTATGAGTAACCCGTACGACGCCTATGGAAATCCCGTGAGGGAAAAGGCCCTTTGAGGGAGCCCAAGATCGGGATAGCCTTGGGTCGATCGGGGCAGTGGGCCGTATGGGCGGTCCACTGTGCCTGTAATGGGTCGTTACAATAAAAGGCGCCTTTTATTGTAATGACCATGGGCTATCCCGATCTTGGGCTCCCTCGGGGCCTTGTCCCATCTTGGCTTCCCTCTGGGGCCTTCTCTCACACTGGGAAAGCCCGTGTGGGAGAAGGCCCCAGAGGGAAGCCAAGATGGGACAAGGCCCCCGAGGGAGCCCAAGATCGGGATAGCCCATGGTCGTTACATACATTCTCCTTATAGAAGTCACACTTTTATTTCATTTACGCTTATAAACTCCTTTATAAGCCGTTCAACACATTGAACTATTTTACTTCTCAACGGGATCTAGAAAGCTAGCACTTGTGTGGCCCTCAATGGTTCATTGATACAACATACCGTGGGTTCACATCTCCATGTGATTCGGACTAAACATGTCCTTAGACGAGCATACCACAATTGCTTTATTCTAAATTATCAACTCCTTGATAACAAGAACGTTAGAACTCAAGTCTGATAGTACCCAACCAATCATGTTAAACGCCTAGCAGCATTGCTTACATGATTCCCTAGGTATCAAATGATAGTGCCTGCAAGAACCATTCTATTATGGTTAGCATACAGTACGGTCCCTTCATCTCATATATCCCGACCGATTCGACAACCATTGGTATATCGAGAGTTGTCAATAAATCGATACTATGTGTCATGTCGTAGTTGCATCGATGGTGTAATGTATGAAACCCCTTTCATAATTACCACCATACTCTGATCAGATATTTCATACTACATATACATGTGATCACATAGGATATTCATACCCGAAGGTAAGCGGTGAATCCCCGACTACAATGCATCGACTCCTATATGTTTCGACAAAACACCCAATCTTGCCACCTGATAACCCCATGAGAGTCGGTAAACAAGTTAAAGTGCAATGCTAACATATAGAGTCTCAATGTTGTCCCGGGTCATAAGGACTAATGGTGTACAACCATATACTAGGACGTTTCTACTCGATAAGTGAGAACCACTTGAAAAGTCCTTTATGGAGGGTTGTTCAGTGCACTCTACCAGGAGCACCTATCTGCATGCTCGGACATCACAATGTCCCTTACCAATGAAACATGGTACTCACATCGCAGATACTATTCTCGAACTCGAGCAGCCTATATCCTTCTTAGCGGCGGCTGAATCGACTAGGAACTGTTTAGAATTTACAGTATTGCAAATATGAGTTTCATGATACTCATCATATGAGCATCTCATATTCTTTCTACTATTTGTATATTCTAGGACTTTATCTATGCAACTAGCATGGGTATACAGATAAAGATGTGCCAAAACAATAATTTAAAATATAATTAAAATAAAGATTGCTTATACACAGAGTTTCATTGTGAACACTCGGCCAACACTTGGCTCGACGGGCACTTACTCTAACAACCTCCCACTTGCACTAGAGCCAACTACTCATATGCTTCAAACCCATCGATTCGCGATGCTTCTCGAATAATGGTCCAGGTAAAGGCTTAGTTAAGGGATCAACAACATTATCTGCGGAGCCGACTTTTTCAATCGACACTTCTCCTCTTTCCACAATCTCTCAGAGGATGTGGTACTTTCTCAATACATGTTTGGACTTCTGATTAGACCTTGGCTCCTTTGCTTGAGCAATGGCTCCCGTGTTGTCACAAAACACCGGGACATGAGCAACTCCATTAGGAATGACGCCCAACTCTTGGACAAAATTCCTTATCCAAACAGCCTCCTTTGCTGTAGCTGATGCAGCAATTCATTCTGCCTCAGTGGTGGAATCCGCCGTACTATCTTGCTTGGAACTCTTCCAAGAGACAGCAGAACCATTGAGCATGAATATGAACCCAGAGATTGACTTCGAGTCATCGATATTGCTTTGGAAGCTAGAGTCATTATAGCCTTCCAATTTCAGTTCTCCACCCCCATAGACCAAGAACAATTTATTGGTCCTTCTCAAATACTTGAGGATGTCTTTCACAGCTTTCCAATGTGGAAGACCAGGGTTCAATTGATATCTACTCACTACACTTAGTGCGAAAGCCACGTCAGGACGTGTAGATATCATCCCATATATGATACTACCAATTGCAGATGCATACGGAATGCATGTCATTGCCGCTATCTCTGCATCAGTCTTGGGAGACATAGACTTGGATAGGGACACGCCATTACACATTGGTAGATGTCCTCTCTTGGACTCATCCATCGAGAAACTCTTCACGATGGTATCAATGTATGTGGACTGGGTGAGACCAAGCAATCTTCTTGTTCTATCTCTATTGATCTGTATTACCAATAAAAAATATGCTTCACCCAAATCCTGCATCGAGAACTTAGTTGCTAACCATATTTTAGTTGATTGCAACATTCCTACATCATTCACAATGAGTAGAATGTCATCAACATAAAGCACCAGGAATGTCACAGCACTACCACTGACCTTATTATACACACAGGGTTCCTCAGGATTTTTAGTAGAACCAAACTCTTTGATTGTACTATCGAATCTAAGGTTCCAACTCCTAGATGCCTGCTTTAGACCATAAATAGATCTCTGAAGTTTGCATACCATATGCTCACTTCCGACAGATGTAAACCCTTCAGGTTGAGACATGTAAATCTCTTCCTTAATATCCCCATTAAGAAAGGCTGTCTTGACATCCATCTGCCATATCTCATAGTCATACCATGCAGCTATGGCTAGCAATATCCTCATGGACTTGAACATTGCAACTGGAGAAAAGGTTTCCTCAAAGTCAACTCTTTGTCTTTGAGTATATCCTTTTTCCATCAGTCGCGCCTTGAAGGTCAATACCTTCCCATCCGCCCCAAGTTTCCTCTTGTAAATCCATTTACACCCTATGGGAACAATTCCATTAGGTGGATCCACGAGATTCCACATTTGGTTTGAATGCATGGAATTTATCTCAGATTCCATTGCTTCAAGCCACTTGGATGAATCGGCATCAGATAACGCTTCCTTGAAGGTCCTTGGATCACATCCATGGTTAGGCTCATCATGGCCCTCTTCAAGAAGCAGACCATAACTCATAGGTGGTCTCGAGACTCTCTCGGATCTTCTAGAAGCTTGTATCTCCTCTCTCTGCTCTTTGGGTGTGGGTTCTTCAATTGTGGGTGTCTCTCGAACCTCTTCGAGTTCTATCATCTCCCCTTTTTTATCCAATAGAAATTCTTTTTTCAAAAAGGTTGCATTCCTAGAAACAAATACCTTGGTTTCTTGGGGATGTTAGAAATAATATCCAACAGAATTCTTTGGATATCCCACAAAGTAACATAAAATGGATCGACTATCCAATTTATCTCCCACTACCTGCTTCACATAAGCAAGGCACCCCCATATTCTAAGATAAGAATATTTGGGAGGCTTACCCATCCATATCTCATATGGTGTCTTATCAACTGCCTTTGAATGGACATTGTTCAACAACAGTGCCGCTATCTCAAGCGCATATCCCCAAAAGGATGGCGACAACTCCGTGAACCCCATCATATACCGAACCATGTCTGTCAAAGTCCGGTTACGATGCTCCGAAACACCACTCAACTGTGGTATAGCAGGCGGAGTCCACTGCGAGAAAATCTCATTCTCCCTAAGATACTCTTGGAACTCAGCACTCAAGTACTCACCACCTCGATCCGATCGAAGTGTCTTGATGCTTTGTCCCAACTGTTTCTCTACTTCACTTCTGAATTTTTTGAACCTATAAAAGGCTTCAAACTTGTATTTCATCAAATACACATACCCATACTTTGAAAAGTCATCGGTAAAGGTGATGAAGTAGGCATGTCCATGCTTAGTAGTGATGCTAAGCGGACCACACACATCGGTATGGATAAAATCCAATAACCCTTTGGATCGCTCCACATGGCCCTTAAAGGGAATTTTTGTCATCTTTCCTTTTAGACAGGATTCACAAGTCGTGAGAGCATTAATATTAGACATATCAAACATGCCTACTCCCACTAGCTTGTTCATCCTTCTTAGGGAAATATGTCCTAATCGAGCATGCCACAATTGTGCTGAATTGAGAGTATATTGTTTTCGCTTGTTTGTTGTTGTTATTGCTTGGACATTGTTTAGTGGGATATCTTTCAATTTTAAGGTGTAGATATCATTTTCAAGTTCTCCAGTACAAATTAAACATTCAGTCTTGTAAATGTTGCAAAGACCTTTGCTAAATAAACAAGAAAATCCATCTTTATCAAGCATAGAAATGGAAACATTGTTTTTCACCAAATCTGGTAGAAACAAAACATCTCTTAAAATTAACTTAAAATCATTGTTCAAAAGCAAGTAAACATCTCCTACGGCTTGGGCAGCAACTCTTGCTCCATTTTCCATCCTCAAGAAGGTGTCACCTTTCCTAAGTCTCCTACTTCTTCCCATCAACTACAAATCCTTACAGAGATGTGAGCCACAGCCGGTATCCAATACCCAAGAAGTAGAGTTAATTGAAATGTTTACTTCAATATAGAACATACCATTTTCAGAACTCTTCTGGGCAAGATATTCCCTACAGTTTCGCCTCCTATGTCCAAGCTTCTTGCAGTGATAACAAACGTTAGCAGTCTTGTCAACTTTAACTGGTGTAGCTGCCACAGCGGGACTCGGAGCTTGCCTCTTCAAGGTCACATTCTTCTTGGGACGTTGGAAAGAATGCTTCTTTCCCTTCCCACGTAGTTCAATCTTCGTACCAGATGAAGAACCCACATAAAGAACCGGCTTCTCTTTCTTGATGGTGGACTCAAAGGTCACAAGCATGTTCACCAACTCCTCAAGGGTAGGCTCCAGCTTGTTCATGTTGAAATTCACCACAAAAGGATCAAATGAGCTAGGCAGTGACAAGAGCAACACGTCGGTGGTCAACTCCGAAGGCAACATAAGATCCATGCCAACAAGCTTATCCACAAGCTCAATCATCTTTGGGCCATGCTCATGGACCGAAGCCCCATCTCGCATGCGTAAAGTGATTAGCTCCTTGACGGTAGCATGCCTAAGAGGCCGTGTTTGCTCACCAAAGAGCTCCTTGAGATGCAAATGAATGTCAGCAGCACTATTTGAATCCTCAAAACGCCTCTGCAGCTCATCATTCATAGAAGCCTGCATATAACACTTGGCTTTCAAGTCATGGTCACACCAATCCTTGTAAGTCTGCAATTCCTCAGGAGTGCAGCTAGTCGGAGCTTCAACAGGGGGTGACTCAGTCAGTGTATATGCTATCCATTCCGAATTCAAGACGATCTTCAAGTTTCTTAGCCAAGTCAGGTAATTAGGTCCAATTAATATGTGTTTTTCGAGTATTGCAGATAGCGGATTGCGAATCGAAGACATTGTCAAAAAGTACTGAAAAGTAAAACAGATAAATGTTAATGACTATTTAAAAGTATTTAGTAAGATATTAAGTATGGACTTTTACTTTATAAATTTTTTCTCTCACTGTTTTGACAATTTTCACTACCCTCTAGTGAAAACGGGAAACTCCTTTCCTCAGTAGGTACGTAAGGTACAATTAGCAAATTATGATCCCGAATAATATCAGCCAATCATAATTCCTAAAAGGTAGTTTCCAATTGCATCACTATGCAACCCTTTACGTAAACTTTTGTCTCACGTTTGATTAGGACCCAATAACATGACGTCGTTCATCTTTACGTGTCAAGCCTTACCCATCGATGTTGAACCTTAATGGACGGTCGCCATGAGTTCCCTCAATAATATGAGCCGAAGTCATGGGAGTTCTACATATTTCACATCACCATGTCAATGGATGTCACAGCTTTCCGGTGTCCATGGCCCCCCCAATAACATGAGCCGAGCCTCGAACACGGGTATCGTTCATCATGCACCCATTGTCGATGGAAGACATGGAAATTATAAAGAACTTTATAATTTCCCTTTTCGGGCTTGATATAAATTTTGAATCTTATTGAAAATGAGGGTTTTTAATTTTGAAAGGTCTCATCATTAATTTTATTTAAAAGCTCGCCATGTTTGATCGTATGTTTGCCGGATTCATGCAACTTTGTTATTATCATAATAATAACGCACATACTCATTATTTATAACATATCATGCATATATTATAAACAGTAAACAAAACAAGCATGATCAATCGCCCCAAAACTAATGGCCCGTGTGAGCTAAACACAGGCCAAAGTCCAATCCTATGGAAATGCATGGAATGCAAATGCAACTATTACAAGCATGTGCATGCCATGCATAGATTATTGAAAAAGTTTCCTCTAACTCTTCACCTCCTAAACATGCATTTTGACTTGGGCTTGTAACTATTACAAGGCCCATGGACTTTTATTTAAATGTCTGAAACACATTTGAGTCTATTTAAACTTTATTTGATTTTATTCAAGCTCACTAATTTAATAATTATTTCTAATTGGGCTCTACAAGGCCCAATAGTATTTAATTAATTCAATATTTGAATTAATTTAATTATTTGGACTCTACTAGGCCCACTAGTGTTTAATTAATTCAACACTTAAATTAATTTAATTTAGTCCATAATAATGTTTATAAAAATCACAATTTTAAAATACATTTTTTATTTGGCCAACTCTTAATTTAGGAACACTTCCTCAAATTAAAAGTTACATTCTCCATATAGAAGTCACACTTCTATTTTATTTAAGCTTATAAACTCTTTTATAAGTCGTTCAACACATTGAACTATTTTATTTCCCAACGGGATCTAGAAAGCTAGCACTTGTGTGGCCCTCAATGATTCATTGATACAACTAGCCGTGGGTTCACATCTCGATGTGATTCGGACTAAACATGTCCTTATACGAGCATACCCCAATTACTCCATTCTTAATTATCAACTCCTTGATAACAAGAACGTCTGTACCCAACCAATCATGTTAAACGCCTAGCAGCATCGCTTACCTGATTCCCTAGGTATCAAATGATAGTGCCTGCAAGAACCATTCTATTATGGTTAGCGTACAGTACGGTCCCTTCATCTCATATATCCCGACCGACTCGACAACCATTGGTATATCGAGAGTTGTCAATAAATCGATACTATGTGTCATGTCGTAGTTGCATCGATGGTGTAATCTATGAAACCCATTTCATAATTACCACCATATTCTGATCAGAAATTTCATACTACATATACATGTGATCACATAGGATATTCATACCCGAAGGTAAGCGGTGAATCCCCGACTACAATCCATCGACTCTTATATGTTTCGACAAAACACCCAACCTTGCCACCTGATGACCCCATGAGAGTCGGTAAACAAGTCAAAGTGCAATGCTAGCATATAGAGTCTCAATGTTGTCCCGAGTCATAAGGACTAATGGTTTACAACCATAAACTAGGACGTTTCCACTCGATAAGTGAGAACCACTTGAAAAGTCCTTTATGTATGGTTGTTCAGTGCACTCTACCTGGAGCACCTATCTGCATGGTCGGACATCACAATGTCCCCTACCAATGAAATATGGTACTCACATCGTAGATACTAGTCTCGAACTCGAGCGGCCTATATCCTTCTTAGCGGCGGCTGAATCGACTAGGAACTGTTTAGAATATACAGTATTGCAAAAATGAGTTTCATGATACTCATCATATGAGCATCTCATATTCTTTCTACTATTTGTATATTCTAGAACTTTATCTATGCAACTAGCATGGGTATACAGATAAAGATGTGCCAAAACAATAATTTCAATTATAATTAAAATAAAGATTGTTTATACATAGAGTTTCATTGTGAACACTCGGCCAACACTTGGCTCGACGGGCACCTACTCTAACAATATTGTAATACATATACATATTCTCATATACAAGCATACCTTGTATCATCATAAACATCGTAAAACTTGTTCAAACCCTGACATATTTTAGTACAATACATATGCGGAAGCTATACAATAATAAGTCCCGGTTCTTGTCGAGGTGAGGCATGTCACAAGCATCCATTGGCGAACTGGCATCCTACGTCTCTTCACTACCTGATCCTGTAATACATGAGTTACGTGAGTTTATAAAACTCAATAAGTTGGCACTTGTACGTATCAATATGGGTCGAAGGAACATACATATCAAATCGTGACAACAATGAATCTTTAAACCATGTCATATTATAGCATATATTCATGTTCATTTTTGTACATGAGCCTCATTATTTGACATGTACTACCGTGCTTACTTTATTATATAGCTACTACTGTGTTGGACGTCAGGGACCAACCTTTGGCAACCCCACGCCCCATGAACATATATTGGCCAATAGGTTTGGTGGACTTAAAATCACCATTGATGTCAACAGGCTCTATATCATGTAAAAATCAGTCATTTTCCTTTCATTTTCATGTTCATGTTCATAACATAGCACTCATCATCAATATTCATGAGTTTCTTACATATTTAATACATAACAATGGAATATGGTGCTACGTTTTCATCAATAAGATACTAATAAAGTACATATATCCATAATCAATGGGAAATATTTGAAATCATAATATTACTCATGTATTACTTAAAGAACATGCCAACTTAGAGTTCAAGCGTAAGAACACGGGTTTAAGACAATGTATTTGGCTCCTATACTGTCAAATATATCAAAAATTCAATTACTATGTCTATTCTTGGTGAAGTTTGCTCCTCTACATTTATAATAACCAAAAGAGATGAAAACTTACACCCTTATGAAGTTCTTGTGATGGAGAACTAAGTTCTTACTTCAAAATGATGAAGGAAAGGAAGAACAAGGTCACTTAGAGGAAGAATTCTTGGTGTCTTTCGAGTTTTTGCTGTTAAGTGAGGTTGAGGAATGGTAAGGATGCTTTAATAAGTCGAAACTTATCTTTTCATATGCAAGCCGGCGCTCGGGCGGTCATATTCTACCGCTCGAACGCGGAACATTCTGTCCAAATCCTAAAATTTTCGTGCAGGGGCGCTCTAGCGGTCATTTTCTACCGCTCGGGACGCCACCTGTTCTGCCTCTATGCACTTCTTCATCAAAGATCGCTCCAGAAACAGCTCTTCCCCTCATAATTGGAAAAGTGGTAAACATGAAAGTTGCAGCCCTATGTCTTGATTGAATCTACAACTAGTTTCATGTCATTTGGAGGTCGGAGTAAAACGTTATGCTTATTCTCCCAACATGTGTCAGTGAAGGAATGACGATACACACGACACATTTCGGGGCACTATAAGCTTGTCTTCCATAATGATTTGGACAAAACCCAAAACAAGAAAGTTGTAGCATTATATCATATCTTTCTAATGGTTATGGCCTCACACAATTTGGATCAATATTAAAATGATTATGCTAAAACTTGTAAGAACTACCATAGTTTCATCTCATTTCCTACCAACTTCATTACACTACTTCTACCTACACATCTTACCATCATTATTTAAACACATTCATTCTCAATACACCATGTTCAATATAAATATCATGTTCAATCTCAATATTTATATCTCAATCATCACGTGAAATCTAATTAGCTAAATAAATACATAATAAACGACATAAACGCATTATTATCATTTGTAAGAGTAACCGGACATTACAATTCTCCCTTCCTTCAAAGAATTTCGTCCTCGAAATTTGACGTACGATATAGTTCAGGAAATCTCTGTTGAATCTCTTTTTCTCGCTCCCAAGTTGCTTCTTAAATTGCATGATTGCGTCATAATATTTTCACCAAGGGTATTTCCTTGCCTCGTAAAAATTTTGATTTTCGGTCGAGGATTTGTACCGGTTGTACTTCATATGAGAGATTCGATGCAAGCTCCAACGTTTCATAATGAAGAACGTAAGAAGGATTGGACAAATACTTTCGTAATAAGAAAATATGAAAAACGTTATGAACGTTTGACAAGTTCGGTGGTAAAGAAACTCGGTAGGCTCTATCTCCTATTTTTCCAAGATTTCAAATGGACCAATATATCTTAGGACTCAATTTTCCTTTCTTACCAAAACGTAAAATGCCCTTCAATGGTGATATCTTTACAGATACATGGTCCCCAACCTGAAATTCCAATTGACGACGTCGCACATCAGCATAGCTTTTCTGTCGGCTTTGAGCAGTATGCATTCTTTCTCTGATTTTAGTTACTAATTCGGCTGTCTGCTGTACCAATTCAAAGCCTAATATTTTTATTTCTCCTACTTCATCCCAATGTACCGGAGAGCGACATTTTCTACCATATAGTGCAGTATATGGTACCATTCCAATACTTGACTGGTAGCTATTGTTATATGTAAACTAAGCCAATGGTAGTTTACTGTCCCAACTACCTGAGAATTCAATAGTATAGGCCCTCAACATATCTTCTAAGATCTGATTCACTCGTTCTGATTGTCCATCAGTTTGAGGGTGGAATGCTGTACTAAATGCCAATCGAGTTCCCATAGCATGATGTAAACTCTTCCAAAATGCAAACATAAATTTGGGATCTCTATCAGATACAATGGACACTGGGATGCCATGAAGTCTCACTATCTCTTTGATGTATTCTTCAGCATATTGATTCATCGTGTATGTGGTCTTCATCGGTAGAAAGTGAGCTAATTTCGTAAGTCGATCCACAATAACCCATATAGCATTGAATCCTCTTTGTGTTCTTGGCAAACCAAGAATGAAATCTATCGTGATATGCTTCCATTTCGATTCAGAAATACGCAATGGTTTCAGGAGTCCTGCTGGTCTTTGATGTTCAGTCTTGACCTATTGACAAGTTAGACATTGTGCAACAAATTGAGCAATGTCCTTTTTCATACCTGGCCACCAAAATAATGGTTTCAAATCTTTGTTCATTTTGGTGCCTCCTGTATTGAGTAGGGAGTAGCATGAGCATCAATAAGAATGTAGGTCTTGATTGTTCCTTGTTTCGAAACGCACAATCTACCTCGATATGTCCATATTCCTTCCCCATTCAATTCAAAGTTCGAATGTCCTTTATCCTCATCTCGCTGCTTCAGTTGTGGTAATTCAGTATCTGTATTTTGTTCGGCCTTGATTCTGTCTGCAAGCGTTGGTCGAACCATGAGGGTTGATAATTGGATTGCAGTTCCCTTTGGCATACATCAATCTTCAAATTCTATAAATCCCATAGGATTTGTTCTTGTACTTTCATTGCAGCAATAGAACTGGACTTTCGACTTAACGCATCTACAACAACATTGGCTTTACCTAGATGATAGTTAATAACACAATCATAATTTTCACTAATTCCAACCAACATCGTTGACGCATATTCAATTCTTTTTGTGTGAATAAATATTTCAAACTCTTGTGGTCCGTATATATTTCACACCGTTTGCCATACAGATAATGGCGCCATATTTTCAATGCAAATACCACTGCTGCCAGTTCTAAATCATGTGTGGGATAATTCTTTTCATATTCCTTCAATTGTCTGGAAGCATAAGCGATCACCTTCCCGTGCTGCATTAAAACTGCTCCTAAACCTTGTTTCGAAGCATCACTGTATACCACAAAATCTCCTGGTCCTTCTGGTATAGCAAGGACTGGTGCTTATGTCAATATTGCCTTTAACTCTTAAAAACTGTGATCACATGCTTCGTTCCATACAAATTTCACATTCTTTCGTGTTAAAGAAGTCAAAGGCAATGTTATCTTAGAAAATCCCGCTATAAATCGCCGGTAATAACAAGCTAACCCAAGAAAACTACGTACCTCGGTAACAGTGGTAGGTCGTAGCCAGTTATTAACAACTTCAATCTTGCTTGGATCCACTGATATGCCTTCTTTTGAGATAATATGGCCTAAGAATGCTACTTGTTCAAGCAAAAATTCGCATTTCTTCCATTTGGCATATAAATGTTTATCCTTCAAAGTATGCAAAACTAATTTTAGAAGTTCTTGATGCTCCTCTACAGTTCGTGAGTAGATGAGAATATCATCTATAAAAACAATCACAAACTTGTCTAAAAATGGCTTGAAAATTCTGTTCATTAAATCCATAAAAGCTGCTAGTGCATTTGTTAGTCCAAATGGCATTACGAGAAATTCATAATGCCCGTACCTGGTTCGGAAGGCAGTCTTTGAGATATCATCTGATTTAAATTTTAGTTGATGATAGCCTAATCGTAAATCAATCTTCGAAAAGATGGCAGCTCCTTGTAATTGATCAAACAAATCATCAATTATGGGGAGTGGATATTTATTTTTGATTGTCACCTTGTTCAACTCCCGATAATCAATACATAGACGAAGGGTACCGTCTTTCTTATTCACAAATAAAACAGGTGCACCCCACGGTGAAAAACTAAGTCTAATAAACCCTTTGTCGAGTAACTCTTGCAACTGTTCTTTCAATTCTTTCATTTTTGTAGGAGCTAATCGATAAGGAGCTTTTGAGATCGGATGAGTTCCTGTCACAATATCAATCACAAATTCGATCTCCCTATCTGGGGGTAAGCCTGTTACATCATCAGGAAATACCTCTGGAAATTCACAAACAACATCTGTATCTTTTAATTCACGAACATGTGGATCAATAGTTAACACAGATGCTAAATATCCTTGTCACCTCTTCTGTAGTAATTTACAAGCCTTCATACAAGAGATTATCCGAAGAGGTAAGGATATACCAGCACTTGCTACTGTGAATGGTTCAGCTCCTACTGGTGCAAACTTGATCATTTTTATGCCACAATCAATAGTAACTCTGTACTTCGAGAGCCAATCCATTCCCAATAACACATCAAAATCGGTCATTTTCAAAACTATCAATTCAGCATACATCTGATGGCCTTGGACATATATTGGACACCCTCGTCGGGAAGGTAAGGCTAGGGCGAGTTGTGTCTCTGTTGTACTTGTTGTAATGCCCAGTCTCCTTACAAATGATTCCAAAATAAAAGAATGCGTGGCTCCTGAATCTAGTAAAACAATACCAGTAATACATGAAATCAAGAACATACCGGTAATCATCAATGTATCCCCATCCACTTCCTCTTTGGTCATCGAGAAAAGGCATCCATATACTTTTTCAGAACTCCCTGGACAATTCCTGGCAAGATGCCCTGGCTTTTTGCAACTGATAACTAACATTGGAACCTTGCATACATTCCCCGCCATGAATTTTGCCACATTTAGGACAAGGTGGTCTGTCTTGTTCTTTACGTGGAGGGGGACCCTTGCCACGAGGTTCCTCTGGTCGATTACCTTTGCTATCGGTCTTTTTGCCTTGTCCTGTTCGTTGGCTCTTTTGAAAGCACTGCTGCCTTCGCTGTTGTCTGTCTCTGTTAATGTCTTGTTCATCCTGTTCAGCCTTAAGTGCTCTTTCCACTATCTCCCCATAGGTAACAACTTTCGACATCCGTACATCTCGTTTAATTTCAGAGAGAAGTCCCCGCAAGAGGATGTTCGCCCTTACTTGTGTCATAATGTGAAATATATGGTACATATTGGACTCCAGCCTCGAATTGTTGTATGTATTCCGCCATTGACATGGTTCCTTGCTTCAGATTAAGGAAATCACTGGCTTTCTTGGCTCGTACATCTTTACTGAAATACTTGTTGTAAAACACGATTTTAAAAGTTTCCCAAGTCTATGGTATTTTAGGTAACGCCACCCTTGGACTCTCCCACCATATTCTTGCATGCTTTGTTAATAAAAATATGGCACACGTTACTTTTTCTGCATCTTCCATATGAAGGTAGGAGAAGATGGACTCCAATGATTTAATCCATTCTTCTGCTACTGCTAGATCGGTGCTTCCCATGAATTTCGGAGGATTCAGACGTCGAAAATGATCACACACATATGTTTGAACAGGTCCTTGTCTGGGTAGCATTGCTTGTGCGTGTGCCTGCTCATGAGTATTCCGTTGCATCTCAAGTAATTGATGTATCTGCTCCCAATGGACTTTCGCTTGTTGTTGGAGCAATTGAGCAAAGTCATCTACAGGTCGTGGCGTACTGCCCTCACCTTCGACTGCTGGGGCCTTGCCCTTAGATGACTCTCCTTCATGTACTTCACGTTTCGGTGGCATCGTCGCTTATCTTAACCTACATGTAGGATACATAGACACATAACTTAGCATAAACTACGGGATACAAATATACTTACTTGCCGAGTTCCCAATGCATGGATGAAGTGCAGTGTCTTCCCTGTCGAAGAACCGTGGGATCTGATACCATATAAAATGTCACACCCTTACTCTATACTTAGCATAAATACCATAATCAAAATAGGGTTTGAATGACATATCTATATTATGAAGCAATTCAAACAAGGGCATCAATTTGACAGTTTGGTAACAATTTTGGCATGATGTCCCTATATTTTATAAAATCCAATACTCAACTCAAGCAACAACATCAAGTATATTTTCATACACAACCCTACACCATATTGTTATACATATACATATTCTCATATACAAGCATACTTTGTATCATCATAAACATCGTAAAACATTGTTCAAACCCTGACATATTTTAGTAATATACATATGCGGAAGCTATACAATAATAAGTCCCGGTTCTTGTCGAGGTGAGGCACGTCACAAGCATCCATTGGCAAACCGGCATCCTACGTCTCTTCACCACCTGATCCTGTAACACAGGAGCTACGTGAGTTTATAAAACTCAATAAGTTGGCACTTGTACGTATCAATATGCGTCGAAGGAACATACATATCAAATCGTGACAACAACGAATCTTTAAACCATGTCATATCATAGCATATATTCATGCTCATTTTTGTACTTGAGCCTCATTAGTTGACCTGTACTACCATGCTTACTTTATTATATAGCTACTATTGTGTTGAACGTCAGGGAGCAACCTTTGGCAACCCCACGCCCCATGAACATATATTGGCCAATAGGTTTGGTGGACTTAAAACCACCCATGATGTCAATAAGCTCTATATCATGTAAAAATCAGTCATTTTCCTTTCATGTTCATGTTCATATTTATAACATAGCACTCATCATCAATATTCATGAGTTTCTTACATATTTAATACATAACAACGGAATATGGTGCTATGTTTTCATCAATAAGATACTAACAAAGTACATATATCTATAATCAATGGGAAATATTTGAAATCATAATATTACTCATGTATTACTTCAAGAACATGCCAACTTACAGTCCAAGCGTAAGAACACGGGTTTGAGACGATGTATCTCGCTCCTATACTGTCAAATATATCAAAAATTCAATTACTATGTCTATTCTAGGTGAAGTTTGCTCCTCTACATTTATAATAACCAAAAGATATGAAAACTTACACCCTTATGAAGTTCTTGTGATGGAGAACTAAGTTCTTACTTCAAAATGATGAAGGAAAGGAAGAACAAGGTCACTTGGAGGAAGAATTCTTGGTGTCTTTCGAGTTTTTGATGTGAAGTGAGGTTGAGGAATGGTAAGGATGCTTTAAGAAGTCGAAACTTATCTTTTCATATGCAAGGCGGCGCTCGGGCGGTCATTTTCTACCGCTCGAGCGCGGAACATTCTGTCCAAATCCTAAAATTTTCGTTCAGGGGTGCTCGGGCGGTCAATTTCTACTGCTCGGGCGCCACCTGTTCTGCCTCTGCGCACTGCTTCATTAAAAATTGCTCCAGAAACAGCTATTCCCTTCATAATTGGAAAAAATGGTAAACATGAAAGTTGTAGCCCTATGTCTTGGCTTGAATCTCCAACTAGTTTCATGGCCTTTGGAGGTCTGAGTAAAAATTTATGCTTATTCTCCCAACATGTGTCAGTGAAGGAATGACGATAAACATGACATATTTCGAAGCACTTTTGGCTTGTCTTCCACAATGATTTGGACAAAACCCGAAACATGAAAGTTGTAGCATTATATCTTATCTTTCTAATGGTTATGGCCTCACACAATTTGGATCAATATTTAAATGATTATGCTAAAACTTGTAAGAACTACCATATTTTCATCTCATTTCCTACCAACTTCATTACACTACTTCAACCTACACATCTTACCATCACTATTTAAACACGTATTCATTCTCAATACACCATGGACAATATAAATATCATGTTCAATCTCAATATTGATACCTCAATCATCACGTGACATATAATTATCATTTGTACGAGTAACCGGGCATTACATGTAAGGCCAGGACTCAGTGGGCGGGTAATGCTGTCGCAGATGATCCTCGCCGCCAGGTACCGCGGTTACACGTAGATGGATCCATCGACAGACATGATGATACGAAAGTCACAGCTAATGAAAGGAATTCAAATTAAGAACATGAACACGTATATGCTGATACGATGATACATGCTATGATTATTATCATGTTTTGACAGGTCACGATTATGTGCTACGATCCTTATCATGCTTGACATGTTTTAAGCTATGCATACGCATTTTCACGATCATGAAAGTATATGTTGATTATGCTGTTTTTCACTGTTGTGTGCTATGTATATGCATTTGTTATCACAGTACAGGTGTGTTGAGTCATTAGACTCACTAGGCGTGTGTGATCCAGGTGAGTTTGTTGCTGAGGAGACTGGAGGTGCTGAACTCTGAGTAGCAGCTCTGGTACGGTGACACGACCCGAGGACCATTATTTTTCCGCATATTGATTTATGTGTTTTGAGAGGAGTTACACATTTTTATATGTTGATGATATTACGATTTTTACACGTTTACGTTGATTTTGGATGACGTTAGTTATTTTTAAACCGCGCTACTTTTGTTGGCAAATAAATACGAATATCTGAACTGTTAATTTGTAATAGCGAGCTTTTAAAAAAATTTCGCTCTTTTAAAACGAGTGGATGTTACAGTTGGTATCAGAGCAAGGGTCCTGTATAGGGTTGTGCCACCGCCAGCTTTTGCAGCTCAGTTTTCAAGCCTCAAGTTTGTAAGCTTTTATGATTTAAATGTTTAAAAATTATTTATTGTTATCACTTGTATAATTTCATGATTTACGCATTATGATGATTTACTGCTTATGTTTAACTGTTTTTACGATTTAAGGTCCATTAATTTCAAAACTAGATTAATTGCATGATGGGTTACGTTTTAATTGGGTTGTATTCAGATATGCCTCCTAGACGCGAGCCTAAGATGGCCAGAGTGGATGATATCCTTGGGGGTGGCAGGGGCCCTCCTCCACCACCACCAACACCGGGAGACCCCGCTACCCGAGTACTTGAGGGGTTAGCGAGACTCATGGAGCAGGCCCAGCAGGCGCCTCGCGAGAAGTCTTGTTAGCTCAACCCGAAGGAGTTCGGGGGTACTACCGATCCATTCGTAGCAGAGGGATGGATTAGGTCGCTGGAGGTTCACTTTGATTATCTGCAGATGAGGGATGGTGATAGGACTCGTTTTTACGTGTTTTTAGTGTTGGTTTTGAGTCGCGTTCATGCATCATATTAGTTTGTTTTAGTTGAATTTTGCAATTTTTTAGCATTATTGAGCATTTGACTAATCTCGTGTATTCTGTGGTTATTTTGTAGGAATTGAACCAAAAATTGGGAGAAACTTTGGCATAATATCGAAGAGGTCTCGCTAGGGCGGGCAAAAGTGACCGCCCCAGCGAGCATTGTGGTCTGGCCGAGGATTATTTTGCGCAAGTGTCTCGCTAGGGCGGTCAAAAGTGACCGCCCCAGCGAAACCAGGGACATGCTCGAGGAAGCTTATTCGAGGATCTCTCGCTAGGGCGGTCAAAATATACCGCTCTAGCGAGAAGCGAGATTGAGAAAGATTTGTTTCCAAATTTCTAGGGACTCTATCCTACACTATAACCTAACACACGAGAGCAGCGGCCGTTTTTTGATCTTTATCAGACTTTTCATCATTTTTCTTGGAGAGGAGGCTAGGAGCAAAGGAGATTTCGAAGACCTCGAGATTTCCACGCGTCGTGGCCGTCATCCATCGTCATCTTTAGTATTTTCATTATTCAGTATTTTATTTCTTACATTGGTTGTTGGTTTTTATCATGAATTTCAGTAGCTAAACTCTAGATTTGTTGGGATTTGAGGGGATCCTACCCCGTACTCGGTGTTGAACATTATTTCTCGACGTTTTTATTAGTGATTTGTTTATGCTATTGTTCTTTCGTGTTTCAATCGAAGCCTAGCTAACTTCCTTTGATTATTTCATGTTGTTGATGAGTTCGATAGAATAGTTAACAATACGATCAAATAGTATAAACCACGGATTTACAATTTTAGTAGATATACGGAATTGGGTACGTGTCGATAGTGATAGTTCACCCGAATGAAAGCTAGTGGATTCCATAGAATGTAATGCAATCTTGAACTGTTAAATATTTGAGGACACTTGAGTACTGCATGTTTTAGATTAGTATTAATATAGCTCGACAGAGTATATTAATTAGTCTAGGGAATTCCGTCGAACGCACGAGTAAAAGTCGAGTGTAATTAGTTAAACACGAGCGGTAGGTGATCTGATAATTCCCAAAAAATTCATTTCTCATTTGATTTAATCCAAATTAATCATTGCGTTCTTGAACACGTTTTCTTTGCATTTTAATTATTTTAATTGTTTACTTTATATTAGTTTAATCATCAACTCAATTTATCGTTGCTAAAGAAATTTTAATTGAAAATAAAAATAGTGTAACGCAGTCCTTGTGGAACGATACTCGTATTTACTTACGTTTATTATAACTTGACTATCGTGCACTTGCGATATTTAAATCGAGCTTTCATTTATAAAATAAATTTTGGGATTATTCACTGTGCAAGTTTTGCTCGATCAAGTTTTTGGCGCCGTTGCCGGGGACTGTTGATTCACAATTTTTTATTTTTCAGTTAAATTCTTTAGTATTATTTATTTTATTGTTATTTGATACTCTCATTGTGTTGCAGATTTTTCTTGTGGTGCATGCGAAGATCACTCGAGTTTAAGCTTGAGCCTTTTGACCCCGAGATCGAACGCACAGCTAGACGTCGACTACAGCAGCAAAGAGCGAAGGAAAGAATGGAAGGCGATCAACAAAGAGAGGAGCCAAGGCGTATACCGATGTTGGATTATGCACAGCCGTCTCTTGATGGAGCACGTCCAAGCATCGTAAGACCAGTCATCCGAGCTAATCAGTTTGAGATCAAGCCAGCTATCATTCAGATGATTCAGAACACTGTCCAATTTGGGGGAAGTGCACTTGACGACCCTAATTCTCATATAGCTGACTTTCTTGAAATTTGTGATACTTTTAAGTTTAATGGCGTGTCTGATGACGCTATTCGTTTGCGTTTATTTCCATTTTCACTGAGAGATAAAGCTAAGTCGTGGTTAAACTGTTTGCCTATAGGGTCTATTACTACATGGGAAGATATGGCAAAGGCGTTCCTGATCAAGTACTTTCCTCCGTCGAAGACTACAAAGCTCAGAGCCGACATTACTACTTTTGCTCAATATGAGCAAGAGTCACTTTACGAGGCATGGGAGCGCTACAAGGACTTGTTGAGGAGATGTCCACACCATGAGCTGCCTCTTGGGTTAGTTGTTCAAACTTTCTACTACGGTCTGCTTACTCCTAACCGTACTATGATAGATGCTGCTGCCTGTGGTAACTTACTGAGAAAGACGGTGGAGGAAGGATATGAGTTATTGGAGGAGGTGGCTGCTAGTAGCTATCCTCCTCAGTCTGATAGGCAGAGACGAGGTGCTGGAGTTAATCAAGTTAATGATTTGTCGGTGGTTTCAGCACAGTTAGAGGCTTTGAATAGAAAGATTGATGGGATGAGCATGAGTGGGTCGGCTATGCGTCTGCAAGAAATTTTCTGTGATAAGTGTGGGGGTGAGCATGATGTGCAGGATTGTCAAGATGGCAACCCATTCTATGTGCCTGAGGGAGCACCGGTAAAACAAGTGGGATTCCAGAACCGTCCTAGAAATAACCCTTACTCTAACACATATAATCCGGGATGGAGGAATCACCCAAACTTTTCATGGGGAGGTCAAAACAACAAACATCGCCAACAAAGAGGTCCACCATATGTGATGCACCAAGGATTCAAGCCAGAACCGTCTCGGGAGGAGAAGTCCAATTTAGAGCAAATGATGACTAAATTTATTTCTACAACAGAGACGAGACTTCAGAACCAAGATGCATCCATAAAGGGGTTAGAGAATCAAATTGGACAATTGGCCAAGTTGATTGCTAATAGGGAGCAAGGAACTTTACCAAGCAACACGGAAACTAACCCAAGAGAACATGTGAAGGCGGTGGAATTGCGTAGTGGAAAAACACTCGGGTCTAATGAGGAAAAGACCAAGCACGGTGAGGATGAGGTGAAAAATCGAGGAGGTAAGTCTTCTAACTCTACATCTACACCTATTGCACAGAATAAAATTGTTATCCCTCCACCTTTTCCTGCAGCAATGAAGAAAGCTAAATTAGATGCACAATTTGGTAAATTTCTTGAGATATTTAAAAAATTTCGTATTAACATTCCTTTTGCTGATGCTTTATTGAATATGCCAAGTTATGCAAAATTCTTGAAAGATATCTTAGCAAATAAGCGGAAGCTAGAAGATCATATGACGGTGAATTTGACCGAAAATTGCTCCGCTTGAGTTCAAAACAAGATGCCTCCGAAGCAAAAAGATCCAGGGAGTTTCTTGATACCTTGCATTATTGGTGACATTAATTTTCATAAAGCTTTATGTGATCTGGGTGCGAGTATTAATCTGATGCCTTTTTCTGTGTTTAGGAGACTGGGATTAGGTGAACCCAAGCCAACTAGGATGTCGTTGCAGCTGGCTGACAGATCTGTCAAGTATCCACGTGGGATTATCAAAGATGTTCTGGTGAAAGTGGATAAGTTTATTTTTCTTGCAGACTTTGTGGTACTTGACATAAAGGAAGATTTAGAGATGCCTTTAATCCTAGGGAGACCTTTTCTGGCTACAGGGAAAGCACTGATTGATGTTGAGGAGGGGAAATTGAGACTGAGAGTTGGAGAAGAAGAAATTATTTTTGATGTTTTCAATACTCTCAAGCACACAATGCACAATGATAGTTGCTTTCGTATTGATGTCTTGGATTCGCTTGTTTGTGATTTTGTGCAGGATGGATTGAAAGAACCATTGGAGGCCACTCTTACTACTGAAAAGCAGAAGGACGAGCTAGACGAGGAAAAGATGGAGATGGTAGCTCATTTGAATGCCATTCCACCTTGGAGAAAGCAAGTGAGGCTTAGACTAGAGGAATTGGGAGACAGAAAAGATTTAATGCCTCAAAAGTCAAGCCTAGAGGAGCCACCTACTTTGGAGCTCAAACCATTACCTCCACATCTCAAGTACGTATATCTAGGAGAAAATAATAAATTTTCTGTTATTATTTCCTCTTCTTTGACAGATGATATGGAGAGTAAGCTCTTGGGAGTTCTCAAGGAGCATAAAGGAGCGTTCGCTTGGAAGGTTTCGGACATAAAAGGGATAAGTCCTTCGATCTGTACGCACAAAATTCTGATGGAAGATAAATACTCACCTCTAGCACAACCACAAAGGAGACTCAATCCAAAGATGCAAGAGGAAAGCTTGGTGACAGCACCTGTTCTGACTGTCCCTGATTGGGAGCTACCGTTTGAGGTGATGTGCGATGCTAGTGATACAGCTGTTGGTGCGGTGCTGGGTCAAAGGAAGAACAAGGTATTTCATACCATCTACTATGCAAGTAAGACTTTAAATGATGCTCAATTGAATTACGCTACTACTGAAAAGGAATTGCTTGCTATAGTATTTGCTTTTGACAAATTTCATTCATACCTTGTTTTGTCTAAAGTAACTGTGTATACAGATCATTCTGCCCTAAAATACTTGCTTGCTAAGAAAGATGCGAAACCTAGGTTAATTAGGTGGATTTTATTATTACAAGAATTTGATCTCGAAATTCGAGATAAAAAGGGTGTGGAAAATGTAGTTGCTGACCACCTGTCTAGGCTTGAGCATGTTGAAATTAAGGGCAGTGACGATGATATAGATGACTGGTTTCCTGATGAACAATTGCTTGAGGTAAATGCGTACCCTTGGTATGCCGATTTTGCAAATTTTCTTGTCACTGGCACACCTCCACCTAATTTATTGTTTCACCAAAGAAAGAAATTCTTTTCAGACGTGAAATATTATTTTTGGGAGGAACCGTTCTTGTTTAAGATTTGTGCAGACTCCATGATAAGAAGATGTGTGGCGGAGGAGGAGACCAATCAAATTCTAAACCATTGTAATGACCGTGAGGTAGGTGGTCACTTTGGACCCATACGGACGGCATCTAAGGTACTTGAATGTGGCTTCAATTGGCCAACTCTTTTTATGGATGCTCGTTTGTATGTTCTCAATTGTGATAGATGCCAACGCACAGGTAATATTTCCAACCGTCATGAGATGCCTTTAAATAACATTATTGAGTGTGAAATATTTGATGTGTGGGGGATTGATTTTATGGGTCCTTTTCCTGCGTCTTTTGCAAAGAAATTTATTCTGGTGGCAGTGGAGTATGTATCTAAATGGGTGGAGGCAGAGGCTTGTGCCACTAATGATGCACAAGTGGTGTTAAAATTTTTGAAGAAACATATTTTTAATCGATTTGGTGCACCACGTGCAATCATAAGTGATGGTGGCACCCATTTTTGCAACAAAATTTTTGATAAACTGTTGGGCAAATATGGTGTCACCCACAAAGTTTCCACTCCATACCATCCCCAAACTAGTGGACAAGTTGAAGTATCCAATCGAGAAATTAAGAGGATTTTAGAGAAGACGGTTAATGTGAATAGGAAGGACTGGTCCATTCGGTTAGATGATGCTTTGTGGGCGTATCGTACTGCTTTTAAAACACCTATAGGCACTACACCATATAGGTTGCTTTTTGGTAAAGCATGTCATCTACCAGTCGAATTAGAGCATAGAGCATATTGGGCGACCAAAGCACTAAACTTTGATTTTGCTCTTGCAGGTGAAAAACGATTGTTGCAGTTGAATCAGTTAGATGAGTTTCAGGGAAGAGCTTATGATCTTGCACTATCATACAAGGAACGCACCAAACGAGCCCATGACAAACACATTATAAGAAGGGAATTTAAAGTGGGTGAAGCGGTGTTGGTATACAATTCTCGCTTACGACTCTTTTCGGGCAAGCTAAAGTCAAGGTGGTCAGGACCATTCACTATAGCCAAGGTGTTCCCATCGGGTGCAGTGGTGTTGCATGATGGCAAGGACGGGACATTTACTGTGAACGCTCAAAGATTGAAGCACTATATCGGTGGCACAATTGAGCCACAAATTGGAGTCACTCGGCTCCATGACAGTCATTGAGGACATGGGTGAACAGTCGAGCTCTAGACTATAAATTGAGAACTACTTCTACTCCTTATTTTGATTTTGATTATAGTTTTTTTTTTTTAGTTATTATTTGCATCATTTGCATTTAGGTAGTTGCATGGCATTGCATTCAAATTTTTTCCCGAACACTTCTCGCTCGGGCGGTCAAAACTGACCGCCCCAGCGGGTACTCGTTTTTAAAGAAAAGCCTTTTGCGAAAACGTCTCGCCAGGGCGGGAAAAATATACCGCCCTAGCGAGTCGCACAGATTAAAAAAATTTTTCTCCCCGAAAACTTCTCGCTCGGGCGGTCGATTTTGACCGCCCTAGCGAGTCGCACAGATTAACAAAAAATTTTTTTTCCAAAAACTTCTCGCTCGGGCGGTCTGTTTTTACCGCCCTAGCGAGTCGCGCAGATTATAAATACTTTCCTCTTCTCTTTTCCTCCCAACTTCGAACCCTACTCCTCCCCTCCGATTTTCGGCACCCCCCTCCATCTTTTGTACTCAATCCTTATTATTTGGTGATTTTTCAGGGCAAAGACTCAATCTTGGTCCATACACTCCACGAGGAAGCATTTAGGCTACAAGATTTTCTTCTCCGGCGGTCTTTCAAGCAACTCCGGTCATCTTCCACATATTCCAGTGAGCTTCTCCGGCGACCCTCAACAATTTTTCGGCGGTTGGATACTTTGTGCACTCCAATCTCTACATGGCACCCAAAAGATCTAAGGTAACTCAGGGTGCTTCTAGTTCTCGTTCCACTCCATCTATGTTTGTGAATGAAAAAGCTAAGGAAAGATTTGAGCATGCTAGGCTACATAGGAAACCAATCCCTGAGCGTGGATTTAGCTCGTTTCTTATCGATCAATTTTCGGAGTCCCAAATAGAAAGAAGAGGGTGGAATGCCTTTGTAGCACAACCGAATGCAGCAGTGGTTCCGGTTGTGCGTGAATTTTATGCCAATGCTCCGGAGGAAAATGAGTCGAAGGCATTTGTGAGGGGACATCTAGTCCCGTATGATCCCAAGACGATCAATGATATGTTGGGTTTACCGTCGGTGGACGATTCGGTGTTTCAGGCGTGGGTGCTTAACCCGGATTATGATTTGATCATTCGCACACTCTGTTATCCGGGCACCACATGGAAACAACCGGGGACTTACACGGTCTTTCTTGAAAAGTTTTTGAAAGTGGAGGGGGCATTGTGGTATGCATTCTTGTCTAAGAGATTGATGCCGGTCGGTCATACGAGTGATGTGCAGCGTGAGCGGGCGGTTGTTCTTTATGCCATCTGTACTGGAATGGTGATTGATGTGGGCAGGCTCATTTTCGGACAGCTTAACATGTGCATTAATAGCAGCAATTTGGTTTTTTACTTTCCGACGATAGTGACTGAGCTGTGTGCCCGAGCGGGGGTGATATTTGCAGATGATGATGAGTGGTTACCGCCGATGAGAGCCATTGATGAGGCTCTTTATAGATCCAAGAGGGAGAAAAGACAGGCTGAGCTGCCCGAGGAGGTATTTTTCAATTATGGGGGAGCAGCTCAACCACCTCCGGCCTTAGGACATGCACCACCACCTCCGCAGCCACGCCGCCGTGCCATGCGAGATCGCCTCGATGAATTGGGCGCTTGGGCCACTTATCAGACTGAGTACCAGGCCGTTAATCAAGCCCACATTCAGAACATCGAATACTTGGTGCAGGGGATCTCAACTCATTTGGGCATCGACACGTCCGGCCGGCCACCTACACCAGCATACCTGCCACCCTTCTAGTTTCAATACCATTATCCTATGCCCCCAGCGGCTGAAGAGGGAGTCCCACCGCCTGAGAATGAGGAGGAGGACGATTTCTGATTAGGGGAGTTCACTGTTTCCCCTTGCCTTTTATTTTGCATATTCTTTCTTTGCATTTACATTCATGAGTTTTTTTATGTTTTGAGTGTTTGTTTCGTTTTGTGCACTGAGGGCATTGCACAACTCTAGTATGAGGGGGGTAGATTGTTTTGTTTGCTTAGTTAATTGGTTTTAAATTGTTGCATTTCTTTTATTTGGTGTTGTTTATGGTGAGAAGACATAGTGTATGAGCCAATGATGATGTTGAATTGATAGTATACAAAAGTATTGATTGGGTCACCTCATGAATGGTACTCTTGATTGTTAAAGCATGAATTTTGGCACAAAGTTGAACTTTTTGAGCACATATGTGTGGGGACTAGAATTTTGTAGGAATAATGGTGAAATTTGAAGGTTTTGTGTGGTTAACTTGAAAGGCATCATTTATGAGTTGATTTAGCATGTAAACCCGTGAAAATAAGTCACTAATTGGGACCTTGAATGAGAACATGTGATTTGCCTTGAACTTTACATATACCCCTTTTTCAATGCACTGAATTAAAATATCATACTCCTAACCAGCTGTAATCCAAAGTATATATTCTTAGCCTAGGGAGTACACGTGTGAAAATTGTGCATAAAATGAAAAAAAAAAATATATATATATATATATCGAAAAAGAAAAAATTGGTGGAGATGTAAGGTGAGGGGGAGCCAAAATAAAAGGAATGGAATTCTATTCCTGGGCTAAAAGTGGGAGATGTAAGGAGACGAGGAAAGTCAGACGAAAAGTCTTGACGATTGCACAATGAAAATGATCGGTGTACTCCCGACTGTTAGCCACTTGAGCTTATTTTCCTTCTTTTCGACACCCTTCTCTGCACTTAAGAATCGAATAAAGTTCAAATTATGGTTAGTGATAAATGGACACGGGGGTGCATGCTAGTGATACTTGTATTGAAGTGCTAATTGAGTGACTCGCATGATCGGATGATTGATCTATTTGAAGTACGAATGACTAGACCCATCATGACACACACACACGTTCAAATTAGTGTCGAGATTTATGTGTAGATGAGAATGAGTATTCGTTTGTGATTCGACTTGATTATGAATTTGTGTGTGGGAAAGTTCACTGAGGCATGAGCATAACAGTTGTTAACTCACCATTGACATTTACTTGAGTTGGTTATTTCTTGTTTGAGTATTTTGTGTTTGTTTTGTTTGTTTAGAATCTCGTGCTTTAACCTATTTTGCTCGAGGGCGAGCAAAAGGTTAGTATAAGGGGGTTGATAGGACTCGTTTTTACGTGTTTTTAGTGTTGGTTTTGAGTCGCGTTCATGCATCATATTAGTTTGTTTTAGTTGAATTTTGCAATTTTTTAGCATTATTGAGCATTTGACTAATCTCGTGTATTCTGTGGTTATTTTGTAGGAATTGAACCAAAAAGTGGGAGAAACTTTGGCATAATATCGAAGAGGTCTCGCTAGGGCGGGCAAAAGTGACCGCCCCAGCGAGCATTGTGGTCTGGCCGAGGATTATTTTGCGCAAGTGTCTCGCTAGGGCGGTCAAAAGTGACCGCCCCAGCGAAACCATGGACATGCTCGAGGAAGCTTATTCGAGGACCTCTCCGCCCTAGCGAGAAGCGAGATTGAGAAAGATTTGTTTCCAAATTTTAGGGACTCTATCCTACACTATAACCTAACACACGAGAGCAGCGGCCGTTTTTTGATCTTTATTAGACTTTTCATCATTTTTCTTGGAGAGGAGGCTAGGAGCAAAGGAGATTTCGAAGACCTCGAGATTTCCACGCGTCGTGGCCGTCATCCATCGTCATCTTTAGTATTTGCATTATTCAGTATTTTATTTCTTACATTGATTGTTGGTTTTTATCATGAATTTCAGTAGCTAAACTCTAGATTTGTTGGGATTTGAGGGGATCCTACCCCGTACTCGGTGTTGAACATTATTTCTCGACGTTTTTATTAGTGATTTGTTTATGCTATTGTTCTTTCGTGTTTCAATCGAAGCCTAGCTAACTTCCTTTGATTATTTCATGTTGTTGATGAGTTCGATAGAATAGTTAACAATACGATCAAATAGTATAAACCACAGATTTACAATTTTAGTAGATATACGGAATTGGGTACGTGTCGATAGTGATAGTTCACCCGAATGAAAGCTAGTGGATTCCATAGAATGTAATGCAATCTTGAACTGTTAAATATTTGAGGACACTTGAGTACTGCATGTTTTTGATTAGTATTAATATAGCTCGACAGAGTATATTAATTAGTCTAGGGAATTCCGTCGAACGCACGAGTAAAAGTCGACTGTAATTAGTTAAACACGAGCGGTAGGTGAACTGATAATTCCCAACAAATTCATTTCTCATTTGATTTAATCCAAATTAATCATTGCGTTCTTGAACACGTTTTCTTTGCATTTTAATTATTTTAATTGTTTATTTTACATTAGTTTAATCATCAACTCAATTTATCGTTGCTAAAGAAATTTTAATTGAAAATAAAAATAGTGTAACGCAGTTCTTGTGGAATGATACTCGTATTTACTTACGTTTATTATAACTTGACTATCGTGCACTTGCGATATTTAAATCGAGCTTTCATTTATAAAATAAATTTTGGGATTATTTACTGTGCAAGTTTTGCTCGATCAGATGGCGACCGGGCCAGGTGCACCATCTATATGCTGAGGGATGATGTGTCCCTGTGATGGGAGGGAGCCGCACATGCAGTGGATGTTGCTACTCTCACGTGGGCCAGGTTCAGGGAGTTGTTCTTCGGAAAGTATTTCCCAGCTGACGTCAGGGGCCGCCTTACGAGAGAGTTCATGAGCCTCTGGCCGAGGGATTTATCTTTGGCGGAGTTCATCCGCAAGTTTGACAGAGGCTACCACTTCGTGCCCATGATAGCAGGAGATGCTGCCCAGAAGCTGAAGCATTTCCTAGATGGACTGAGACCCAATCTTCACCGGGACGTCATGCTGACGAGTTCGGCATGTTATGATGAGGCCACTGCCTGCGCTTTTCAGGCGGAGCAGGCTTTACGGGACATAGACTTCGAGATGCAGCGGAATTGGCATCAGACTCAGTCCAGTTCTCAGCCGCCGAAGAAGCAGTACACGGGGCCACAGAGACAGCAGGGGCAGCATAGGTGGCCAGGAAAGCAGAGAGCACCCCAGACACCAGGGGCTCCTAGGCAGGAGGGGGGACCACCATGCCAGCAGTGCAACAAATATCATTATGGCAAATGCATGTGGAGCACTTTCAGATGCTTCGTATGAAAACAAGAAGGGCAAAAGGCTGCATATTGCCCTCAGAGCAAGGGTCCCACTACCGACAGGGCATATGTGACGCATGCCGAGGAGGCTGAGGCGGAGCCTTCTCTACTTTGATTACTGGTAACTTTTACGCTCAAGTCTATGGGTTTATCGCTTTGATTGCATGTAATTGTTTGATTAGTAGGTGAATTGACTATTGGGATCGATAACATGGAAATAATTAGGATGCATGTTGAAACGTCTGCTATTCGTTTTCTTAAATCGTGCTAAATTTTTTTTTTAAAACTTACATAGCATCGGCCGAACCATACATATTCGTACAAAATATCTTGTCACCATTTTGAAAATAAACATCAAACTAACATTTAAAAATCCAAAGGAAAATATTTTAAAGCATAAAATCGTCCAACGTTTTACCAATCTCAAAACATTATTTGAAAAGTATAGCCCATACTATAACCTCTCAAAAACCACTCATAATCATGATAAAAATCATAAAATATCTTTAACATAACTTAAAATCATAAATCATAACTAGTGCGGAAAACTACCGTCGGTCCTCGAGTTATATGCACCTTCAGTGCAGCAAAGTCAACCATCAAGACCTCCATTAACATTATTATCATAAACACCTGCATCAATCACACCTATTGAGTGTAAAGACAACACATCATATTCTTGATAACAAGTACTACATATACAGATCACATGCACCATAAAAATACTTGTACTTAAAATATCGTTTTCATGAAGATGCATAAACTTTAAACATAACCATTTTTCTAAACATTTCATGATGCATAAACTTAAATTAAAACATTTTCGTAAACATTTTCATAAAAATAAAATACTCATATTCATCATAAACATATTCATATTCGTATCATCATCAACATATACGTATTCATACTATCATCAGCATATATGTATTCCTTTTTCCTTTCGTTGAATTTAGATCGTTAATTGTGACTTTCGTGTTCGTCTACGTCTACGTCTACGTGTTGGGCGATGGATCCATCTACATGTAACCACAGTACTGAGCGACGGGGACACCAGCAACACTCTCACCGGTCAACTGGGCCTTGGCCCATCCTCATCGAATGAAAATACAATTGTCGGGCTCCCTTTGGGGCCTTCTCCCATAAATGGGCTCCCTCTGAGGTCTTTTCCCTCACGATATCCCCATTCTATTCCTCATATTCGTATCAATGAAAATACGATCGTCGGGCTCTCACTGGGACCGTCACCCTCACGATATCTCCAACATATCATCGTATTAGTCACAATTACTTCACTTCCTTCAATGTTTCATATTATCATCACTTTATAAAATTTAAACATGCATATAACGTTTTTCTTTTAAACCAAGCATGCAACATGTCTTTTAACGTTTTCCTTTAATCATAAAAATCCATAATCGTTTAAAATAAATATTTTAACATATTAAAATTTCATAAAGATTTAAAATAACATTTTAACATCAAAACAATTAAAATAACATTTTGACATATTAAATCCCTAAACATATAAAATTCCAAAAATATTTAAAATAATCATTTTAATACAAAATTTCATAAACATCCATAACCATTGAAAATAATCATATTTGCACATAAAACAGCATGTAGGGCACTGCCATGACGTTTACTAATTTCTATGTGTAAAATGATCGTTTTACCGCTGTACGTAAAATTTCACGTTTTTGACATTTTATTAATTTCATTGACTCTAACATGTCCCAAATAATTATTTAAGATTACATAAATTTTCTCATATTTTTATTTAGCTTAAATCGAGAACTTTTAATTTATTCTCTAAATATAACATATTAATGCGTTTTAATCTCGAATTAAACCAAACCTTAATATAAAATTCCCAAATTAAAAACTTAAACTTTTAATAATTATTTGAGCTTAAATATTATTTTTCCTGATTTTATAAAGCAAAAATCTAGGCGTTTCAATTAATTCATTAGTTATCGTTTCGTGAGGCGATTAAATCCCGGATAAATCCAAAACTCCATATTTTGATCCCAAATTTTAAACATAATATTTTTATTATTTATTCTACCCTTCCAAGCCATGAGAAACACCCGTGGACCCATAGATTCAATTTTAGAATTATTATTTTCATTTTTCACACATTATCTAACACACCGAGCCATCTCTTAATTTGCTAGAGCCACCCCGAACCACCTCGAGCCACCCCGAGCCACCTCGAGCCAAACCAAATCCAACCCACCTAGGGACCCTAGTGACCAAGCCCAGCCCGAAAAACCAGCCCTGGCCCGCTCAAAAACCTCCTGGAAACCGACCCGATTGCATGTGTTGTGTGTGCGTGAATCTCCTTACCTTCACCAAGACTCCTAGCCAACTAGGACACCTCCAGCCCTTAACCACTTTACCCCTCATGACCCTAACACCCCTTGACCACGCCTAGACCCAGCCCAGACCAAACCCAACCACTGGACCAGAGCAGCGAGCTATCAGTTGGAGAAAACAGTAGCCGCGCCACCCCATGGCTTCCTCACGTTTTCTGGAACAAGCAGCAGACCAAGCCGCCACAGCCCCTGCCCAGGCCCTTACGCACCCTCCTAAGACCCTAAAGAGTCGACCTAAACCATTTCCCTAGGCGTTGGACTGACCCAAGCCCCTAAAACACCAGAAGTTGAGTACTAGCCTTCACGTGAGCCCCATACCTGTGCAGCTGCAGTTTTCTGGTCCTACAGCTTTCTCGAACCACCCAGACCTTGAACCACCCTATCTAGGCTCTCTGTAGGACCCTTATGACTCGACCTAGCCCAGCCCAAAGCCCTCAGCCCGAGCCATCTCCTCCCTACACCAGCTGCTACCCTGCGCTGCTTTCTCGATTCTTAGATACAATTAACAGACCTGTGATGCTAATTGGACAATGGAGATTTGATTTTTAGTAATTCTCACATGACATTAACTAACACTTTTGCAAACATGGAGATGATCTAGGAAATTTTTCTCAATATCTTTGGGCATCTTTTCATTGTTTATTTTCCATTGTGAGCCCATTGAGCCTCGAGTGAATTGAGATGCTTGACTTTTCTTTGTGCACCTATCTCATATATCATTTTGATTGAAAAATTCATGTGATTTGTTTGTATGGGTTGACTAATGGATTGACGGAAATCTAGAACTTGATTGAACACTTTTCAACGCAAAATATGGATAATATGTGACATAGGAATTATTTAGGCAATCTTTGGAACAATTTAAGCCTTTGAGCATGCCAAATCAATATAAAATATCGCTAGTGTCCCATTTTGAGCCAACTAAAAATCAAGTGGTTTGTGTCAATGACATACAATTATCCCCCACTCTTATCTATTCTACATCCAACAACAACAACCTAATGAAGCTTATACACTTATTGTCCTACCTAAATTTTGAGATAAATAAGTTCATTGGTGTTGTGATGATTCAAATGCTCCTTGAAAAAAAAAATTAAACGTGCAAAAAGGAGTTGAAAAAGAGACAAAAAGAAGAAAATTAATCAAAGGAATAAATCAAAAAGTTGTGAAAAAGAAAAATATGAGAAATGAAGGATATGATTGGGAAGAAAACAATAAAGTGATGGTGAATGAAATGAGAGTGAAGATGATGAAAATTCGATTATTTCTCTCAAATTTTTATTTCCATACCTTTTATTGTAGCCATGAGCCATAGCCTAACGTTACAAGCCTACAAGACCTATTAAACTTGTCACATTTATCCAATATACTAGTGGAGAAAAGTTGTTCAAGTCAAGCCTATGGATACCTGAGAACATGGTTTGCAAGTATGAACTTTAATCATTTGCATGTAAGCATCTCATTGTGTAACATCATCGCTTTGTAGACTTATGTTGAATACTGTTGAACCAAACTGTTACCAATAAAGTCCTTTGGGATCTGTGTAAGTGAATTTGTATATTAATGAACTGTGGTTTGAACTGAACTGAAGATCTCTTGAGTTTATAAGGCTACTGGGTGTAGTAGATTTATTTGAGAATTTGATTGGTTAAATGAACATCGACATATCACACCCGCACGTGACTCTTGAGTGATTATGAATTACATAAAAATGGATTAGTCGGAGGCCGAGACCAATGGTTGCATATCCATGACTGTTAGTCGTTTTCATTACTTGTTGATTAAATTCCTATTTTTACTTTTATTTTGCTCGGGACTAGCAAAAATTCAAGTTTGAGGGGTTTGATAATGCACGAATTGTACTTAATTTATATGTTAATCCATTTGATTTATGTTGTGTTTGAACAGAATTACACTTGGTTTTGGTTGCTTTTGTGTCGTGCATGGGATAAACAATTATTGGACGGTTTAGAGCAAACAGAGGTGCTTTTAAGCGTGAAAATACGATAGACGAGAGCCGTAGCGCCACAGTGTAGCACCGCAGCGCTCATTAGGCCGAGGAACGAGCGCCTAGGCGCTGCCCAACAAGTGTCGCGACGTCTTAGTGCCGAGGAACGAGCGCCTAGGCGATGCCCAAGAACCGCCTAGGCGCTAAGGAACAAGCGCCGCGTGTAATAGCCCAAACTTTTATCATGTTAATCTTTATTATTTATTATTGTTACGATCATGTTTTATGATTTAATGGTTGGGATTATGTGGAATTGTTATTGTTTATAGTGATGTTTATTGAAATGGTACCAGAATGATTATGGTTATGTTTATTGGAATAGTTGTCGGAGTTATGTTGTATAATTGTTGTTGGCTATGTAAATTGATGGGTTCTTGTTATGATGTTTGAAGGGGTGTTTGGAGGATGTATTTGGATGTTGAGTTCATTGGTATTGCATAATTGAAAATGATGGATTTTATGTGTGTTGGTGATGATTTTATAGTGCAGGGACAGCGCCGCAGCGCAAGGTAGCAGCGCCGCAGCACTGCTGGGCGTGCAGGGAAGCACCTAGCAGCGCGGCAGTGCTGCCAGGGCCGAAGCCCTGGCGCTACAGCACTGCCGAACAGCGCCACGGTGCTGCCAGGGCCGAAGCCCTGGCGTTGCATCGCTGCCAGGCAGCGCCGGCACGAAGGGCAAGCACCGTAGCGCCAAAGAAGTGGCGCCACGGCGCTAGGCATGCGAAAGTTGCTGTTTTAAAATGCGTTTTTAGTGGATTTTAAGCCTTTTTAATCCTATTCTAGAGATTTCTCTTCATTTATCACCTCTTTCCCTTCTCTCCATCGTTCAAGCTTTCTCCCTTTCCTCAGAGATTTTCTCTCCTTCAATCCTAGTAGATTTCTTAGCTTCTTCTACCTAAATTTCCAAGCAACAAGGTAAGAAACTTATATTTAGTTTAGAAAAATTTTTAAGAAAATGAAGGTTCATATTGAGTTGATGGATGGTGATGATTGTTGATGGTTATTATGTATTATGTTGTAGGAATTCCATTGAAGTTATCATAGCAACCAAGTGTTTATTTGGTTGTAAGTAGAAACTTCTCCTTGAGCTCACATGATGAATATATGTATATAAGCCATGTTTATTGATAATTAGCTCCTTTCATTGGTATATATTTGATCGATATATTGTTATATGTTCATTTTTCAAAGATTTTCATTGAATTCATTGATCAAGGAGCTAATACACCATTGTGCCTACCAAGTGTTTGTATAAATGCCTCAATAAGAGTTCCTATGATTAAAGCCAAGGAATGATAGTAATTCATGCATGTCATTGGCCAATCACATGATTATAGAGTATCTCTTTGTATCTCTCACAGCTTTGATATTTATATCAAAGAGATACTTACCACAGGTCACAGGTCACAGACTATCATTTCCTTTCCTTTAACTTATGCCATGAGATACTATCCACATTTCCTTGATTATGTAATGTTCATTGAAGATAGTATCGTTCTACATTCATTGCCATTGCTATAGCCACGTTTTAAGCCAAAGTAATATATATGTAATTGCTATGTATAGCTTTCTATTTACTGAGTTTATTCTCATTCCAGTTATGTCATGTGATGTAGGTGATAAAAAGGATTGAAACGGATTGTTCGAGGAGGGAGAATGTGAAGGCCCTAAAACTCCTTTCTTGGAAATTTGCGGAAAAATTTAAAATTTTCTTTTTAAAAGAACTTAAATGGCCTCATTCATAAAATCACTGGTGAATCAAGTTCAATATTTCAAAATATTACAGCGGAAGAAAATCAAAGTTTTGCCAACAACAACGATTTAAAAATATCCAACAACTGATAAAAATTGTTTGCGGAAAAACATAACAACTGCTGCACTGAGGTCCTCGGGTGCCACTACTGCCGACCCAAGCTGGCTCACTGGTCCCCGCCCTCGGCCCTGGCCTCATCAGTACCTACAACAATCAAGTCTAGTGAGCCTAAAGACTCAGCATGCATAAATCGCAGGTAACGAGTAAAAATCTGAATTTAAAATATGCATGAGATAAAATATCCTGTCCTGAGGCATACTGAAAATAATCTGTACTGAGCAATTATAATACGTGCATAACTGAACTGGAAGTCACTGTAAAAATATTTGCTCCTTGGAGCCTGTACTGAAATATCTGATAAAATTTTCTGTTGAGATTATGTTTTACGCCTGTGGCCACTGCACTAAGCTGAACTGATCGGTAACTGGCTACCGGGGAGGCTGAAACTGATCTGAGCTGGCCGGTCACTGGCGACCGGGTGGTACCATACTGAACTGATCGGTCACTGGCGACCGTATAAAATAACACTCCCACATAGTGAATGAACCACAAGCCATATCGCATAAATCTCAAAAATAATCATTTTCTATTTAATGCACGTAAAATAATTAACTGGCGTAATGAAAATTCCTGTAATTTTACCAACTGGATTGGATTGGATCGTTCCCAGGCTCGCTGCAACCTAACTGTGCCATGAAAAATATGCAATAGCTTAAACTTGACCAATTACGCAATTTACGTTCAAAAGATGCGACTATGACGCCTAATGACTTCGCATTTAATCATGACTCCGAGCCAACCTGAACCGACACTGAACCGACGTATAGTCATGATTAAAATACGCTGAAAAATCATAAAATAATGTTCCTAAAATGATAGGGTCGAAATCTAGGTGGAATGGAGGCCAAAACACGAAACGCTCTTTCGAGAGTCAATTTGGCACATTGCACCGTAAATTCTCGTACGACCTCAAAAATGATCCAAATGACAAACGGTCGAAAACATGACCTTCCTAACTCAATGAGGCACTGTCCAGTCCAAGGCCATGGGCTAAAAGCCAACCAAGAACTCAAACGAGCCTCTGAACCGACACAGCAACTTGCTGTAATTTCCAGCAGCTGCGCAACTACAAGACTTGCGTTGGTTTCGAGACTATAGGCCATTAGGGGCATGAACCACCGACCAGAGACTCTTACCAACATCCCAAGGAATGATTTGAACCATGGCTAAGGGCCCTAGGCCAGCCACAATCCGCATCACACCATAACTCAACCGAAGGGTCCAACCGAGAGCAACGTGCATGCGTGTGTAGTGTTTATGCTATGATCGATGTCTCGTGTCGTTCCAATGGCCATTTGATTGACCATGGCACGATCTAGACATCTAGGAGCATGATATGAACCGTGGCTAAGGGCCATAGGCCAACCAAGATCCATACCAAGCAAACACAAACCGAAACCAAAAGCTGTCCAACCGAAGTAGCCGAAGGGGTATAGGGGCTATTGTAATGTTTTTATTAAAAACCGATGAACCATGGACCAAGCCACCAAAATGGAAACTTAGTCACGTCTTACACATGCTAGGGAAGTGATCCAACCATGGCTATTGGCCCTTGGGGCAGCCAAGATCAGATCCTTCCTCCATGACAAGAAACTGAATTTTTCGAACAACATTTCTGCACCTATGGGGACTTGCTGTCATTCTGAATTTCCAGCAAGCATGGGGCTGGTTTGAATGGACCAACATGGTCCTAATGCATCCTACTACATGTATATAAGCCGCCTTGGGAGCCTGGAGTCGATCCAATACCTGAAACTCACAAACCAAACGAAACCGTGAAGCTTGTCATGAAAGGGCCGAAATTCTGCATGTGTGTTCCAAAAATATTTTGACATGTATCTCGGTTTTTGCTTGCTAAAACATGATCATGTACTGAAAAATAAATGATAATATGACTTGATTGAGGTTTGAAAGAAATCTAGACATGCCTGGTTTCGTTTTGAAAGAAAACGAACGAAACAACGACGACGCGGCACGGAGGAGGTGGAGCGCTTCTCTTGCTCTTTCTAGTTCTCGATTTTTTTCTTGCCTTCCCTCTAGCTAAGACTCACGATTTTTACACTGAAAATGGATCTGAATGGTGAGGTATTTCGGTGGAGAGGGAGAGGGATTGAGTGGTTATGAAGGTGAGGAGAAGGGTGCACAAAAATAGGATCATATCAAGACCAAGTCCACTCCCCTTTTGAATTTGAATTTTGAATTGATATCAAATGAGTTGGTGGATGCTTCTAGGAGGTGGTGGCCGAAATTTTGCTTATTTTCTAGTCTAGGATATGTCCATTAATTAATTAAATTGTGCTCCCAAAAATCCTAGAATTATCCTACAACTTACATGCAAAGAAATGGTCAAAAGGTTGATGAGTTGGCAATTAAATTGTCTAGCAACTATGGGGGCCGAAAATTGCAATAAAATGAAGGGGAAATATTGTTATCTAGTCAACTAATAATCCTTGAAAGCCTTACTAATCCTTTAATTAATTTAGTGAGCTAACCCATTAATTTAATAACTTAAATGAGTTCATTTCTTAATCACCTCAAATAATTAAATTAAAATCCTCAACTAACTTAAATAATTCCTTAAACTTCTTTTTAACTTAAATGAACTTACTTGCTAGCTAAATTAACTTCTGGAAATATTTCTCGAATCTTAAATTCTATCTCAAAACTCCAACTCCGGTCCGGCCTCACTGAAAATACTGAAATGCTAAAAAATCAAACTGCTGAACTGAAATAATAAATAATTAACTTCAAAAAAATGCATTTAAAATAATTATGCAATGAAGTCAATTAAATTTAAAAATCTAGAATTATGCATGGCTTATACGTCTACTGATTTACGGGTTCTACAATCCTTCCCCCCTTAAATAAATTTCGTCCTCGAAATTAGAACTCACCGAATAACTCGGGGTATCTACTTCTCATCTCCGGCTCAGACTCCCACGTAGCTTCCTCCTCTGAATGGTTGAGCCATTTGACTTTGACTCGCTTAACCAACTTGTTCCGAAGTTTCTTCTCCTGTCTGTCTAGGATCTGCACGGGTCTCTCCTCATAAGATAAGTTCGGAGTAAGCTGCAACGGCTCGAAATTCAGCACATGGGAAGGATTTGCCATATACTTCCTCAGCATGGAAACGTGAAAGACATTGTGTACTCCGGCCAGATTTGGCGGAAGAGCCACACGATACGCTAGCGTCCCAACTCTGTCGAGGATCTCAAACGGTCCAATGAATCTCGGACTGAGCTTCCCTTTCTTGCCAAATCTCATGACACCCTTCATAGGTGCCACTTTCACGAAGACATGATCGCCCACTGCAAACTCTAATTCTCTCCTCCGCTGATCGGCATAACTCTTCTGTCGGCTCTGGGCAGTCCTCATCCTATCACGGATCTTGACTACTACATCTGCTGCCTGCTGAACAATCTCTGGACCCAACTCTGCTCTCTCTCCTACTTCATCCCAATGAACAGGAGATCTACACTTGCGACCATACAGCGCCTCATACGGAGCCATACCTATAGACGACTGGAAACTGTTGTTATAGGTGAACTCTACCAATGGTAAGTTCGACTCCCAACTCCCAGAGAAATCAATGACGCAAGCACGGAGAAGATCCTCTAAGATCTGAATAACTCGCTCCGACTGCCCATCCGTCTGCGGATGGAAAGCTGTGCTAAACAGCAACTTCGTACCCAAAGTCGAATGCAAACTCTTCCAAAACGAGGAAGTGAATCTAGGATCTCTGTCGGATACGATAGAAACTGGAATACCGTGGAGTCGGACTATCTCTCGGATATACAGCTCTGCATACTGAACCATGGTGAAAGTCGTCTTAATAGGCAAGAAGTGCGCTGATTTGGTAAGACGATCTACAATCACCCAGATAGCATTCGATCCTCTGGCTGACCTCGGCAATCCGGTCACAAAGTCCATGGTAATGTTCTCCCACTTCCACTCGGGAATAGGAAGAGGCTTGAGCAAACCTGCTGGTCTCTGATGCTCGGCCTTCACTAACTGGCAAGTCAGGCACTCGGATACAAAACGCCTGATGTCCTTCTTCATTCCTGGCCACCAATACAATAGCTGCAGATCTTTGTACATCTTCGTACTCCCAGGGTGAATGGAGTACGGGGACGTATGGGCCTCTGATAAGATGTCTGCTCGGATAGAATCACTGCTGGGAACCCATATCCTATCTCGGTATCTCACAATACCGTCGCTGACTGAATACAAAACACTGCCCTTAGCTTCATCTCTCTTCTTCCACTGTGCCAACTGCTCATCTGCTGCCTGACCGCTGCGAATACGGTCAAAAAGAGAGGACTGGATAGTCAAGGTAGATAAACGAGGAACTCTACCTCGAGGGTAAGTCTCAAGATCAAACCTCTGCATCTCGATCTGAAGAGGTTTCTGCATCGTCAAATGAGCCATCCCTGCGACTTTCCTGCTCAAAGCATCCGCAACTACATTAGCTTTACCCGGGTGGTAGCTAATGTCACAATCGTAGTCTTTCACAAGCTCCAACCAACGTCTCTGACGCATGTTCAGCTCCTTCTGCGTAAAGAAATACTTGAGGCTCTTATGGTCGGTAAAGATCTGGCACTTCTCTCCATACAGATAGTGCCTCCAAATCTTCAAAGCAAAAACTACGGCCGCTAACCCAGATCATGGGTGGGGTAGTTCTTCTCGTGGATTTTCAGCTGTCGAGAACCATACGCTATCACTCTCCCATGCTGCATCAAAACTGCACCTAAACCAAGCTTCGAAGCATCGGTATAAAGGACAAACTCGCCGGGTCTACCTCAATGCCACTGCTAGAAACAATGTGGCCCAAGAACGCCACCTTCTCTAACCAGAATTCGCACTTACTGAACTTTGCGAATAGTTTATGTTTCTGCAATGTCTGCAACACTGTGGTCAGATGCCTGCTGTGCTCCTCCCGACTCTTGGAGTAAACGAGAATGTCATCTATGAACACTATCACAAACTGATCAAGGTACGGCTGAAATACGCGATTCATTAGATCCATGAAGATCGCTGGCGCATTCGTCAGACCGAACGGCATCACTAGGAACTCGTAGTGGCCATAACGAGTCCTGAAAGCTGTCTTCGAGACATCGGCATCTCTCACCCTCAACTGGTGATAACCGGAACGCAGATCTATCTTGGAGAAAATCGAAGCTCCCTGCAACTGGTCAAACAGATCCTCAATCCTCGGCAGTGGGTATTTATTCTTCACTGTAACCCTGTTCAACTCCCGGTAGTCAATGCAAAGCCTCATCGAGCCATCCTTCTTTTTCACGAATAAGACTGGCGCGCCCCATGGAGAAAAGCTCGGGCGAATGAACTCCTTGTCGAGAAGTTCTTGGATCTGCTTCTTAAGCTCTGCCATCTCTGTCGGTGCTAGTCGGTATGGCGCTTTGGATATCGGAGTCGTACCTGGCGTAAGCTCAATGGAAAACTCCACCTCTCTCTCTGGTGGCATACCAGAGACGTCTTCGGGAAAAACGTCTAGGAAATCTCTAACAATCGGAACATCTGAGGCTGACTGGCTGGGTTCATCGGGGACAGATAAAAAGGTTGCTAGAAATGCCCGACACCCTCTATGCATGAGCTTCCTAGCCTGAACATAAGGAATAATGCGCGGTAAGGAAAAGTACCTGTCCGGCTCAAATAAGAACTGCTCCATTCCAGGCGGTCGGACAAGAACGGATCTCCGCTGGAAGTCTATCAACACTCTGTTCCTCAATAGCCAGTCCATCCCTAGGATGATGTCAAATTCCGGCATCGGTAGCACAATCAGATCCGCATAAACAAGATTACCGTGCAACTCAAGGTCTATATCTCGGATAACATTGGTAGCTGCCATCTCCTCTCCTGACGGCAACACTACTGAAAAGGCTGTATCTAGCCCAATGGTCTGGATCTTGAGAAAGTTTGCAAAGACCTCCGAAATAAATGAGTGAGTGGCCCCTGAATCTATCAAGGCCTTGGTAGCGGAACCAGATATAAAAATTCTCCCTGTCAACAACATAGTCTCCGGGTTGGCTTCCGCGGCATGGAGAGCAAAAACTCTGCCTTGGGTAGGCAGATTCCTCTGAGGGCACTGCAGCAACATGTGGTCTGGACTGCCACACTTAAAACACTTTCCTGAGCCAGCCATACATGCTCCAGGATGGCGACGTGAGCACCTGGGACAGACTGGGTGCTCCTGAGTCCTCGGGGCTAGGCGTCCCCGCTGCTGCTGCTGCTGCTGCTGCTGGCCTCTGTTCCTGGGCGGTCCATGAAAAGGCCTCTTATTCTGCTGCTGATGCTGAAGAGGAGGAGGGCGGTGCGGTGCCTGGACTGGGCGCTTGCCCTGGCGATCCCTCTCGATATCCCGCAGATCCTGCTCTGCGGCTAAGGCCTTGGAGACGGCAACCTCATAAGTAGCAGGGTCAGATACCCTAACATCCCGGCGCAAGATCGGCCGTAAACCCACCAGGAAGTGCATCAGCTTGGCTTTGGCATCATTCGCTATCAGGGGCACAAAGTGACAGCCCCTCTCGAACTTACGGATAAACTCCGTAACCGACATATCCCCTTGTCTCAGGCTCATGAACTCGGTGGTCAGCCTGGTGCGAACCTCCTCAGCAAAATACTTGGAGTAGAAAACCTCCGTAAAGCGGGTCCAAGAAAGTGTAGCCAATGTCAGGGCTACCGAAGCTCCTTCCCACCATAAGCGGGCGTCTCCAGTGAACAAGTAGGTGGCACATCGGACTCGATCTGCATCTCCCAGCTCCATAAAATCGAAGATAACCTCGAGGGATTTGATCCATCCCTCGGCAACCATGGGGTCAGATGCCCCAGAGAATTCCTTCGGGCGCATCTTCATGAATCGCTCATACACTGCCTCGGGCCCTGTCGGCCTGGCTGCGGCTGCGGCTACGGCTGCGGCATTGCCCCCCGCAAACTGTGCGAAGAACTGTGCCATCCCAGCTAACATCTGGGCACTCATGTCCTGTGGGGGCGGTGGAGGAGGTGGTAGGTCTCCCTCCGGTCTATGCTCCTCTCTGTTGCGCTCTAAGATGCGTCTAGGGTGCATACTGTTCCAACATAACCCATACGTAACTAACATGCATAATTCCATAATTTATTTTAAATGAACTCTGAAATACAGAAAATCTGGAAGCATGCTGACAAAATAATTCATGCTTTAACTAAAATGCTGAACAAAATGCTGAACTGAAAAACTTACAGACCAAAGGCGTGGCTTCGTGAGCTTCTCACGGTCAGTAGTAGTGAAACCCTATACAGAACCACCGCTCTGATACCAACTGTGAAGGCCCTAAAACTCCTTTCTTGGAAATTTGCGGAAAAATTTAAAATTTTCTTTTTAAAAGAACGTAAATGGCCTCATTCATAAAATCACTGGTGAATCAAGTTCAATATTTCAAAATATTACAGCGGAAGAAAATCAAAGTTTTGCCAACAACAACGATTTAAAAATATCCAACAACTGATAAAAATTGTTTGCGGAAAAACATAACAACTGCTGCACTGAGGTCCTCGGGTGCCACTACTGCCGACCCAAGCTGGCTCACTGGTCCCCGCCCTCGGCCCTGGCCTCATCAGTACCTACAACAATCAAGTCTAGTGAGCCTAAAGACTCAGCATGCATAAATCGCAGGTAACGAGTAAAAATCTGAATTTAAAATATGCATGAGATAAAATATCCTGTCCTGAGGCATACTGAAAATAATCTGTACTGAGCAATTATAATACGTGCATAACTGAACTGGAAGTCACTGTAAAAATATTTGCTCCTTGGAGCCTGTACTGAAATATCTGATAAAATTTTCTGTTGAGATTATGTTTTACGCCTGTGGCCACTGCACTAAGCTGAACTGATCGGTAACTGGCTACCGGGGAGGCTGAAACTGATCTGAGCTGGCCGGTCACTGGCGACCGGGTGGTACCATACTGAACTGATCGGTCACTGGCGACCGTATAAAATAACACTCCCACATAGTGAATGAACCACAAGCCATATCGCATAAATCTCAAAAATAATCATTTTCTATTTAATGCACGTAAAATAATTAACTGGCGTAATGAAAATTCCTGTAATTTTACCAACTGGATTGGATTGGATCGTTCCCAGGCTCGCTGCAACCTAACTGTGCCATGAAAAATATGCAATAGCTTAAACTTGACCAATTACGCAATTTACGTTCAAAAGATGCGACTATGACGCCTAATGACTTCGCATTTAATCATGACTCCGAGCCAACCTGAACCGACACTGAACCGACGTATAGTCATGATTAAAATACGCTGAAAAATCATAAAATAATGTTCCTAAAATGATAGGGTCGAAATCTAGGTGGAATGGAGGCCAAAACACGAAACGCTCTTTCGAGAGTCAATTTGGCACATTGCACCGTAAATTCTCGTACGACCTCAAAAATGATCCAAATGACAAACGGTCGAAAACATGACCTTCCTAACTCAATGAGGCACTGTCCAGTCCAAGGCCATGGGCTAAAAGCCAACCAAGAACTCAAACGAGCCTCTGAACCGACACAGCAACTTGCTGTAATTTCCAGCAGCTGCGCAACTACAAGACTTGCGTTGGTTTCGAGACTATAGGCCATTAGGGGCATGAACCACCGACCAGAGACTCTTACCAACATCCCAAGGAATGATTTGAACCATGGCTAAGGGCCCTAGGCCAGCCACAATCCGCATCACACCATAACTCAACCGAAGGGTCCAACCGAGAGCAACGTGCATGCGTGTGTAGTGTTTATGCTATGATCGATGTCTCGTGTCGTTCCAATGGCCATTTGATTGACCATGGCACGATCTAGACATCTAGGAGCATGATATGAACCGTGGCTAAGGGCCATAGGCCAACCAAGATCCATACCAAGCAAACACAAACCGAAACCAAAAGCTGTCCAACCGAAGTAGCCGAAGGGGTATAGGGGCTGTTGTAATGTTTTTATTAAAAACCGATGAACCATGGACCAAGCCACCAAAAGGGAAACTTAGTCACGTCTTACACATGCTAGGGAAGTGATCCAACCATGGCTATTGGCCCTTGGGGCAGCCAAGATCAGATCCTTCCTCCATGACAAGAAACTGAATTTTTCGAACAACATTTCTGCACCTATGGGGACTTGCTGTCATTCTGAATTTCCAGCAAGCATGGGGCTGGTTTGAATGGACCAACATGGTCCTAATGCATCCTACTACATGTATATAAGCCGCCTTGGGAGCCTGGAGTCGATCCAATACCTGAAACTCACAAACCAAACGAAACCGTGAAGCTTGTCATGAAAGGGCCGAAATTCTGCATGTGTGTTCCAAAAATATTTTGACATGTATCTCGGTTTTTGCTTGCTAAAACATGATCATGTACTGAAAAATAAATGATAATATGACTTGATTGAGGTTTGAAAGAAATCTAGACATGCCTGGTTTCGTTTTGAAAGAAAACGAACGAAACAACGACGACGCGGCACGGAGGAGGTGGAGCGCTTCTCTTGCTCTTTCTAGTTCTCGATTTTTTTCTTGCCTTCCCTCTAGCTAAGACTCACGATTTTTACACTGAAAATGGATCTGAATGGTGAGGTATTTCGGTGGAGAGGGAGAGGGATTGAGTGGTTATGAAGGTGAGGAGAAGGGTGCACAAAAATAGGATCATATCAAGACCAAGTCCACTCCCCTTTTGAATTTGAATTTTGAATTGATATCAAATGAGTTGGTGGATGCTTCTAGGAGGTGGTGGCCGAAATTTTGCTTATTTTCTAGTCTAGGATATGTCCATTAATTAATTAAATTGTGCTCCCAAAAATCCTAGAATTATCCTACAACTTACATGCAAAGAAATGGTCAAAAGGTTGATGAGTTGGCAATTAAATTGTCTAGCAACTATGGGGGCCGAAAATTGCAATAAAATGAAGGGGAAATATTGTTATCTAGTCAACTAATAATCCTTTAATTAATTTAGTGAGCTAACCCATTAATTTAATAACTTAAATGAGTTCATTTCTTAATCACCTCAAATAATTAAATTAAAATCCTCAACTAACTTAAATAATTCCTTAAACTTCTTTTTAACTTAAATGAACTTACTTGCTAGCTAAATTAACTTCTGGAAATATTTCTCGAATCTTAAATTCTATCTCAAAACTCCAACTCCGGTCCGGCCTCACTGAAAATACTGAAATGCTAAAAAATCAAACTGCTGAACTGAAATAATAAATAATTAACTTCAAAAAAATGCATTTAAAATAATTATGCAATGAAGTCAATTAAATTTAAAAATCTAGAATTATGCATGGCTTATACGTCTACTGATTTACGGGTTCTACAGAGAAGTCATATAGAATTTCATGGGAAAGACTTTTTATCATGTCTCTTTTATTTGGGGTAGAGTGAACATGTGAAATTTTAAAAGATCATGTATTTTGTTGAATGTGTTGGCTTTTAGCTATGAGTTTGAATGATATTGTGTAAATGATCATGTATATTAATGTTGAAAATGCTTATGATGTAATGGTATAGTGTTCTTTCCTTTTTAATGTTAAGGCTTCCGCGTAAGTTATTTCTTTTAAATGTTATTGTCATGGGAGTGGGGTGTTTCAATTTGTATCGGAGAACAATTTTCTTGGACCATATATGACTTCTTCTACCTAGGACAATCCAGTAAGTTTTCGATCCTGCATCCTTTGATTTTAACATGAAGAGTTGATTCTATTTCATTGCCATTGATGTATTATTTCTTCCTATTTATGTTAAAGTGATCTTCTGTGTAAGAAATGCCTCCTAAACGAAAGACTACCGAAGGGGACGAAAGGATCCCTCCTACTGATAAGACTGTAAAAGTTGTAGATGAATTTAGTATGCTATTGAAAGAACAAGCGAAGGTACATAGTGATCAGATTCAACAGCTACTGAGCATCCACCATCCAATTCAGGGTCGTGGTCAAGAAAGAGGACAGGGTAGAGTGGAAAGCACTGAAGGAGGTTCTTATGAATTATTCAGGCTAATGAAGCCTCCTGAATTTATCGGAGGTCCTGATCCACTTGTAGCTCTTGAATGGGTCAAATCATTGGAGGCTATATTTGACTACCTGAAGTTCACTGATCGAGATAGAGTGAGCTGTAATGTGTTTATACTAGTGAAATTTGCTCGCATCTGGTGGGAAGCTACTAAAGCTACTGTCAATGTTCGTGAATTAAAATGGGAAGAGTGTTGGAAACTTAATTTCGGTGGTTTGACAAAATTAGAGATTAAATCTGTTGAACTAACTGATCACGAACACACGAACTGACAGTTGTCTAACTGAAGTTTAATACTGAGACCAGCCGAATTGAATCTACTTTGACAACTGACTGATCAGTTGGAAACTGATCGGTTGAGATACACAGTTGTGAGGTTACCCATCTACCTATCAGCTGATCATTCAGCTGAACACATCATCAGTTGAAAAGGACATTTTACCGACAATAGTACAAAGCAGATTGTAACTCGTAGTTGAACGCTGCATTTCATAGAATACAGTGTACGAATGTCAGAAGAATGTTGACGTGGAAATCAACGGATTCAAAGATTCAAATTATATTTATTGTTACCGTTGGAAGAAAGCCTATAAATAAGCAAGAAGAGCATATGAGATATAGCGCTGAAAAATACGATACATTCATTCTCTCAAGCTTGCTGTTATTCTGCCAGATTGATTACTCTCATCTGAGATTCAAAAAGCTCATACTTATTAGAAATATTCGTAGCATTTGAGGCTACTTTTCGAGCTTACTAGCACAAACCTATGTATTACTTATATCAGTCGTGCTAAAGACAGTCAAAGAATTAGGAAAAATGTTGTTAACTAAGAGTTTCAGTCTTGGCAGTGTTAAGTCCAAAGTGAAGTGGGTCTGTACAAGTTTTGTATTGATGAAAGTCTTTTAGTGCATATCCTATACTTTTGATAGAAAGGGTGACGTAGGAGCTATTCAATCTCCGAACATCCATAAATCCTTGCATTATTATTTCAGTCATTTATTCTATCTTTCAGTCAGTTTATTTCCGCAACTATATTTAGTTAAACTTGTTGTCATAGACTGACAAGATTCCAAAGTTTCAGTTTATCACAAAACTGATACTTCATTCGAAAACGGTTAAAAAAATCGTGAGTGTTTATTCAACCCCCCCTTCTAAACACTTTTCTACTTATTAACCGATCCTATCAAGTGGTATCAGAGTAGTTGAATCTTGTCTCAGAGTATTCTTACTTACAACTGTTCAATATGTCTTCATTCAACAAAATACCTATGTTTTCCAAAGAAGACTTTGATGAATGGAAAATAAGAATGCAGACTCACTTAGCGGCACAAGATGATGACATGTGGTATGTCATCACTGATGGTTCAATGAAGATATTAAAAGCAAACACTGTAGTTGCCATCACTGACGGGGCACGCCAACGAATAGAAAAACCCAGAGATGAGTGGACAACTGAAGAAAAAAGAAAAGCAAACTTGGATAATGTGGCCAAGGACATCCTATACAAAACGCTGGACAAAGTCACGTTCAGAAAAATCAAAATGTGCAAAACAGACAAAGAGATATGGGAAAAACTTATTCAGCTGTGTGAAGAAAATGAACAAACCAAGGAGAACAAGCTGTCTGTTGCTGTTCAAAAATTTGATATTATCAAGATGAAAGCAGGAGAGTCTATGCACGAGTATGATGAAAGAGTCAGCTGCATCATCAACGAATTGAATGCACTTGGAAAAGTGTACTAAAATAAAGAAGTGGCACTAAAGGTAGTAAGAGGTCTTCCCAAAGAGTGGGATGTCAAGACCATGGCTATGCGTGAATCAAAAGATCTTAACAAAGTTGAACTACATGATCTATCTGTTGATCTAAAGGCATATGAATTTGAGCTACAAACCAGAGAAGGAGAATTTTCTACACCAGCTGCCACAACAGCTTTAAATGCTGTCAGACAGGAACAAACTGGTTCAGCTTATAGATCATCTGATCAACTTAGCAATGATGTCATGTCATTGTTTGTCAGAAAATTTGGTGGGTTCACAGGGAAGAATCAAGGAAACTTCCAAAAGTAATACCAGAAGAACCAATCCAAAGAAAAATCCTATGTTTGCTAAAACTGTGGCAAATCAGGTCATTACATAGCAGACTGTCCTAAGCCAAAGAATGACAGTCGAGGATCAATTGAAAAAGCAAAGAAGTCGTATGAGCACAAAAGAAGGACTAAGGATGACAAGAGATCATCCAAAAAGAAGCATGAAGTGCTCCTGGCTGAGGAGAGCAAATCAAAGTGGGCTGAAACTGACAGTGATGAGTCAGAATTAGAAAGCCCAAGAAGCTCAAGTGATGATGAAGAGGAAATCAAATGCTTGATGGCAGATGATGCTGAACTGGATTCAGCAAGTGAACAGGTATTTGATTTTAACTCCACTAATTTCACTCGTGAGGAACTCATTACCACATTGCATGACATGGTAAATGAGTATCACAAACTTGCTCGACCATTTGAAAAGGTCAAAGCTGAGCAAAATGATCCCAATGATAACAAAACTGAAACTGATAAGTCAGTTGAAGTGTTAAATTTAAAAGCGGATATTGCCAAGCTAAACGCTGAACTGATCAAGAACCAAGCTTTGATATGTCAATTGAAAACTGAGATTTCAAAAAATTCTGAACTTATTCAAGCTTGGAACAAGTCATCAATTACATTAACTGAAATGCAGAATGCTCAAAAATCAGTTGCTGATAAAACTAGTTTAGGTTTTAAAAGTCATATTGAAAACTCTGCAAGTGATACTCAGCAAAGGTTGAATAATAACAAAGGAAAGTACATTACATTTGTAAATTCATCCATGGTAAATGAACATTCAGAACCAAGTAAACCAACTGTTCAATCGACTGAGAATAAGAACAAAGGCAAACAATATGTTATTGGATATAGCTCAGAATGTGGGGACCCGGATGTTAATTCATCTTCTTAATTATTATTAGGATCAATTGTAACCATTAAGTAAATTGGGTCATAAATTTTTTTAAAAAAATACAAGAGTGCGCAACATATGAAATTAATCTTATTTTATTTACAAGATCAACATCTAGATCCAAAGTACAAGTCTTGTACGAAAGTAAATCAAACAAACTATGGATCATCAACTACATATTAAGTGATGAAATTCAAATCTACTTCTAAGTCCGGATCTCCATGCTAATCTTGATTTCTCATCCTCTTCTCGACCCTGATCATGTCCCACCTGTTGTCATGCACACATACAAACACAACAACAGCCGGATAACTCCGGTGAGAAATACATTCCCAGTATAAACAACATATACATGCAATCAAATAAACAAATATAAAAGCATGGAATAGATATCAATAACATGTATCATAATCTGAAAAACATGAATCGTATAAAACTGTAAATCAACTCTCGACTCATAATCTTTGACTCGACTCTTCTCTAATCTAGGGATCCCGGTTCCTGGACATTGGCACACTATATCGAATCTCAGCAATAGAAGTCGATCTGCTTCTAAGCAACATTGATATAAACCAAACATCCAGTGTCTTGGCACATCCGCCAAAGACTTGGCACCTCAGCCAATGACTAGGCACATCCGCCCATGAATACATGCTTTGCTATAAATCAATAGACTGAGCATATCAATCTCATGAATTGCAAACATCACTGCAATAAAATAAAGTATTTGGTTTTGGGAAAACTCAAGTCAGATCTAACTCGAATCGTATCTTTCCAGTTCAACATTGATTTATACCTTTCTTTTCGTAGATCAATCTGATCAAGTCGAAGTCCTGAATTCGAAGTCGGTCAATACCGAATCTGGAAATGACAATATTGAGGAGTATAATATCAATATACAACCCAATCAATACTGGATATAATCAGAACTCAATCTAATTCTGTTTCGACGGCATAACTGCACAATCTCGATATACCCCGCAATACAAATCAACAGATATCAACTCATAATCGATAACAAACTCAATCTGATATCAAATATGTATAATCTCAATCGAATTCAATCTGAAAATGATAACAATTTCATACTGTATATGTTCTTCGATCCGGTTTCGATTATACTATGTCTAATATCTCAAGAACATATAATATCAGTCATATCATGATTCCTCTCATATCAGATTTTCAAATCATATCAAAACATAAGAAAACTTACGTATTCTTGAAGTTCTTGTCGAGAGGAGCAAGTTACTGAAGTCGGATTGAAAATCAGACGGACGGATTTTCCGTAAACCAAATTCTAATATCAAGAGAATTTGCAACTTTCCCCTCGAGGTCTCGTCTCTTTTTCTCTGTCCAAAACTCAAGAAATGAAGGAGGTTTACATATATATTGCATGGCAAGACCAAGTGGCCTCTCTCTTGTGCTGCACGTCTCGCGCATATGCGCGACCTCCCCCGGCGCATTTGCGCGAGACACTCGGTCTCGGCATATTCTGAATTCCTCAGCTCGCGCATATGCGCGTCCTCTCTTCGCGCGTATGCGTGAGGTTCTCTGCAATGCTCGCGCATATGCACGCATCCTGTCAAGCATATGCGCGAGGTTCTCTGTCCTGCCTCGCGCATATGCGCCCTGCTCGGTCGCGCATATGCGCGAGGGGTTCAGTCCTCGCACATAATTCAAGTCTTCTTTTGTCTTTCCAGGTCTGTTCCTTCCCGTCTATAATCACATCAATTAATAATCAATAATCTCAGATTAACAGAATAAAAATCTCGGGCATTACACAGAAAGTTCAACTGATACCAGAAACTGGTCTCCTAAACGATTCAGTTACAAATATCAGCACTCAAGGAATGGCTATTACAACTACTACAACTGTAAGCCAGTTCAAAAATGGTATCAAAAGAACTGTCAGTTGAAAAAGGAAATAAATCATACTGTCTCATCCTCACACCACACACATACTGATAAAAAATCGAGAAAAACCATTTGGAACACAGAAACTGGGAAGTCAGTTAGACTGATCCAAGTCTGGGTTCCCAAAGGACTAATCAGTTTAGGACCCAAATGAATATGGGTACCAAAGTTATATACTATGTGTGATTGCAGGTAACAGGTACAACAAGAGAATCAACTTGGTACTTAGACAGTGGTTGTTCACCACATATTACAGGATATGCAAATTTGCTATCTCAACTGATCAAGTATAATGGTCCAAATATCAGTTTTGGAGACAACTCCAAAGGTAAAACAGTGGGTAAGGGTAAGCTTATCCATGGTAATTTTACAATTAAAGATTTTTTGCTAGTGGAGAATTTGAAGTATAACTTGATAAGCATCAGTCAGTTATGCGACAACAATTTCTCAGTTCAGTTTGACAGACACACGTGTTTAGTTAGAGACTCAACTGATGAGGTCATTCTAACTGAAAATCGTTGTGGTAATACTTACAAAGTCAGTTGGACTGAACAACCTTGTGCACCAGTCTGTTTCATTGCTTCCAAATCTTCCAAACACTGGTTATGACATAAGAGATTGAACCATCTGAACTTTAAATCCATTGCTTATCTGAGTAATCATGATCTTGTAACTGGTTTGCCCAAAATGGATATCTCCAAAGATAAAATTTGTTCAGCATGTCAGTTTGGTAAACAAGTAAGATCTTCTTTTAAAAACAAGGGTTTTAAATCTTCTTCCCGATGCTTAGAACTGTTACATATGGATCTATTTGGTCCTATACCAGTCATGAGATTAGGGTGAATGAAATACACCTTGGTGGTTGTAGATGAATTATTTAAGATTTACTTGGGTTATATTTCTCAAATCCAAAGACCAAATTGCTGCACAACTGATCAAGCTCTTTAAAAGATTATTAAATAAAAAATCAGTTGGAATTGATAGAATCAGGTCTGATCGAGGAACTAAATTCATCAATCAAATTCTCTCAAAAATTTTAGAAAGCACTGGAATTAAGCATGAGCTCTCAGCAGCTAAAACCCCTAAGCAAAATGGTGTAGCTGAGAGAAGAAATCGGACCCTTAAAAAAGCTGCTAGAACAATGCTTGCTGATTCTGGTATTTCTCAAAGGTTTTGGGCTGAAGCAGTAAAGACTGCGTGTTATACGCAGAATAGATCAATGATTAATAAGAATCATGTGAAAACACCATATGAGATCTAGCATGGAAGAAAAAGTGTGGTTTCCTATTTCAAAATATTTGGCTGCAGATGTTTTATGCTCGATAATGGTAAAAATCATTTAAAAGCTTTTGATGCTAAATCTGTAGAGGGAATATTTCTTAGATATTCTTCAGTTAGCAAAGCATATAGAGTCTTCAATAAAAATTCGTTAAATGTTGAAGAATCTATCCATGTTGTTTTTTATGAAACTATCTATACTAACTAATAAGCCAACTGATCCAGTTGAGCTAGTTGATAGATTTACAGATATCAGTTTGGAGGATGATAATGAAGAAGAAAATCATATCAATCGAAACATCCTTCAAACACCAGAACCAGAAGTGTTGGATCAACCAGTGGAACAGGAAGCTGCTCCTAATAATCAGTTGGTGGAGCAAACAAATAATATTCAGTTGCCAACTGATAAAGCTCCAACTGTAACTGAAAATATTCAGTTGCCAGCAGAAGCAGTTGCTGATACAGAAGCAGTGAACACCGAACTCAGATGGAAGAAATCACATCCACCTGAATTGGTGATAGGTGATCCATCTGACCCGGTAAGAACAAGAAATCAAATGCTTAACTTGTTTACTCAGTCTGCTTTTGTCTCACAATTGGAACCAAAGAAAACTGACGAGGCACTTGCTGATCCTAACTGGATAAATGCTATGCAAGAGGAGCTAAATCAGTTTACCCATAACAATGTCTGAAACCTAGTTCCTAAGACCAATTTCAAAAACTATTATAAGTACAAAATGGGTGTACAGGAACAAACTGAAGGAAGATGGTTTAGTTGTGTGCAACAAAGCAAGGCTAGTAGTACAAGGATACAGGCAAGAAGAAGGAATTGATTACGATGAAACATATGCACCAGTTTCAAGACTGGAAGCTATCAGAATATTCCTTGCCTATGCATCATTCAAGAATTTTAAAGTCTACCAGATGGATGTAAAGAGTGCATTCCTGAATGGTCAGTTGCAAGAAGAAGTTTATGTTGAACAACCTCCAGGTTTTATCAATCACTCTTTTCCTGATCATGTCTATTATTTGAACAAAGCTTTATATGGACTTGAACAAGCTCCAAGAGCTTGGCATGAGACACTTTCAAAATTCTTAACTGATCATGATTTTACCGTTGGATCAGTTGATAAAACATTATTCAAATTCTCTAAGAATGATCATATTTTACTTGTTCAAATTTATGTTGATGACATCATATTTGGGTCAACTAACCCCAAATTATGCGAGAAATTTGCTAAGATAATGCAGGACAAATTTGAGTTGAGCATGATGGGTGAACTGACATTTTTCCTTGGACTGCAAGTGAAGCAACTGGAGACTGGCATTTTTAAAGTCAAACTAAATACACGAGGAGTTGCTCAAGAAATTTGGCATGGAATCATGTTCAGCTGCAAGTACTCCCATGAGTTCATCAGTAAAACTGGACACTGATCAAGGAGAAAAATCAGTAGAGACGACACTCTACAGAGGTTTAATAGGTTCATTATTGTACCTAACTGCCAGTCGTCTTGATATTGTATTTGCTGTCTGTATGTGTGCTAGATTTCAATCAGACCCTAAGCAATCGCATTTTTCAGCTGCCAAACGTATTTTAAAATATCTTAAAGGCACGCCAAATGTTTGGTTATGGTACTCTAAAGACTCTTCTTTCAATTTAGTTAGATATTCAGATGCAGATTATGCAGGATGTAAGCTAGATCGTAAAAGCACCAGTGGAACATGTCAGTTTCTAGGAGACAGACTGATCTCCTGGTTCAGCAAGAAGCAAACATCAATAGCCACTTCAACAACTGAAGCAGAATACCTTGCTGCTGGAAGCTGCTGTGACCAACTGCTCTGGATCCAGCAACAACTTAAAGATTACGGAGTTATTGCAAAATAATCACCCATATTTTGTGACAATACTAGCACGATTGCTATCACTTACAACCCAGTTCTTCACTCAAGGACCAAGCACATAGATGTCAGGCATCACTTTGTCAGAGATCATGCCTTGAAGAAAGCCATCAGACTGGAGTATGTTTCAACTGAACAACAAGCAGCTGACATCTTCACCAAACCACTACCCGAGACTAAGTTTTCTTACTTTCGCAATATACATGGTTTAACTGATTTAACTTGATTTTATCATTGCCATTATAATTTTCTTTTCTTAACTGAGTCTGTTATCATATGTTAATTGCTCAGTCAAGTTATTTGCCAGTTATTATCACTTCAGTTGAAGTATTCTATGTTGCATGATATTCATTTAACACCAGTTTGTATGCTGAAAAGTAAAAGACAATGATAAATCAAAATTTTTATTTATAATAATTGGAGCGTACATTTTTTATTTCTTTTTTAACAGCAGACTGCCACGAGGTCAACCAACTGGCTAAAACCTATGTGGTAGTCTGCAGAAAACCCTCTGAAATAGCTATGTGCTTCAGAGTCCATCTCCTTCTTCAGCATCAGCAGGTAGACACCTTCATATGTGAAGATGTCCACCTCATCAGCAACGCACAAACGCCACCAATATTTCTTCATTTGTGCCACCCGTTCGGGGGTGGCAACTGCTCCTCCCTGCGGGAGGAACTGAAGATCTTGAAGCTTCTGCCAGAATCGGAGAACTTTGTGGAAGACTTCATCTTCCATAGCAATCTTCCTAGTCTCCAGTGCTGAATTCATAAACTCTTCAGCCATGTCTGGAAGCTTTGAGCTGCTTGCACTTGCCATTTTGTTTGTTGAAATATTTAGTTGCTAATGTGTTAAGACTAACCATGTTACTTATATTTACAACACAGGCTCAAAGCAACTGAAGGGACGTAATCAGTACACTCGACGTTTCATCTTCTGAAGCATAAGATTTATCTTATTATGTCAATATATTTGCCGTTTAAACTTTCGTAATTTAAAACATGCATTTATTAAGGTGTAATATCGATTTAAGAGGTTAACTGAGAAGACAGTAGTTAGTGAATTTTCACCTGAAATGAATCGGTCTCACAACTGATCGTTCAGTTGATAATTTAGCTAATCTCCTCATATAAGTTAACTAATTAATCGTATTTTTATTCCAAATCAAGTGACCTGACTGTCAGTTTTCGCATTAAATGATGAACAGTGTTTTAAAATGTGGACCTACTTGAACCATTTAAAATTGTACACACGTTTGTAGCACACGTACACACTATTTTTCAAATTTTTCGTTGACTGACACGTGTCCAGAAATTGTACAGTCACTTACATATGTACCTTTCCCCGCTCCAATTCAGTTTTTCTTTATGCGAACATTACTCTTCAGAGCAAATTCATATACAAGTTTTGTCAAACACCAAAAAGAGGGAAATTGTTGGAAACTTAATTTCGGTGGTTTGAAAAAATTAGAGATTAAATCCGTTGAACTAAATGATCACGAACACACGAACTAACAGTTGTCTAACTATAGTTTAATACTGAGACCAGCCGAATTGAATCTACTTTGACAACTGACTGATCAGTTGGAAACTGATCAGTTGAGATACTCAGTTGTGAGTTTACCCATCCACTTATTAGCTGAACATGTCATCAGTTGAAAAGGACATTAAAACTACAATAGTACAAAGCAGACTGTAACTCGTAGTAGAACGCCGCATTTCAAATAATACAGTGTACGAATGTCAGAAGAATGTTGATGTGGCAATCAACGGATACAAAGATTCAAATTATATTTATTGTTACTGTTGGAAGGAAGCCTATAAATAAACAAGAAGATCAGATGAGATATAGCACTGAAAAATACGATTCATTCATTCTCTCAAGCTTGCAGTTATTCTTCCAAATTGATTACTCTCATCTGAGATTCAAAAAGCTCACACTTATTAGAAATATTCGTAGCATTTGAGGCTACTTTTCGAGCTTACTAGCACAAACCTCTGTATTACTTATATCAGTCGTGCTAAAGACAGCCGAAGAACTGGGAAAAATGTTTTTAACTAAGAGTTTCAATCTTGGCAGTGTTAAGTCCAAACTGAAGTGGGTCTGTACAAGTTTTGTATTGATGAAAGTCTTTTATTGCATATCCTATCCTTATGATAGAATGGGTGACGTAGGAGTTATTCAATCTTCGAACATCCATAAATCCTTGCATTATTATTTCAGTCATTTATTCTATCTTTCAGTCAGTTTAATTTCGCAACTATACTTAGTTAAACTGATTGTCATAGACTGACAAGATTCCTAAGTTTCAGTTTATCACAAAACTGATACTTCATTAGAAGAAGGTTAAAAAAATCGTGAGTGTTTATTTAACTCCTCCCCTTCTAAACACTTTTCTACTTATTAACCGATCATATCAAAGAGTTCAAAAAGTTATTTTATGCCAAGTACTTTTCAAGAGGAATTTCTTGATTTGAAGCAAGATGCTATGTCCGTCGCAGAGTATACTTTGAAATTTGAAGAAGATTGTGTTTTTGTCCCGTTTATTGCTGAAAATGATGAAGAAAAAGGATAACATTTTCTTCGTTGGTTGAAACCAGAAATTAGAAGGGATGTTCACATGGCAAAAGCGATCACCTATCAAGACATCGTTGAGCAAGCCTTACTTGCCGAGCATGACGAAAAGAGATTGAGAAGGAGCGGCAAATGAGAAGGCAAGCTTTTCAAGCTAGAGGGCAAGGGACAAGTACTAATGTTCAAGGTGGCTATAAGGGAAAAGGCAAGATGGAGCAACGCAATAAACCTTCCTTACCTTCTTCAGATACGGAGCGACCGTTATGTCCTAAGTGTGGCAAGCCACATAAAGGTGAGTGTTTAGTTGGGAGTGGCCGATGTTATAGATGCAAGGAAATGGGGCATACAACATAAAAGTGTCCTCTCTCCTCTAACAAAGGAAAGGTTCAAGGCAGGATTTTCACAATGATAAAAGAGGGTGAATCCTGATTCTTCAATCATATCAGGTAATATTCTAATATCTGGCAAAGAATCACTTACGTTGATTGATACTGGTGCGACTCATTCCTTTATGTTTGAAGTATTTATCCACTCTTTATCTAGCGAACCTACTGTCATGTCTTTACATTTCAATATTATGTTGCCCTCTGGTGATTAGATTTGTCCTACGAGTATCCTTAAGGCATGTCCAGTACAGCTGGGTACGAGATTGTTATATGCTGATTTTATTGTGATTCTGATGGTTGCCTTTGATGTTATATTGGGTATGGACTGGTTATTTGCTTATCGTGCAGTAATTGATTGCATGGGAAAGACCGTGAAGTTTTTAACTGATGATCATGAGAATAATGAAATTGTTGGTCTAGGTTCATCAATAAATACTCCCGTTATTTCGTTCTTGCAAGCTATTAAATTGTTGGATAAGGGATGTACTAGTTTTCTGGCCTTAGTATCGGATGTGAATAGGGACAGTAATGTACAATTACAAAATATTGAAGTGGTTCAGGAATATCCTGACGTATTTGCTGATGATGTGCTTGGGTTACCTCCTGATCGAGAGGTAGAGTTTTTTATTGAATTGAGTCAAGGTACAGCCCCAATTTCTAAAACTCCGTACATAATGGCTCCAACTGAGATGAAGGAATTGAAGAATCAATTGCAGGAGCTATTAGACAAAGGTTTTATCCGTCCTAGTTCCTCGCCATGGGAAGCTCCGGTTTTGTTCGTGAAAAAGAAAGATAGATCTTTGAGGTTATGCATTGATTATCGTGAACTCAACAAGGTAACTATTAAAAATAAATATCCTTTACCTCGAATCGATTATCTTTTTGATTAATTGCAATGGGCCACCGTTTTTTTGAAAATCGATCTTCGATCTGGATATCATCAATTGAAAGTAAAAATTGAGGACATACCAAAGACTGCTTTTAGAATGGGGTAGGGCCATTACGAATTTTTGATGATGTCATTTGGATTAACTAATGCTCCTTCAGTGTTTATGGATTTGATGAATCGTGTCTTTAAGCCGTATTTGGATGCTTTTGTGATTGTATTTATTGACGAAATTTTGATATATATTAAGACACGAGAACTTCACAATGAGCATTTAAAGATCGTGTTACAGACATTGAGGGAAAAACTACTATATGCGAAATTAAAGAAATGTGAGTTTTGGTTAGAGCAAGTGGCGTTTTTGGGCCATATCATGTCAAAAGAAGGAATAGCAGTCGATCCATCGAAGATTGAATCTATTAAGCAATGGTTCATTCCAAAGACAGTTTCAGAGGTACGAAGTTTTCTTGGTTTGGCAGGATATACAGACGATTCATAGCGGATTTCTCAAAAATAGCCTTGCCATTGATGAGCTTGAAACGAAAAGCTATCAAATTTTAATGAACCATAAAATGCCAACAAGCATTCCAAACTTTGAAAGATAAGTTAACTTCTGCCCCTGTATTAGTACTTCCTTGTGGTACTGAGGATTTTGTTGTGTATACAGATGCTTTAAAGCAGGGGTTAGGTGCTGTGTTGATGCAACGTGGGAAAGTGATTTCTTATGCTTCTCGACCGCTAAAAGATTACGAGAAGAATTATCTCACGCATGATTTGGATTTGGCGGCTGTGGTATTCGCACTAAAGATTTGGCGGCACTATTTATACGGTGAGAAATGTGAAATTTTTAAAGATCATAAAAGTTTGAGTTATTTATTTTCGCAGAAAGAATTGAATATGAGGCAGCGGAGGTGGTTGAAATTAGTAAAAGACTATGATTGCACCATTAGCTATCATGCCAGAAAAGCTAATGTGGTTGCGGATGCTTTAAGTCGTAAATCCAGTTATTTATTGGGTTCCATGATTCAGAAACCATTGTTATTTGATTTGCAAAGGAATGAAATAACTCTGATATCTCCAGGTATAGTAAATCAATTATCTGCATTAGTTCTTCGCTCTACTTTAATTGATCGAATTTTAAGGGAGCAAAAATTGGATATTCATTTATTAGAGTTGAAGAATAAGAAGTGAATTGACAGGAGTTTCTGAGTTTGGTTTGAACCGTGATGAGTTGTTGACCTTTCGAGGTAGGATATGTGTTCCTATGAGTGATGATATTCAAAATGATGTTCTTATTGAAGCTCATACAGCACCATATTCAGTTCATCCTGGTAGTACGAAAATGTATCAAGATCTTCGACGTCTTTATTGGTGGCCAGGTATGAATAAAGATATCATGTTATTTATTTCTGAATGTCTAACCTGTAAGCAGGTTAAGATTGAGCATCAAAGACCTGCTGGAACTTTGCTATCTCTCCCAATACCTCAATGGAAGTGGGAACACGTCACCATGGACTTCGTAACTGGACTTCCAAGAACATCTAAAGGTTACAACTCCATATGGGTGATTGTTGACAGGTTAACCAAGTCGACTCATTTTCTTCCGGTCAAGACAAAGTTTACAATGAACCAGTATGCTGAAGTCTATGTAGCTGAGATTGTAAGACTTCATGGAATCCATGTGTCAATTGTATTTGATCGTGACCCAAGGTTTACTTCTGAATTCTGGAAGAATTTGCACAGAGCTTTAGGCACCAAATTGGCCTTTAGCAAAGCATATCATCCTCAAAGAGACGGGCAATCCGAAAGGGTAATTCAAATTCTTGAAGATATGTTACTAGTTTGCACAATTGATTTTCCAGGAAGTTGGGATTCTAAGTTGCCTTTAGTGGAATTCACGTATAATAACATCTACCAGTCTTCAATCGGCATGGCACCCTACGAGGCTTTATATGCAAGAAAGTTCCGATCCCCCTTGCATTGGGAAGAAGTAGGTTAAAGAAGATGTTGGGCCCAGAATTGGTTAAACAAACAGTAGATGTTGTGGCAGTGATCCAAGAAAGAATGAGAATCACTCAGTCTCGACAGAAGAGTTATGCCGATGTTCGACGAAAACCTTTAGCATTCGAGGTTGGTAATCATGTATTTATTAAAATAGCTCCTCTCAAGGGAGTGATGCGTTTTGGCAAGAAAGGTAAGTTAAGTCCTCGATACATTGGGCCGTTTGAAATTCTCAAAAAAATTGGAGACAGAGCCTATCGTCTTGCCTTGCCACCGGATTGGATCGAATGCACAATGTCTTTCATGTATCTATGTTACGCAAATATCTTCCCAATCCATCGCATGTTCTTTGGTACGATTCATTAGACCTTTTACCTAACCTAAGCTACGAAGAAGTACCAGTTCCAATTCTTGATCGCAAGGTAAAAGTGTTAAGAAACAAATAAATTGACTGGTAAAAGTTCTATGGCGGAATTATATTATTGAAGAGGCGACTTGGGAACCAGAGGAAGAAATGAAACATCGTTATCCAAATTTATTCATCGGTAAGCAAATTTCGGGGACGAAATTTTTATAAAGAGGGGAGATTGTAATAGCCCAACCTTTTATCATGTTAATCTTTATGGTTTATTATTGTTATGATCATGTTTTATGATTTAATGGTTGAGATTATGTGGAATTGTTATTGTTTATAGTGATGTTTATTGAAATGGTACTAAAATGATTATGGTTATGTTTATTGGAATAGTTTTTGGAGTTATGTTGTAAAATTTTTTTTGGGTATGTAAATGGATGGGTTCTTGTTATGATGTTTGAAGGGGTGATTGGAGGATTTATTTGGATGTTGAGTTCATTGGTATTGCATAATTGGAAAAAGGATGGATTTTAGGTGTGTTGGTGATGATTTTATAGTGCAGGGACAACGCCGCGGCGCAAGGTAGCAGCGCCGCAACGCTGATGGGCGTTCAGGGTAGTGCAGCAGGCAGCGCCGCGTTGAAACCTTGGCGCCGCAGTGCTGCCAGGCACGAAGGGCAGGCGCCGCAGCGCCAAAGAAGTGGCGCCGCGGCGCTAGGCATGCGAAAGTCGCTGTTTTAAAATGCGTTTTTAGTGGATTGTAAGCCTTTTTAATGCTATTCTAGAGATTTCTCTTCATTTATCACCTCTTCTCCCTTCTCTCCATCGTTCAAGCTTTCTCCTTTTTCTCAGAGATTTTCTCTCCTTCAAGCCTATTAGATTTCTTAGCTTCTTCTACCTCAATTTCCAAGCAACAAGGTAAGAAACATATATTTAGTTTAGAAAAGTTTAAGAAAATGAAGGTTCATGTTGAGTTGATGGATTCCTTTGATATTGGTGATGATTGTTGATGGTTATTATGTATTATGTTGTATGAATTCCGTTGAAGTTATCATAGCAACCAAGTGTTTATTGGGTTGTAAGTAGAAACTTCTCGTTGAGCTCACATGATGAATATATGTATAAGCCATGTTTATTGATAATTAGCTCCTTTCATTGGTATATATTTGATCTATATATTGTTATATGTTCATTGTTCAAAGATTTTCATTGAATTCATTGATTAAGGAGCTAATACAACATTGTGCCTACCAAGTGTTTATATAAATGGCTCAATAAGAGTTCCTATGATTAAAGCCAAGGAATGATAGTAATTCATGCATGTCATTGGCCAATCAAATGATTATAGAGTATCTCTCATAGCTTTGATATTTATATCAAAGAGATACTTACCACAGATCACAGGTCACAGACTATCATTTCATTTCCTTTAACTTATGCCATGAGATACTATCCTGATTGCCTTGATTATGTAATGTTCATTGAAGATAGTGTCGTTCTACTTTCATTGCCATTGCTATAGCCACGTTTTAAGCCAAAGTTATATATATGTAATTGCTATTTATAGCTTTCTATTTACTGAGTTTATTCTCATTCCAGTTATGTCATGTGATGCAGGTGATAAAAAGGATTGAAACGGATTGTTCGAAGCTGGAGAAGTCATATAGAATGCCATGGGAAAGACTTTTTATCATGTCTCTTTTATTTGGGGTAGAGTGAAATTGTGAAATTTTAAAAGATAGTATTTTGTTGAATGTGTTGGCTTTTAACTATGGGTTTGAATGATATTGTGTAAATGATCATGTATATTAATGTTGAAAATGCTTATGATGTAATGGTAAAGTGTTCTTTCCTTTTCAATGATAAGACTTTCGCGTAAGTTATTTCTTTTAAATGTTATTTTCATGGGAGTGGGGTGTTTCACCGCGGCTCTTAGACTCATGAATGATGGGCGCCACGGCGCTAATGGCGGCGAGAACATAACTAATGGGCTTTCATTTAAGGCCCGGACGTGGAAATATAAAGAAGAGGAGGGTTTAGAAAATTGGACGCGGTTTTTGGAGAGAAAAACAGATAGGAGAGCAGAAGCGAACAAGAGATGAAGATCTGGAGTGCGAAGATCGATCCCAAATATGAAGAACGACGGATCTGGGACAGAGATGACACTTCGGATTTGTCATCTATTCTTTAACTTTTATATTTTACTGTGTTGTGATGTCTAAAACTTTAAACATGTGTTGTTTTTATTTAGAATTCATCATGAACTAATTTCCTAGTTTAAAGAATGACGTAGCTTTGTCGATACGATGATTTGACGCGGCTGTTTATATGATTGAATTCAATTTGGTTTAATTGTGTCTCTTGTTTTTATTCACTGCAATTTACTGGCCATAAATTTTTTGTTGTTTGATTAATTCTACAACTCTGGAGAGAGATTAGGATTATAGATTATTAGAGACACGTCGTTGAATGTTTATATCGTTCGAAAGGCGTATAACTTTAGCGAGGCTTAATGAGAACATCGTTTGCATTTATCAATGAAACTTAGATTTTTATTAAGAATGTTTGAATCAAAGTTTGATTGATACAATTTATTCGTCACTTAGGGAAGGAGGAATAACATACTTAAGTGTTCTTGGCCATTAAATAATTGGAATTCATGAATATAAATTCATTCGGGAATAATTATCGTGGAAACTTTGTGAAATCATTCCTCTAGATATTTTCTCTCGGTGATATTTCTCTATTCGGTGTTTAGTTTAATTAATTATTTACAATTAAGTTTTTTTTAAACAAACCAAACCTCTTTTGATTTTTCTAAATAAAGTCGAGACTTTTTAATTACAAGCACTGATATATGTTTATATACATACTCCTCGTGAGATCGACACTTGTACTCAAAAATACATTTTACTATAATTTGATGTTGTGCGCTTGCGAGCAATCAAGAAAACACGAGCGCCTAGGCGCTGAAAGGGATCGATTTTAGGTGACCGAAAGCGCAACGGAAGCAACAAAAATTCGGAAATCATATTTTTTAGCATGAAATTTTCGGCCACCTTGTGTACTAGGGTGTAGCATATACAAAAACACAAACTATGACATACATAGGGTGTTTTAAAGATTTACCTATCAATCTTAAAAGATTGATGATGGCTCCAACTAAGGTGTAAACACCTTAGCTCTTGAATGGCAAGACAATCTTCAAGCTTCCCTTTGAGCCCACCTTGCTCAAATATTAAGCCCACCACCAACAAGCTAGAACCACTCTAATTTTGCACTAAAAAAATTATAGTATTTTTCTTTGAGAAGTGTTTTCTTTCCTCAACTATTGAAGAAGAAAAATGAGAGAAAAACTTGGAGAATCCTCTATGCAAGTTTCGGCCATGCCCCTTCAAAAATAGGAGGAGAGAAGACTAGTCTTGGTTGTGGGAAAAATGTGTGAATTCCAAAGGCATGCCATGCCTTGGATGTTGCAAAAGTTGTCTCCCAACTTTTCACCTCCCATGCATGCAAGTCTTATTTGATTTTTAACAATTAAAAATCCATGGACTTATTTTAATTATCTCAAACATATTTGAGACTAATTAAACATTACTTGAATTCACTCAAGTCACTAGTTGAATAATTATTTCTAATTGGGCTACAAGGCCCAATATTGTTTAACTAATCCAACACTTGAATTAATTTAATTATTTGGACTCTACTAAGTCCACTAGTGTTTAATTAATTCAACACTTGAATTAATTTAATTTAGTCCATAATAATGTTTATGAAAATCACAATTTTCAAATACATTATTTATGTGGCCAACTTTTAATCTAGGAACACTTCCACAAATTAAAAGTAACATTTCTCTCATAGAAGTCATACTTCTATTTTATTTATGCTTATAAACTCATTTACAAGCCGTTCAACACATTGAACAATTTTACTTCTCAACGGGATCTGGAAAGCTAGTACTTGTGTGGCCCTCAATGGTTCATTGACACAACTAGCAGTGGGTTCACATCTCCATGTGATTCGGACTAAACATGTCCTTATATGAGCATTCTCCAATTGCTCCATTCTTAATTATCAACTCTTTGATAATAACAACGTCAGAACTTAAGTTTGATAGTACCCAACGAATCATGTTAAACGCCTAGCAGCATCGCTTACATGATTCCCTAGGTATCAAATGATAGTGCCTGCAAGAACCATTCAATTATGGTTAGCGTACAGTACGGTCCCTTCAACTCATGTATCCCGACCGATTCGACAACCATTGGTTTATCGAGAGTTGTCAATTAATCGATACTATGTGTCATGTTGTAGTTGCATCGATGGTGTAATCTATGAAACACCATTCATAATTACCACCATACTCTGATCAGAGATTTCAACCTACATACACATGAGAACACATAGGATATCCATACCCGAAGGTAAGCGGTGAATCCCCGACTACAATGCATCGACTCCTATATGTTTCGACAGAACACCCAACCTTGCCACCTGATGACCCCATGAGAGTCGGTAAACAAGTCAAAGTGTAATTCTAGCACATAGAGCCTCAATGTTGTCCCGGGTCATAAGGACTAATGGTATACAACCATAAACTAGGACGTTTCCACTCGATAAGTGAGAACCACTTGGACAGTCCTTTATGGAGGGTTGTTCAGTGCATTCTACCAGGAGCACCTATCTGCATGCTCGGACATCACAATGTCCCCTACCAATGAAACATGGTACTCACATCGCAGATACTAGTCTCTAACTCGAGCGGCCTATATCCTTCTTAGCGGCGGCTGAATCGACTAGGAACTGTTTAGAATATACATTATTCCAAATATGAGTTTCATGATACTCATCATATGAGCATCTCATATTCTTTCTACTATTTATATATTCAAGGACTTTATCTATGCAACTAGCATGGGTATACAGATAAAAAAGTGCCAAAATAATAATTTCAAATATTATTAAAATAAAGATCGTTTATACATAGTGTTTCATTGTGAACACTAGGTCAACACTTGGCTCGACGAGCACCTACACTAACAGGCGCTGCCCAAGAAGCCCTGCGGCACCTCAAATACGAAGAACAAGCGCCTAGGCGCTAAGGAACAAGCGTCGCGGCGCATAAACTCATGAATGACGGATGCTAATGGCGGCGAGAACATAACTCATGGGCTTTCATTTTAGGTCCGGACGTGGAAATATAAAGAAGAGGAGGGTTCAGAAAATTGGACGCGGTTTTTGGAGAGAAAAATTCACAGGAGAGCAGGAGCGAACACGAGAAGAAGATACGGAGTGTGAAGATTGATCCCAAAGATGAAGAACGAAGGATCTGGGGACAGAGACGGCACTTCGGATTCGTCATCTATTCTTTCACTTTTATATTTTACTGTGTTACAATGTCTAAAACTTTAAACATGTGTTGTTTTTATTTAGAATTTGTCATGAACTAATTTTCTAGTCTAGAGAATGATGTAGCTTTGTCGATACGATGATTTGACGCGGCTGTTTACATGATTGAATTCCATTTGGTTTAATTGTGTCTCTTGTTTTTATTCACTGCAATTTACTAGCCATAAATTTTGTGTTGTTTGATTAATTCTACAACTCGGGAGAGGGATTAGAATTATAGATATTTAGAGACACGTCGTTGAATATTTATATCATTCGTATGGCGTATAACTTTAGCGAGTAATGAGAACATCGTTTGCAGTTTATCAATTAAACTTAGATTTTTATTATGAATGTTTGAATCGAAGTTTGATTGATTAAATTTATTCATCACTTAGGGAAGGAGGAATAACATACTTAAATGTTCTTGGCAATTAAATAATTTTAATTCATGAATATAAATTCATTCGGGAATAATTATCGTGGAAACTTTGTGAAATCATCCCTCTAGATATTTTCTCTCGGTGATAATTCTCCATTCGGTGTTTAGTTTAATTATTTATTTGCAATTAAGTTATTTTTTAAACAAACCAAACCTCTTTTGATTTTTTCTAAATAAAGTCGAGACTTTTTTAATTACAAGAACTGATATACATTTATATACACACTCCTCTTCGGATCGACACTTGTACTCAAAAATACATTTTACTATAATTTGACGTTGTGCGCTTGCGAGCAATCAAGAAAACATGAGCGCCTAGGCGCTGCCCAAGAAGCCCTGTGGCGCCTCAAATACGAAGAACAAGCGCCTAGGCGCTAAGGAACAAGCGTCGCGGCGCTTACACTCGTGAATGATGGGCGCTAATGGCGGCGAGAACATAACTCCTGGGCTTTCATTTAAGTTTCGGACGCGGAAATATTAAGAAGAGGAGGGTTTAGAAAATTGGACGCGGTTTTTGGAGAGAAAAACACAAAAGAGCATGAGCGAACACGAGAAGAAGATACGGAGTGCGAAGATCGATCCCAAACACGAAGAACGACGGATCTGGGGACAGAGACGGCACTTCGGATTTTTCATCTATTCTTTCACTTTTATATTTTACTGTGTTACGATGTCTAAAACTTTAAACATGTGTTGTTTTTATTTAGAATTTGTCATGAACTAATTTTCCAGTCTAGAGAATGATGTAGCTTTCTCGATACGATGATTTGACGTGGCTATTTATATGATTGAATTTCGTTTGGTTTAATTGAGTCTCTTGTTTTTATTCACTGCAATTTATTGGCCATAACTTGTGTGTTGTTTGATTAATTCTACAACTCGGGAGAGGGATTAGGATTATAGATCATTAGAGACATATCGTTGAATGTTTGTATCATTCGTAAGGCGTATAAGTTTAGCGAGACTTAATGAGAACATCGTTTGCATTTATCAATGAAACTTAGATTTTTGTTAGGAATTTTTGAATCAAAGTTTGATTGATACAATTTATTCGTCACTTGGGAAAGGGGGAATAAACTATTTAAGTGTTTTTGGCCATTAAATAATTTGAATGCATGAATATAAATTTAATCGGGAATAATTATCGTGAAAACTTAGTCAAATCATTCCTCTAGATATTTTCTCTCGGTGATATTTCTCCATAGGTGTTTAGTTTAATTATTTATTTACAATTAAGTTGTTTTTAAACAAACCAAACATCTTTTGATTTTTCTAAATGAAGTCGAGACTATTTTAATTACAAGCACTGATATTCGTTTATATACACACTTCTCGTGGGATCGATAATTGTACTCAAAAATACATTTTAATATAATTTGACGTCGTGCGCTTGGGAGCAATCAGAAAACACGCAACACATTTCTTCAGGAAAGAGCATGCAAATGGTGGGAGACTATTCGCCAGCTATGCCCGAGATGAGCCAATTACATGGAAGACATTTAGAAGGGAATTCCTGAATCAGTATTATCTGGTGGAATTCCGTTTGCAAAAGCTCAATGAATTTGAAAGCTATAAACAAACTTCAGACATGACAGTGATTGAGCACACCTCAAAATTCAATGACCTTGGAACGTACGTTCCAACTATAATGGCAGATGAGACCCTAAAGATGCATCGTTCCAAGAAAGGGATAAACAGTCAAATACAGTCAGCCTTAACTGTATTCAAACCCAAAAATTTTGCTGACTTAATTGGAGCTACCATGAGCGCTGAGACTGACATCAAGCGTAGAGAGAAAGAGGGTAAGCACAGACCCTTTCCTGGTCAGTCATCCCCTAGTGGACAGGATTTTTAAAGATCCAACCAGACAAGTGGACCGTCAAAAGGAGCCTTCTCAATCCCTTACAACAAGGAAATCATTCTTTGTCCAAATTGCAACATGAGACACTCAGGAGAATGCTACAGGAACACTGGTACTTGTTTCAAGTGTGGGAAGTTATGTGAGGGTCGTATTCATAATTTTGCGGAATTATTAAAAAATTTCTCTTTAAATAAATAAACTTGGAAAGTATAAAAACTTTCCTAAAATAACACAACGGTTTAACATAAACTTAGCATCGGAAACTGAATAATTGTTTTAAACAATAACTTAAAATGAATAAAAGTTATAACAAGAGTTTGAACATAAAACTGAATAACTAAACTTGAGGTCCTCGGGTTCATACTACCTCTGATCCGAGCTAACTCACTGGTCCCCGCCCTCAGCCTTTGCATCGTCAGTACCTACATCAATCAAGTCTAGTGAGTCTAAAGACCCAGCATGCATATATCGTGAATAACGAATAATTACGTAATAAGATCGCATGCAACGTAAAAATATCGTAAACTGAATCGTAACGTGATAACTTAAACATGAGTAAAGCATATCATAAAAATCGTACGAAAAATCTTGGCTCACTACGAGCCATATCGTAATTTTCTGTAGAAATAATGTGTCAAAGCAAGTGGCCCATAACATAATCGCCTGATCAGACTAAACCACAGTATACTGGGCGGTAGAGATCACCACAGCCCTTGGACTGGATGTCCGTACCCGTACATAATCCTAAACCGGTCGTAAGTCACCGGGTGGAGAGGTCCCCGGTCACGCATCCCGGCTTCCAAACCCATACTACTTGGAGAGGTCCCCGACTGCGTGCGTCGGCTTCCAAACTCATAACATAAATGGCCACAAGACATATCGCATATCTAAAAAATAAATCATTTTCATATTTTGCACGTAAATATACTTACAACCCTTATGCTTGGCTTAGTTGGATCATTTCCCAGGCTCGCAGCGTAAATTATCGGGGGATTCTTGGAACCCTAATTTGACCTAAAATGCACCCGAATGAAGTACAGACTTGATACTCGAACCGTACTTAACCAACTTAATAAGTTATCGAATGTAATGCACAACAATAAAATATCATGTGCGAACCACAATCAATGAAATTGATGAGATACGGCCATGCATGCATCAAAACTGAGCCAAACTAGACCATGACCTCTAATTTCAACCATGGCTCCGAACCAACCCGAACCAACATCTAGCCATGATCAAAATATGCTTAAACTTACTGTAATTACATAAAATGTTACTGGAAATATGAATTAAGGTGCAAAGGAACCAAAATCGTGAGGCGCTCTTACGAGAGTCGCTTTGGCACTTTGCACCGTAATTTCTCTTATGACTTCTAAACTTAACCAAATCACGAACGGCTAAAAACACGACCTCCATAACACATTTGGGCATGTCTTAGTCCAGGGTTAATGGCCATAGGCCAACCAAGAACCAATAACAAGACCCAAGAGCCAAAGCTCACTGCTGCCGAGAACACACACTGGAGCAGCTTGTCACTTGCTGTCAAAATGGCTATTAAAACCTGACCATGGCTCGTGCTAGACTAGTTATGGTGTTGTATGAACCATGGCTAAGGGCCCTAGGCCAAACCCATAGACCAACAAAAAACCACCCACGCAACTGCTTATGTCAAACTCAACCAACCTGAGTTGTTTCTGTCCAAACGATTTGGGACATGGCTCAAGCCAGTTAGGGCCGACTTGACTTGAACACTATCCTACACAACCCATTGACAGCAAATGAACCCCAAATGTGACACTTGTTTCTTACCTACTGTTTTTAGCACTTAAATTACGGTTTTGGGCTTGAACCATTGATCTAACTTGACCATAACATACCCTAGAACATGACCATAAGCAGCCTTGAGAGCCTAGGAACCGAGCCAACCTGCAAATCAACAAAACAAGCAAGGAACGTGACCTGCACAAGATGGCCGAGAATGGCCTATGGTTCTCAAAAATATTTTCTTGTGGTTTCTTGCTATAAAATCGAAACCATGCACATATATCCTACTAAAAATATGTAATACACTTGATTGATGAGAACAAAAAAGAGAAAATACACATTCCTTAAGTTGTTTTTACAATAAACAACACGATACGTCGGACCGGGAGACACGGAAACGGAAATGAAGAAACCTTGTTATTGTTGATGTCTTGGCCGAGAATGGGAGCTGCTAAACCTCTGATATTTTCATGCTAGGTGGAGTGGAGAAGGTGGTAAAGGCTGGTGGTTAATAAGGTGGTGCATGGGTGAGTAAATAATGTCAAATTGGGGGGGACATGCATGTTGAATGGGTGTCATTTGTCTTTTTGGGGGAGTTAAATGGTTTGGGATTGTGTGTAGTAGAAATGACCGAGAGTTGGCTGCCCAACTAGTGTAGGATCTTTTTTAAGTTTTGCTAAGTAGAATCCTAGGTTAGATAAGCTTGATTAAAAGGTTAATTAAGCATAATCTTGATGAAGTAAGAAGCCTACAATTAAATTGGTGATTAATTAATTAAAGTAGACTTAATTCCACTTGATTTTATTAAATTAAATTATTTCTTAGCTCGGAATAAATTTAGGAATATTTTTGTATCATAAAATTCATCTCCGATTTCCTATCTCCGGTCCGGTCTCGCGTATATATCTAAAAAGCTAAAATTTGAAATACGCGATTTAAAATCCTTAAAAAAAACGTAAATAATTTAAATGCAATTAAATCAACAAATTCTTAAAATAATAATCATTTAAAATTAAATAATAGAAATTATACACATATCTATGCATATTGGTTTTTCGGGTACTACAAGTTAGGCCATCAGATTGCTGATTGTCCAGATAACAAGGAAAAAGGGATTAAACCAAACGCAGAAAATCACATCCCGAGGGAGAACAAGCCCATTGCCAAGATCTTCACCATAACGAAAGAGGAAGCACATAATGCAAACGACGTTGTAGCACGTACTATTCTAAACAATAAAATGCATGCTTATGTGATGTTTGATTGTGGTGCTACCCATTTGTTTGTATCCAAAATATTTGATAAGAAACTGAAACTAGAAGTAGAAACTCTTATTGAATTAAGAGTAGCAATGCTTGCTAGAAAAACGATTAAAAACCTGTTAAGTACATAGAAATTGCAAAATTTGTATCGGTAATCAAATCTTCAAGGCAGAACTGATTCAACTAAATGTGGCCGAGTTCGACGCAATCCTAGTAATGGATTGGCTGGCTAAAAATCATGCCTTCGTGGATTGCCAAAAGAAGAATGTCAAACTGCTGACTCCAAACCACGAGGAGATCATATACCATGGTAGATCTAAAGAGCAAATATCTCTTCTATCGGCATCACAAACTTAAAAAGCCATGAAATGTGGTGAAATAATTTACCTGGCAATAATCAACGAGGTAAATAACGAAGTTACTCTAAAGATAGAGGAAATTCAAGTTAATCAGGAATTTTCGGACGTATTCCCTGAAGAATTGCCCTGCGGCACCTCAAATACGAAGAACAAACGCCTAGGCGCTAAGGAACAAGCGTCGCGGCACTTACACTTAAGAATGACAGGCGCTAATGGCGGCGAGAACATAACTCATGGGCTTTCATTTAAGGTCCGGACGCGGAAATATAAAGAAGAGGAGGGTTCAGAAAATTGGACGCGGTTTTTGGAGAGAAAAACACACAAGAGAGCAGGACCGAACATGAGACGAAGATCCGGAGTGCAAAGATCGATCACAAATACGAAGAACGACGGATCTGGGGACAGAGATGACACTTCGGATTTGTTCATCTATTCTTTCTCTTTTATATTTTCCTATGTTGCGATGTCTAAAACTTTAAACATGCGTTGTTTTTATTTAGAATTCGTCATGAACTAATTTTCTAGTATAGAGAATGACGTATCTTTGTCGATACGATAATTTGACGCGGTTGTTTATATGATTGAATTCCTTTTGGTTTAATTGTGTCTCTTGTTTTTATTCACTGCAATTTACTGGCCATAAATTGTGTGTTGTTTGATTATTTCTACAACTCGGGAGAGGGATTAGGATTATAGATCATTAGAGACACGTCGTTGAATGTTTATATTGTTCGGAAGGCGTATAATTTTAGCGAGGCTTAATGAGAAAATCGTTTGCTTTTATCAATGAAACTTATATTTTTATTAGGAATGTTTGAATCGAAGTTTGATTGATACAATTTATTCGTCACTTGGGAAATGGGGAATAAAATATTTAAGTGTTCTTGACCATTAAATAATTAGAATTCGTGCATATAAATTCAATCAAGAATAATTATCGTGAAAACTTAGTGAAATCATTCCTCTAGATATTTTTTCTCGGTGATATTTCTCCATTCGGTGTTTAGTTTAATTATTTATTTGCAATTAAGTTGTTTTTTAAACAAACCAAACCTCTTTTGATTTTTCTAAATAAAGTCGATACTATTTTAGTTACAATCACTGATATACGTTTATATACACACTCCTCGTGGGATCGACACTTGTACTCAAAAATACATTTTACTATAATTTGACGTCGTGCGCTTGCGAGCAATCAAGAAGACACACAACAAGTTTTCCCATCTTCAAATATCACCTACAAGACACCTTTTTGGCTCAAAAATTTCAAAGAGAGTTCTTCAACGAGACGACACCCAGACAGATTGCAGCATATTTTGGTTACCCTATCATAAGGTAACAATCTTTGTTTTAGTGACTCTTGATTTTAACGTTTGAAATTCGAAAGAATTGAGTTTTGATTTACGTACACAAGGTGTTCGATGAGTTTTCTGAGTGATTTTGTTGTTGAGAATTTTTGGATTGGAAGTATTGCATGTTAGAGGGGACCATTAACTGATTGAATGAGTTAATATTGTGGATGTTGTATTGTTGGAATATTATTTGAGTTGTGGGTGGAAAATTGTTTCTGAGCAAGGTTTTTATTGAATCGAAATATGCCTCCAAAGAAGAAGAGCAAGCAGGTTCGGTCTGGGGATGGCGAGTCGTCTACTGCAAGTTTTGATAGACCACGGTTCTGGGATGTCGTTGCTGCTGAAAATTACTCTAAATTACAAGAAAAAAGAATGCAGCAGGAAAGAGGGATGGATCAGAGCGTCCCGGGTTGTGAAACATTGAATCTTGCTAGGGATCTAAATTGGGAAGAGTTCGTAAAACCGCTGGCAGACGCTGTGATTTTCTTTGTATGGGAATTTTATGCCAATCTAAATGTTAAACATGAGGATTATAAAGTGAAGATTCTGGGCCGGATAGTTTCCTTCAATAGCTAAACGATCAATTCTTTGTACTCGATGCCTAATTACGACACAGATTAGTACACGATGTTCACGCTAGAGGCTTATCCCTACGAGACATTCAAAATCATACTTTGTGAGCCGGGCACGATTTGGAAGATCAACAATCAACGAGCCCCAGACACATTCCCTACGACGTCCATGAAGAGGGAGGCGTACAACTGGTATCACTTTGTAGCCTCGCTGTTGATATCATCTGGGCATGTGTCTGATGTGACTAAGATGAAGGCAGCCTTGGTTTATTGTATCATCATCGGCAGGACAGTCGACACAGGCTGGGTGATTATGACGTCTATTTTGCAGCTGTTCGGGACACATCCACTGTTAGCATGCCCCATTCGTCGATGATCACTGACCTCTGTCATGTAGTGGGGGTTACATGGGATGATAACAAGCAGGTATTGCATACAAAAGGCGACATCTTACTGGTTGCAAAGCTCCCAAGGGATAGGAGACAGAGACAGATTGAGAGTGGAGAAGCATCAGAGAGTAGAGAACAGTCACACCACGTCCCACAGCCATCACACAGACGACAGGCAGAGATCGGCAGTGCACAGACCGACCGCCACCATCTCGATGAATTAGAGCGCAAGATGAATAGACTATTGAGGATGACACGCGATCACCAGGAGTACATGCACGATTTTAATCGAGTGCTTGCACAACGTTTCCCTACTACTAATTCATCTGAGGAGCCATTCCCACCACTGCCAGCATTTGGACACAGACCTATTGAGGATGATATCGAGTATGATGATGATGAGGAGGTTGAGCTATCAGGTGAGGACAGAGAGTCCTAATGCTCGCTGTATGAGGTACGTAATCCCCTGTTTTTCTTTCTTTATTACTGTACATTGGGGACAATGCAAGTACTTAAGTTTGGGGAGGTCGTTAATTCTGCTTTACTTTTGAGTTTCAGTTGCTTTTTAGTTCAGTTGTTAATTCATTGTTATTTTATTAATTGCATGATTAGTTATTCCCTACACAGTTGAGTCTAGTTTGTTAAAAAAATTAAATTAATTATTGCATGTTAGAGTCGTTAGAAAGAGTCATGGACAAATCATTGTGTGGCCGATGATGAGAATGAAGCTATGGTTCTGAAAACATGTGTTTATGATAACTTGAGAGTCACAATTTATTTTTTGCACTATCATGTTTGTTGATACTATCGATGCTTAGATATAATTTACAGACCTGTGATGCTAATTGGACAATGGAGATCTGATTTTTAGAAATTCTCACATGACATTAACTGACACTTTTGCAAACACAGAGATGATCTAGGAAATTTTTCTCAATATCTTTGGGTTGTTTTCATTGTTTGTTTTCCATTGTGAGCCCATTGAGCCTCGAGTGGATAGAGATGCTTGACTTTTATTTTTGCACATATCTCATATATCATTTTGATTGAAAAGTGCATGTGATTGGTTTGTATGAGTTGACTAATGGATTGAAGGAAATATAGAACTTGCTTGAACACTTTTCAAGGCGAAATACGGATAATATGTGACATTGGAATGATTTAGGCAATCTTTAGAAATGTTTAAGCCTTTGAGCCTACCAAATTAACATAAAATATCCATAGTGTCCCATTTTGAGCCTACTAAAAATCAAGTGGTGTGTGTCAATGACATACAATTAGCCCCCACTTATATCTATTCTACATCCCACAACAATAACCTAATGAAGCTTATAAACTTATTGTCCTACCTAAATTTTGAGAGAAATAAATTCATTGGTGTTGTGATGATTCAAATACTCCTTCAAAAGAAAAAAGAAAAATTAAACGTGCAAAAAGGAGTTGAAAAAGAGACAAAAATAAGAAAAATAATCAAAGGATTGAATCAAAAAATTGTGAAAAAGAAAAATATGGAAATGGAGGATATGATTGGGAAGAAAACAATAAAGTGATGGTGAATGACATGAGAGTGAAGATGATGAAAATTCGATTATTTCTCTCAAATTTTGATTTTCATACTTTTTATCGTAGCCATGAGCCATAGCCTAACGTTACAAGCCTATAAGACCTATTTACCTTGACACATTTATCCAATATACTAGTGAAGAAAAATTGTTCAAGTCAAGCCTATGGATACCTGAGAAACATGGCTAGCAAGTATGAACTTTAATCATTTGCACGTAAGCATCTCATTGTGTAACATCATCGCTTTGTAGACTTATGTTGAATACCTGTTGAACCAAGTAGTTACCAATAAAGTCCTTTGGGATCTGTGTAAGTGAATTTGTATATTAATGTAGTGTGGTTTGAACTGAACTGAATATCTCTTGAGTTTATAAGGCTAGTAGGTGTTGTAAATTTATTTAATCATTTGATTGGGTAAATGAACATTGACATATCACACACGAACGTGACTCTTGAGTGATTATGAATTACATAAAAAAATGGATTTGTCGGAGGCCAAGATCAATGGTTGCATATCCATGATTGTTAGTCGTTATCATTACTTGTTGATTAAATTCCTATTTTTACTTTTATTTTGCTCGGGACTAGCACAAGTTCAAGTTTGGGGGGTTTGATAAGTGCAAGAATTTCACTTAATTTATATGTTAATCCATTTGATTTATGTTGGTTTCGAACAGAATTACGCTTGGTTTTTGTTGCATTTGTGTCGTGCAGGGGATAAACAACTATTGAACGGTTTAAAGCAAACAGAGGTGCTTTTAAGCGTTAAAATGCGATAGACGAGAGCAGCAGCGCCACAATGTAGCACCACAGCACTAATTAGGCCGAGGAACGAGCGCCTAGGCGCTGCCAAACAAGCACCGCGGCGCCTTATTGCCGATGAACGAGTGCCTAGGCACTAAGGAACAAGTGCCACGACGCTTACACTCATGAATGACGGGAGCCTAGGCGCTAATGTCAGCGAGAACATAACTCATGGCTTTCATTTAGGTCCGGACGTGGTAATATAAAGAAGAGGAGGGTTCAGAAAATTGGACGCGATTTTTGGAGAGAAAAATTCACAGGAGAGCAGGAGCGAACACGAGAAGAAGATACGAAGTGTGAAGATCGATCCCAAATATGAAGAACGAAGGATCTGGGGATAGAGACGGCACTTCGGATTCGTCATCTATTCTTTCACTTTTACATTTTACTGTGTCGCGATGTCTAAAACTTTAAACATGTGTTGTTTTTATTTAGAATTTGTCATGAACATATTTTCTAGTCTAGAGAATGATGTAGCTTTGTCGATACGATGATTTGACGCGGCTGTTTATATGATTGAATTCCGTTTGGTTTAATTGTGTCTCTTGTTTTTATTCACTGCAATTTACCGGCCATAAATTGTGTGTTGTTTGATTAATTCTACAACTCGGGAGAGGGATTAGGATTATAGATCATTGGAAACACATCGTTGAATGTGTATATCGTTCGGAAGGCGTATAACTTTATCGAGGCTTAATGAGAACATCGTTCGCATTTATCAATGAAACTTAGATTTTTATTAGGAATGTTTGAATCGAAGTTTGATTGATACAATTGATTCTTCACTTGGGAAAGATGGAATAAAATATTTAAGTGTTCTTGGTCATTAAATAATTGGAATTCATGGATATAAATTCAATCGGGAATAATTATCATGGAAACTTAGTGAAATCATTCCTTTATATATTTCCTCTCAGTGATATTTCTCCATTCGATGTTTAGTTTAATTATTTATTTGCAATTAAGTTATTTTTTAAACAAACCAAACTCTTTTGATTTTTCTAAATAAAATCGAGACTATTTTAATTACAAGCACTGATATACGTTTATATACACATTCCTCGTGGGATCAAAACTTGTACTCAAAAATACATTTTACTACAATTTGACGTCGTGCGCTTGCGAGCAATCAAGAAAACACGCAACACCAGGCCTCGATGAGATAAGACGAGAAGTAATGTCTGAGGCGCAGAAGTCAAAGTTCTCAATTCACCCTGGGAGCACCAAAATGTATCGAGACTGGAAACAGAATTACTGGTGGAATGGAATGAAGAAGGCGTAGCTGACTTTGTCGCTAAATGCAAAATTGTCAACAAGTCAAAGCCGAACATCAACGACCCGGAGGACTCCTACAACCGCTAGAGATCCCAACATGGAAGTAGGAGCACATTTCCATGGACTTTGTGGTAGGATTACCAAAGTCAAGACAAAACCATGATGGGATCTGGGTTATCATCGATCGACTGACCAAATCGACGCACTTTTTAACGGTGAGAGTGAACTACAACCTAGATAAATTAGCCACCTTGTACGTGGACAACATAGTAAGATTACACGGAGTTCCGGCAAATATACTATCTGATAGGGATCCAAGATTTGTGTCCCGATTCTGGAAAAGTTTCCAAGAAGCCATGGGAACCAAATTCACCCTCAACACGGACTATCACCCGTAAACAGATGGCCAGAAAGAACAATTCAAACATTAGAGGACGTGTTAAGGGCATGTGCTCTAGATTTAAAAGGAAATTGGAGTGAGCATCTACCTATAATAGAGTTCACATACAATAGCAGCTACCACAGTAGCATAGAGATGGCCTCTTATGAAGCACTCTACGGAAGAAAATGTAGATTGCCCCTGTATTGGGACGAAATCGGGAAGAAAGCCATCACCGGGCCTGAACTAGTACAGATCACGGTTGAGAAGGTAGCTATCATAAGGGAGAAACTCAAAGCGGCTCAGGACCGATAAAAGAGCTGGGATGACTTGAAGAGAAGGCCATTGGAGTTTGAAGTCGGAAAGAAGACCTATGTCAAGGTTTCACTTATTAAGGGAGTGGTCGCTTCAGCAAATTGGGAAAATTGAACCCAAGATACGTCGGACCCTTCGAAATTCTGGAAAGAATCGAAACTCTAGCTTATCTGCTAGCCTTGCCACCTGACATGCCAAGAATCCATAACGTCTTCCACATTTTGCAATTAAGAAGATACATTACCGACTCTAGTCATATTCTCAAGGTTGCACCACTGCTACTCGACGGCAACCTGAATGAAGAATTGAAATATGAAGAAGTCTCTATCCATATAGTGGACACCAAAGAACAAGTGAAACGTCACCACACCATCCTGTACATGAAAATACAATGGTCAAACCATATTGAACGGGAATCAACATGGTAGCTAGAAGAGAAGATGCGCACCCTTTATCCCTACCTCTTCAAAGACAAAGCTAATTCAAGTTTCGAGGACGAAACTTTAAACAAGGAGGGAAGGATATGAAGACCCAAAATTTTATATTACAAAGAGACAAAGTACCAAGTTGAATTTAGTTTTGCATTGAAGATGAATTATGTCACGGAGGAGAATAAAATCACATGCAACCTTTGGCATGGAGGGGGAAGGCCTAAAGTCACATTGGTGACATTTAAGTCCATAAACCATGCAACCTTTGTGTGACGTCTACTCGTTTTGAAAGTGCGGAATATTTTTTTTTTTTAAGCTCACATTTTCGAAATAACATTTAAAATAATTGTAATTATCTTACCGTAAAAATAGTGCAGTTTAAATTAATCAAACTCATCCAAAATCATAAGTAAATATAAACGAGTAAAAATCTTAAATTCATCAACGTATGAAAATATTCATTTCCTCTTAATCTCATAAATCGTAATGTGAAAAACATGTGGTCCTTGGGTCGTGTCACCCCACCAAGTCTGCCTACTCAGAGTTCGGCACCTCCAGTCTCCTCACCATTTAGCTCACCTGCATCACACACGCCTAGTGAATCTAAAGACTCAACACGCCTGTACCAGGAATAACAAGTACATATACATAGCACACAGCAGTGAAAAATATCATACTCAACATATCTTTCATGAACTTAAAAGCATAACGTAAACGTGTTGTGTAAAATTATAATGCCAACATACCTTTCAGGAACTTTAAAACATTAACATAAACATGTCGTATAAAATCATGTCGTGTCAAATCATGTCATCTCATATCATTATATACGTGTCAAAACATGTCATCTCATGTTATCATATACGTAAATTTGTCATGTAAAATCATAATGCCAACATATCTTTCATGAACTTTAAAACATGAACATAAACATGTCGTATAAAATCATGTCGTGTTAAATCATGTCATCTCATATCATCATATACGTGTCAAAACATGTCATCTCATGTTATCATATACGTAAACGTTTTCTTTTTAATTGAATTCAGTTCATTAGCTGTGACTTTCGTATCATCATGTCATCATGTCAGTCGATGGATCCATCTACGTGTAACCACAGTACTGGGCAGCGGGGACATCAGCGACACTCTCACCCGTCAACTGGGCCTTGGCCTATCATGTGGGGACCCGGGCTCTAACTCAATTCTTTTCGGGATTAATCGGATCCTTGTTTCAAAAATACGGGTCAAAATTTTGCTTTTAACATTAAATCAAATGTTTATAACTCAAGCACAAGATATTTCTATATTCATTTCATTACCACAAACATAATATACATGCCTCGTCTTATTCATACTCTACAAACCAGTAATTAAATACAGTACATATCAAAAGTACAACTACTAGTTCATCTGCTACGCCCGTGATCACCACGCTATGTCCATCTCTCATCTCTGTCGCGACCCTGATCCTGCCCCACCTGTTGTTATGCACACATACAGACATAACAACAGCCGGAAACTCCAGTGAGAACAAATCCCAGTATAAAACATGTATACATGCTGATACATAATCATAAATCATGAATCAAAGCAATAATAATGGCTCCATAGTCTATGAAACCAATCTATATAAACATGCAATTCAAATCAAATCATGTCTTGACTCGACTCGACTCTATTCTAGGGATCCCGGTGTGAATAAGACGTCACTATCTGTCACCTACCCTCCCAATCGGGGTAACTGTACGTCTTATTCCTAGACTTCGGTCATATCTGTATCGAATGTCTACAATCGGAGTGAATCTGATCCGAAGCGTCGATACCACCGAACATCTAGTAGTTTGGCAAATCTGCCAATGACTCTCCTATCTCAAATGCATGAATATAAATCTATAAATGCATAATCATATCAAAAGATTTGAATATAATCTATAAACAAATCATAATCATATCAAAAGACAAGCAACTAATCTAGTATGTGATTTTGTTGGGAAACTCAAATTGAATCTTATTTGAGTTGCGTCTTCCCAAAACAAAACATGCATTATACCTTTCGTCGAACAATCTGCCGTAGTCGAAATCTTGAAGACGAGTCTGTCAATATCAAATCTGAAATGGAAATGTTGATACGTATTCTATCAATCTCTAATCTCAATCAACACATATCCAATTCAATACTTGACCTCGGTATCATTTGACGTCATAACGACGTAATTTCTCAATACCGGTCAATCCAACTCCCACATATATCAATAATTCATAGGTTTCAACTCATAATCATCATCATAAGCATATGATAGTACTCAAAATCTGCACAAGTTAACTCTAAACATGCTGGAAAATAGTTACAATAGCATACAACGTCCGTTCTTCGATCCGGTTGTGTATATACTATGCTCAATATGTCAAGAACACGATATAACTATCATATTATAATTTTTTCAACATATGGAATCTAAATCATGCTGAAATTTTACCAAACTTACATCCTTAGATAGCTCTTGATACAAGGAACACAAATATATGCTTGTATTGAAGTTTGGATGAGTATATTTTGCACAACTTCAAGTCTAAATGAAAGAAACCTTTCACTTCTTTTAGAATGACTCTCGATTCTCTCCAGCAAGTCTGAAGAAAGAATGACTCAGCCCAAGTGTATATATATATATGCCATGTGTCAACATAAGAATCAAGGGTGGCTTTCTCGCACAGGGTACCGCGGGTTCGTTTCTCCCAGACCGCGGGTGCGCCTAACTCTCGGCAACCCTTTTCATTTTCCAACATTCGCCGACCGCAGGTGCGGTGTCTTGTGGACCGCGGGTGCGGTCTTGCTTCGCATAAAATTTCCTACCCTACTGGCCATGCACCGCGGGTGCGGTACTTCTTCACCGCGGGTGCGGTCTCTTTCTTCAAGCAACACTTCATCTTTTCATTTTATCCACATACAATCTAGGGCATTACATATCATATCATCATATCATGTCAATGGAAATACGAACGTCGGGCTCCCTCTAGGGCCTTCTCCCGTAAACGGGCTCCCTCTGGGGCCTTTTCTCTCACGATATCTCCAATCATATCATCATGTCATCGTTTCGTCGTGTTAGTCACAACTGAATCACTTCCTTCAAAACGTATCATCATATTCATCACTTAATAAAAGCATGCATATACGTAATTTTTTCTTTAAACCAAGCATGCACCGTATTTATCATAATTGCGTAAAAATCGTAAACATGATGCATGAACATTTAAAATATCATGAATTTGTGCTCAGGACACTTTCTTGACCAAAATCTCACCTCGGATGCAAAATGACCATTTTGCCCCTGGAAACCCAAAAATTATCGTTTCAACCCTGGACCACTAAAATTGACCCGAAGCTTACCAAACTCCTTAAAATTTCCCAAAACATTTTTAAAAACATTCTTAGACGTATACTCGAGCTCATTTTATAACTTAACCTAATTGTTTTAAAACTTGGATTGGAGTCCCGATTTGAACCCGAATCGAACCGAAATTTAACCAAAACTTTCCCGAACTTTTTACCACACCTTATAAATTCTTAAAAGACCTTAATTTCCCCAAAACCAGCCCCTTAGGTCTTCGAATAAACCTTGGACAGCACTTCCTACCTCTCAATAAATATCGGCCCCTCTCTTGTACACTTATTTCCCAACACCTTTCCCACCTCTTAAATGTTTCGGTCCACTTCTATCCTTACTTGTCCAGCCATTAAGGGTCACCGTTAAGACCTTAATGAACTCCTAAACCAAGACTAAACAAAGCGTAAAGCTGCTGGATTTTTAGATCATGCCCAATTCCAAACTCTAGTTCACGCACCTCCTTAATTTCGCTCCTAATCTTCGTCCAATGGAACCAGTCCTTACCCTAACACACCTGGACCACCCTAGGCTCCCCCTGGACGTGCTGAACCCACGGCTAGCCTCCCATGCAAGCCTACACTATCGGCCCGATCGCTATGCTCCAAAAGTGCCGAGCCGAGCTTCTCTCCCTTACGCTTGTAACCGTTAACCTCGATGGTTCCAGCTGTGGTTGGGCCACTCTGGGCCGTGACTCAGACCCACCAGGGTCTGGTCCGTGCCCAAGTTCAGTCCTCGCACCACCGGCGCCATCCCCACTTCGATCCATCATGCACGCAAGACACACTACCGATAACCCTCCCCGATCCAACCACCTACAGCAACACCCACCATATCGAACCCCAAGACTACACCTCAGAAGTGTTTTCAGCCTCCTAACAACTCGAATCCCACAGCCCCTTGCACAGAAATACTTGAAAACGTGAGCATCCACCGAGGAAATGCAAGAACACAACAAGAATTTGACAACCTTCATGCTCATGACTGGATCGAGAAAACCTTTGGTAAAATCACACATAAGAACATAAATATGACGTGTAAGATGCAGAAATAATAATACGGGACGTGCCTTGATGATCTAAATGCGAGGAGATCGGAGAACGAGCGCCGGAAGAATTATTCTTTAGCAAGAGATGAAGTGGCCGAACCTTCATGAAGAATTGATGCTGAAACCGTGAAGAACTAATGGGAACGGGGGAAGGTGTCGGCTGATGTATATTAATAGGTGTAGGGTAACCACAAGTACAATATTTAAATTGTTAATAATTAATAATTCAATTAATGGGTCTTAATTTGATAATTTAAAGTTTAAATAGAGTATTAAGCCTAATAAGCTTAAAAGTAGGCCCATTAAATCCAAACATACTTCCCGAAAAATATTTCGTGATGGAAAGATTTTGAAAATATTAGTCGAACCCTCAAAATGTCCCCCAATTCTATAAAATTTACGTACCGTTATAAATTAAAATCATACGGGTAAAAATACCCAATAAATCTCATTTCCTGAAAAATACCTTTAAAACATTTTATATTAATATTTAGAAACAAATCATGTAATTAAAATAATTTTCCTGAAAATTATCCAGTCTTCGTTTCTCGTTCGAGCTCGAAATGAAACTTAAAAATCTTTAATGAATGAACCTTTAAAATTTCATGAATTAAATTTTACCATGCATGAATTATGCATAAAATGCATAAAAATATTTAAACACAAATTAATGAAATAAAAATGCATTTAAAACTTTAAAATAATTTAATAAAATACCAAAGAAATTTAATAACTTGCATGTATGTGGTTGACGTGGACTTTCAGACTTTCGGAACGTTACACTTTGGCATGAAGGGGGAAGACCTACTGACACATTGGTGATTACATGCCATAAATCATGCAACCTTTGGCATGGAGGGGGAATACTTAAAGTCATATTTTCTTATTTTTGAAAATAAGGGGTTTTGAGGTGATTTTATACGCCGGGACGATAATTTTTTCGGTGTTGGTTTTTCAACAAAAATACGAATGTTTCGGTAACCCGGCTAATAAATTCACAAACTTATTTAAACAAAACTAATTTTAAAATTCTAATTAAGCACTAATGGGCCTAAATTACCTACTTAATGGGCCTAAGCTTAATTAAGGATTAATTAACTATAAAATATGTTAAAACCCTCCCCGTTAAACACCATAACTATAACGGCCTAGAAATCCTTACTTGAAAATTTGCGAAAAAATTAAAATTTTTCTTTTTTTTAAATAATTAAAATGCCTCATTCATCAAATCAACTGATAAATTAAGTTTAATATTCAAAATAGCAGCGGAAGAAATTATTATTAGCCAAAATAACAAGTTAAAGTATCCAACAACTGATAAAGAGTTTGAGCATAAAAAAAAATGGCAAGTGCTGTAAATGAAGTCCTCGGGTGCCACTACTGCCGACCCAAGCTAGCTCACTGGTCCCCGCCCTCGGCCCCGACATCATCAGTGCCTACAACAATCAAGTCTAGTGAGCCTAAAGACTCAGCATGCATATATCGTAAATAACGAGTAAATAATATAGTAAAATTAGCATGGGATAAAAAATATCATATCATGAGGCATAATGTGAAAATAACTTGTCATGAGCAATTATAATACGTGCATAACTGAACTGAAAATCATAGTGAAAAAGTTTGCTCCTTGAAGCCATGTACTGAAATAGCATGTAATAATTTTCTGTTGAGATTATGGTATAAGCAAGTGGCCCCTGCACTAAACTGAACTGACCGGTAACTGGCGACTGGATAATACAATGCTCCCATGACCGGTAAATGGCGACCGGGTGAAGTAATGAACGTCTGATCAGACTAATGCCACAATATACTGGGTGGTACATAACTGAACTGACCGGTAACTGGTGACCGGGTGAAATAATGCTCCTATGATAGTGAGATGGCCACAAGCAATATCGCATAAATCTCAAAAATGAATATTTTCTATGCACGTAATATAATTAACCAACATAATTAAATATGAACAATTTCGATCTTCTTGCATTAAAATCATGTACTTGCGATATTTAAAAATACCTATATGGCTTGATTGAAGAGTGAAAGAAGATATAAACATGCCTTGGTTTGTTTTGACAGAAAACAAACGAAATAACGACGCGACGCGGCGGAGACGGAGTGCACTTCACTTTCTCACTTTTTCTCTCTTAATTCCTTTAAACCAAGCATGCACCATAATTATTATAATAGCGTAAAAAATCGTAATCATGATGTATGAACATTTAAAAATATCATGATTTGTGCTTAGGGCGCTGCTAGGACCAAAATCTCACCCCGGGTGCAAAATGACTATTTTGCCCCTATAAACCCAAAAATTGTCGTTTCAACCCTGTACCTCTAAAAGTGACCCGAAGCTTATCAAACTTCTTAAAATGTCCCATAACATTTTTAAAAGCGTTCCTAGACGTAAACTCAAGCCAAAAAATCAGAACTTAATTGATTCGTTTTAAAAACTTGGACCGAGTCCCGATTTTAATCCGAACCGACTCGAATCTTAACCGAAATTTTCCCAACTTACTACTATATCTTAAAAACACTATGAAGCTCCTAATACCACAAGTATTAGGCCCAAAACTCTCGGTTATTAATTTCAGAATGAGGACAAAGCTCTCGGCCTTTCTTGGGATGCCACCTTATGCATTATCCTTGCCCAAAACTCACGCCCCTACCCTCAAACCGACGCACCAATCACGAGCCCACACACCAGGGACTTAGATCAGCACCTAATGTACTCAACCGATACAAGCCACCGCTCCCATGCACGCCCCTACACCACCAGCTGCACGCCTACAATCGAGCACCTAACCCGAGCGCATCACACGGTCGCGTCTCAGCAAAGCGCCGTGCAGCTCCTCCCTTCACTCGCTTAGACCTCTACGACAACCTTAAGACACACTCTTGACACCGTGAACGACCCCTTGCATGCACTGAAAACAGCAGCCCTCGCATCACTTACAAGAAAACGTGAACAACATGCAAGGGACCGAATTTTTCATGTCAATTTTTCTGAAAATGCAAGCATGATGTAGATCAAAGAATTTTCATACAAATGAATCAAAACCAGCATATTTAAGACGTGTATGAAGAAAAAAAATAAAAATACTAGCGTGCCTTATGATAAAAATCGCGAGGAGAGTGAAGAGGAATGCGCCGGAGAGGAATGGGATGGAAGAACAATCAAGAACCGTGACTTTCAGCTCGTGACTTCACCGAAACCGAGGGTGATGAACTCTGAAAGTGGGGTGTCGGCTGCTTTGTGGATTAGGTTTAGGGTTAATGGTGCTTAAGGGCTTAATTATATAGATAACAAAATAGTTTATGGGCCTAAATTGTTTAATTAAAAGATTAAAAGATAATTAAGCCCTATAAACTCAAAAGTAGGTCCATTAAGCTCAAACCACTCCCGAAAAATATTTCGAGTTGAAAAGATTTTGAAAATATTAGCCGAACCCTTAAAAAGTCCCCTAATTCGATAAAATTATCGTACCGCTAAAAATTAAAATGATGCGGGTAAAAATACCCAAAACTCCCATTTTCGAAAAATATATATTTAAAAAAATATTGCTTTAAATTAATAACAAAAAAAATAAATCGTGTAACAAAATAATTTTTCTGAAAATTCTCCGGTCTTCGTTACTCGATCGAATGCAACTTAAAAATCTTAATGCACGAACTTTTGAAATTTCATGAAAAAAATCCTATCATGCATGAATTATGCCTAAAATGCATAAAAATAATTAAACATAAATTAATGAAATAAACATGCATTTAATGCTTTAAAAATAATTAAATAAAATATCAAAGAAGTTTAATAACTTGCATGCATGCCAACTTTTTAAAATATATTTACTAACATGCTAAATTACCACTTCTTAAATAAGTCTTTATTAACTTATCTCAATACTCCGTCTCCAGTCCGGCCTCACTTATTTAACTGAAAAGATAACAATTAAACTACTGCGTAAAATAAATAAATATAAAGAAAAGAATTTAAATACTCATACAATAAAAATCATTTTAATTTTAAATACTAGAATTATGCATGGCTTATACGCAGTCCAATTTACGGGTTCTACAATAACCCACGCCCTACTTTTCAGAATTTTCTCTCGCAAAACACTCCTCATACACGACACACACACATCAAAATTTTAGAGGAAAAAGTTTGAAGGCTTCCAGGAACTTCTAACCAAGGTTGTCGTCCCCGTTCTTCGCAATCTTCAACGAATAATCGTGCGTCTAAAACGCAAAGGCACGCCTTAGTCTCTTTTTTCTCATCGTTCACATTATATTATGTGTTTGGTACATGATTTCATGAAAAGTATGATATACTTTTCATATTTTCGTTTTTATGGCTATACATGCACAAAACAAGAGGTTTTCTTTTTTAAAACTCTTCATAATGATACACAAAGGGGCTGCCATGGTAGGGGTACTTGAAGGGATGTTTTTCCACATGTTTAAGTGTCTCTAGGTGTATGTTTAAAGGCTGAAAAAAAATAGGGAAGTAATAAAAACGAAAATAGACTCCTTAAGGGAAATGACTCTTCGACTAGGAGTCTTTGAAGGTCACGGCTGCTAGCTGCGGTTAGGGAGGGTCCACTAGACTTAAGTGGGATGCATAGGAGTGATGGGTAGAGGCTGGACATGGTGGTTAAGGGCTGGAGGCGAAGCTAGCCTAGGTTCGAATCATATTAGGACTAGGACTCTTGTGCAGAAAAATTCAGTAGCTTCCTAGGTATGTTAAAGGGACTTAATGTGCTGGAATTTTGTTGTATATGGGTTAGTTAGGTGTTATTAAGCTTTGGTCCAATTTGGTAAGTTTTGGTTAAGTTTCGAGTCCATACGAGTCAAAAACAGGGTGTATGTCTAAGTTTAAAAACGAATCAAAGAATTAATCGAAAACCTAGTTTTAGGCGTAATAAAACTATGGAAAATTATATTTAAGCTCAAATAATTATTAAAAGTCTAAATTTTTAATTCGGGAATTTTATACTAAGGTTTAGTTTAATTCGTGATTAAAACGCAGTAATACGTCTTATTTAAAGATCAATTTAAAATTCATCGATTTAAAGGCAAAATAAAAATATGAGAAAATTCATGTAAGCTTAAATAATTATTTGGGACATGTTAGAGTCAATGAAATTAAGAAAATGTAAAAATCGTGAAATTTTACGTCCAGGGGTAAAACGGTCTTTCTACACCTAAAAATTAGTAAACGTCATGGCAGTGCTCTGAATGTTGTTTTATATGCTAATATGATTATTTTCAATATTTATGGATGTTTATGAATTTTTATATGTTAATATGTCAATTTTAAATGTTTATGAATTTTTAGGATGTTAATATGTTTATTTTTAATGTTTATGGATTTTTAATATGTTAAAATGTTATTTTAAATGTTTATGATGTTAAACTGTTTATTTTAAAACATTCATGGCTTTTTATGATTTTTATATGTTAAAACGTTTATTTTAAATGTTTACGGATTTTTATGATTTGATATGGACATTTAAAAGATATGTTGCATGCTTTATTTAAAAGGAAAATAATATTATATGCATGTTTTTATTAAGTGATGGAAATACGAAATGTTGAATGACGTGAAGGGATTGTGACTAATACGATGATATGTGGGAAATATCGTCAGGGTTATGGTCCCAGTGGGATCTCGACGATTGTGTTTCCGTTGATACGAATACGAATATGTTAATACGTAAGGTCAAGGCCCAGTTGACCGATGAGAGTATCGCTGGTGTTCCCGCCGCCCAGTACTGTGGTTACATGTAGATGGATCCATCGCCCAATACGTTTAAGAATACGAGTCACAAACACGATCTGAATTCAACAAACATGAACATGAATATGAACATGGATATGAATATGAACATAATGACATGAATATGTAGATATGAATATGGATATGTTTATGTTGATAAGAAATTGTTTATGAAAATATTTATGAAAAGATTATGCATCATGAAAATGTTTGTGAAAATGGTTATGTTTAATGTTTATGCATCTTCATGAAAACGATATTTTAAGTACAAGTATTTTCACTGTTGTATGTGATCTGTATATGTATTACTTGTTATCAAGATTATGGTATGTTGAGTCTTTAGACTCACTAGGTGTGATTGATGCATGTGATTATGAAAATGATGGAGGTATTGATGGTTGAACTTACTGAATTGAAGGTGCACATAACCCGAGGACCGACGTTATTTTTCCGTACTAGTTATGATTTATGATTTTAAAGATATTTTTACGACGATTTATTTATGAGTGGTTTTTGAGATGTTATAGTATGGGCTACACTTTTCAAATGTTATTTTTAGGTTTATTAAAAGGTTGGGCAATTTTATACTAAACTATTTCCTTTAATTTTCAAATGTTAGTTGGTTGATTTATTTTAAAATGATGTCAAAAATATTTTATGGTTCGGCCGAATGCTAAGTGAGGTTTGAAAAAAAATTCTAATACTTTTTAGGCAAAACGAATAAGCAGACGTTTCATCTCAGGTTATCCAGTGCACCACCCAGCTCCGTCTACTCAATCTTCAGCGCCTCCGATCTCCATAAAATCATGCTCACCTGCATCATTCACACCTAGTGAGTCTAAAGACTCAACACACCTATAACGTTATAACGAGTACATACACATAACATTCAACAGTGAAAAGTACTGTAAACAACATACGTTTCATGATCTTAAAAGCCTAAACATAAACATATCGTAAATATCATAACGTGCCAAAACAGCTCATCATGTCATCATATACTTAAATTGAATTCAGTTCATTAGTTATGAATTTCATATCATCTATATCGTATCAGCTCTATTCGATGGATCCATCTACATATAATCGTAGGTACCCGACGGTTGTCAGGACATCAGCGACAGTATTACCCATCCATTGAGCCTAGGCCTCATCATCATCGTATACATATATCGTCAGTCACAACCAATTCACTTTCTTCAAAACATCATCATTTTCATCATCTATCAAAATCATGCATATACGTAATTTTCTTTTCAAGCCAAGCATGCAACGTATTTTACAATATTTTCAGAAAAATCATATATGTGACACATAAACATTTAAATACATGTCAAATTGTACTCAGTGCGCTGCCAGGACTAAAATCTCAACTAAGGTGCAAAAATGACTATTTTGCACCTGGAAATCCAAAATGATCATTTTATCCCTTGACCTCAAAATTTTGAGCCGAAACTTACCAAACTCCTTACAACATCCTAAACATATTTATAAGCATTTCTTAGACGTAAATTCGAGCACATTTCAAAACTTAAACTATTTGTTTTAAAACTTGGACCGAGGTCCCGGTTTTAACCCGAATCGACTCGAAACTTAGCCAAATTTTTCCAAGTTGAACCATGACTCAAAACTACATGACAAGCCTCTAACCCACTTATTTCAGACCACTTAGGACCTAGAAATCACACCCAAAGATTGCTGGAAATTTCCAGCGCATGCATACTCAAATCCTAACGCACTAAACTCGCAATTAATCGATCCTAGACTCTAGCGACTCGGACCAGCCTTGAACCAACCCTTCCTAGCCCACCTTAGGACCCTCCTGAACCGACCTAACCCTCGACCTTGGACCCATGCACGCGGATGTGCACAAAACCCGATAGCACACAATAAAACCCACCAGCGGCACACCTCGACTCCAAGCTTCGACCGGCTCTAAAGACACAACCAGCAGCATGCGGGCCATGATAGGCCTATGCTCAGACCCACCATGGTCTGGTCCACGGCTTGGAACCGTCCCTCATGCCGTTGGCTTCACCCAATCTCTCGGCCTACACAAAACCGTGCCAACACTTCATCACAACACTGATCGGCCCTCAACTTATCCCGACTAAACTTCGAATCCAGCATATTGCCACCATCTTACCACCGTGTACCGCCCTTAGAAACACAAGATAGGCAGCCCCTTGCACATACACAAGAAAACATGATATTAAACAAAAATGATGCACTTTCATGTCAAAGTTTTGCATAAAAACGAAACCACAAGTTAGTTGAATAAATTTTCATGCTTTCACATATATTACAGCATAATATTGGCATGAATGAAGAGAAAAATGGGATACATGCGTGCCTTAACGTGTATGCTCAAAAACTTGAAAATACGCGCGTCGGACAAACACTGTAGGAGCGGGGAGGAAACTTCCTTGAAAACTTGTGAAGGTTTCGAGAAAAGCTGCTGGTTGCTGCTGATTTTTACTTGGGGGAGTCAGCTGGAAATGGGGTGGACGGCTGCTGAAGGTTAAGGGATGTTTAGGGTTAATAAATCTAGGTTTACGTTAATATAATAATTTACTAATGGGCCCTTGGTAATATTTTAAAAGGATTAAAAGTTTTGAGCCAATTAAATGCTAAAACACTCCCGAAAAATATTTCATTTAGGTACGTTTTTTAGAATAATGCCGAACCTTCAAAAAGTCCCTCAATTCGATAAAATTTATGTAGCGATTAAAAATATGAGCCCGGCGAGTAAAAATATCCACCAAGGCCCAATTTTCAAAAAACACCCTTAAAACATTTCAAATTATTTAATTAAAATTAATTATTCAATAAAAAAATATTTTTCCTGATAATCCTTGGTCTCCGTTCTTCGTTCGAGCGCGAAATGTAACTTAACACTCTAATGCATGGAACTTTAAATAACCAAGAAATAAACACATAATCATATGTTTAATACATTAATACAATTTAATAAAATACATATTAAATTTGATAACTTGCATGCATGTGATTTACGTGGACCTTTAAATTTTCGGAACATTACACGGCGTGTTGAGGAGGAAAATCTGGTTTGTAATCTTCCCAAAGATCTCCGAAGAGACATGAGGCGACATCTCTGTTTGGATTTATTGGAAAGAGTGAATGGTCATAAAACCCTATTACCCTTTATCCATCTTTTTTAATATTTCAAATTTAGTGGCCAATACTTCTTCGTTGGACATCCGTAAGGTCATCCACAGTTGGGGTGTTAGGCCCCACATATTGCATCATCTTCTTATATTTTTTGTTTTTTTAGGTTTCTTTTGGATTTTTTATTATTTTTTTAACTTTTTAAATTAACTTTAAATAAATCGTGTTCACGTCTTGTTTAAATAATTTTTCTGTCGCATTATTTATTTCGAACATCTACTTTATTTAATAAAAATAATTAAATAACATTAATATTATTTTTAAAATTTAATAAAATTATTTTATTAAAAATAAAGATTATTTTTAAAAATTAGAATAATGATTTAAATATTTTAAAACATATTTATTTAATATGAAAATATTTTAAGATTATTAAGTGGAATGTGAGACCCATAAATAATGAGTTTTAATGTTAAAAGGAACGTGGGTGAAAAGATATATGTTATTATAATAAGTACGTGGCAGTGAACCCTACGATTTTTGATGAGTTGGTAGGTGTTATAACAACCTACCATTGCAGATGAGATAATCTGAATCTCGATTAGACTTCTCCATATGTTTGCGTACAGTATGAGTGGCTTACTAATTGGTTTGGTAGTTAAGCAGTTAGTTTCTCGGGGCTTAGTTTTGGTTTCATGTCACAGCAGACAGATGCTTACTGAAAAACTGAAACTAAATGAAATCTTCTTCATTCAGGTGCCGATGTTTGAGAAAATGGATGATCAAATCAGGGATGCAATGTGTGACCGTCTCAAACCGACTCTTTAGACCAAGGGTAGTTACGTTGTCTGGGAGGGCGATCCATTTGATGAGATGCTGTTTACTATGCGTGGAAAATTGCTAACAGTGACCACCAATGGAGGAAGAACCGTTGGATCTCGGTTTTCTCGTGCCCAAATGCAGCAGAAGTTTTAAATATTTTAGATCTTGACATTCAAGATATTTTTGAGCACTCGTATGATTTTAAAAATAAGTATTAATGGGATGTTAAAGAATTATACCTTCGGTGAATAATTTCAATTGGCCCCAACTACCCCGATATTAGCGGACGTAGCTCTTGTTGTAAATCCCTACGAACGTTCTTCGATCTACTTCTTTAATCTTCGAATCAGGTCCACGACCGGATTACTTGTTGCTCTTATAACTTACACTAGAAAGTATAGAAGATGTTCTGCGTAGAGATAGAACACAAAAATTTTTGTTAAAAACCTTTGAGAGTATTAATATTGGAAGAGCCGAAAACTCTCTTGCAATTCCTCCCAAAAGTCACGACTGAATCTTGTGCAAAAATTGAGAATAAAGAAATCTAAATCTTTCTTTAATTATCATTTACTTAATTAATTTAATTAATTAAGTAAACTAAATATTTGGAGGATTATAGTTGTGATTCTCAAAATCTCACAATCCAAATTAGTGAAGGCTCTCATTTTAGGTCAAAAAAAAATTCCATGACCTAATTACCATAATTAATATTAATGGGCTTGATTAATTAATTGTGCTAGTCCAACTAGTTTAATTAATTAATCAAACTCCATAAAGAACTTTAATTATTTAGTATGTTTGACTTGAACTCCTACAAGCGCATTAAACATACTTCCCACTATATTTAATTTAATATTTAATAAACTCAACTTTTGAGTTTAATAAATTAAATCATTAAATTTTATAAATTCAACTCCTTGAATTTATTCTCTCCAAATTTCATAAATTCAACTCCTTGAATTTATTTTCTCAAAATTTAATTATCATAAATTCAACTCCTTAAATTTACTATATCATAATATAAATTCAACTTCTTTAATTTATTTTCTCAATGGAAACAAATGATCCTAGTGCTTGTGTAACCCTCAATGGTTCAGGGATACAGCTAGCCGTAGGTTCACAACTCTTTGTGATTCAGGATATAATCCTTTATTTGGGCTTACCCTAACTTGCCTCATTCTATGTATCAACAATTGATAATGAGAATGTCATAAATCATATTTCTGATTAAACCCATCGAATCATGGTAAGAGTGTCTAGTAGCATCGCCCCATGATTTCCTAGGTATCACTGATAGTGCCTGCAAGAACCAGTCAATTATGATTAACGTACAGTACGGTCCCTTCATCTCATATATCCCTATCGAATCTGCAACCATTGATTCATCGAGGGTTGCATAATAATTCGATAACTATGTGACACATCTTTGTGAATAAATAGTAGAATCGCATGTACAATTGGAAAACTTCTTCTCTAACGTACATCTCATACTCTGAAGGAGATTTCATGCATTATTATTTCATCAGATCACATAGAATATCAACACCCGTAGGTGAGCGGTGAATTCTCGACTACAATGCATTGGCTCCTACACGTGTCGCAACTGTACCCAATCTCGCCACCTGATGACTCTCCTGGAGTCGGTAAACGAGTCAAATCACAGCCCTAGCATATAGAGCCTCAGTGTTGTCCCGGGTCGTAAGAACTAACGGTGTACAATCATAACCACAGACTTATCCTCTCGATGAATGATAACCACTTGGAAAGTCCGAAGGAGGGTAGCTCGGTATAATCATAATATGACTACACATCTGCATGTTTGGACATCTTTATGCCCTTACCAAGAAACGCGGTACACAACATCACAGATGCTAGTCTCGAGCTCAAGCGACATTTATCCATGTTTTAGGCGGTTGAATCGACTAGGAACGAATTTAGATTATACAGTATTTACAAATGAGTTTCAACATCGAATTACGATTCATTTGTATTAAAGTATAATCAATGTCTTTATCTATGTTGTTCACATGGGTATACAGATAAAGAAATAATAAACCATGAAATAATGAATTACATTAAAATAAAGATTGTTTATTACAATTGAGTCAATAAATTCACTAGCTAACAGTTGGCTTACAGGGCATCTACTCTAACAAGCTCCCACTTGCCCTAGAGCCAACTATCCATAAACTTTAATCACATTGCTTCGCGATGCTTTTCAAACAATTTTCCTGGCAAGGGCTTTGTAAGTGGATCAGCAACATTATCTGCAGAGGGGACTCTTTCGACTGATATATCTCCTCTTCCCACAATCTCCCAGATGATGTGGAATTTCCTCAGCACATTTTGGATCGCTGATGAGACCTTGGTTCCTTTGCTTGCGCAACGACACGTTGCACCAGTGTTGTCGCAGTACACCGAGACTGGATCAACTCCATTAGGAATAACGCCCAACTCTTAGACAAAATTCCTCATCCAAACTGCCTCTTTGGTTGCAGCAGATGCAGCAATTTATTCAGCTTCAGTGGTGGAATCCGCAGCGGTGTCTTGTTTGGAACTTTTCCAAGAGACAGCCGCACCATTAAGCATGAATACAAAACCAGAGGTCGATTTTGAATCATCTACATCACATTGGAAGCTAGAATCAGTGTAGCCTTCAAATTTTAATTCTCCACCCCATAGACCATGAACAAGTTCTTAGTCCTTCTCAAGTACTTAAGAATATCTTTCACGGGCTTCTAATGCATTGGACCAGGGTTCGCCTGATATCTGCTTGTAACACTCAGAGCGTAAGCAACATCAGGACGTATCGATATCATACCATACATGATACTACCAATGGCTGACGCATAGTGGAATACGTGTCATCATCTCTATCTCTTCATCAATTTTGGGACACATAGCTTTAGATAGAGTAACACCATGACACATTGGTAAGTAATATCTCTTGGAATCTTCCATAGAGAATTGCTTTAGAATGGTATCGATATAAGTGGCTTGGGTGAGTCCTAGCATATTTTTTTATCTATCTATATAGATATGTATTCCCAATATATAGGATGCTTCACCCATGTCTTTCATGGAGATTTTACTTGCTAACCATACTTTAGTTGATTGCAGTAATCCTACATCATTCCCAATGAGTAGGATGTCATCAACATAAAGTACAAGGAATGTCACTGCACTCCCACTAACTTTCTTGTACATGCATGGTTCCTCATGATTATTAGCAAAACCAAACTCTTTGATAGTGCTATTAAATATGAGGTTCCAACTCCTTGACACCTGCTTGAGACCATATATCGATCTCTGAAGTTTGCATACCTTATGCTCACTTCCTACTGACGTGTATCCCTCAGGTTGAGACATATAAATTTCTTCTTTGATGTCTCCATTGAGGAATGCAGTCTTTACATTCATTTGCCATATCTTATAGTCATACCACGCTGCTATGGCTAGTAGTATTCTAATGGACTCAAACATAGCAACTAGTGAAAAAGTTTCCTCGTAGTCCATTTCTTGCCTTTGAGCATAATTTTTTGCAACCACCCTTGCTTTAAAGGTCACTACCTTCCCATCCACCCCAAGCTTTCTTTTGTAGATCCATTTGCTTCTTATGGGAACAATTCCCTCAGGTGGATCCACCAATGCCCAGACTTGGTTTGAATACATAGAGTCCAATTCAGACTACATGACTTCAAGCCATTTGGTTGAATCAGTATCAGACTTTGCTTCTTTGAAGTTCATTGGATCACATCTGTAACGCCCCAGATTCGACGACTGTCCTCACTGTACCAAGACTAGTCTTTCCAGTGTGCTTATGTCCTCACTCACACGCTCCATAGGAAACTTCCCAGGAGGTCACCCATCCCAAAATTTCCCCAAGTCAAGTACGCTTAACTTTGAAGTTCTTATGTGATGAGCTACCGAAAAGAAGATGCACCTTCGTGATATGAGTAGTACATATCAAATCTTTTAAGCCCTCTTCAATCGTACAGTCCATTACATTGAAGAGTCTCGGAATCTCTCTCATTCTGGTGTCGGATCGGTTCATTCATGTTCCCTCCACCTAGAAGCCTGCCAGGAGCCGCTTATTTTCCGTGCAACCTCATGGCACCGGCGACACCCCCCGCCCTCTTCGACCCCGGGCCTCACATGCCCACCAGCTTCCGCTTGGTTCGTCCCCGAACCACATCATACTAAGAGAGATCGGCTCTGATACTAAATGTAACGCCCCAGATTCGACGACTGTCCTCACTGTACCAAGACGAGTCTTTCCAGCGTGCTTATGTCCTTCACTCACACGCACCCTGGAAAACTTCCCAGGAGATCACCCATCCCAAAATTACCCCTAATTACCTACACTAACTCACGCACACACCCACTAACACACACACACGCATTCTTGGTTACACACACACACAATTCCCTTTCTTTCTTCATTTAATTTTTAAAGAAAATATTATGGTTCTTGGAGAGGGAGAGCAGCCGCCCCTATTCTCTTCAGTTTTCCAGCAATTTTCGTTGGCTTTTGTCGCAAGAAATCGTGCCACGATTGTCCCGGATCAACCCTCGCACTCGTTCCACTTTGGTACCGTCGGTTCGGTAAATTTTATTATCAAAAGGCATGTATATTCTGTTTTTCATGCGTCAATCTAGTCATATTATGTGTTGCGATATTTTTATACGAGAAGATCCATGTGTGATGTAAATGGTTTGAGCAAAAAAAAATGTTTGATCAATCTATGCAACGTTTTTAGATCTCAGAATTTTGTTTTTACTGTATTTTGAATTACTGCGATTTTTCGATCGCTTTTCTGGAAAACCTTTCAACATATGAAACGTAGAACTTTTTTATACCTTCGATTTGATATAAAATTCGAAATATTTGGATAAAAATTGAGTGAGTTATGGTGTTTTTTGTGGGGCTTCTCAAACTGCGTTTTCTAAAAATTATGCTATTGATGTGTTCTTGAAGTTTATTTGTTGCAGGCTTCCTTGGAAATCGTCGGGTGATCGCTGCTGTGTTTAGGTATATGGAGTATGAGTTTTGGATGAGTTTTGATGCTTCGTTTCGTGTCGATAGTCGTTGGTTGCATTAGAAATCGTAGGAAACAATTGGTGTCAAAATTGAGTTTTTGGGTTTTATGGCGTTGAGTGTGGTGCGTCATTTCTTTGGGAACGTTTGGGGCGTTTTTATGGAGTCGGGTCAGTGTCATAGTGTCCTAGGACGAGTCTCGATGGATTGGTTCACGAATCGTATTATTTAGTTAGGAATATTAAGATGCAAATCGCGGAGTCCAGTACACTCGGCGCCCGAGCGGTAGTTTCTTACCGCCCGAGCGCCACTCTTTCTGTCCGAGGGTAGAGTTGCAGAAAACCTGGCGCTCGAGCGGTAAGATATTACCGCCCGAGCGCGGGGCCAGCTGGAGGGAGGTTTGGTTTTCATTTAGCTTTAGGTTCCAATAGTGAGTCCATATCTTTTATTGTTTGGGAAATGTTCACACGTCATTTTAGAGCTTGTTTCGGGGTTTGATGTCATGGTTAGTGTGATTAAACGAGGTCAACTCTCGAATGTTCTAGAACGTCATAAGCCACTTATTTACTTCGAGGTGGAGTACTCATTTAAGAAAATTTTTATTTTTTCGCAAATTTTAAATAGTTAAAGTACGGTACGTTAAAACATCCAACACAATGCTCATCACGTCTTTGTTCATGAAGAAGTGTATATCTTGAAGGTGGTCTAATAACCCTATCAGACCTTCTAGGAGCTTGTACTTCAACTACTGGTTGTTGGGAAATGGGTTCAATTTCTATAGTTGAGGGAGTATCTTGAAACAAACACTTTTGCCTTATTAGAATGATAGAAATAATATCCAACAGAATTCTTTGGATACCCTACAAAGTAGCATAAAGTGGATCTACTATCTAATTTGTCTCCCACTGTCTGCTTCACGTAAGCAGGACACCTCCATATTCTCATGTAAGAATATTTAGGAGTTTTTCCCATCCATATCTCATATGGTGTTTTATCAATTGCTTTAGTATAGACATTATTCAACAACATTGCCACAGTTTTAAGCGCAAAGCCCCAAAACGATATATGCAATCCCATCATGGATCGAACCATGTCCATCAAGGTTCGATTTTGACGTTCAGAAATACCATTCAATTGTGGTGTTGATGATGTAGTCCACTGTAAAAAAATCACATTCTCTTTTAGATAACCCAAAAATTCCGCACTTAAGTATTCTCCACCTCGATCAGATCGAAGTGCCTTAATACTTCTTTCTAGCTGGTTTTCTACTTCAGATCTGAACTCTTTGAACTTTTCAAATGCTTCAGATTTGTATTTCATCAAATAAACGTACCCGTACCTCGAATGGTCATCAGTAAAGGTAATGAAGTAGGAATGCCCAAATTTTGTGCTAACACTTAGCGGGCCACAAATTTCCGTGTGGATCAAATCCAGTAGACCATGCGCACGTTCCACGTTTTCATTGAATGGAGTCTTAGTCATTTTTTCTTTTAGACAGGACTCACAAGTAGGTAGAAAATTTATGTTTGACAAACAAGTCAAACATGCCTTCTCCCACTAGTTTGTGCATCCTTCTTTGGGAAATGTGACCCAGTCTAGCGTGTCATATCTGTGCGGGGTTTGGATCATCTAACTTTCTTTTGTTTGTTGTTGTTTTAATTTATGCTTGGATATTGTTCAATGGAATATCTTTCAATTTTAAGTTACAGAGATCGTTCATTAATTCGTCGGTTCCTATCAAACATTTATTCTTGTAAATGTTGCAAACACCTTTAGCAAAAGCACAAGAATAATCATCTCTATCAAGCATAGAAATAGAACAAATGTTTTTAACCAATTCAGGAACATATAAAACGTCTCTCAAAAATAACTTAAAATTATTGTTCAAAATCAAAGTAATGTCTCCAATAGCAGTTGCAGCAACCCTTGCTCCATTCCAAAATCTTAGAAATGTCTCGCCATCTCTAAGTCTCCTGTTTCTTGCCATCACCTGCAAATCATTGCATAGATGAGAACCACATCCGATATCCAATACCTAAGAAGAAGAATTAATTGATACATTTACTTCTATGTAAAACATACCGTGGCCAGAACTGCTTCTGGGCAAGATACTCCGTGCAGCTACGCCTCCAATGTCCAGGCTTGTTGCAGTGGAAACAGACATGCTCTGACTTGTCGGGTTTTGATGGCCCCGGAAAAGGTTTCTTGTATGGCCTTTTGTTGGGCTTGTTCTTCTTTAGAGGGGCAGAACGCTTCTCGCCTTTATTTGGGGCTCCCCCTTTCGTACCAGACGAAGAACCCACTAGAAGAACATGCTTCTTTTTTTTTATTGTGGCCTCATAAGTAGTAAGCATATTGACCAACTCTTCAAGGGTGGCCTCAAGCTTGTTCATATTAAAATTAACCACAAATCCATCGAACGAGGGGGGTAGTGACAGCAGGAATAATATCAGAGTGCAAGCTCACCAGGAATAACCACGTCGAGCCCCACCAATTTCTCAATGAGCCCAATCATCCTAACACCATGCTCATGGACAGAAGTCCCATCTCGCAGACGTGTAGTCTTGAGTTCTTTCACAGTAGCATGTCTCTCTGAGCGAGTCTGTACTCCATACAACTCTTTCATATGAAGGTGAATGTCAGCAGCATTCGCAGCCTCCTCGAACCGCCTCTGCAGTTCATTCGACATAGAAGCCAACATATAGCTTTTAGCTTGGAGATCATGGTCCCACCATTTCTCAAGCTTAGCTAGTTCAGTCTCACTGACGTCCGAAGCTGCCTCCTTCTGTGGCTTCTTATCAAGCACATACGCAATATTTTCCGAGTTCAGAACAATCTTTAAATTTCGAAACCAGTCATGATAGTTAAGACCAGTCAATTTGTTTTGATCGAGAATGATTGAAAGCGGGTTATGAGTAGACATCATAAATATACTGAAATGAAAACATATAATGGTTACTGATAATTTAAAATAATTCTAAGATATAAAATATGGATTTCATTTTATAAATTTTCCTCCCACTATTTTGACATTTCCACCACACTCTGATGAAAAAGAAAGATCGTATTTTCTTAGTGGGCACGTAGAGTCCAATTAGCGAATTATAATCCCGAATAATATCAGCCAATTTTAATTTCTAAAAGGTAGAATCCAATTGCATCCCTATGCAACCTCCGCGGGTTTTGCCTCACGTTTAATAAGGACCCAGTAATATGGCACCGTTTATTTTCACGTGTCAAACCAACCCATCAATATTTAACTATAATAGATGGTCGCCATGAGTTCCCCCAATAATATGAGCCGAAGTCATGGGAGTTCCATTCAATTCACATCATATGTCCGATGAAGTCACAGCTTTTCGGCGTCTAGGCCTCCCCAATAATATGAGCCAGACACTGTCCACGGGTAGTGATCAACATGCAACCACAGTTGATGAAAGGCAATGAAAAATTAAACTCTTTTAATTTTTACTTTTTTATTTTGATATAAATTTTGAATCATATTCAAAATGAGGGATTTTAATTTTAAAATTATTTCATCATATTAATTTAAAAATCATGTGTCATGTTTGTATGTTTGCCGGATTCATGCAACTATATTATTTAATAATATACATACATGCATATTACTATATATCGCATATATTATAATATGACATTCAACAACAGATAAGGATGATCGATCGCCAACACTATTAGATCCATGTGAACCAAACATTGATCCAGGTCCAAAACCTAGGTGAATGCAGGGATGCAAATGCAACTATTACAAGAGCTTCCAATATTTTACATGTCTTCATCTTGTTCATCGGGCCCATCATCTTCCAGTCTTGATCTCCCACTAATTCAAATAATTACATTTAAATAGCCATGGAACATAAAGAATACATCTCATTGGGTGGGAACGGGCCATAAACCAGGCCCACTTTAATAATATCGAATATTAACAAAATGAATAAAACAGTAAAATATCCTAACATACACCTAACACATTGGTCAAGGCTCTCGATCATCTTTCATTCATTTAATATCAAATATTAACATCAATTTAATTAAACAAATTTAATTAATTGATAAATCATATATCTAATAATTTTATCACTAACCACCACAATTATTAAAAAATTTAATAAATTAAATAAACATCTTTATTTAATTTTCAATTAAATCAATAATAATTGATTTCTTGTAAAACTCACTTTCACCATAAATAATTAAAATCATATTTCAATTATTTATTTTACAAGAAAATTATTAATTTTTCAAAAAAAATAAATTGAACTCAATTTCATAAAATATCAATTTAATACAAAGTTTTGAAAAATCAGAAAATCGCACCCTAGGCCAAAAAAATTCAAGACCAATAATCAGCACAGTGTCCTAGACGTTCTTGGGCAGCCGTCCGCAGTGCCCGAACGTTTCGGGGTGTCATAGGCACGCTGCCTGCGTGCACAGCTGTGGGCCCGCAGCGCGCAGGCCGCGCGCATGATGCGCGCAGAGCGCTCGCACGTTGCGCGGAGAGTCCGCGTAGCACCTGCGCGTGCCGCGCGCACGCTGTGTGGGTGGTATGCCCGGAACAGATCCGGGCAGATCCGAAAATAATTTTTTTTCCTCGTAAAATAAAACTTTTATGGTGCTACAATTTTTTGAAAAATTTTATTTTGTGGTTAGAAACAAATTATTCAATATCTAAACCATACGATTTAGAAAAAACCTTGGCTGTGATACCACTGTTGGATCTCGGTTTTCTCGTGCCCAAACGCAGCCGAAGTTTTAAATATTTTAGATCTTGACATTCAAAATATTTTTGACCACTCGTATGGTTTTAAAAATAAACATTCATGGGATGTTAAAAAATTATACTTTTGGTGAATAATTTCACTTGGCACCAACTACTCTGGTATCAGCGGACGTAGCTCTTGTTGTAAATCCTTACGAACGCTCTTCGATCTACTTCTTTAATCTTCGAATCAGGTCAATGACCGGATTACTTGTTCCTCTTCTTACTTGCACTAAAAAATATAGAAGATGTTTTGCGTAGAGATAGAACATGAAAATTTTTGTTCAAAACCTTTGAAAGTATTAATATTGGAATAGCCGAAAACTCTCTTGCAATTTCTCCCAAAAGTCACGAATGAATCTTGTGCAAAAATTGAGAATAAGGAAATCTAAATCTTTTTTTAATTATAATTTACTTAATTAATTTAATTAATTAAGTAAACTAAATATTTGGAAGATTATGGTTGTGATTCTCAAAATCTCACCATCCAAATAAGTGGAGGCTCTCATTTTAGGTCAAAAAAAAAATTTCATGACCTAATTAACATTAAAGGGCTTGAATTTATTTTCTCAAAATTTAATTATCATAAATTCAACTCCTTAAATTTAGGGCACAGATCCTCGGCTGTTCAGAGGACAACAGCACTGCACACAGTGCCATCAAAAGACGTAGTATTCTATTTTTTTGTTTCAATTGGGCTTGGAAAAATATGGCCAAAATTTCCCTCATTTTTCCCTCCATTTCACTTCGTTTCCCTCCATTTCACATTGTTTCGTTTGTCCTCTTCCATGAACAGCCATCAACTCCCTCGATACATCCTGTAAGATTCCGCACTTGACAATACTGACAGGCTTCAAAATTTTGTAAGAATTAGAAGGTTCTTTTGCTTCCAATGCAAATTCTGATTTCGTCCAGGGTTAGTTTCCAATTTTTATTTTTTTTGAGTTTCCAATTTTGTCTGAATGTTGCCTCAGCTTTTTAGGTCGAAGTAGATAATGTAGGTTTTAAATTTTTTACGTTTTAATTTTGTGTTGTATCAGTTGCATTTGTTTTGGTAGTTCTTTTGTAGCGTACCGTACTTTAACCGTTCAAAATTTGCGGAAAAATTTAAAATTTTCTTAAACATAACATAACCTTCAAAGTTTGCCATAAAATATCTCAACCAAGTACCCCATAAGACATGGTTGCACAAATTAACTTCAATAAAATTTGCTCACAAAAGGTTTGCTCAAAGTGTTTCCCTCAAAACATGAAATCAGAGTTAATTAACATTTGCATAAAAACATAAACATTGCGGTCCTCGGGTTAGCCTCCCGCTCAGGTCCAAGCCTTCCCCTTGGTCGCCACCTCCTGACTCCTCATCAACATACTCACCTGCATCGATCAAGTCTAGTGAGTCTAAAGACTCAACACGTATAAACTGAGAAATAGCGAGTATTACATAATAAAACCGCATGCAACTTTAAAAATAGAACATACATACTTGAACTTGAATTTAACATGCTTGAAACTTGAACATCGTGAGCTTAACTTAGACGTGCCATCAACATGAGCTTTTCTTAAACATTCTCGTAACATAAACTTGAGCGTATAAAGCATAATTTTGCGTAGAGGCATGTTTCAAAGTAAGTGACCCATAACATAATAAGGCCTGATCAGACACACCACAGTACTGGGCTGACAGGGACGTATCCACTGCCGCATACATAAGATCCCCGTTCATAAGTTTAACGAGTGGATTGGTCCCTGTTCATAAGTTTAACGCTTTCCAATCCCGATCTGAACCCGTTCATAAGTTTAACGGGGCGGAGAGGTCCTCGGCCACGTTCATCGACTTCCAAACCCATTCATACATTTGTCACAAAGCAATTAGCATGCCTCAAAACTGTAAAATGTTTTCTTGCACGTCATCATACTTACTTGACGTTGAGGGATTCGTTGGATCTCAGTTTGGGGCCGTTGCTGCAACATGCTAACATGAGCTCAAAAGTTTAACTTGCGTGACTTAGACGTAATCATCATGCCTATACCTAAGCTCAATCGCTTACTTAGGGCATGCTAAAATTCCCATGACTCGATCATGTCAATCAGTGCACTAAACCAAGACATCAAACCTCAAAGCATACATCAATATTTTTCCCAAAATAAGCAGTACACGGACCCCGTGCCTAGGTCCGTGTACGGGTCCGGGTAGGTTCGGTAAAATGTGTGCGAAGGAAAAAGGGAAGGCACGGACCCCGAGCCTGCCTCCGTGTAGGGGTCCGTATACATACTGTAAAATGTGTCGTGAAGAAAAGGAAGGGCACGGACCCCGGGTCCGGGTCCGTGTCAAGGTCCGTGTGTCCTCGATTTTTCTGCACCTGCGAGAAAACTTATGCAATGTCTATTCACCCAATTTGACACTTAAAGGATGTGGTTCAACACCTTAAGAATCTTCTTAGGACCCTATAACATTGCACCAAAACTCGTACAAATGCCTCAAAACACGACGTTCGCTCTACTACCCAATGCAACACAAAATACGGCAATTGACATCAAATCGATTTCCTACGACTTCCCACTAGTTCAGTGCCTAACGACATGAAACGTAACCTCAAAAATACTCCAAACATCATTACCAATATATCTATAAGCAGCAACAATCACCCGTCGATCTCCAACGAAGCCTGCAACACAAAAACATCAAGAACACATCAATATCATAAAATTTCTGAAAATGCAGTTTGAGCAGTCCTACGAAAAATGCCATAACTCACTCAATTTTTGTCCAAAAATTTCGAATCATATATCAAATCGAAGGTATCGAAAAGCTATACGTTTTTTGCGTTGAAAGTTTTCTCAAAATCTCGACCAAAAATTCGCAGTTTTAAGAAGAACAATAAAAACGTGATTTAGATCTAAAAATTTTCCTTCAAAGTCGATCCAATCAATTAATCGCTCAAACTACGAACATTATACACATGATTTTACTCATAAAAACAACGCAACACATAATATGACATGATCGACGCAGCAAAGGAGAGATTATACGTGCCTTTTGATGATAAAATTTATCGAAACAGCGATACCGACGTGGGAATGGAGCGAGGCTTGATCCGGGACGAACGGGGCACTAAAATCCTCAAAGAAAACACACGAAAAGTTGCTGGATTTCGAAGAGGGAAGGGGCGGCTGCTCTAGCTTGAGGGACCCTAGGTTTTGTCTCACAAAATAATAAAAATCTCAATGTGAAGTGAGTGTGTATATTTAGTCGTGTACAGGTGTGTGTAAAAGTGTGTGTGTGTGCGTGTTTTAGTAATTAGGGAGTAAATTATGCTTAATTAAATAATTAGTCATCAATTAAAACACTAACTCTCCCCTAATTAAAGTAAAATACACATTAATTTTTATAATGTTCTCCTTTAATTGAAATAACACACACAACATGCTAATTTTAAAAGTTTTAAATTCTAAAATCACTAAATACATAAATTAGGCTTTAAAGATACTAACAACTTAATAAATTATTTAAAACACCCCATCCTCAACTTAAAATAAAATACCGCATTTAAAATTTTCCAAACTCGTCACCGGTCTCTTTTCCTCGGTCCCGCATCGAATAATCGCCTGAAACATGAAACTTAAAAAACATTTTAACGGGCATCACCATAAACATGAATAATTTAAAATAATGCATTTTCATAAATTATGCATGGCTAAAACTCATTTAAAATTAATTAAATAGATGCATGGGTTTTACGTGTATTGATTCTTGGGCACTACAGTTCCTCTCCCCACTTATAAAAATTTCGTCCTCGAAATTAAATCTTACCGAACAATTCCGGGTAGCGACTCCTCATATCCGATTCTGTCTCCCAAGTGGCCTCCTACACTGATTGGTTTAGCCACTGGATTTTGACTAGCTTAGTCACCTTGTTCCGGAGTCTGCGCTCCTGCCTGTCTAGAATTTGAATCGGTCGCTCCTCATACGACGGGTCTGGAGCAAGCTGCAACGGCTCATAACTCAGAATATGCGAAGGATTGGCTAGATACTTCCTCAGCATAGAGACATGGAACACATTGTGTACCCCGGCCAGATTTGGCGGAAGGGCAACACGATAGGCTAGTGTCCCAACTCTGTCCAAAATTTCAAACGGTCCAATGAACCTCGAACTCAACTTGCCTCTTTTCCCGAATCTCATCACCCCCTTCATAGGTGCTATCTTGACGAAAACGTGATCACCAACGGCAAATTCGAGATCTCTCCTCCTCTTATCAGCATAACTCTACTGACGACTCTGGGCGGTCTTCATTCTATCACGAATCTTGACCACCACGTCTGCAGTCTGCTGAACTATTTCTGGTCCAAGTTTTGCTCTTTCTCCGACCTCGTCCCAATGAACTGGTGATCTGCACTTTCTTCCATATAAGGCCTCGTAAGGAGCAATACCTATTGATGATTGGAAGCTGTTGTTGTAAATAAATTCCACTAGAGGTATCTTAGACTCCCAAGTTCCCTGAAAATCAATCATACACGCTCGCAACAAGTCCTCTAAAATCTGAATCACTCGCTCAGACTGGCCATCTATCTGCGGGTGAAAAGCTGTACTGAACAGCAACTTTGTCCCCATGGCTGCATGTAAGCTCTTCCAGAAGGACGATGTGAATCTCGGGTCCCTGTCGGACACCATTGAAACTGGGAATCCATGCAGACGGACTATCTCCCTGATATAAAGCTCCGCATACTGCGTCATGGAGAAAGTCGTCTTCACTAGGCAAGAAATGCGCTGACTTGGTGAGTCGGTCCACTATAACCCAAATAGCATTAAAACCTCTGACTGATCTAGGCAACCCAACCACAAAATCCACAGTAATATTCTCCCATTTCCACTCTGGGATCGGGAGTGTCTTAAGCATCCCTGCTGGCCTCTGATGCTCTGCCTTCACCTGCTGACAAGTGAGGCATTCTGAAACAAATCGGCGGATGTCTCTCTTCATCCCTGGCCACCAATACAAAATCTGGAGATCATTATACATCTTGGTACCTCCTGGATGGATAGAGTACGGAGATGCGTGTGCCTCTGTCAAAATATCCTGTCTGATCGATTCACCACTAGGCACCCACATTCTACCTCTGTATCTCACAATCCCATCTGACATTGTATAAAGAACACTGCCCTTGGCCTCATCTTTCAGTCTCCATTTCTGTAGCTGCTCATCTGAAGACTGTCCTGTCCGGATGCGGTCTAGCAAATCAGATTTGACTGTCAGATTAGACAGCCTAGGAGCTCTGCCCTCACGATAAATATCTAGACCAAACTTCTGAATCTTAGACTGAAGAGGTCTCTGCACTGACAACTGCGCTACATCTGCCACCTTCCTGCTCAATGCGTCTGCGACAACATTAGCCTTTCCCGGATGGTAGCTAATTTCGCAGTCGTAATCCTTCACCAGCTCTAACCACCGTATCTGTCTCATATTCAGCTCTTTCTGCGTGAAGAAATATTTGAGACTCTTATGATCGGTGAAAATCTGACATTTCTCGCCGTATAGGTAGTGTCTCCAAATTTTCAGTGCGAAGACAACGGCGGCTAACTCAAGATCATGCGTCGGGTAGTTCTTCTCGTGCACTTTCAACTTCCTGGAAGCATAAGCTATGACCCGACCCTGCTGCATCAATACTGCGCCTAACCCGAGCTTAGATGCATCGGTATATAATACGAAATCTCCTTGCCCTGATGGCATGGCTAGCACCGACGCAGAAATAAGAGCTTGCTTCAACGTATCGAAGCTCTTCTGACATTCATCACTCCACACAAATTTGGCATTTTTCTTGGTTAGTGAAGTGAGTGTCACTGCTATGGACGAAAATCCCTGAATGAACTTACGGTAGTAACCGGCTAAACCCAAAAAGCTGCGGATTTCTGATGCATTCTTCGGTTCAACCCAATCCTTAACGGATGCTACTTTTGTTGGATCCACTTCAATGCCACTGCTAGACACTATATGCCCCAAAAATGCTACTTTCTGCAACCAAAACTCGCACTTACTGAACTTCGCAAATAACTTGCGACTCTGCAAAATCTGTAAAACTGTCCTCAAGTGTTGGTTGTGCTCCTCATGGCTCTTCGAGTATATAAGGATGTCGTCAATGAATACTATGACGAATTGATCGAGGAACGGCTGAAATACTCGGTTCATGAGATCCATGAAAATTGCTGGAGCATTTGTCAATCCAAATGGCATCACCAAGAACTCGTAATGCCCATATCTGGTCCTGAAAGCTGTATTGTGGACATCTGCATCCTTCACTTTCAGCTGATGATACCCTGATCGAAGATCTATCTTGGAGAACACGGTAGCTCCCTGCAACTTATCAAACAAGTCTTCGATTCTAGGCAACGGGTACTTATTCTTGACCGTTACCTTGTTCAGCTCACGGTAATCGATGCACAGTCTCATGCTTCCGTCTTTCTTTTTCACAAAGAGCACTGGTGCGCCTCACGGTGAGAAACTAGGGCGGATAAACTCCTTGTCTAAGAGCTCCTAAATCTGCTGCTTAAGTTCTAACATCTCTGCCGGAGCTAATCTGTACGGTGCCTTAGAAATTGGCACTGTGCCTGGCATGAGATCGATTGCAAATCTGGAAAGACGTCTGGGAAATCTCTGACTACTGGCACCCCTGATACAGAAGGAGTGGGCACGTCCGGTGCTGAGATAATGCTGGCTAAGAAGGCCTGACACCCCTTCGAAATGAGTCTCCGTGCCTGCATGCAAGAGATCACGCGCGGGAAACTCCTCCATTTGGCTGGCTCAAAAAGAAACTGCTCCATGCCCAATGGTCTGACTAACACTGATCTCTTCTGAAAGTCGATAAGAACTCTGTTCTTAGTCAGCCAGTCCATTCCCAATATGATGTTGAATTCTGGCATCGGCAATAGGATTAAATCTGCATATACTAGGTGGCCATTCAGTTCTAGATCGATATCTCTGACCACACTGGTAGCTAACAGCTCTTCCCCTGATGGGAATGTCACTGAAAAGTTCACGTCTAGGTCAATGGACTTGAGGTCCAAATGATTAGCAAAAATCTCCGATATGAAAGAGTGAGTGGCTCCTGAGTCTATCAGTGTAGTTGTGGATAATCTCTTAATAAAAATGTTTCCAGTCAGTAAAGTGGTGTCTGGATCCGCCTTCCTGTGCGTGCATGGCGAATACCCTGCCCTGGGTTGGCTGCTTCCACTGCGGGCACTCCTTCACAATGTGGTCACTGGATCCGCATTTGAAGCATTTGCCTGATCCGTACAAACACTGGCCCCTATGCTGATGATTGCACTTTGGGCACACGGGGTATTCTGGCTTCTAAGGAACTCCCTGCTGCTGGATTGGACCCTTGCCCTGCGGTGGTCCATGATACTGCTTCTTCCCTGGCAGCCCCTGGGGAGGCCTCCTATGCTGGGGTCGCTGATGCTGCTGCTGCTGGTACTGCGGAGCCTGATAGGGCCTCTTGCCCTGCCTGTCAGCCTCAATATCTCGCTGGTCTTGCTATGCCGCAAGCGCTCTAGATACGGCGACTGCATAAGTAGTAGGGCCAGCTACCCTCACATCACGGCGCAAGATCGGCCGTAGTCCATCCATGAAATGCCTCAGCTTTGTTTGGGCATCATTCGCAATGAGGGGTACGAAGTAACACCCCCTCTCAAATTTTCTGACAAAATCTGCCACACTACTGTCTCCCTGTCTCAGCGTCATAAATTCCCTGGTCAGACGAGAGCGTACTTCTTCAGTGAAGTACTTGGCGTAGAACACCTCTTTGAATCCGTTCCACGACAGAGTCTGCAAGTTTACTGCCACTGATGCACTCTCCCACCATAATCTAGCATCTCCTGACAGCAAGAATATAGTACATCTAAACCTGCCAGCGTCAGTCTGCTCCATAAAGTCAAATATTACCTCGATGGACTTGATCCATCCCTCAGCTACCATCGGGTCAGTAGTAACCAAAAACTCCTTCGGACTCATCCTCCTGAACCTCTCATATACTGCCTCTGGTCTAGGCCTCTCCTCGGGGCCTACAGCAGTCTGGTTCCTCGCAAACTATGCGAAGAATTGAGTCATTCCTGCCAGCATCAGCGTTGCATATCTGGCAATGGAGGTGGAGGATTGGCTCTCTCCTCATTTCGGGTCTCTCGATCCTCTTCCCTTGCTTCTCGGTCAACCACACGTCTAGGAGGCATTCTGTCCCAACACGTAAACCCACTATGCATGAACATGATATCAATGACATAGGACGCACGAAATCTAAACTCAAAACATGGATATGCTGCATTCATGATTCAATGCTTACTACATACATAATGCAAAATTAAAACTTAAAGACTTGAGGTGTGACTTCGAGAGCTTCTTGCGACTGGCAGTAGGCATAACCCTTTACAGGAACACCGCTCTGATACCAACTGTAGCGTACCGCACTTTTACTGTTCAAAATTTGCGGAAAAATTTAAAATTTTCTTAAACATAACATAACCTTCAAAGTTTGCCATAAAATATCTCAACCAAGTCCCCCATAAGACATGGTTGCTCAAATTAACTTCAATAAAATTTGCTCACAAAAGGTTTGCTCAAAGTGTTTCCCTCAAAACATGAAATCAGAGTAAATTAACATTTGCATAAAAACATAAATATTGCGGTCCTCGGGTTAGCCTCCCGCTCAGTACAAGCCTGCCCCTTGGTCGCCACCTCCTGACTCCTCATCAACATACTCACCTGCATCGATCAAGTCTAGTGAGTCTAAAGACTCAACACGTATAAACTGAGAAATAGCGAGTATTACATAATAAAACCGCATGCAACTTTAAAAATAGAACATACATACTTGAACTTGAATTTAACATGCTTGAAACTTGAACATCGTGAGCTTAACTTAGACGTGCCATCAACATGAGCTTTTCTTAAACATTCTCGTAACATAAACTTGATCGTATAAAGCATAATTTTGCATAGAGGCATGTTTCAAAGTAAGTGACCCATAACATAATAAGGCCTGATCAGACACACCACAGTACTGGGCTAACAGGGACGTATCCACTGCCGCATACATAAGATCCCCGTTCATAAGTTTAACGAGTGGATTGGTCCCTGTTCATAAGTTTAACGCTTTCCAATCCCGATCTGAACCCGTTCATAAGTTTAACGGGGCGGAGAGGTCCTCGGCCACGTTCATCGACTTCCAAACTCATTCATACAATTGTCACAAAGCAATTAGCATGCCTCAAAACTTTAAAATGTTTTCTTGCACGTCATCATACTTACTTGGCGTTGAGGGATTCGTTGGATCTCGTTTGGGGCCGTTGCTGCAACATGCTAACATGAGCTCAAAAGTTTAACTTGCGTGACTTAGACGTAATCATCATGCCTATACCTAAGTTCAATCGCTTACTTAGGGCATGCTAAAATTCCCATGACTCGACCATGTCAATCAGTGCACTAAACCAAGACATCAAACCTCAAAGCATACATAAATATTTTTCCCAAAATAAGCAGTACACGGACCCCGTGCCTGGGTCCGTGTACGGGTCCGGGTAGGTTCGGTAAAATGTGTGCGAAGGAAAAAGGGAAGGCACGGACCCCGAGCCTGCCTCCGTGTAGGGGTCCGTATACATACTGTAAAATGTGTCGTGAAGAAAAGGAAGGGCACTGGACCCCGGGTCCGGTTCCGTGTCAAGGTCCGTGTGTCCTCGATTTTTCTGCACCTGCGAGAAAACTTATGCAATGTCTATTCACCCAATTTGACACTTAAAGGATGTGATTCAACACCGTAAGACTCTTCTTAGGACCCCATAACATTGCAACAAAACTCGTACAAACACCTCAAAACACGACGTCCGCTCTACTACCCAATGCAACACAAAATACGGCAATTGACATCAAATCGATTTCCTACGACTTCCCACTAGTTCAGTGCCTAACGACATGAAACGTAACCTCAAAAATACTCCAAACATCATTACCAATATATCTATATGCAGCAACAATCACCCGTCGATCTCCAACGAAGCTTGCAACACAAAAACTTCAAGAACACATCAATATCATAAAATTTCTTAAAACGCAGTTTGAGCAGTCCCACGAAAAACGCCATAACTCACTCAATTTTTGTTCAAAAATTTTGAATGTTATATCAAATCGAAGGTATCGAAAAGTTCTACGTTTTTCACGTTGAAAGTTTTCTCAAAATCTCGACCTAAAATTCGCAGTTTTAAAAAGAAAAATAAAAACGTGATTTAGATCTAAAAATTTTTCTTCAAAGTCGATCCAATCAATTAATCGCTCAAACTACGAACATTATACACATGATTTTACGCATAAAAACAACGCAACACATAATATGACATGATCGACGCAGCAAAGGAGAGATTATACGTGCCTGCGGAACTCCCTGCTGCTGGATTGGACCCTTGCCCTGCGGCGGTCTATGATACTGCTTCTTCCCTGGCAGCCCCTGGGGAAGCCTCCTATGCTGGGGTCGCTGATGCTGCTGCTGCTGGTACTGCGGAGCCTGATAGGGCCTCTTGCCCTGCCTGTCAGCCTCAATATCTCGCTGGTCTTGCTCTGCCGCCAGCGCTCTAGATACGGCGACTACATAAGTAGTAGGGCCAACTACCCTCACATCACGGCGCAAGATCGGCCGCAGTCCATCCATGAAATGCCTCAGCTTTGCTTGGGCATCATTCGCAATGAGGGGTACGAAGTAACACCCCCTCTCAAACTTTCTGACAAAATCTGCCACACTACTGTCTCCCTGTCTCAGCGTCATAAATTCCCTGGTCAGACGAGAGCGTACTTCTTCAGTGAAGTACTTGGCGTAGAACACCTCTTTGAATCCGTTCCACGACAGAGTCTGCAAGTTTACTGCCACTGATGCACTCTCCCACCATAATCTAGCATCTCCTGACAGCAAGAATATAGCACATCTAACCCTGCCAGCGTCAGTCTGCTCCATAAAGTCAAATATTACCTCGATGGACTTGATCCATCCCTCAGCTACCATCGGGTCAGTAGTACCCGAAAACTCCTTCGGACTCATCCTCCTGAACCTCTCATATACTGCCTCTGGTCTAGGCCTCTCCTTGGGGCCTACAGCAGTCTAGTTCCTCGCAAACTATGCGAAGAATTGAGTCATTCCTGCCAGCATCTGCGCTTGCATATCTGGCGGTGGAGGTGGAGGATTGGCTCTCTCCTCATTTTGGGTCTCTCGATCCTCTTCCCTTGCTTCTCGGTCAACCACACGTCCAGGAGGCATTCTGTCCCATCAATTACCCAACACGTAAACCCACTATGCATGAACATGATATCAATGACATAGGACGCACGAAATCTAAACTCAAAACATGGATATGCTGCATTCATGATTCAATGCTTACTACATACATAATGCAAAATTAAAACTTATAGACTTGAGGTGTGACTTCGAGAGCTTCTTGCGACTGGCAGTAGGCATAACCCTTTACAGGAACACCGCTCTGATACCAACTGTAGCGTACCATACTTTTACCGTTCAAAATTTGCGGAAAAATTTAAAATTTTCTTAAACATAACATAACCTTCAAAGTTTGCCATAAAATATCTCAACCAAGTTCCCCATAAGACATGGTTGCTCAAATTAACTTCAATAAAATTTGCTCACAAAAGGTTTGCTCAAAGTGTTTCCCTCAAAACATGAAATCAGAGTAAATTAACATTTGCATAAAAACATAAACATTGCGTTCCTTCGGGTTAGCCTCCCGCTCAGTCCAAGCCTGCCCCTTGGTCGCCACCTCCTGACTCCTCATCAACATACTCACCTGCATCGATCAAGTCTAGTGAGTCTAAAGACTCAACACGTATAAACTAGGAAATAGCGAGTACTACATAATAAAACCGCATGCAACTTTAAAAATAGAACATACATACTTTAACTTGAATTTAACATTCTTGAAACTTGAACATCGTGAGCTTAACTTAGACGTGCCATCAACATGAGCTTTTCTTAAACATTCTCGTAACATAAACTTGAGCGTATAAAGCATAATTTTGCGTAGAGGCATGTTTCAAAGTAAGTGACCCATAACATAATAAGGCCTGATCAGACACACCACAGTACTGGGCTGACAGGGACGTATCCACTGCCGCATACATAAGATCCCCGTTCATAAGTTTAACGAGTGGATTGGTCCTTGTTCATAAGTTTAACGCTTTCCAATCCCGATCTGAACCCGTTCATAAGTTTAACGGGGCGGAGAGGTCCTCGGCCACGTTCACCGACTTCTAAACCCATTCATACATTTGGTCACAAAGCAATTAGCATACCTCAAAACTTTAAAATGTTTTCTTTTGCACGTCATCATACTTACTTTGCGTTGAGGGATTCGTTGGATCTCGTTTGGGGCCGTTGCTGCAACATGCTAACATGAGCTCAAAAGTTTAACTTGCGTGACTTAGACGTAATCATCATGCCTATACCTAAGCTCAATCGCTTACTTAGGGCATGCTAAAATTCCCATGACTCGACCATGTCAATCAGTGCACTAAACCAAGACATCAAACCTCAAAGCATACATCAATATTTTTCCCAAAATAAGCAGTACACGGACCCCGTGCCTAGGTCCGTGTACGGGTCCGGGTAGGTTCGGTAAAATGTGTGCGAAGGAAAAAGGGAAGGCACGGACCCCGAGCCTGCCTCCGTGTAGGGGTCCGTATACATACTGTAAAATGTGTCGTGAAGAAAAGGAAGGGACACGGACCCCGGGTCCGGGTCCGTGTGTCCTCGATTTTTCTGCACCTGCGAGAAAACTTATGCAATGTCTATTCACCCTAATTTGACACTTAAAGGATGTGATTCAACACCGTAAGACTCTTCTTAGGACCCCATAACATTGCACCAAAACTCGTACAAACGCCTCAAAACACGACGTCCGCTCTACTACCCAATGCAACACAAAATACGGCAATTGACATCAAATCGATTTCCTACGACTTCCCACTAGTTCAGTGCCTAACGACATGAAACGTAACCTCAAAAATACTCCAAACATCATTACCAATATATCTATACGCAGCAACAATCACCCGTCGATCTCCAACGAAGCCTGCAACACAAAAACTTCAAGAACACATCAATATCATAAAATTTCTTAAAACGCAGTTTGAGCAGTCCCACGAAAAACGCCATAACTCACTCAATTTTTGTCCAAAAATTTCGAATGTTATATCAAATCGAAGGTATCGAAAAGATCTACGTTTTTTGCATTGAAAGTTTTCTCAAAATCTCGACCGAAAATTCGCAGTTTTAAGAAGAACAATAAAAACGTGATTTAGATCTAAAAATTTTCCTTCAAAGTCGATCCAATCAATTAATCGCTCAAACTACGAACATTATACACATGATTTTACGCATAAAACCAACGCAACACATAATATGACATGATCGACGCAGCAAAGGAGAGATTATACGTGTCTTTTGATGATAAACTTTACCGAAACAGCGATACCGACGCGGGAATGGAGCGAGGCTTGATCCGGGACGAACGGGACACTAAAATCCTCAAAGAAAACACACGAAAAGTTGCTGGATTTCGAAGAGGGAAGGGGCGGTTCTCTATCTTGGGACCCTAGGTTTTCTCTCACAAAATAATTAAAATCTCAATGTGAAGTGAGTGTGTATGTTTAGTCATGTACAGGTGTGTGTAAAAGTGTGTGTGTGCGTGTTTTAGTAATTAGGGAGTAAATTATGCTTAATTAAATAATTAGTCATCAATGAAAACACTAAATCTCCCCTAATTAAAGTAAAATACACATTAATTTTTATAACGTTCTCCTTTAATTGAAATAACACACACAACATGCTAATTTTAAAAGTTTTAAATTCTAAAATCACTAAATACATAAATTAGGCTTTAAAGATACTAACAACTTAATAAATTATTTAAAACACCCCATCCTCAACTTTAAATAAAATACCGCATTTAAAATTTGCCAAACTCGTCACCGGTCTCTTTTCCTCGGTCCCGCATCGAATAATCGCCTGAAACATGAAACTTGAAAAACATTTTAACGGGCATCACCATAAACATGAATAATTTAAAATAATGCATTTTCATAAATTATGCATGGCTAAAACTCATTTAAAATTAATTAAATAGATGCATGGGTTTTACGTGTATTGATTCTTGGGCACTACATCTTTTCAATGGATCAGTTTATTGAAGAAAGAAATTATTGTGCCTAAAACTTGGATGATCTTGGATGTTTATGTTAATGGGAAAATTTGTGTTGCTTAACTTAATCTTTGTCAAAGTTACACGAATGTCATGTAATATTTGAAAAGAAAACCAGAGAAAGTGGAAGCAAGAAATATGAGTTGACCCACACTAAATTTCTTCTAACTAACAACTCTAGAATTTGTTGTTGAGTTCTAATCCGCTCGTGACTTGGTTGATCTTTGGATTATTCTCACGTAGTTATGGTTTTATTATGGTGCCCAAGAAATAATTTGAGGTGCTTTGTCCTCCTCCCTTTTTATCTCAAATTTTACAGATATTTTGTGTTATGTGATATCACATTAAACTTCAAATCAGAAAATATTTTGTTTATATTTGAGTCTATACCTTTATCTGAAAGCAAGAAATGAAATTTTGTGTGAGTTTCCGATTTATTTAGTAGTAGCTGTGAAGGGCATAGAACCTGCAAAGACACGTTATCTTAGTAAACTGAAACTGATTTTGCAACCTTTTATGAATACTTAACTTAGACAAAAAGTGGAATGATCTTTATGTTCACTTTATTTATGTTTGAGCAGTTAGAGATTTGTGTCTTGCTGTGAGGTGACAGCTTGGCAGTTTTATGCATTTTAATCATTATGCTAAAATATTATAAATACATGACACTACATTTTTGCATAGTTCTTATACATTCACGTTGTGGATTCAAGTTCAAATATTTAGCTTACAACAAAATCAATTTTATATTTTTCAATTTAACAGTTTTGCATAAGATGTTGAACATTATTTCGCACCATTTTTCATGCATATGTTAATTGGATTTGTTCGTGTATGTAGAAGTGCTCAGTTCAACCAAGATTTATTTTGTAATATTGTTCATGTATAAAGACAAAAATCTAATTGATCAGCAGAGTTTCTTGATGGATTGTGGTTCAGATATTGAATTCAAGCATAAGATTGGTATGAAATTTGACAGCTTAGATGAGGCTTGGAAGTATTGTGTTGAATATGGTGGAAAAACTGGATTTGGAGTTAGGAAGCATTATTTTAACAAGAACAAGAACACTGGATTTGTAACTTCGTATAAATATGTTTATTGCAAGGAGGGCGTTCGTAAACAAGACAAAAGAGATTCTTTGACACTCAATCCCTCGGTTTGAAACTCGAAACAAATTGTAAAGTAAGATTGGGAGTGACATTTGACGATGGTAAGTATAAAGTTATTGAATTTATCAAAGAGCATAATCACCCGCTTCATCTTCAAGAGACAGTTCACATGTTGGCTTCCAAACGTAATGTTACAGAAGTTCAGGCCTATGAGATTGATTTGGCAGTCGATGTTGGGCTTAAACAGAAATCGACTTTTCAATTGATGAGTGGACATGCAGGAGGAATGGAAGGTCTCGGTTATACCATGTTGGATGGTATAAATTATATTCGATCCAAAAGACAAAGAAATATGGCATATGGAGAAGTTGGTTGTCTGATGCGATATTTTCAACAACAATTATCTAAAAATCCATCATTTTACCATGCTAATCAGATGGATGTGGAAGAACAGATAACTAATGTTTTTTGGGCCGATGCAAGATTGTTAATTGACTATGAGTACTTTGGTGATGTTGTGTCACTCGATACCACGTATTGTACGAATCGTGCACACCGACCAGTTGCTATCTTCTCAGGTTTCAATCATCATAGAGGAGCAGTGATTTTTGGTGCAGCACTTTCGTATGATGAGACTGCATCATCATTTAAATGGTTGTTTGAAACATTTTAGAAGCACACAAGCAAAAAAGACCTCTCACTATCTTCACAGACCAAGATCAAGCTATGGCAAAGGCTTTGAAGGAGGTGATGCCTGAGATATTCCATGGATTGTGCACATGGAACTTAATGCAAAATGGCATCAAGCACTTGGGAAACTTGATGAAGGATGGTTCTTATTTCTTAACTGATTTTAAGAATTGCATGTATGGTATTGATGATGAGACCAAGTTTGAGGAGGCATGGATTGTCCTACTAGCACAATATAATATTCATGAAAACATATGGCTACAATCCACTTACAGTATAAAGGAGAAATGGGCATCTTGTTACACGAAGAAGGCTTTTGTGAGGCCCGGGGCCGAAGAGGGCGGGGGGTGATCGCCGGTGCCATGAGGTTGCACGGACAATGAGCGGCTCCTGCCAGACTTCTAGGTGGAGGAAACATGAATGAACCGATCCCACACCGGAATGAGAGGGATTACGAGACTGTTCAATGTAATGGACTGTACAGTTGAAGAGGACTTAAAAGATTTGATTGGTACTACTCATATCACGAAGGTGCATCTTCTTTTCGATAGCTCATCACATAAGAACTCCAAAGTTAAGCGTGCTTGACTTGGGGCAATTTTGGGATGGGTGACCTCCTGGGAAGTTTCCCAGGGTGCGTGTGAGTGAGGACATAAGCTCGCTGGAAAGACCAGTCTTGATACAGTGAGGACAGTCGTCGAATCTGGGACGTTACAGTTGGTATCAGAGCCGACCTCTCTTAGTACGGTGTGGTTCGGGGACGAACGAAGCGGAAGCTGGTGGGCATGTGAGGCCCGGGGCCGAAGAGGGCGGGGGGTGATCGCCGGTGCCATGAGATTGCATTGACAATGAGCGGCTCCTGGAAGGCTTCTATGTGGAGGGAACATGAATGAACCGATCCCACACCGGAATGAGAGGGAATTACGAGACTGTTCAATGTAATGGACTGTACAGTTGAAGAGGACTTAAAAGATTTGATTGGTACTACTCATATCACGAAGGTGCATCTTCTTTTCGGTAGCTCATCACATAAGAACTCCAAAGTTAAGCGTACTTGACTTGGAGCAATTTTGTGATGGGTGAACTCCTGGGAAGTTTTACAGGGTGCGTGTGAGTGAGGACATAAGCTCGCTGGAAAGACCAGTCTTGATACAGTCAGGACAGTCGTCGAATTTGGGGCGTTACAGTTTTTACGCTTGGTATGAGGAGCACACAACTTAGTGAGAGCATCAATTCTTATATCAAGATTTGTATGAAGCCCGGCTTAGACATAATGCAATTTTTTAAGCACTTCGAACAGGTCTCAAAAAACAAACGGTACAATGAGCTAAGGTGTTAATTTGATATACGCCAAAAATTACCGAGATTAAAGCTAGAGAGTTCTCCTATGTTGTGTCAACTTTCTGAGATTTATACCCCCACTATCTTTAATTTATTTCAAATGGAGTTTGTTTTGTTCGCAGCTGCTTACATAAAATATAAAAATGAAACCACACCATTATTTGAATATGTTGTTGGCTCTAATCGATAAGGATGGAGAATGGAGAGTGAAATTTAATCCCAGCACCAAGATGATTTCATGTAGTTGCCGAAAATTTGAGATGACTGGATTATTGTGTTGTCATCCTGTAAAAGTATATGATGTCACGGATGTCAAAATACTTTCAGAGCATTATATCTTGAATAGGTGGATGAGAAAAGCTAGAAGTGGAGTGGTACATGATTATATGGGCAACGAAGTCAAAGAAGATCCTAAACTAGAAAGTACGGAACGATATAGAAAACTTTGTATGATGCTCGTAAGGCTGGCGACCGAGGCATCCGTCCACCCGTCAACTTTTTCTTTGGTGCATAATTCGGTGTGTGATCTAACCAAGCAGGTCATGGAAATGCGTCCAAGACAACGATGGTTGTGCAAGGACATCATCAATAGAACCTTCCATGGTACAAGAAAAAGGATTCAAGAAAAGAATTGGTGCGAAAAAGTCGAACGATTGAAGAGTTGGGTAGAACTTCAATCAAAACGAAGAAAAACAAATCTGAAAGTCAAGGTAAATATATTTATTACTGTTAACAGTTTATGGAAACCAAAATTGCCTAAATTAACTTTTTTTTACAATCATTGTAGGACAATGGAAACCATGATTAATTGCCTATATCTTATTCAGTAACGTCGGTATCTCATGCATATGTTCAACCAGCTGAGAGTCAATACAATTTCACCGAATTATTGACGGTATGAACTTGAATGATATATAATTTTTTGGTGTGTCAAAATTTTAAGCAAAAAAAAATCATTCTTATAAGGTGAAATTTTTATTATGATATGTATTCTTGTTTAATGTAGGCATCACTTGACCATCCTCAATATTCTCTTGAAGCCTTAGATTCCAATGGAGATATATCTAACACATATTCTTAAATTGTTTTCTTTCTTTTTGAAGGTATAATACCATGCTCAGAATGCATGAATAATTTTTTTGTCTATAAACTATGCAAAGTTGTTTTATCAGAAATTCAGAATACTTTTTCATTTGTCAATCTAATTGCTTTGATTCAACCGTTTTTGTAGTTCTTTCCATTAGTGTCTAACTATCTTAAATATTGTTTTGCTTAAGTGGGATCTCATTTAAGAAAATAGAAGATGATCATCATACTTTTTGTAGGTTTTATGTATTTATCAAATAAATGATGTCGTGATTTATGGTTAAGAATTTTATATGCTACTGAATAAAAATATTTTCCTTATACATATTAAAATAATTTCACGAGGTTCATTCAATTATATTTTTTTAAATGCAGCTCCTTATTGAAAATATTAGTGGAACGACTCCTAATATCACACATTTATTGATTTTTGATATTTAGAATTTTTTGGGTGTGTAAAAATTTTAAGTTAATAAGTATGAAATTTTTTTTAACAAGTAAACATTTTTTAAAATCGGAGTAGATTTTTTTCATGATATGAAAAATTTGTTAACAAGTAAAAATATTGTTACTAATATAATAATATCTAATTTTAAAATAATTATTTTAACTTAATAGAAATAAATTATATATATTATTTCTTATAACATAAATTTAATTATAATTTAATATATATATATAATTAAAAATTTATAATTTAATTAAATTTTTCGTTTAGTTTAATTTTTTAAGTCAATTATTTATCATCGAATTATTCTTTTTATTTTAATAGTAATACAATTTGGGTAGTGTTTTTTGCAAGCTCAAGAAAAAAAAAAGTTAAAAAAATTATAAAAGACAAAAAAAAAAACAAATATAATAACACAGTACACAGTGCTTTTGTAATATACACAGCAGAGGATCGGGGCCCTTAAATTTACTATATCATAATATAAGTTCAACTTCTTGAATTTATTCTCTCAACGGGAACAAATGATCTAGTGCTTGTGTGACCCTCAATGGTTCAGGGATACAGCTAGCCGTGGTTTCACAACTCTTTGTGATTCAGGACATAATCCTTTATTCGGGCTTAACCTAAATTTCTTAATTCTATGTATCAACAATTGATAATGAGAATGTCAGAAATCATATTTCTGATTAAACCCATCGAATCATGGTAAGAGCGTCTAGTAGCATCTCCTCATGATTCCATAAGTATCACTGATAGTGCCTGCAAAAATCAGTCGATTATGATTAACGTACAGTACGGTCCCTTCATCTCATATATCCCGATCGAATCTGCAACCATTTGTTCATCGAGGGTTGCATAATAATTCGATGACTATGTGACACATCTTTGAGAATAAATAGTAGTATCGCATGTACAATTGGAGAACTCCTTCTCTAACGTACATCTTATACTCCGGCCAGAGATTTCATGTACTATTATTTCATTAGATCGCGTAGGATATCCACACCCGTAGATGAGTATTGAATTCCTGACTACAATGCACTAGCTCCTACACGTGTCGCAACTGTATCCAATCTCTGAAAGGGGATCGGTTAAGGTTCCCGCTTGCGCAACGGAAGTTCCAAAATTGTTTTCTAGTAAGAAAATTGAGCACCCTAAACTATAGTGTGTAGCAAATACAATAAAACACAAAATGACATTCATAAGGTGTTTTAAGAAATATTACCTATCAATCTCAAAAGATTGATGATGGCTCCAACTAAGATGTAAACACCTTAGCTCTTGAATGGTAGATTGATCTACAAGCCTCCCTTGAGCATTCCTTGCTCAAAATCAAGCCCACCACCAACAAGGAAGATCCCCTCTAATTTTGCAATAAAAAAATTAGAGGATTTTTCTTTTGAGCAGAGGGTGCATTCATCAACAAGTGAAGAAGCAAAATGAAAGAGAAAAATTAGAGAGAATATGCTCTAAATTTCGGCCAAAGCATATGGAGTGAAGTGGAGGACAAATTTTCTTGGTGTATGTAAAAGTAAAAGTGAGCATGTGCATGCCATACCTTGGATATTAAAAAAGTAGCTTCCAACCCTTCACCTCTCATGGATACAATTCTATTTGGACTTGTAACAATTACAAAGCCCATGGACTTTTATTTAAATGTCTCAAACATATTTGAGACTAATTAAACCTTACTTGATTTTACTCAAGCCCACTAGTTGAATAATTATTTCTAATTGGGCTCTACAAGGCCCAATGTTATTTAATTAATTTAACACTTGAATTAATTTAATTATTTGGACTCTACTAGGTCCACTAGTGTTTAATTAATTCAACACTTGAATTAATTTAATTTAATCCATAATAATGTTTATGAAAATCACAATTTTCAAATACATTATTTGTTTGGCCAACTTTTAATTTAGGAACACTTCCTCAAATTAAAAGTCACATTCCTCGTATAGAAGTCATACTTCTATTTCATTGCACTTATAAACTCCTTTATAAGTCGTTCAACACATTGAACTATTTTTACTTCTCAACGGGATCTAGAAAGGTAGCACTTGTGTGGCCCTCAATGGTTCATTGATACAACTAGCCGTTGGTTCATATCTTAATGTGATTCGAGACTAAACATGTTCTTCTATGAGCATACCTCAATTGCTCCATTCTTAATTATCAACTCCTTGATAATAAGAAGGTCAGAACTCAAGTCTGATAGTATCCAACCAATCATGTTAAGCGCCTAACAGCATCGCTTACATGATTCCCTAGGTATCAAATTATAGTGCCTGCAAGAACCATTCAATTATGGTTAGCGTATAGTACGGTCCCTTCATCTCATATATCCCGACCGATTTGACAACTATTGGTATATCGAGAGCTGTCAAAGAATCGATACTATGTGTCATGTCGTAGTTGTATCGATGGTGTAATCTAAAAAATCCCTTTCTTAATTACCACCATACTCTGATCAGAGATTTCAAACTACATACACATAGATATCCATACCCGAAGGTAAGCGGTGAATCCTCGACTACAATGCATCGACTCCTATATGTTTCGACAAAACACCCAACCTTGCCACCTGATGACGCCATATGAGTCGGTAAATAAGTCAAAGTGCAATGCTAGCATATAGAGTCTCAATGTTATCCCGGGTCATAAGGACTAATGGTGTACAACCATAAACTAGGACGTTTCCACTCGATAAGTGAGAACCACTTGAAACCTTTATGGAGGGTTGTTCAGTGTACTCTACAAGGAGCACCTACCTGCATGTTCTAACATCACAATGTCCCCTACCAATGAAACATGATACTCACATCGCAGATACTAGTCTCGAACTCGAGCGACCTATATCCTTCTTAGCGGCGGCTGAATCGACTAGGAACTGTTTAGAATATACAGTATTGCAAATATGAGTTTCATGATACTCATCATATGAGCTTCTCATATTCTTTCTAATATTTTTATTTTCAAGGACTTTATCTATGCAACTAGCATTGTATACAGATAAAGATGTGCCAAAACAATAATTTCAAATATTATTAAAATAAAGATTGTTTATACATAGAGTTTCAACATGAACCAACACTTGGCTCGACGGGCACCTACTCTAACAATCTCCCCACCTGATGACTCTCTTGGAGTCGGTAAACGAGTCAAAGCACAGCCCTAGCATATAGAGCCTCAATGTTGTCCCTGGTAGTAAGGACTAATGGTGTACAATCATAACCACAAACTTATCCTCTCGATGAATGGTAACCACTCTGAATGTCTGAGGGAGGGTTCGGTTTAATCATCATATGACTATCCATCTGCATGTTTGGACATCTCCATGCCTTTACCAAGAAACGCGGTACACAACATCACATATGCTAGTCTCGAGCTCAAGCGACATTTATCCATGTTTTAGGCGGTTGAATCGACTAGGAACGAATTTAGATTATATAGTATTTACAAATGAGTTTCAACATCAAATTACGATTCATTTGTATTAAAATATAATCAAGGTCTTTATCTATGTTGTTCAAATAGGTATACAGATAAAGAAATAACAAATCATGAAATAATGAATTATATTAAAATAAAGATTGTTTATTACAACTGAGTCAATAAATTCCATAGTCAACAGTTGACTTACAGGACATCTACTCTAATAAGAACTGACCTTTTCAACTTCGACTATCGAAAAACAATGTTCCTTGGCACGTGGCGACGGGACAACACTAGAAAGCCGAGAATGCCAGATGGATATCGCCAATGTTACTTGAGAAGCCTGCTGATCCAGATTTCACAGATGAGGATGAGTGACCGTTCATCATTCTTTGAAATTATTGTATCATAGTTTTTCTTATTTTTGAAAAAAAAAATATATTTACACAATATAAGGAATAGTAGAGGGATTTTTAAAACTCGAGTTTATTGTTAATCGTTATTGATATATACAAAAGGAATTGATCTTTAATTTCGCTTTAAATAATCAAATGGAAATGATGAAATAATTAGTTTTCTTGATTTTTTGAATATAATTTGCTTTCCAAAAAATTTTACTTATTTTTTTCTGATTAACATTTAATATGTTTTCAGTTAATTGTAGTAGATAGATTTATTTCGAAATCTTTTAATTTTATTTAAGTCTAATCTGTGAATTGGTGCATCAAAATTGGCAAAAATAAAGGTTAAACATTTGTGGATGTGGTAGGATAGACGAAGTGAGAGTTTAAGGCAATGGGAAATTTATTTTTAAATTGAGAAAATTGAATTTTTGATATTATGTATTTCACTATTTATTTTTTTGCGATTTTTCTGCCTCGCTGATGTGTAATGTAAATAAGACTAAAATTTCCAAATATTGTAGATTAAAATTTGACTATATAAATGACAAATTTTTGTTATAAAAAAATATAGACGATTAAAATTGCAATTTCATTTTTTAAATGTATTCCAATAGGGTGAAATTGATGATACATGAATTAAATGCATCAAGTAATGCTTTAAGATTGAATGTATTATAATTTTTATATATATATAGTAAATTTTTGCATGAAACTACATATTTATCATCATACAAGAAAAAGTTATACCATAAAATCAGTCACGCGCAAATTAACTGCTTAAAACATATATGCATGGGAAAAAACCATAAATTTAACTGAGGATATGACCTAGTCGAGAGAAGAAATTGGCTCTCATGAAAGAAAAGAAAAGGAAAAAGAAACAAAACAAAACTAAACTGTACATCTATTCATTTGGTCATTTAGTTTCAAACTGCTATTCGGAATTAAACACTTGAGGATTGTTTCAATTCCACAACTATTACGCTAATGTTGTCGCTGCTCCCCCGGCCGATCGCTAGCTCGGTTAGACACGCCGCTGCCTCGGAGGCACGACTCCTTCCAGGTGAAGAAGTGTCATCAACATCTGAAAATTTAGGGTTCGATGCTGTTGCCCTCAATTCCCCATTCAGACACCTTCTTGAAACCTGACACGCTAGCTCGTTCGAGACGACGTCCCATAATCCATCGCTTGCAAGTATCAAGAACTCGTCGAGTGCAGTTCTGTTGGCTATTTTTACTTCAGGTTCAGCTATCACATATGGTTTCAGGTACTCATCGCCTGTAGAATAGGATATCAACTGGAAAGAAACTTGAGGGAATGGGATGCAGGGATTGATCTTATGCCTTGAAGGGTTTGGGTGTATTTACTTTTATTAGCTCTTGAAATAACGTATCGGATGGAAAAAATATCATCCTATAAATTCTTGTCTTAAACAGCCAAAATTTGATTTTAAAGCAATAAATTTTGTTTTATGGTAGGAGATGTAATATTTTTGGTATATAAAATCATCTAATTTTGAATTTTAATTCATTAAATATTCAAATTTGATTTTAATATAATAATTTTTATTATTTTAATATAATTATGTAAAAAATCTATAATTTGAAAACTCGATGGAATCAAAACCGAAATCAAACAACATTTACAAACAATATCCTCTTAACACTTTGAGGATTATGGGATGAAACTACGTGTATTAATCAAGTGATATGATGTTACCTATGGATCTTGAAGTAGCGAGAACGCCTAAGATTCGCTGCCCATTCCAATTTATGACTTTCCCTCCAGAATTTTCAATTCTTTCCAACTCATCGGGCCTATTAGGCTGCAGAACACATATTAATTTAATGTAGAAACCAAAATAAAGAAGAAGAAGCATATCGCATTTCAGCGAGGGCGGAGAGCGCTCCTCGACTTCACGAATTTATTAAAGTTCGATGGAGTAGGAATATTTAAGTCTATTGTAAGAGAATAGATCGTCTAATTTTCACAATGAAAATATTTTTTTGTATAAGTTGAATTAGAAAGAAAACCATCTTAACCCTCTTAAAATAAAATTAAGGGATAAAATAAAATTGAATCGTGAGATTGATCACCACAGTTTTTATGTTGAAAAAAAAACCCTTTTCAAAGGGTATCGATTTTACTTTCTCATTACATATATCGCCCCCAACCTCATACAATCCTTAATTTTTACGAGACAAAAACACAGATCCAGATTGGGAGCATTAATGTTTATAATTTTAATTCAAATCTCATCAGTTTAAATTCGAATCTTCATTTTTAAAAAAAATAAGATTAAAATATTTATAGAACCTAGAATTTTTTTGGATATAATTATTAACAATTTTTAAAAAGATTCATATTATTTGCATGCAATTGTACGTGCATATGCATACATACACACATAGATATATATACCTTGTGATCGTCCGATAACTGTACGGCGACGCCGCCGCGAGAAATCACAGCCCTTGAATCACCGCAGTTCGCGACGACTACCTCCTCATCCCCCACCACCACCACCACCGCCGTCGAGCCAGTCGTCGCCATCTCCTCTCCAGCCTTATTCACCTCCTCATCCATCTTCTCGAAGCCCGCCGCCATAACCTTCTCCCAATCGATAACATTATTCTTATTATCCCATCCGCCGCTCTGTTCCTCCGCGATCTTCCCCACCAGCTTATGAAAGATCTCACCGCAGGCTTGCGCCACGCGGCACCCTCCGTGCCCGTCGTAGACTCCGAAGAAATCGTACCTCCTCCCACCTCTCCTCAGAAATCCTAATTCCGCTGCCGCAGCGTCCTCCATCTCCCTCCGTCGGCCGATAACCGACGTCAATCCAAACGCCCTGCGGTGAGTCTCATGACCCCCAAAAGAGGGAAGCTTTTCATTTTCCATCGATATCTCAGATCTCTTCTTCTTCAAACCAGCGTCGTAATCAGACAGAAAACCCCCACCGGAATCCGCCTCAACAACAGGCCTAATCCTCCGCAATCTCATCCTCTTCCTCCCCTCACCATTGAATTCCATTTCTCCGATCTTCCGATCCACGGGCGCATTCTTCGACAAAATCCCGCCCTCCGCCGCCACCGAACCTTTTCTCAGTTTGTCAAAAATCATCTCCGAACGTTCATTCACACACAAAAGCGAAAAAATTGAGGAAGAATATAAACGCTGCATGACAGCAACGATAGATGCTTTATACAAAACATACGACTCCACATCTTCGCCACGTGGTGTGCTTGAGGCGGTCTCAGACGCGTAAGTTAGCAAAAATCCCGCCGACTTATGTGTATGGTTCCAATTGGCTGGGGCTGGACACGTGTCCACGTGTTTGGTTGGAGGGATGGGACACGTGTCGGTGATCGGGGCCGAGCAGGGTCAATGACCTCGTACTCCGTGTCATGTTTTGATATTTCCAAACATTTTCTAATTGTAAAGAAATGGGCACGTGTAGATATTTTCGGATTCAAATTTTTATATCAGATGAATCTGTCAACTGTTGATTTTAATGTTGGTCGACTATTTATTATTTGAGTCTCCAACTGAAAATTTTGTTCCATATGTATTATTTTGGTGTCAGCTTAATCTTAATGATCAAAAATTAGAATTAATACCTTATATATATATATATTGATATTTTGACTATTTACTATATTAATATTTGTGCTTACTAATAAGGTATCACTCACTAATAATTTAGATATTAAAGAATAATTAAAATGATTTATAATTTGTGTTAAAGTTTAAAATATAACTTTTGAAATGGGGTTTTTTTTTTTCCAAGTAGATAGTTATATTTATTTTAGGAGGGATATTTTTGAATTATTTGCCTCGTGGAATAGAATTCATTTTTGGAATGGTTTGTTCATTTTATTAATCTTTTATCTATCTAATAGTTTAACAATTTAAAAATTGAAATCTATAAATTTATCAGTATAAACCTAGTACTATGAGCCGAAGAAATAAGGTCCCGTAATTTTACGTGTATTATAAATTAATAAATATCCTGTTTTTGCACGCAGTACAATTAAAATAATTATCTAGACATAATAATTTTTGTTATTTTAAAATTAATGATTTTTTTTATATTTCATTTATTTTAAATGATATCGTTATCTATTAAATTTAAAAATATAAATAAATATGTGCTATGTCCGAATAATAGACTGACTACACATGGATGAGCCTACTATCCTAAGCTCATCCCAAACCCAAATGGAAGACAGGACCCATCAACGGCCTAGGTATTCTCCTATAAAAACCAGATTTAGGTGTTCATTTGATTCATTCACTATATCGTTTTCAGCAGCACTCTTAGCTGCTCCCCCCATATATCTCCAGTCTCTGATTTGAGCATCGGAGGGGTTAGGCCAGGATACCCTCCTGGCCCCCTTCTAACAATCTTACTTATGATTTCAGGCTCAGGGTAATTTCAAAACATGCGTCTGGACTAGTGACACTTACTGGAAGCAGATCCTAAATTTTCCCGCGAGAGGAGCAGAGTGCAGAAGAAAAAATTAAATTTTCCTACTAAGACATCGTCTAGTAGAGGAGCAGAGTAAATGAAAAAAATTTTATTTTACTACTTAGGCTGTGCCTAGTAGAGGAGCAGAGTTGGAAGAAGAGAAAAAATTTATTTTCCTACTAAGTCATCGCCTAGTAGATGAGCAGAGGCGGAAAAGAGAAAAAATTTATTTTCCTACTTAGGCTGTGCCTAGTAGAGAAGCAGAGTTTGGAAGAAGAGAAAAATTTTATTTTCCTACTAAGGCTGTAGAACCCGTAACTTATACTACGTATAAGCCATACATAATTCTAATATTTTAAAGTAAATTGATTTTATTGCATGAGTACTTAAAGTGCCTTTCTGTAAAGTTAATTATTTTATTTCAGTAGTTTAAATTTTATTCTTTCAGTTATTTCAGATGAGGCCGGACTGGAGTTGGAGTTTAGAGATAAAATTTAAGATTCAGAAAACATTTCCAGAATTTATTTTAGCTAGCAAATAAGTTCATTTAAGTTAAAAAGGAGGTTTGAGGATTTAATTTAATTACTTGAGGTGAGTAGAAAATAAATTTATTTAAGTTCCTTAATTAAGGGGTTAGTTCACTAAATTAATTAAAAGATAGGTGAGGCTTTTAAGCGTTATAAATTTAGTAAATAAGCAACATTTTTCCCTCCATTTAAATGGTAAAATTCGGCCACCCTTAGTTGCTAGAACATTCCTTGCCAACACATTACCTTTGACCCTTTCTTTGTATTTAATTAGTAGGATAATTCTTTGATTTTTGGAGCACCATTTAATTAATAATCAACCTTATCCTAGCCTTTTTGTGCATGGTAGAATCGGCCACACCTCATCCTTAATCCCTCCAACCAATATTTGATAGCAACAAAAATTCAAATTTCAAAATGAGGGAGACTTGGTCTTGATTTGTCCCTTATATTTTGCACCCATCTCCCTCACTCCCCTAAACATTTTCCCATCTCCCTAATCTCGAAAATCAGAGCCATTTCAGAGTAGAAAACCGTGGGTTGCATAGCTAGACACAAGTGGAAAAATTCAGTAGTAAGCTAGGTAGCAAAGCGCTCCACTCCTCCGCGCCGAATCGTTTCATTCTTTCGTTTTCTTTCGAAACGAAACCAAGGCATGTATATATATTTCATTGCTCTTCAATCAAGTCATATTATCATTTCAAAACATCACATGTACATAGATTTGAAAGGGAAAACCGAAATACATGACAAAACATTTTGAAGCCATGATGCAGATTTTCGGATTTCTCCCTTGTGCTCTCACGTTTGCCGCTGTTTCAGTTTCTACAGGTTATGATTCGACTCAAGGCTCCCAAGGCGACTCCTAGACATGTACTAGAAGGGTTTAGGAACCATGTTGATCCATTAGTTCAGCCCCCACGCTTGCTGGAAGTCGAAATGACAGCAACCTCCCCATAGGTGCAGAAATGTGTTTCGAAAATTCAGTTGCTGTCAAAAAGGGAAATGAAACTTATCATATCTGCCCCAAGGCCTATAGCCATGGTTAGATCACTTCCCTAGCATGTCTAAGACGTGACTAAGTCGCCCTTTTTGGTCGCTTGGTCCATGGTGAATCGGTTTTTAAATTAAAACTCAAGAACAACACAACATCCTTTCGGCCCTCCCCTTTTTCCAGCATGTGTGTTTCGAATTGGTGGAATGGTGTGGATCTTGGTTGGCCTATGGCCCTTAGCCACCGTTCATACCATGCCTCTAGATGTCTAGATCGTGTCATGGTCAATCAAATGACCACTGGAACGATCCATGATAGCAAAACAAGAACAAGAGCCCGACGTGCAGAATGTGTTCTCGGGTAGGAACTTTTCGATTGTTGTTGGTGTGATGCGAATTGTGGCTGGCCTAGGGCCCATAGCCATGGTTCAAATCATTCCTTAGGATGTTGGTAAGAGGTTCTGGTCAGTGGTTCAAGCCCCATGGCCATTAGCCTCGCAAACGACACAAACAACCCAAGCGCAGCTGCTGGAATTTCTGGACAGCAGCTTGCTGCGTCGGTTCGGTGGCTCGTTCGAGTTCTCGGTTGGCTTTTAGCCTATGGCCTTGGACTGGACAGTGCCTCATTGAGTTGAAAAGGTCATGTTTTTGGCCGTTTGTCATTCGGTTCATTTTTGAGGTCGTACGAGAATTTACGGTGCGATGTGCCAAATTGACTCTCGAAAGAGCGTTTCATGTTTTGGACCTCCATTCACCTAGATTTCGGCCCTCACCATTTTAGGAGCATTATTTTATCATTTTAGGTGTATTTTAATCATGACTACACGATGATTCAGTGTTGGTTCGGGTTGGTTCGGAGTCGTGATTAAATACGAAGTCGGTAGGAGTAATTGTCACATTTTTTGAAGGTTATTGCATAGTTTGGTCCCCTAAATCTATTGCATATTTAGGTTGCAGTGAGCCTGGGAGCGATCCAATCCATTCAGTAAAATTTTTACAGGATATTTAATTCAGTTATTTAATTATATTACGTGCAAAAATACAAATTTTGAGATTTATGCGATATGGCTTGTGGTCACTTTACTATCATGATTAAATCCGGTCGCCAGTTACCGATCCGATCGTCAGTTACCGGTTATGAGAGCATTACTAAGTCCTGTCGCCAGTTACAGGACCGGTCGCCATTTACCGGTCAGTTCAGTTGTTTCACCCAGTACTGTGGCAGTGGTCTGATCAGACGTACATTACTAAGTCCTGTCGCCAGTTACAGGCCCGGTCGCCAGTTACCGGTCAGTTCAGTTCAGGGACTACATGCGTAGACCATAATCTCACCAAAAAATTATTACAGGCTATTTCAGTACAGGGCTCCAAGGAGCAAACATTTTTCACTATGATTTTCAGTTCAGTTATGCACGTATTATAATTAATCATGACACGACATTTTTACGTTATGCCTCATGACATGATATTTTCACTTGCATGCAAGCTTATTATTTATTTATTTACTCACTATTTACGATATATGCATGTTGAGTCTTTAGACTCACTAGACTTGATTGTTGTAGGTGCTGATGATGTCGGGACCGAGGGCGAGGACCAGTGAGCAGGCTCGAGTCGGCAGTAGTAGGACCCGAGGACCTCAGTTCAGCATTTATTATTATTTGATGCTCAAACATTTTAATTATCGTTGGAAAAACCTTTTACTGTTATTCCGAAAATGTTAATTTCTTCCGCTGCCACTTTGAACATCAAACTTTATTTATCAGTTCAGTTATGAATGAGGCAATTTTAATTATTTAAAAGAAAAATTTTAAATTTTCCGCAAATTTTCAAGTAAGGATTTATAGGCCTCGACGGCTGGTATCAGAGCAATGGTTCTGTATAGGGTTGTACTACTACTGATCTCGAGAAGCTCATGATGTCACGTCTTCAGTCTGTAAGTTTTACATTTACGCATTTCATTTAAAGCATGAATTATTTTCAATAGCATGATTTCATGAGATATTTTTTTCGCCCAGATTTTTATTGCTCAGTATTTAAATTTAAATAAATTATGGAATTATGCATGTTGGGTACGTTTGGAATTGGACATGTCTAAGAATTCGAATATTGGGCTTTAGGAGAGGTTGAAAATGATTTGATTATATTAATTTTTAGGTCAGTAGTGTTGATGTCCTCCTTATGGGTTATAAGTTAATCTTGAAAATTATGAATGCTTTTGAGACTTGTAGAATTTCTAAGAAATTATTAATGGTTCTTGGTTGCTAGTCGAGTAAATTTTTGAGGATTTCATATAAGCAATAGCGATTCGAAGACTATGACAATCTTTAGGATTATAAATGTACAATTTGAGGATTTTAAGTATCTATGGAAATGTAAGATTAATTATGAGAATTTATTTAGGATGCATGCTCTACATAGTTGGATTTAAGGATTGAATTGCAGGAATTGAGAATTTTAAGGACCTAATTGTAATAACCAATGATTTGAGGACCTAGGTTCAAAAATAAAATTCTAAGGGACTATTTTTGAATTTAGCCAAATTTTGGGATTAAATTTCGAGTTCGAGAATCTCAAAGTTTAATGAGGTAAAGATGGAAAATTTTATGGGGACAATGATGCAAATTTCGAAAAGTTGTAGGGCCAAAATGTAAATTTGGAGAACTGTAAGGGTCAGATTGCAATTTTAAAAATTTTAAGGATTAAATGCGAACTTTTGAGGAATTGGAATTTTAAGTATTTATAAGAATGTAAGACGTGTTATGAGAATTAATTTTGAGTTTAATAAACTTAAGGCTATTGAACCTTATGATGCGGGAAATCTATAAAATGAAATTGGGAATACTGAGAACTAATGGGTAATTGTGCAATTTTGAGATCTGGAGAAAATTTGGATGATATTCGAGGAAAGTAAGAATTAATTTTACAATTTTAAGAAATTTGAGAACTTATTTAGTATTAAGTGAGAATTGAACGATTTAAATGATAGAAATTTTCGGTTATTTAGGCCTCGAAGGAAATATAGAGTATTTAGATATTTGAATTATAATGTTACAATGAATGGTAACCAAGGACATTGTAGGATGAATCAATCTTAGGCGTGAAAATTTAAGCGTTAGTGAAATCATGTTGTGGCAAATTAAGGATTTAAAGTGATGACGATTTAAGGTAAATTTGATCGGCTAGTTAAGTTATAAGGATAAACTTGGAGTTAGTAAATTTTTGGGAACATAAGTTTGATGCGTCACAAGTTTTAGTCATAATTTTATGGGGACAATGATGCAAATTTCGAAGAGTTGTAGGGCCAAAATGTAAATTTGGAGAACTGTAAGGGTCAGATTGCAATTTTCAAAATTTTAAGGATTAAATGCGAACTTTTGAGGAATTGGAATTTTAAGTATTTATAAGAATGTAAGACGGTGTTATGGGAATTAATTTTGGGTTTAATAAACTTAAGGCTATTGAACCTTATGATGCGGGAAATCTATAAAATGAAATTGGGAATACTGAGGACTAATGGGTAATTGTGCAATTTCGAGATCTGGGGAAAATTTGGATGATATTCGAGGAAAGTAAGAAATAATTTTACAATTTTAAGAAATTTGAGAACTTATTTAGTAGTAAGTGAGAATTGAACGGTTTAAATGATAGAAATTTTCGGTTATTTAGGCTCGAAGGAAATATAGAATATTTAGATATTTGGATTATAATGTTACAATGAATGGTAACCAAAGACATTGTAGGATGAATCAATATTAGGCATGAAAATTTAAGCGTTAGTGAAATCATGTTGTGGCAAATTAAGGATTTAAAGTGATGACGATTTAAGGTAAATTTGATCGGCTAGTTAAGTTATAAGGATAAACTTGGAGTTAGTAAATTTTTGGGAACATAAGTTTGATGCGTCACAAGTTTTAGTCATGATCTTAACAGTTAAGATTATACCTTGTGAGAACTTAAAATTTTTAAGAAAGTTGGGTACGATGATGGTTAGTTTAATTGGTAGACGCATGTAGGAGGTGAGGTAGACACCTGGTTTTAAGAAATTTTTGATAGTAATCGAGAAACTTGAGAATAAGTGAATATGTGTGTTTGGATTATGTTATCTAATACTATTTGGGTCGCGTAAGCTTGAATTTTAAGTTTATGAAATATTTGTTCATACGGAAATTTTGAGTGAAATAAAAACAAAAAGAAATTAGTTCTGTTCAATATAAGTTATCAATTGATGAATATGAAGATTTTTATCAAGTAAGGAATCTAAAATCTTGATATGGAGATTCTAGAATTCTATGGGTTATAAGTGAAATTGGTTTATTAAAGTTGGTCTAATGCTACCATGGGCTAACTTATTAAGTTTATATGCTAGAATTAAGTATGCATTAAGGATACATAAGAATGCGACACTTGTTCCAACGAGGAGTTCAGAGTCCTAGGCCTCAAGTAGATTGTAATTGGGGAGAGGATACTTTGAGCAGGTAATTGATGCGAGAAGTGTTATTATTAAGGTAGGAGGTCGATGTTGTATAATTGAGTTTTATGGATTAACGTTATTCGAGGTTTAAGATTTACAACGATTTCACACCCGGGATGCACTTCTAAATAATAAGTAACGTAAGTTTGGTGCCGTAAGATAAAGATTCGATTCAAGGATTTTAGGATAATACTACTATGAGGTTGAAATAAGGTATAACCTCTAAGCGTTCTACTGAGAATAGAAGTCGATCAGTAAATTCTGGTACAAAGGTTTTTTTTAGTCGAATTGCATAAATGCTTATATAATAGGTCGATTAAGGTTACGAGTATAGTATAAGAAAAGTAAGGTGCGATAAGTTTGGACATCCATTTCTAGAAGGAGGAACTGTGAGATAAGTCAAAATTCAAGGTTATAGAAAAATAGAACTAGGTCACCATGGATCGTTTAAGTTGCGATCCGCAAACGAGAATTTTGGTAGGCAAATTTAATTTGGGTTGGGGAGACTTAAGGACGGGTTAACACTTATTTTATCAGAGTAGCGCAGCAGAAGCGTGGATTATTGGGATACTAGAATTAAGAGTCTAAACTTTTGTTTATCAAGGATGAGCGAATTTCGGGGACGAAATTTCTTTTAAGAGGGGAAGGATTGTAGAACCTGTAACATAGACTACGTATAAGCCATGCATAATTCTAGTATTTTAAAGTAAATTGATTTTATTGCATGAGTACTTAAAGTGCCTTTCTGTAAAGTTAATTATTTTATTTCAGTAGTTTAAATTTTATTCTTTCAGTTATTTCAGTGAGGCCGGACTGGAGTTGGAGTTTAGAGATAAAATTTAAGATTCAGAAAACATTTCCAGAATTTATTTTAGCTAGCAAATAAGTTCCTTTAAGTTAAAAAGGAGGTTTGAGGATTTAATTTAATTACTTGAGGTGAATAGAAAATAAATTTATTTAAGTTCCTTAATTAAGGGGTTAGTTCACTAAATTAATTAAAAGATAGGTGGGGCTTTTAAGGGTTATAAATTTAGTAAATAAGCAACATTTTTCCCTCCATTTAAATGGTAAAATTCGTCCACCCTTAGTTGCTAGAACATTCCTTGCCAACACATCACCTTTGACCCTTTCTTTGTATTTAATTAGTAGGATAATTCTTTGATTTTTGGAGCACCATTTAATTAATAGTCAACCTTATCCTAGCCTTGTTGTGCATGGTAGAATCAGCTACACCTCATCCTTAATCCCTCCAACCAATATTTGATAGCAACAAAAATTCAAATTTCAAAATGAGGGAGACTTGGTCTTGATTTGTCCCTTATATTTTGCACCCATCTCCCTCACTCCCCTAACCATTTCCCCATCTCCCTAATCTCGAAAATCAGAGCCATTTCAGAGTAGAAAACCGTGGGTTGCATAGCTAGACACAAGAGGAAAAATTCAGTAGCAAGCTAGGTAGCAAAGCGCTCCACTCCTCCGCGCCGAATCGTTTCATTTTTTCGTTTTCTTTCGAAACGAAACCAAGGCATGTATATATATTTCATTGCTCTTCAATCAAGTCATATTATCATTTCAAAACATCACATGTACATAGATTTGAAAGGGAAAACCGAAATACATGACAAAACATTTTGAAACCATGATGCAGATTTTCGGATTTCTCCCTTGTGCTCTCACGTTTGCTGCTGTTTCAGTTGCTACAGGTTATGGTTCGACTCCAGGCTCCCAAGGCGACTACTAGAAATGTACTAGAAGGGTTTAGGACCATGTTGATCCATTATTTCAGCCCCCACGCTTGCTGGAAGTCGAAATGACAGCAACCTTCCCATAGGTGCAGAAATGTGTTTCGAAAATTCAGTTGCTGTCAAAAAGGGAAATGAAACTGATCATGGCTGCCCCAAGGCCTATAGCCATGGTTAGATCACTTCCCTAGCATGTCTAAGACGTGACTAAGTCGCCCTTTTGGTGGCTTGGTCCATGGTGAATCGGTTTTTAAATTAAAACTCAAGAACAGCACAACATCCTTTCGGCCCTCCCCTTTTTCCAGCATGTGTGTTTCGAATTGGTGGAATGGTGTGGATCTTGGTTGGCCTATGGCCCTTAGCCACCATTCATACCATGCCTCTAGATGTCTAGATCGTGTCATGGTCAATCAAATGACCACTGGAACGATCCATGATAGCAAAACAAGAACAAGAGCCCGACATGCAGAATGTGTTCTCGGGTAGGAACTTTTCGATTGTTGTTGGTGTGATGCGAATTGTGGCTGGCCTAGGGCCCATAGCCATGGTTCAAATCATTCCTTAGGATTTTGGTAAGAGGTTATGGTCAGTGGTTCAAGCCCCAATGGCCATTAGCCTCGCAAACGACACAAACAACCCAAGCGCAGCTGCTGGAATTTCTGGACAGCAGCTTGCTGTGTCGGTTCGGTGGCTCGTTCGAGTTCTCGGTTGGCTTTTAGCCTATGGCTATGGACTGGACAGTGCCTCATTGAGTTGGAAAGGTCATGTTTTTGGCCGTTTGTCATTCGGTTCATTTTTGAGGTCGTACGAGAATTTACGGTGCGATGTGCCAAATTGACTCTCGAAAGAGCGTTTCATGTTTTGGCCTCCATTCACCTAGATTTCGGCCCTCACCATTTTAGGAGCATTATTTTATCATTTTAGGCGTATTTTAATCATGACTACATGATGATTCAGTGTTGGTTCGGGTTGGTTCGGAGTCGTGATTAAATACGAAGTCGGTAGGAGTAATTGTCATATTTTTTGAAGGTTATTGCATAGTTTGGTCCCATAAATCTATTGCATATTTTTTTCATGGCATATTTAGGTTGCAGCGAGCCTGAGAGCGATCCAATCCATTCAGTAAAATTGTTACAGGATATTTAATTCAGTTATTTAATTATATTACGTGCAAAAATACAAATTTTGAGATTTATGCGATATGGCTTGTGGTCACTTTACTATCATGATTAAATCCGGTCGCCAGTTACCGGTCCGGTCATCAGTTACCGGTCCGGTCGTCAGTTACCGGTTATGAGAGCATTACTAAGTCCTGTCGCCAGTTACAGGCCCGGTCGCCAGTTACCGGTCAGTTCAGTTGTTTCACCCAGTACTGTGGCAGTGGTCTGATCAGACGTACATTACTAAGTCCTGTCGCCAGTTACAGGCCCGGTCGCCAGTTACCGGTCAGTTCAGTTCAGGGACCACATGCGTAGACCATAATCTCACCAGAAAATTATTACAGGCTATTTCAGTACAGGGCTCCAAGGAGCAAACATTTTTCACTATGATTTTCAGTTCAGTTATGCACGTATTATAATTAATCATGACACGACATTTTTACGTTATGCCTCATGACATGATATTTTCACTTGCATGCAAGCTTATTATTTATTTATTTACTCGCTATTTACGATATATGCATGTTGAGTCTTTAGACTCACTAGACTTGATTGTTGTAGGTGCTGATGATGTCGGGACCGAGGGCGGGGACCAGTGAGCAGGCTCGAGTCGGCAGTAGTAGGACCCGAGGACCTGAGTTCAGCATTTATTATTATTTGATGGCTCAAACATTTTAATTATCGTTGGAAAAACCTTTTACTGTTATTCCAAAAATGTTAATTTCTTCCGCTGCCACTTTGAACATCAAACTTTATTTATCAGTTCAGTTATGAATGAGGCAATTTTAATTATTTAAAAGAAAAATTTTAAATTTTCCGCAAATTTTCAAGTAAGGATTTATAGGCCTCGACAAAGGCATCGCCTAGTAGAGGAACAGAGTGGGGGCGGGGGGAAATTTTATTTTTCTACTTAGGTTGCGCCTAGTAGAGAAGCAGAGTTGGAAAAAGAGAAAAAATTTATTTTCCTTCTTAGGCTGTGCCTAGTAGAGGAACAGAGTTTGGAAGAAGAGAAAAAATTTTATTTTCCTACTTAGGCTGTGCCTAGTAGAGGAGCAGAGTTGGGGTGGGGAGAAATTTTATTTTCCTACTTAGGATGTGCCTAGTAGAGGAGCAGAGTTGAGAAGAGTTAGAGGGTGATGAATTTTTTATTTTCCTGCTAAGGTATCATCTAGCAGAGGAGTTAAAGGGTGGAGGGTGATGAATTTTTATTTTCCTGCTAAGGCATTGCCTAGCAGAGGAGTTAGAGGGTGGGGGTGTTGAATTTTTATTTTTCTTCTAGGGCATCGCCTAGCAGAGGAGTTACAGAGCTAGGGCGTTGAATTTTTATTTTCATACTAAAGCATTGCCTAGCAGAGGAGTTCGCATTCTGCCGATTTTATTCACCCTAGTGGTTTAGAAAGCATCAGAGATAAATTAAGAGGAAGCAGTGAATGCGAACTCAAAATACTAAATATGGCAGAAAACGAGTTCATGCATACCAAAAGTGCGCAAAAGGAGAGATATAAACGTCATAAAATCCATAGTCACATAATAATATGAAAAGTAAAGCAGTGCAGAAAATAACAGAATATGGCGCGAAGACATACAATGTCCGCGTAAATGAAAAATAACATAAGTAAAGGAGCTCGGTCTAAGAATCGGGGGAGCAGACTCTCTATGAAATTCTCAATATCGATGAAGTCAGTAGGGGCACCTGGCGGTAGATAACCCTGAGCCTTGAAAAGGCCGACCGCACCCTCGAAACCCAGCTCTAGAAAATTATAAGCTTTAGGGGCGCAGATATCGTTGAACTCCTCAGACTTGAGGAATTCTTCCTTGAATGAAGAGGCTTCGGAAGCATGTTGCGCCTTGGCGTCCTTGAGGTCCCTACGGATTTGTGCTGCTTCAGCTCGAGCATTCTTTAACTCTTCCTTCAGCCTCTGGTTCTCATTCGCGTGGTCCTCTGTCCACCGCTGATGCTCCTGCTTCTCCTTCAGAAGCTCGTCACCTCGAGCGTGGAGCTCCTTAGCATGCGTCACTTTCATCTCATCAATAGTAACCTGAAGCTGTTCGCGAAGAGCCTTGCCCTCGCGTAAGTCTTGGCAGGCAGTAAATCGAGTGTCGTTAGCGCGCTCAACCAACTCCCCTACGTACATCATGCCCTGAATAAGTAGACAAGAGTGAAAAGATGACAAGAAAATCATACATGTATTGGACATCAATCTAGAGATTAGAAGGAGAAATATACCTCAGTGATACTGCAGCATGTCCGGCGAGTGAGTTCAGGCCACCCCAGTGAACTCATGAACGCTGCATCCGCGTCGGAAGGAAACTGGTACATTATCTTTTGAGCCAGATAAGTAGGACCCTACCCCACGATGGCCGAATCCAGGGTGTATAAAGGATGTACCCCCGATTCAGGGGGAGGCCCCTTGAAACGTCTGCTTATTCGTTTTACTTAAAATGTGCTAGAATTTTTTTTAAAACCTTATGTAGCATCGGCCGAACCGTACAAATTTGTATAAAATATTTTTGACATCATTTTTAAAAATAAAACACCGAACCAACATTTGAAAAGTATAGTCCATACTATAACCTCTCAAAACCACTCATAAATCAATTGTCGTAAAAATATATTGAACATCACTTAAATTCATGAATCATAAACTAGTGCGGAAAACTAGCGTAGGTGCTCGAGTTATGTGCACCTTCAGTCCAGCAAAGTCAACAATAAAGACCTCCATTAACATTATTATCATAATCATCTACATCATTCACACCTAGTGAGTCTAAAGACTCAACACATCATATTCTTGATAACAAGTACTACATATACAGATCACATACAACAGTGAAAAATACTTATACTTTAAAATATCGTTTTCATGAAGATGCATAAACTTAAAACATAACATTTTCGTAAACATTTTCATGATGCATAAAACTTTAAATACAAACGTTTTCATAATGTTATGCATAAACATTTCCATGCAGGTTTTCATATAAACATAAACATATTCATATTCGTATCCATATTCATATCAACATATCCATGTCATCATATTCATATCAACATATCCATATTTGTATCAACATATTCATAGTCGTGTCAACATATTCATATTCATGTTCGTGTTTTGTTGAATTAGATCGTGATTGTGACTCGTATTCTTAATCGTATTGGGCGATGGATCCATCTAGAGAAAACTACAGTACTGGGCGGCAGGGGATACCAGCGACACTCTCACCGGTCAACTGGGCCCTGGCCAACGTATTAACATATTCGTATTCGTATCCGTATCCAAGGAAACACGATCGTCGGGCTCCCAATGGGACCATAACCCTCATGATATTTCCAACATATTTAGTCACAATCCCTTCACGTCCTTCAACATTTCGTATTTCCATCACTTAATAAAAACATGCATATAATATCATTTTCTTTTGAAACCAAGCATGCAACATATCTTTTAAATGTCCAATTTAAATCATTAAATTTCATAAACATTTAAAAATCATATTTCAACATTTAAAAATTCATAAACATGTGAAATAATCATATTAGCATATAAAACAGCATTCAGAACACTGCCATGACGTTTACTAATTTCTAAGTGTAAAATGACCGTTTTACCCTTGGATGCGACATTTTTTGTTTTTGACTTAATCTTGATTTCTTTGACTCTAACATGTCTCAAATAATTATTTAAGCTTACATGAATTTTCCCATATTTTTATTTGGCTTGAATCAATGACTTTTAAATTAATCATTAAATATAACATGTTAATGCAGTTTTAATCCCGAATTAAATCAAATCTTAGTATAAAATTTCAAAATTAAAAATTTAAACTTTTAATTATTATTTGAGCTTAAATATAATTTTTCATAATTTTATTAAGCATAAAACTAGGCGTTTCAATTAATTCCTTAATTAACGTATCGTGCGGCGATAAAATCCCGGATAAATCCAAAACTCGTTATTTTGATCCCAAACTTTAAACATAACATTTTTAGTGTTTATTCTACCCTTTCAAGTCATGAGCCACACCCGTGGACCCCTAGATTCAATTTTAGTCTTATTATTTTTTTTTGACACATAGACGAACGCACCGAGTCATCTCCCAGTTTACTCGAGCCACGCCCGAGCCAACTCGAGCCAAAACCTAGCCAACCCATTTAGGAACCCTCTTGACAAAGCCCAACCCAAAGAACCAGCCCTGGCTCGCTCAAAAACTTGCTGGAACTTGACCCCCAAATTCTGCATGAGTTGTGCATGTATATCCTAGTATATCTTAGGACTCCTAGCTAGCCTAGGGCTCTTCCAGCCGAGCCACCACCGAACCACCAAGACCCTAACTAAACCTGGACCACGCCCAGACCATACCCATACCAACCCAAGCCCCTGGACGTGAGCAGCAAACCACTGAACCAGTGGCAGCAGCCTCGCGTGTATCATGTTGTCCATGCTTCATCATGTTTCTTCGAGCCACAGCGCACCCAAGCCTCACCAGCCCCTGCCCAGACCCTAGTGCACCCTCTTAGGACCCTAAATACCTAACCTAGCCCAGCCCAAAGTCTCCAGACCGAGCCATATATGCACAAGTCCCTGAACCCTGCGCATCTTCCCTTGAACTTCTCGGGTAGGAGTCCTTGTTGGCTAGGACTCCTCCCAGCCCACTTAACTCGAGTTCTAGCATGGATAGGACTCTACCCTTGACTCAACCACTACCCTGGCTAGCCCTGGTCCCAAGCCAAGACCAAGCAAAGCCACAAAACATGAAAATCGATCACCTAAGTTCACCCTATACCAGATTTTTGGTTCCAGCTTTGCGTTTCTGTTTTTATGCAGCGTTTTGTGGCTTTCAATGACTCTAAAACTTTTTTAAATCACCCTTGATCATATCCTAATCATGGCACCCCTCTTAAACACAATATACCATGAATTTGGAATCAAAAACCATGCTTGAAATTTCATGTTATGCACAAAAACGAAAGTAATCAAAAGTGTCAATTGTTTTCCATATTTTTCATGCATAAAATGTAATATGGTGTGCTGATGTTTTGAAGGAATCAAATATGCGTGCCTTTGCGTTTTAAACGCATGAATTCTCGTTGACGATCGCGAAGAACGAGGCAAGAACCTTGGCTTGAAATCTTTCCTTGGGCTTTTGAATTTTCTCCCTCAATTTGGTGTGTGAGTTGTCGTGTATTTGAGTGTTTTGGTGTGCCCAAATTCTGAAATTTGAGGCGTGTGATATAGTGTAAGATTTGGGGTGATTTACATATTTTATACTAATTAATTCCTTGATTAAGCTTGAGCCCATTAAGCCCTCAAATTAGGCCCACTAGTGCTTGATTAAGAATTAATTAAAATATTATAATAGTTTTGTTTAAATAAATTTGTGAATTTATTAGTCGGGTTGCCAAAACGTTTATATTTTTGTTGAAAATCCAACACCGATAAAAATTACGTCCCAGCGTATAAAATCACCTCAAAATCCCATATTTTCAAAAAATGTTAAAAAAAACATCACCCATAATTTAAATAATTAAAAACAATTGTTTAATAAAATCATTTTCTATTTTTCAGCCATCGGTCTCTGTTCCTCGATCGCAACTCGAATAACCTTTAAAAATACATTTTAATGCCACCATATAGAAAAATATATTTTAAACATGCAATTATGCACCGCATAATTAATATATGCAATTAAAACATTTACTTAAAATATACAAGGAATTTAATAATTGTATCCATGTGGTTCGCGTGGACCTTTAAATTTTCGGGGCGTTACATCCCTCATCTGACCCGGACCCTTCTGGAGAAGAGACCGATACGACTGAGATCTCAGAAATCTTGCGCTTACCATGCTGTGGGACTGACGGGCTAAGATCAGTGGATGCCTTCTTCATACCAGACGGAGGAGGTGGAGAAGAGGCTCGCTTTGGGGCGGAGGAGGATGAGCATGCCTTTTTCTTCGCAGCAGTAGGGGAGCTAGCAGGCCTCTTCGCAGTAGTGGAGCAAGAACCCGTTTTCTTCTTCACAGCAGCATTACAATCTCCCTTGGTGCTCGTCGTGACTGCTGGAACGACTGACTTCTGTGGGCAGAGGATAAACTCCCAACTTTCTTTTTCGCAATCTCACGAAGCAATGCGGCATTCATGACTCTAACACCTGCAAATAAAAACAGTGAACCGGATGAGAATATTATCAAAGAACACAATAAGCAAAAGAGAGACAGAAAGGGTGAAGAGATAAGAATATCTACCGGCGTTCTCCTTTAGCTTAATTTTTTTGCGGGACTTAACCCGGCATGGCACAGGAGATCTTCAGATAGAAGTTGGGGGATGCTAAAGCATCAGTCTCCTAGTACACTCATTATCTCCAGATACTCCTTATCCTTCTTGTAACCCTTAGAAAGTTCAGGCTTGGTGAAAGTAGGGTACTAATCGGTATAACAAGTCAATTCTTTGGGTGGCTGGATAAAGAGGAAGTATTTTTTTCAATCCTAACATGACTAGGAGCTCTCTCGAAAAGCTTATGGCTAGACCGGGAAGTCACATAAAATGGTCCTTCATTTAATCTGGACAGAACTAAGAAGTAGGAGAAAGTGGTGCAATTCAAAGGGAGGTCTAGGGCCCGGAATAACACAGCGAAACAGCTTATCAAGCGGAGAGCATTGGGAGTGAGCAGGCCTAGATGCACCTGATAGTACTTGCTCAATTCTTGGAATAAATCGCACAAGGGAAAACGAAGACCGTCATCAAGGTAGTGCTGAAAGAAGGTGTAGCAGCCCTTGGGAGCTAGGAAGGGTCGATCCTTAGAGGTAGGAATGATGATCTGAAGGGAGGGAGAAATGTGCCACGAAGTTCTAAGTTTTGACTCGCTACCAAGAGGGATATGGAATGCCAAATGACCGTACCATAAGTTATCTGCTTCAGATATGTTAATTTGTTGGGTCACGTGACGAACTTCCTTACCAGGACGACTGTGGGTGGTGACTTCCTCCTCATGGAAATCAAGGGTAAATTCAGGATCAGCTAGGGAAGTTCTACTCTGGCTAGACTCGCTAGACCCACTAGACTCGCTAGACTCGCTAAACCTCTCGGAATCACTCGAGGAACTATACTCGAAATCGGAAGAAGACATAAGTGTTATGGATAATCAAACAGAAAAAGGAGAGAACTGACCTGGAAGAGACGTGAAAAAATACTCAAAAAGCCGCAAGGATGAGCCGGTGACGGGCACAAGTGTGGTGCACACTCGTACGAGCGCTCAGGCGAGAGTGCGCCTGGGCGAACGCGCGCTGGGGTGAGGCGCTGTCGGGGCGTGCTGAGGGCTAGGCACGGCAGCAGGGCAAGCGTGGCGCTTGTGTGCGCGAGGCGATGGGCGAGTGGCTGTGCGAGCGCCCGGGCGAGCGAGCGGCTGGGGCGAGGCGCTGTCGGAGCATGATGAGGGCTAGGCGCGGCGCCGGGCGAGTGTGGCGCTGGTATGCGCGAGGCGATGGGCGAGCATGCGGCTTGGGCGAAGCGCTGTCGGGGCGTGCGGAAGGCTAGGACGCGCTGTGCGTGGCACCGGGCGAGCGTGGCGCTCGTGTACGCGAGGCGATGGACGAGCGCACTGGGCGTGGCGTCGGGCGTGCGTGGCACTCGTGTGCGCGAGGCGATGGACGAGCTGCTGGGTGAGCGCGCCGGACGAGCTTGTGGCAAGGGCGAGCGTGGCTCGGGCGCTGGGCGAGCGATGCTCGGACGTTGGGCCAGCGCTGGGCGAGCTCGACAGGGGCGAGGGTTGACGGCGTCGGGCGAGCTCATCGAGCGCAGGTGTAAAGATAGTGGGTGGGCTGCGATGGTGGAGCGTATGTGAAGTGCAGAGGAAATTATGCAGGGGAGAAGTGAAATTAAAATGAAGAGATGACTGCTATTTATAGGAGAGCTCAGACCAAATCTTACCATTCAGGACAAGATTGCGATTTGATTTGATATCTATCCCTTCACAGCAAGATTGCGACTTGATTTGTTTCCAAATTTTTAGAGACTGACGGACGGTTGGAAGAAAATGCACAACTCGCACCCGGTAACCCGAGGACAGCACAACTAATCGAACTTCAAACCTGCGATTCAGTTCGACTCGGAAGGGGGAGACTGATGATACCCCATGGATGCGCCCACTGCCCTAGCCCATTCCAAGCCTAAATGGAAGACATGCCCATCAACGGCCTAGGTATTCTCCTATAAAAACCAGATTTAGGTGTTCATTTGATTCATTCACTATATCGTTTTCAGCAGTACCCTTAGCTGCTTCCCCCATATATCCTCAGTCTCTGACTTGAGCGTCGGAGGGACAACTCCAGGACACCCTCCTGGCCTCCTTCTAACGAACTTACTTGTGATTTCATGCTCAGGATAATTTCAAAACTTGTGTCTGGACTAGTGACACTTACTGGAAGCGGACCCTAAATTTCCCGTGAGTATCAATAGACAATCTATTACAATCCGAGCATGTTTCCCATCGTGCTATGCTCCAAATATTGGTGAATCGAGGTCTCTTACTCTGTTCAAGAATCGGAGGTATGAACCCTTTAGAGCAACAACTACATCGATCACCGTAAAATAGATTGAATCGAAATGAAATTTGAATTCAAATTACTTGTGGATAATCCTTCAATTATATATATATATATATAATATAACTATTTTTAAAAACTTTGTAATCCAATCAAATATAGCCAGTTCACTTGCTTTTTGCCCGATGCTTCCTAAAAGGTATTTTATTGTGATGTTTTTTTGGCCACATAGCTAGGTTTTTATGAGTTATAGATTATCGTGTAATTGTTTTCAGCATTATTTAAATTTTGAAAACTATTACCAACTTCGATCGATTAGACATCTCAAAAATTGATGATGTAAATTTAGAATTGTATATCTTTATATAAACTGTAATTCTTACTTAATTAGTACATTAAACTTTTGCGAAGTAACAGTGATCTAAAATTTACGAGACAAATATCACAATCACAATCTGGATCACAAATTTTATGTTCTGATATTTCAGAATCATTGTCTGAACTATTATTAGAATATTCAGAGAATTCATTATCAATAATATTGATATAAAAATCTTTTTGTTTTAAATTTTCTTCTTTATTAAGAAGAATATTTATCAATGATTCTTTTAAATCATTGTTTATATTAAGATTATTAATCTTTTTCTTGACATAACACTTATTAGCCTTATGTCCAATTTTTTCACATTTTCAGCATACTGGAACTTTAGTAGAATCATTTTTTATAGGTTTTTTAAATCTTTTCTTTGAATATTTTTTAGATTTTTCTTTATTTTTTAGATAATATTTCTTCCTTTTAAAAGGAAATCTTTTTCTTTTCTTATCTCTTTTATGATATTGTATTGGTTGAAAGCCTATTTGCTCACAAAAGTCACCAATAATATTTCGATTTTCTTCTTTTTGCATATCAAGCTGCCTTTTTAGTTTGATATCATTACAAAGAGTTATACCTTTTGCAGTTATTTCTGCAGATAAATCTCCATAAGTAAGAATACTCCAATCTATAGAGTTTGTTGGAGATTTAGATTTTAATCTATTTTTAACTCTTTCAGCAAAAAGAACTGGAAGTCCAGAAATAAATTTTTCTTTACAGAAATTTGCATTGCAATCATTTCTAGTTAAAACTTTTGTCATAAACACATCTTTATACCATCTAAATTCAGATAGTGTTGGGCATCTCAAATTCATTAATTGTTCTTGAGATCTATCTAATTGAAGTTCATTAGCTCCAATAAAATTAGATAGAATGATATAAATCAGTGTATTAACTGCATCAGACTCTTCTCTTCCATTAAGATCAATTATAGAGGAGTTAATAATTTTATTTTTTGCATCTTTTGAGAGATAAAAATCCCACCAACCTTGAAGTTGGCCAGTAAAACCAGTAATAATGGCTTGAGCAATTTGCCTATCATTATTACCTTTTATTTTTGCGGCAGAAGAGTATATTAACATTTGTTTAATACAGTTTTAATCTGATATTCAGATTTACCATCTATATTCCATTCAGTAATGGCTTCACCATTAAACTGAACATAATCTTTCTTTTCTTCAATTTGAAGATCAATAGGTGTTGCTTTTTTATAAAAAGGTTTTACAATTGATACTTTATGCATTTTATTAATCTGCATTTCTTCTTCAGAAGAACTTGAAGAATTTTCAAGTTGTTCTTATTTGGTAATTACCGAAATAGAACCCTTTTCTCTTATATTTATTTTTTGTAATCGGTCTATTAGACTTTCCATAAAATTTTCATCTTTTTTAGAACTTAAAAGAAATTTTTCTTGTTTAAGGTTAGGAGGAGGTTTTATCATCAAAGTTTTTGAACTTTCTCCACAAGAAATTTCTTGTTTAGATTTAGATAAAATCTCTTCTATTCTTGTAGTTTGATTTCTTAAAGAATGTAAAGTTAAATTGGTAAAATTATTTTGCTGAATTATGTGGTCAAAATTACCATTTCCTAATTCGGATTTTATAGGAGTAGCAAATATCTCTTTGTTGCCCTTTTTAATTTGTAGAGTAGTAAATGGAGGATGAATCTCAAAGGATTCTTCTCCTGTTTCATGAACATATAATTTATATGTTGATTCAAGAGTTTTTATAAAAAACTCATCTTTAAAATTTGGAAATATTTTATTTCTAGTTGGAAAATATAATTTTTCCATCCATTTGAAGAAATCCAAATTTAATTTAGTTTCTTCAATCCATTCGATATATCTTGAAGAATATAAATTTTGTTGTTTTGAGTTTAAACAACTTAAAAACCATTTTTTCTTATTTAGATTTTTAATCTTTTCTAAACTTTGTTGAATAGAATTGTTATTATTAATAACCATAACATTATAACCCATATAAGAAAAAGTAGGAGAATTTGATTTTCTATTATTAACAGAATAACTTCTTTGAATCGAGAAGTACTAGATTCAGGAAGATCAACCTTATATTCAGGTTGATATATATTATCATTAGTCTTTTGAAGACCAGATATATTAATTTTTTTCAAAATCAGATATAGAAGAAGTAGAATTTCTAATTTCTTCTGGAAGTTTAATTCGTAAATGTCGTTGGGAGGAGAATTTAATTTCAACTTCACCATCTACATATTGAATTATACTTTCTAGTTTTCTAGATTCTTCCTTAATAGTAGGAGCTATATTCTCCATTTTCCAGATTTCTGGTAAAGTAACTTGATTCCAATTTATTGTATTGGGAATCATAATATTACTTTTATTAATGTCAGTAATAAATAGAGTAGTTTCACCTCTTTTGGAACTAATTTGATTAGTATTAATTCTAAAATTAGAGATTGTAGAATTCATAACTTTATAACAAATTTTATATAATAAAACAATATTTTCTGTACCATCTATCATATCGAAGCCTTCAGTTTTTATATTTAATATGAGGACTTTCATGATATTTGGATCAGAAAGAGAGATCGAAAAATTAGGAAAACAACTAAAATGTATAGGTCCTTCACATAATGAAGACTCTACAATTCCTAATAAGGAATATTCAAATTTGTTATGCCTTTAATCTCGTACTAGGATTAAGGCCGAAGTATTTAAACCTAATCTGGTGAGTGGTTTTAAACCTACTTGAATCATACCCAGATGCATAAATCTATAAGATTTCATATGAATATTTATAAGATTTTGAGATAACAGACTAAAAGAATCATAACCTCCTTTTAGAGGAATAGCTTCTTCAATAGTTTTTATAATATAATCAGATTTGAAATTAAATCCTTTGGATCTATATATCTTTGTATTAGAAGACACTGGTAATTTCCAGTTTTGAATATTTTTCTCTAAATTTTCGGAGATAATTAATTCTTTATTTTTAGTATTACTACTTGAAGATTTATTTTTGTTAAAAGATCGTATTATTTTATCCATTCAAGAATTTAGTAGATACGGTCAAGGATTTACCCCTACCTTACCCTTTGGCTTTACAGGATTTATGGAACCCTACTTGTAGAGCTACTGCCTTCCTTAATAAGATAAAAGAATATGATATATTTCAAGAATAAAACTATATTGAAGATTTTCTTCAGAATAATGACTCTAATACCACTTTTACAACAAACCTTAATAAAAGTAGAAAATTAAAATTAACTTCAAATATTCAGCTTTAAGCAGCAAGCTGTGAGTTCTGCTTCTCGAATGCCTTTAAGGTAATTTTGGATCTTTCCAAACTAGGATTCGTGAACGACTGTTTATAAACAGGATTGACTTCCGGATCTTTTAATTGATTTTCAAGAATCTCAATTTGAGATTTTATTAATTTGATCTTCTTTTTAAGTTTCAACAGATAATTTGCAGATGACATGATATAATCGAAAGGTGGATCATAAATATAATCATAAGACATATACTTACATAATTGTTGAATCTGGAAAGATGTAGAGATGTAGAGAGAATAGAGAGAACTTCAAAACTTTTATTGCTAGAAAGATGTAGTCTTTAGTGTGTGAATCACAAAGGGAATCCACTCCTTAAATAACCAAAAAACTAAAACAGTAGTTCCACCTTCTACTTATAAAAACATGACACGTAATACTTAAAAGATAAGCATACAAACTTAATAATACACAACAATAATGCAGGACTTTTAGTCGAGACACAAGTTCACAAAGCTCGTGACTTCCAGCTCACACATCCACTGTCTCATGCATTCAATAATGCAAATATGTCTTCACCCTCATATGGGTCCTGAGCATCTTGTAGATCATCTTGACCGGTCATCTGTGTATCGTCTTCCATTTTTTCCTTTCCTTTTGAGGAGGTTGATTCTTGAGTGGTTAAATTTGATTTTTCACCAAAAACTTCTGTAAACATAGAAGTAATGGTATCCTTGTCCAAATGTTGAAAAAGTTCTTTTAACAATGTGGTTTGTGTTGGGTGTCATGATTCAAATTTTTCATAGTTTCTCTAGCAACTCCAGAGCTATTACTCCCTGTCGATCATAAACTTTGCCTTCTGCAAAGAAGTCTTCTTTTCCCCACCATTTTATAAAAATTTTCCTAATTAATACAGTAGGGGCAAATTTTATTTCAAACTTTTCTTTAGCCAGGTCTTGCAGTCCATATTCCCATCGAATAATCCAGGGAACATTATAATTAATGGCAAATTGAATCATAGCTGTTAAACCATCGAAATGGGTATTAGAATTTTGGAACTTAATCCATATGTTCTTAACATTTCTTGGAAGGATTGAGGGCATTACCCCCCATGAGAAGAAAAAAGTTTTGAACCATGTGGGTATGAATTGATGAATATCATCTATTGGAATTTTATCTACCAAGAGTGTTTTCTTTGAGAATTCTCATATAATACAATTGTATCCCAAGCCATGATATAATCATGATAATTAAACATATTAGGCATTGCCTGAAAAGTGTTTAATTGTCTGGCTTGACTAAGGGGTAAACCCTAATTAGCCGCTGGGATAATCTTTTTTATTATCATTTTAGAAAATGCATAATCGCGATTGCGATCCATATGTTGAATTTCAACTGATCTAGTTTCTACTAAAATTGTTTCAAAGTAGTCTCTGGTTTTTCTGCCCAATATGGGTTGTAAATCTTTAATTAAATAGCTTTGAGCTATATGGATAGGTGATAGACCTTTAAGGTCTTTATCAACAGGACAACAGTTAAGGCATCCTGAAATTAAATAGGGATATTTTAATTCTTCTTTTGATCCCTTTAAGGCAAATATGACATTATTATAATAATGTATTTCATATGCAGTAGGATCTTCTGCGAATTCTTTAATTGGATCAAATTTTTCTTCTTCTGTGGTAGCCATATTAGGCTGAGGAATAGTGGCACCTCTTTTAAAAGGTGGTTTATTCATCGGCTTCTTCCCGGTGGCTGGTCTTTTTAAGACTGTCTTCCAAGGCTGATCCCTGCAAGAATTCTCTAGTTAGAAATTCTGGTAAAGAATTAGATTTTCCAGATATATGTTCAATATCAAAATCAAAACAAGCTAATATGGCTTGCAATCTAGCAAATATTTGTTTTGATGCTATAACTTTAACATCTTTTAAAAGAATATCTTTGGCAGATTTGCAATCAACTCGTAATAAAAATTTCTTATTTAAAAGATCACTTTCGAATTTCGTAATACGTTTAACAATTGAAAGAATTTCTTTCTTTATTGTAGAATAATTTTTTTGTGTATTATTCCAAATTCCAGAAGTATATCTCACAAGAATTTCTTTAGATGTATTATCTATTTTTTGTTTAAGTATTCCTCCGTATCCTATATCAGAGGCGTCTGTTTCAACTATTTTAAATGCTTCAGGATTAGCAATAGATAAATAAGGGAGTTCTTTAACCCGTTCTTTTATTTTTTGTATTGCGAGAGTATGACTATTAGTCCATGGTAAAGGATTTTTCTTTAACCTTTGAAATAATAATTTACAATCTTGAGAGAGATCTATATAAAAATCTCCTATATAATTAAGACTTCCAAGAAATCTTTGTAATTGATTTATATCAATGATTTTATTAGGAAATTTATCAACAAAAGCTATTGCTCTTTCAATAGGAATCATTATTCCATTTTCAATATAGTGTCCTTAAGAATTTTATCTTAGTTTGAAAAAGTTTTACGTTTTTCTGGTTTACTGCTAAACCAGCTTTTTTAGTCACTTGGATAAAAATATCAAGATGTTTAAAATGCTGGTCAATATTATCAGAATAAATAAGGACATCATCTATATATACTATAATATAATCAATATATGAATTATAAATTTCATTCATTATATTTTGAAATTCCATAGGAGCATTTTTTAGTCCAAATGGCATTACATTCCATTCGTAATGTCCAAATGGTACAGTAAAAGCTGTTTTATATTTATCTTCTTCTTTTAGAAGAATTTGATAAAATCCTGATTTTAAATCGAAAGAAGAAAATATTTTTCTTTTGAATAATCTATTTAATAGATCTCTTTTATTTGGTAATGGATGTTTTATAAATTTTAATGCTTTATTAAGCGGTTTATAATTGATAACAAGTCTTGGAGCCCCTCTTTCTATTTCAGCTGCATTTTCTACATAGAAAGCTGGACAACTCCAAGAGCTATTACTTGGTCTAATTAATTCTTTTTTAAGGAGAATATCAATATCTTCTTTGCAATAATTTAAAAGTCTAGGCCCCATTGCAATAGGCCTGACTTTTGTAGGAATTTTATCCTCAGAAAAATCATCTGTATAAGGAAGACTAACTTGATGTTTTTTCCTATTCCAAAAAGCATTAGGAACATCTGCACATATCTCTTTAGATATGGTTTCTGAAATAATTTTTATTTTTTCTTAGATTTTATCAGAATTTATTTTTTCTTTAATATTTTTAAAAAGAACTTCATCTCTTAATGATGTAACAAAATTTTCTTTATTAGTTACCATTTTTTTGCAAAATATTGATAGATTTTGAAACTGGTATTGTTGTAAATGGAAAGAATAAATCATTTCCTTTGACGTTGGTATATAACCCCTTTTCATTAATTTTATTAATACGAAACAACATTTGGAAAAATGGAGTTCCTAAAATAACAGGAGTAGATATATTTTTAATAAGAATAAAAGTAGTATTTAAACAAACTCCAGAATTACATATTGCCACAGTCAGACAATTTGTAATTTACTATGAGAGGTTGCTTATTAGCAGCTGTTATGAACTGAGTGGTCCTTTTATAATATTTAGAATGAAAAATTCCTTCACTAATGCAATTTACATCAGCTCCTGTATCTAATAATGCTTCAATCATAATTTTAAATTTTTTATTAATAATTAATGTTACTTTTGAGTACTATTTTTGAGAAATAATCTGATCAATGTTATTGATCCAAATCATTTGATTTATTTCATTATTATTATCATCTTTGGGTAAAATTTCTTCTTCTTCTTCATCAGAATTAGAATCTTTTTCCCAAATATGATTATTATTAATACTAAGAGTTCTTTCTTTTAAATATTTGATCTCAGATTTTATCTGATCTATTTCTTCTTTTAATTCGGATATTGTAGGCTCTCTTTCTTTTTGTTTAGCTTTTTCTAATATTTTATTATAAGAATATAATTCAAGTTCTTGTACCGTATTTTGTACAAGTTTAGTAGGCTTATGATTTTCCATATTTAAATAATATTCTACAACTTTTTTTTTCTATAGGATCTTTTATTTGATCTATGAGATCTAAAATAAAAGTTTCTTCATTTGATATAACATTTATTTCTAGGCCCTTGACCGTATCTACTAAATTCTTGAATGGATAAAATAATACGATCTTTTAACAATAATAAATCTTCAAGTAGTAATACTAAAAATAAAGAATTAATTATCTCCGAAAATTTCGAGAAAAATATTCAAAACTGGAAATTACCAGTATCTTCTAATACAAAGATATATAGATCCAAAGGATTTAATTTCAAATCTGATTATATTATAAAAACTATTGAAGAAGCTATTCCTCTAAAAGGAGGTTATGATTTATTTAGTCTGTTATCTCAAAATCTTATAAATATTCATATGAAATCTTATAGATTTATGCATCTGGGTATGATTCAAGTAGGTTTAAAACCACTCACCAGATTAGGTTTAAATACTTCGGCCTTAATCCTAGTACGAGATCAAAGACATAACAAATTTGAAGATTCCTTATTAGGAATTGTAGAGTCTTCATTATGTGAAGGACCTATACATTTTAGTTGTTTTCCTAATTTTCCGATCTCTCTTTCTGATCCAAATATCATGAAAGCCCTCACATTAAATATAAAAACTGAAGGCTTCGATATGATAGATGGTACAGAAAAAGTTGTTTTATTATATAGAATTTGTTATAAAGTTATGAATTCTACAATCTCTAATTTTAGAATTAATACTAATCAAATTAGTTCCAAAAGAGGTGAAACTACTCTCTTTATTACTGACATTAATAAAAGTAATATTATGATTCCCAAAACAATAAATTGGAATCAAGTTACTTTACCAGAAATCTGGAAAATGGAGAATATTGCTCCTACTATTAAGGAAGAATCTAGAAAACTAGAAAGTATAGTTCAATATGTAGATGGTGATGTTGAAATTAAATTCTCCTCCCAACGACATTTATGAATTAAACTTCCAGAAGAAATTAGAAATTCTACTTCTTCTATATCTGATTTTGAAAAAAATTAGTATATTTGGTCTTCAAAAGACTAATGATAATATATATCAACCTGAATATAAGGTTGATCTTCCTGAATCTAGTACTTCTCGATTTCAAAGAAGTTATTCTGTTAATAATAGAAAATCAAATTCTCCTACTTTTTCTGATATGGGTTATAATGTTATGGTTATTAATAATAACAATTCTATTCAACAAAGTTTAGAAAAGATTAAAAATCTAAATAAGAAAAAATGGTTTTTAAGTTGTTTAAACTCAAAACAACAAAATTTATATTCTTTAAGATATATCGAATGGGTTGAAGAAACTAAATTAAATTTGGATTTCTTCAAATGGATGGAAAAATTATATTTTCCAGCTAGAAATAAAATATTTCCAAATTTTAAAGATAAGTTTTTTATAAATACTCTTGAATTAACATATAAATTATATATTCATGAAACAGGAGAAGAATCCTTTGAGATTCATCCTCCATTTACTACTCTACAAATTAAAATGGGCAACAAAGAGATATTTGCTACTCCTATAAAATCCGAATTTGGAAATGGTAATTTTGACCACATAATTCAGCAAAATGATTTTACCAATTTAAGTTTATATTTTTTAAGAAATCAAACTACAAGAATAGAAGAGATTTTATCTAAATCTAAACAAGAAATTTCTTGTGGAGAAAGTTCAAAAACTTTGATGATAAAACCTCCTCCTAACCTTAAACAAGAAAAATTTCTTTTAAGTTCTAAAAAAGATGAAAATTTTATGGAAGGTCTAATAGACCGATTACAAAAAATAAATATAATAGAAAATGGTTCTATTTCGGTAATTACCAAAGAAGAACAACTTGAAAATTCTTCACGTTCTTCTGAAGAAGAAATGCAGATTAATAAAATGCATAAAGTATCAATTGTAAAACCTTTTTATAAAAAGGCAACACCTATTGATCTTCAAATCGAAGAAAAGAAAGATTATGTTCAGTTTAATGGTGAAGCCATTACTGAATGGAATATAGATGGTAAATCTGAATATCAGATTAAAACTGTTATTAAACAAATGTTAATATACTCTTCTGCTGCAAAAATAAAAGGTAATAATGATAGGCAAATTGCTCAAGCCATTATTACTGATTTTACTGGCCAACTTCAAGGTTGGTGGGATTTTTATCTCTCAAAAAATGCAAAAAATAAAATTATTAACTCCTCTATAATTGATCTTAATGGAAGAGAAGAGTCTGATGCAGTTAATACACTGATTTATACCATTCTATCTAATTTTATTGGAGCTAATGAACTTCAATTAGATAGATCTCAAGAACAATTAATGAATTTGAGATGTCCAACACTATCTGAATTTAGATGGTATAAAGATGTGTTTATGACAAAAGTTTTAACTAGAAATGATTGCAATGCAAATTTCTGGAAAGAAAAATTTATTTCTGAACTTCCAGTTCTTTTTGCTGAAAGAGTTAAAAATAGATTAAAATCTAAATCTCCAACAAACTCTATAGATTGGAGTATTCTTACTTATGGAGATTTATCTGCAGAAATAACTGCAGAAGGTATAACTCTTTGTAATGATATCAAACTAAAAAGGCAACTTGATATGCAAAAAGAAGAAAATCGAAATATTATTGGTGACTTTTGTAAGCAAATAGGCTTTCAACCAATACAATATCCTAAAAGAGATAAGAAAAGAAAAATATTTCCTTTTAAAAGGAAGAAACATTATCTAAAAGATAAAGAAAAATCTAAAAAATATTCAAAGAAAAGATTTAAAAAACCTATAAAAAATGATTCTACTAAAGTTCCAGTATGCTGGAAATGTGGAAAAATTGGACATAAGGCTAATTAGTGTTATGTCAAGAAAAAAATTAATAATCTTAATATAAACAATGATTTAAAAGAATCATTGATAAATATTCTTCTTAATAAAGAAGAAAATTTAAAACAAAAAGATTTTTATATCAATATTATTGATAATGAATTCTCTGAATATTCTAATAATAGTTCAGACAATGATTCTGAAATATCAGAACATAAAATTTGTGATCCAGATTGTGATTGTGATACTTGTCTCATAAATTTTATGGGCCTAGAAATAAATGTTATATCAAATGAAGAAACTTTTATTTTAGATCTCATAGATCAAATAAAAGATCCTATAGAAAAAAAAAAGTTATAGAATATTATTTAAATATGGCAAATCATAAGCCTACTAAACTTGTACAAAATACGGTACAAGAACATGAATTATATTCTTATAATAAAATATTAGAAAAAGCTAAACAAAAAGAAAGAGAGTCTACAATATCCGAATTAAAAGGAGAAATAGATCAGATAAAATCTGAGATCAAATATTTAAAAGAAAGAGTAAATATTCTTAGTATTAATAATAATCATATTTGGGAAAAAGATTCTACGTCTGATGAAGAAGAAGAAATTTTACACAAAGATGATATTAATAATGAAATAAATCAAATGATTTGGATCAATAAAATTGATCAGATTATTTCTCAAAAATGGTACTCAAAAGTAACATTAATTATTAATAAAAAATTTAAAATTACGATTGAAGCATTATTAGATACTGGAGCTGATGTAAATTGCATTAGTGAAGGAATTGTACCTTCTAAATATTATAAAAAGACCACTCAGTTCATAACAGCTGCTAATAAGCAACCTCTCATAGTAAATTACAAATTGTCTGATGTGGCAATATGTAATTCTGGAGTTTGTTTAAATACTACTTTTATTCTTATTAAAAATATATCTACTCGTGTTATTTTAGGAACTCCATTTTTCCAAATGTTGTTTCCTATTAATAAAATTAATGAAAAGGGGTTATATACCAACATCAAAGGAAATGATTTATTCTTTCCATTTACAACAATACCAGTTTCATAATCTATCAATATTTTGCGAAAAATAGTAACTAATAAAGAAAATTTTGTTACATCATTAAGAGATGAAGTTCTTTTTAAAAATATTAAAGAAAAAATAAATTCTGATAAAATCTAAGAAAAAATAAAAATTATTTCAGAAACCATATCTAAAGAGATATGTGCAGATGTTCCTAATGCCTTTTGGAATAGGAAAAAACATCAAGTTAGTCTTCCTTATACAGATGATTTTTCCGAGGATAAAATTCCTACAAAAGCCAGGCCTATTGCAATGGGGCCTAGACTTTTAAATTATTGCAAAGAAGAAATTGATAATCTCCTTAAAAAAGAATTAATTAGACCTAAGTAATAGCCCTTGGAGTTGTCCAGCTTTCTATGTAGAAAATGCAGCTGAAATAGAAAGAGGGGCTCCAAGACTTGTTATCAATTATAAACCGCTTAATAAAGCATTAAAATGGATAAAACATCCATTACCAAATAAAAGAGATCTATTAAATAGATTATTCAAAGGAAAAATATTTTCTTCTTTCGATTTAAAATCAGGATTTTATCAAATTCTTCTAAAAGAAGAAGATAAATATAAAACAACTTTTACTGTACCATTTGGACATTACGAATGAAATGTAATGCCATTTGGACTAAAAAATGCTCCTATGGAATTTCAAAATATAATGAATGAAATTTATAATTCATATATTGATTATATTATAGTATATATAGATGATGTCCTTATTTATTCTGATAATATTGATCAGGATTTTAAACATCTTAATATTTTTATCCAAGTGACTAAAAAAGCTGGTTTAGCAGTAAACCTAGAAAAAGGTAAAACTTTTTCAAACTAAGATAAAATTCTTAGGACACTATATTGAAAATGGAATAATGATTCCTATTGAAAGAGCAATAGCTTTTGCTGATAAATTTCCTGATAAAATCATTGATATAAATCAATTACAAAGATTTCTTGGAAGTCTTAATTATATAGGAGATTTTTATAAAGATCTCTCTCAAGATTGTAAATTATTATTTCAAAGGTTAAAGAAAAATCCTTTACCATGGACTAATAGTCATACTCTCGCAATACAAAAAATAAAAGAACGGGTTAAAGAATTCCCTTGTTTATCTATTGCTAATCCTGAAGCATTTAAAATAGTTGAAACAGACGCCTCTGATATAGGATACGGAGGAATACTTAAACAAAAAATAGATAATACATCTAAAGAAATTCTTGTGAGATATACTTCTGGAATTTGGAATAATGCACAAAAAAATTATTCTACAATAAAGAAAGAAATTCTTTCAATTGTTAAACGTATTACGAAATTCGAAAGTGATCTTTTAAATAAGAAATTTTTATTACGAGTTGATTGCAAATCTGCCAAAGATATTCTTTTAAAAGATGTTAAAGTTATAGCATCAAAACAAATATTTGCTAGATGGCAAGCCATATTAGCTTGTTTTGATTTTGATATTGAACATATATCTGGAAAATCTAATTCTTTACCAGAATTTCTAACTAGAGAATTCTTGCAGGGATCAGCCTTGGAAGACAGTCTTAAAAAGACCAACCACCGGGAAGAAGCCGATGAATAAACCACCTTTTAAAAGAGGTGCCACTACTCCTCAGCCTAATATGGCTACCACAGAAGAAGAAAAATTTGATCCAATTAAAGAATTCGCAGAAGATCCTACTGCATATGAAATACATTATTATAATAATGCCATATTTGCCTTAAAGGGATCAAAAGAAGAATTAAAATATCCCTATTTAATTTCAGGATGCCTTAACTGTTGTCCTGTTGATAAAGACCTTAAAGGTCTATCACCTATCCATATAGCTCAAAGCTATTTAATTAAATATTTACAACCCATATTGGGCAGAAAAACCAGAGACTACTTTGAAACAATTTTAGTAGAAACTAGATAAGTTGAATTCAACATATGGATCGCAATCCCGATTATGCATTTTCTAAAATGATAATAAAAAAGATTATCCCAGCGGCTAATTGGGGTTTACCCCTTAGTCAAGCCAGACAATTAAACACTTTTCAGGCAATGCCTAATATGTTTAATTATTATGATTATATTTATGATCCACCTTTCGATTATATCATGCCATCTGCAAATTATCTGTTGAAACTTAAAAAGAAGATCAAATTAATAAAATCTCAAATTGAGATTCTTGAAAATCAATTAAAAGATCCGAAAGTCAATCCTGTTTATAAACAGTGGTTCACGAATCCCAGTTTGGAAAGATCCAAAATTACCTTAAAGGCATTCGAGAAGCAGAGCTCACAGCTTGCTGCTTAAAGCTGAATATTTGAAGTTAATTTTAATTTTCTACTTTTATTAAGGCTTGAGCAGAGCTCACAGCTTGCTGCTTAAAGCTGAATATTTGAAGTTAATTTTGATTTTCTACTTTTATTAAGTTTTGTTGTAAAAGTGGTATCAGAGCCATTATTCTGAAGAAAATCTTCAATAAAGTTTTATTCTTGAAATATATCATATTCTTTTATCTTATTAAGGAAGGCAGTAGCTCTACAAGTCGGGTTCCATAAATCCTGTAAAGCCAAAGGGTAAGTTAGGGGCAAATCATTGACCGTATCTACTAAATTCTTGAGTGGTTAAATTTGATTTTTCACCAAAAACTTCTGTAAACATAGAAGTAATGGTATCCTTGTCCAAATGTTGAAAAAGTTCTTTTAACAATGTGGTTTGTGTTGGGGTGTCATGATTCAAATTCTTCATAGTTTCTCTAGCAACTCCCAGAGCTATTACTCCCTGTCGATCATAAACTTTGCCTTCTGCAAAGAAGTCTTCTTTTCCCCACCATTTTATAAGAATTTTCCTAATTAATACAGTAGGGGCAAATTTTATTTCAAACTTTTCTTTAGCCAGGTCTTGCAGTCCATATTCCCATCGAAACCTATTGCCTCGGCACTTGTCAAGTTCACCAGCTCGCGCATATGCGCGCCCTCTTCTCGCGCATATGCGCGAGGTTCTCTGTCCTGCTCGCGCATATGCGCGCCTCGTGTCGCGCATATGCGCGAGGTGTTCTGTCCTCGCACATAACTCATGTCTTCTTTTGTCTTTCCCGTCTTTTCCTTTCCGTCTATAATCACATCAATTATCAATTAATCATTTCAGATTACAATAATAAAATCTCGGGCATTACAATTCCCCCTCTAAAATATGATTTCGTCCCCGAAATCACAGACAATCAAATCACATACAAGAAGGAGATATAACAGAAGCTAAATAGAAAACTCACATCAGTGAAATAACTCTGGGAATTTCTGTCTCATGTCTGATTCAGTTTCCCAAGTAGCTTCTTCAATGCCATGACGACTCCACTGCACTTTCACAAGCGGAATAGTCTTCGTTCTGAGCTGCTTTTCTTTACGATCGAGAATATGGATCGGCTTTTCAAAATAACTTAGTGTCTCATCAAGTTCTACCTCGTCTGACTGAAGAATATGAGATACATCAGGAAGATACTTCCGCAGCATAGATACATGAAAGAAATCATGTATACCAGATAAAGAAGGTGGTAAGGCAAGTCGATAGGCACGATCTCCTATCTTCTCCAGAATCTCATATGGACCGATTTATCGTGGAGACAACTTCCCTTTCTTGCCAAATCTGATAATGCCTCTGAAAGGAGAAATCTTCATAAATACTCTTTCTCCTATCGATAACGACCCTAATCGCATCACAACCTCGGGAGGATCGCGGTAGCTTCGTCACAAAATACATAGAAATGTGATCCCATAAATACAACTTGTTTCAACCAGAATTCATATTTAGACAGCTTTGCATACAATTTCTCAGCCCTCAGAATTCTCAATATAGTTCTTAAATGCTCAGCATGATCAATCATATTCTTTGAATAAATCAGAATATCATCAATTAAGATAATCACAAAATCATCGAGATATCTCTGAAATATACGGTTCATCAAACCCATAAATACAGCTGGAGCATTGGTTAAACCAAACGGCATGACTATAAACTCATAGTGGCCATACCTGGTTCTGAAAGCTGTCTTCGATATATCAGAATCTCTGACTCTCAGATGATGATATCCAGATCTCAGATCGATCTTGGAATAAACAAAAGAACCCTGCAACTCATCAAATAAATCATTGATACGAGGCAAAGGATATTTGTTCTTTATCGTAGCCTTGTTCAGTTGCCGATAGATAATGCAAAGTCTCATTGAACCGTCCTTCTTTCTGAAAAACAATACTGGAGCACCCCATGGAGAAACACTCGGTCTGATGTAACCCTTGGCCAGTAAATCTTCTAGCCGATCTTTCAATTCTTTCTACTCAATCGGTGTCATTCTGTATGGAGTTTTGGAAATAGGAACAGTACCTGGTACCAATTCAATGCGGAAGTCTGTCTCTCTGACTGGAGGCAAACCCGGAATCTCATCTGGAAAGACATCAGCAAACTCACATACCACTGACAAATCTGCCAATGACGGGTTCGATTTCAGTACGTCTACTGAATACACAAGGAATCCCTCTGCTCCTTTCTGTAATAATTGAGTCATAGATAATGCAGATATCAAAGGAATTCTAGATCTAGAACCCTTACCGTAAAATTTCCATTCATCAGCCATCTCAGGTCTGAATCTTACAATCTTCTGGAAACAATCTACGGTAGCTCTGTACTTGGTCAGCATATCAATATCGATAATGCAGTCAAAATCAGACAAACTGAGTACAATACAATCTAGCTCAATCTCATTGCCATCATACTGCAGTATACAACGTTTAACAGATTTCACTGATATAAGACCTCTCCCCAAAGGTGAAGAGACACATACTACAACAGATATTTACTCAACAGGAAATTCATGCATCAATGCAAATCGCTCAGATATAAAAGTATGGGATGCACCCGTATCAATCAATACATAAGCAGAGTAACCACAAAAAGAACAGTTACCTGCAACAACATCATCTGGTGCTTCCTGTGCCTGTTCTTTAGTCAAAGCAAATACTCTGACCTGCTGTTTCGGGGGCTGGCTAACAGTCTGGCTTCCTCCTGGCCTCTGCTGTGACTGAGTAGTAGTCGGTGGCTGGAAAGAGTGAACAGCTGATGATCGTCTATCAGTTTGAGCCACTGATCCAGATGATTCTGCTCCCTGGGATCTTTGAGAACTTCGCTGTGGACAGACTTTAGCAAAATGTCCCTGCTGTCTGCAGATATTGCAACTACCAAGCACTATGTGGCATTGCTCTGTGGGATGTCTTCCTCCGCAAGTTCTACAATAGACCTCTGTATAACTTTGGCTCTGTCGTGAACCACTGGAGCTAGATGAACTAGTACCAGACTTCTTAAACTAGTTTTCCTCGAACTTTCAAATGATCTTTCTTCTTCCCACTGCTACTATTGCCACTCTCACAATCAACAGACGTCTCAGTGCCCTTCAAATTCGGCGGTTTAAACTACTGAGATCTCTTCAGCAGTGTTTCCATAGATGTTGCTGTAACATCCGCTGGGATTATTCGAGGTACTACCCTGTTCTGGGATTCTTCGAGGAGGCATATCTGATTATCAAAAGGATTAGTAACCAAATATAACACTTCTATTTCAGTCCTTCTCTGATCATCTTACTGCTGATCAAGAATCGGTTCTGATTCATTCTCAAGTCATACATGTTTCCAATCAAATCGGATATTTAAGTAAACATGTATTAAAGCAATAAAACATGCTGTCAAAACAAAAGCAGGAAACAAAACTCAATCTACCCCGCTCACTCTCTTCTATTCCAGTCTAAGGAACCTACTGCTCTGATACCACCTGCTGTGGGGACCCGGACGCTAATTCATCTTCTTAATCATTAATAGAAACAAATGTAACAATTAAGTAAACTGGGTCATAATTATTTTTTTTTTAAATACATGAGTGCGCAACATATGAAATAAATCTTATTTCATTTACAAGATCAACAACAAGATCCAAAGTACAAGTCTTGTATAAAAGTAAATCATACAAACTACTGTTCATTCACTACATATCAAATGATGAAAACAACTCTACTTCTGGGTCCGAATCTCCACGCTAATCTCAATCTCTCATCCACTTCTCGACCCTGATCCTGTCCCACCTGTTGTCATGCACACATACAAACACAACAATAGCCTGATAACTCCGTTGAGAAATATATTCCCAGTATAAACAACGTATACATGCATTTCATATAGACATATATAAAAGCATAGAACAATTATCAATAGAATGTATCATAATCTGAAAAACATGAATCGATATAAAACTGTAAATCAAACTCTTTAACTCTTAATCTCAGACTCGACTCTTCTCTAATTTAGGGATCCCGGTCGAATAAGAACGCAAAGTTCTCCCACCTACTCTCCCAGCTAGATGGTGGTACGTTCTTATTCCCAAACTTTGGCATTCTATATCGAAATTTTGCAATAAGAGTCGATCTACTTCTAAGCACATCGATACACCAAAAGTCTAGTGACTTGGCACATCTGCCAAAGACTAGGCACATATTCCCAAAACTTTAACTCATGCTTTGCTATAACTCAATAAACTAAGCATATCAATCTCAGGAATTGCAAACATCAATGCAATAAAACAAAGTATGTGGTTTTGGGAAACTCAAGTCGAATCTAACTCGAGTCGTATCTTCCCGGTTCAACATTGATTTATACCTTTCTTTTCGTAGATCAATCTGATCAATGAAATCAAATATCAGTCTGGCTCTGATCGTTCTTCGAAGTCTTCAATACCAACTCTGGAATAACATATTCGAGAAGTACAATATCAATATACAACTCAAAGCAAGTTTGTATTTGATCAATCTCAATCTAATTCTGTTTCGACGGCATAACAGCACAATCTCGATATACCCAGCAATATAATATCAGCAGAGACGAATCATAACTCATAATCAATCAATAAACATCATCTGATACCAAATCTGTATATTCTCAATCAAATAAAATCTGAAAATGATAACAGTTTCATACGGTATCTGCTCTTCGATCTGGTTTCGATTATACGATTACAACAATCCCAGGAACATATAATATAGATCAAACTCTGATTCTTTCAATATCATATTTTCAAATCATAAAAGAATGTAGTAAAACTTACGTCCTGTTGAAGCTTTTGTTGATAGAAACACAGTACTGAACTCGGATTGAAAATCAGACGAACGGATCTTTCGCAAATCGAATTTTAATATCAAGAACTTGATTTTTTTCCAGGGACTTCTCGTTTCTTTCTGAAGCTTCTGAGGGAACAATGAAGAGTTGATATATATATATATCATGCATGTCCAAGCCATGTGGCTTAATCTTCAAGCTGCACGTCTCGTGCATATGCGCGACCTTCCTCGGTGCATATGCGCGAGACCTACTGGTGTCTGCGCATCAAAATCTTCTGCTCGCGCATATGCGCGCCCTGACCCCACGCATATGCACGAGACCTACTGTCCTCGACACTTGTCAAGTTCACCAGCTCGCGCATATGCGCGAGGTTCTCTGCCGTGCTCGCGTATATGCGTGCCTCGTGTCACGCATATGCGCGAGGTGTTCTGCCCTCGCACATAACTCATGTCTTCTTTTGTCTTTCCCGTCTGTTCCTTTCCGTCTATAATCACATCAATTATCAATTAATCATTTCAGATTACAATAGTAAAATCTCGGGCATTACAATATATCTACTACTTTGTTGGACGTCAGGGAGCACCTTTGGCAACCCCACGCCCATGAACATATATTGGCCAATAGGTTTGATGGACTTAAAACCACCCATGATGTCAACAAGCTCTATATCATGTAAAAATCAGTCCTTTTCCTTTCATGTTCATGTTCATGTTCATAACATAACACCCTCATCAATATTCACGAGTTTCTTTCATATTTATACATAATAATGGAATATGGTGTTATGTTTTCATCAATAAAGATACTAACCATGTACATATAGAAATAATCAATGGGAAGCATTTGAAATTCATAATATTACTCATGTATTACTTCAAGAACATGCCAACTTACAGTCCAAGCGTACGAATACTGGTTTGAGCCGATGTTTTTCACTTCTATTGTAACGCCCCAGAAATTCGAAGGTCCACGCGAACTACATGCATGCAATTATTAAATTCTTTTTATTTTAATTAAATTGTTTTAATTGCATTAATTAATTATGTTGTGCATATTTATAGGTTTAAAATATATTTTTCTACATGATTGCATTAAAATGTCTTTTTAAAGGTTTTTGAGTTGCGATTGAGGAACGAAGACCGATTGCTGAAAAATAGAAAATTTTTTTATTAAATAATTTTTTTAAATTATTTAAAATATGGATGATGCTTTTTTCTTATTCTTGAAAATAAAGGGTTTTGAGGTGATTTTATATGCCGGGACGTAAATTTTATCGGTGTTGGTTTTTCAAAAAAAATACAAGCTTTTTGGCAACCCGGCTAATAAATTCACAAACTTGTTTAAACAAAACCATTTTAATATTTTAATTAAATACTAATCAAGCACTAATGGGCCTAAATTTTTGCTTAATAGGCGTAAAGTTTAATTAGTGATTTAATTAGTGTTTAAATATATGTAAACCATCCCCAAACCCTACACAACACACGCCCGACTTTTCAGAATTTTGGCATGTTTAAGTATATGTAAACCATCCCCAAACCCTACACAACACACGCCTGACTTTTCAGAATTTTGGCACGCCAAAATTCTCCCCAACACGGCACACACACAACACAAAATTCAAGAGAAAACCGTGAGCTTCAAAGGGAGTTTCAAGCCTAGGGTCTTGCCCCGTTCTTCGCAAATCGTCAACGTATAATCATGCATTTAAAATGCAAAGGCACGCCTATTCTTTTCTTCAAACATCCTCACACCATATTAAGATTTTATGCATGTTTTGAACAAAGAACAAGTAGCATATGATTTATTTTCGAATTTGCATTTACATGTGTTCTAAACTTGGGTCTTTTGTTTCCAAATTCATGTTTCAAATGTGGTAGGAGGCTGCCATGATATAGGTATTGATCAAGCATTGCTTTACATGAATTTAGAGTCCTATAACATCACCTAAACACCATACACGATCAAGAAGCAACCGGAAAAGCAACTTCCTGTCATGAGAGTTTAAGGGTTCGATTTTTGAGTTGAAGGGCTTGGCTTTGGTTCGGTTGGGGCCAGGGCTTGGCTAGGGTCCGTCAAGGGGTCAGGGGAGGAGTCCTATCCACGCTAGGACTCGAGACCATGGGCTGGGGAGGAGTCCTAGCAAGCTAGGACTCCACCCGAGAAGCAAAGGGTGCAGGGCGCTGGTGTGTGTGTAGCTTGCGCAGGGAGATTTGGCTCGGCCTAGGGGCTATGGGCTGGGGTAGGTCAAGTGGTTAGGGTCCTAGGAGAGTTCTTGGGGGGCTGGTTCAAGAGGTGGCTCGATGGTTGAGCGGCTAGCAACAGAAAACGTGAGGGAAGCAAAGAACACGTAGCTTGAGTCTTCTGATTCAGGAGGCTTGTGCGTGGGTTCCAGGGCCTGGGTTGGTCTGGCTATTGTCTGGGCGTGGTCCAGGGAAGGTTAGGGTCAGGTGGGCTTGGTGGTGGCTCAGCTGGAAGTGACTTTGTTGGGTTAGGAATTCTAGAGGTGCTAAGATGACACGCACAAAGCATGCAAAAATTGGTCCAGTGTCCAGGAGGTTTTTGTGCGGGCCAGGGCTTGTTTTTCGGGCTGAACTTGGTCAGTAGGGTCCAGAGGTGAGTTGTCTTGGGTTTGGATCGAGGTGGCTTGGGCGTGGCTTGAGTAAATTGCGAGATGGCTCGGGTGGTTCATGGAGTAGTCAATTTCGAGATTTTAAGAACAAAAATTGAATCCATGGGTCCACGGGGGTGGCTAATGATTTGGAAGGGTATAATAAATAATAAAAATATTATGTTTAAAATTTTGGATCAAAATAATGAGTTTCGGATTTATCCGAGATTTAATCGCCGCACGAAACGCTATTTAACGAATTAACTGAAATAAAAATATGGAAAAATTAATGTAAGCTTAAATATTTATTTGGGATGGTATAGGGTCGAGGGTTAAGAAAAAATCAAAAACGTGAAATTTTACGTCTAGGGGTAAAACGGTCATTTTACACATATAAGTTAGTAAACGTCATGGCAGTGTCCTGGATATTGTTTTACATGCTAATATGATTATTTCAAATGTGTATGAATTTTTATGACATCGATTTTAAATGTTCATTTTTTATTATGTCAAAATGTTATTTTAAAGGTTATGATTTAATATGTTAAAATGTTTATTTTAAATGTTTATGATTTAAATGCATATTTTAAATGTTTATGACTGTTGAAATGTTTATTTAAAAGATTTATGAATTTTTATATGTTAAAAGATTTCTTTCAAAATGTTTATGGATTTTTATGAGGAAACGAAACGTTAAAAGACATGTTGCATGCTTGGTTTAAAAGAAAAACGTTATATGCAAGTTTAAAATTTTATAAAGTGATAATAATATGAGATGTTGAAGGAAGTGAAGTAATTGTGACTAATACGATGATATGTTGGAGATATCGTGAGGGTTATGGTCCCAGTGGGAGCCCGACGATCGTATTTCGATTGATACGAATATGATGATATGATAATATGAATGGGGATGTCGTGAGGGAAGAAGGCTCCAAAGAGAGCCCATTTACGAGAGAAGGCCCCGGAGGGAACCCATTTATGGGAAAAGCCCTAGAGGGAGCCCGTCTATGGGAGAAGGCCCTCGAGGGAGCCCCGACGATCGCATTTCCATATGTGGATATGATAAGGCAAGACCCAGTTGACCGGTGAGACCCAGCCCCGTCTCTGGGTGATCATTGACAGATTGACCAAGTCTGCCCATTTCTTGCCAGTACGAATGAATTATAATTTGGATAAATTAGCCACTTTGTATGTGGACAACATAGTGAGGCTACATGGAGTTCCAGCGAGTATTCTGTCTGACAGAGATCCAAGATTTGTATCAAAATGTAACCCCCGTGGTGCCAACCAAAACGAAAATCCACCACCACCCAGAGTGAATCTCAGTCAAGATGATATGATGGCTATATCTACTATCGTAGCTGCAACGTTACAAGGATTCATCAACCCATTGGCTAACGCCATCCAACCACCACCTGAACCGTAACCGCGTGGGATTAAGTGCCATTACGAATCTCTCCGAAGGAATCGAGTTCCAACTTTTGATGGGAACACAGACCCAGAAGTCAGCCACAACTGGCTCAAGAACGTCGAAAACACAACTACATTTACTGGAGATACCTGAAGAACTGAGAGTGGAGGTTGTAATACCGTTTTTGGAAGACCGAGCTAGGAAATGGTGGGAAGCTGTGTCGCCATCTTTGGCGGAAGTGGAAGAGATCACATGGAAGATTTTTAAGAGAGAAATTTTGAAACAATACTATCCCGCTGAATTTCGACTACAGAAGTTGGGTGAATTCGAAAACTTCAAACAGGCTCCAGACATGTCAGTGATGGAATACACTTCACGGTTCAACGATCTGGGAACCTATGTACCAACGATCATGTCAGATGAAACGTTAAGAATGCATAGATTCAAGAAGGGACTCAACAGTCGAATTCAGTCGGCATTGGCAGTATTCAAGCCAAACAACTTTGCGGATTTGATGGGCGCTGCAATGAGCGCAGAAACTGATATCAAGCAACGCGAGGGAGAAAACAAGAACAAAAGACCGATGAGCAGTCAATCTACCTAGAATGGTCCCAAGTTTGAGAAACCAAATTATTCAGGTGGGTCTTTCGAAGGAAATTCTGGCAGTGCTGGTAACACCGAAGGAAAGTGGTGTGATACATGTCGACAGAAACATGTTGGAGAATGTTATCGGAAGACAGGCGCTTGTTTTAAGTGCGGAAAGGTGGGTCATAGAATTAAAGATTGTCCTGACATCAAGGACAAAGGGACTGGGCCCAACAAGCAACATGAAAACAAGACTAATGCTCGGGTTTATGCAATAACCCAAGAGGAAGCTGATAACACCAATGAAGTGGTGGCAGGTACCATCTTACTCAATAAAATGCCTGCATATGCTTTGTTTAATTGTGGTGCCACACATTCATTTGTGTCTAGAAGATTTGATAAAAAGCTTAAACTTGAGCATGATATTCTTAGTGAACCGTTAAGAGTAGCAACACCTGCCAGCAAAACAATTGAAACACACAAAGTGTATCGAAACTGTACAATTTGTATCAGAAATCAAACTTTTGAAGTGGAATTACTTCAACTCAATATGGTTGAGTTTGACATCATCCTTGGAGTGGAATGGTTAGCTAAAAATCATGCCATAGTAGATTGTCAAAAGAAAGATATTAGACTTCAGACTTCGACTAAGGAGGAAGTCATATACCACGGGAAGTCCAAAGAAAGGAAATCTCTGTTATCTGCCTCACAAGCCTGGAAGGCCATAAAAGGAGGAGAAGAGATTTATCTGGCAATGATCAATGAAGTCAAGGGAGAAGAAATTCCAAAGATGGAAGATATACCGATTGTTCAAGAATTTCTAGATGTATTTTCCGAAGAGTTACCGGGTGAGATACCCGATAGGGAAATAGAATTTGAAATCAATTTGGTCCCTAGTGCTGAACCAATATCAAAGGCACCATACCGAATGGCTCCAGCTGAATTAAAGGAGCTAAAGGAGCAACTGCAGGAATTATTAGACAAGAAGCAGATTCGCCCCAGTCCATCCCCATGGGGAGACCCAGTGTTTTTTGTAAAGAAAAAGGATGGAAGCATGAGGCTATGTATTGACTACCGGGAGTTGAACAAGATCACCATAAAGAATAAGTACCCACTCCCAAGAATAGATGATCTTTTCGATCAGTTAAAGGGAGCCAAGGTCTTCTCAAAACTAGATCTGAGATCTGGTTACCATCAGTTGAAGGTCAAAGCAGAAGACAGCCCTAAAACTGCTTTTAGGACAAGATATGGACATTACGAATTCACGGTAATGCCTTTTGGCCTAACGAATGTTCCTGCAGCATTCATGGACCTGATGAATTGGGTATTCAAACCATATCTCGACAAGTTTGTGGTTGTCTTTATAGATGATATCCTTGTGTACTCACGAAAGTGAAGAAGAACACAAAGAGCATCTGCGTCTCACTTTACAGACACTTCGAGAAAAGGAACTATACGCCAAATTCAAGAAATGTGAATTTTGGTTAAAAAATTTGGCGTTCTTAGGACATATAATTTCTGAATTAGGAGCGTCAGTAGACCCTAAGAAGGTAGAGGCAAGTCAAAGATTGGCCACAACCAAAGACAGTGACTGAAGTCAGGAGTTTTCTGGGTTTAGCAGGCTACTATAGAAAATTTGTGGTAGGATTTTCTTCGATAGCCATTCCACTCACCAAACTTACTCAGAAAAATTCGAAATTCATTTGAAATGAAGAATGTGAAAGAAGCTTTGAAACCCTGAAGACAAAACTTGCATCCACACCAGTACTAGTTCTTCCCAAGGATGGTAAGAATTTCACTGTATACAGTGAAGCTTCAAAGGGAGGATTAGGGTGTGTGCTTATGCAAGAGGGTCAGGTAATTGCTTTTTCCTCACGGCAACTAAAACCATGTGAGCAGAATTACCCCACTCATGATTTGGAATTAGCCGCAGTGGTATTCGCGCTTAAAATCTGGAGGCACTACCTTTATGGAGTAAAATGCGAAGTTTTTACTGATCACCAGAGCCTCAAGTACATTTTCACTCAAAAAGAATTAAACATGAGGCAAAGAAGGTGGATGGAACTTCTCGAGGACTATGACCTGTCAATTAATTACCATCCGGGTAAGGCAAATAAGGTGGCAGATGCGTTGAGTCGAAGGAACCCTGGGAAGGTGAACTTAAATTCCCTATAAGTAAAACCAAATCTCCGAGAGACCATCAAATTGAAACAGAGTCAAGACACCTCCATCCTTAAAATTAAGGAACAAATCCAAGAAGGAAAAGTTCCAGAATTTCAAATTGACGAAAATGGGATACTTTGGATGAAAGGACGATTGTATGTGCCAAACGTCGATGGAATTCGAGAAGAAGTGATGGACGAGGCACATAAATCTAGATTTTCAGTACATCCAGGAAGCACCAAGATGTACCGGGATTTGAAAAATAATTACTAGTGGAACGGTATGAAGAAAGATGTAGCTGTCTTTGTTGCTAAGTGTTTAGTCTGTCAACAAGTCAAGGCGGAACATCAAAGGCCTGGAGGACTTTTATAGCCATTGGAGATACCAGAGTGGAAGCGGGGCAACATCTCCATGGATTTCGTAGTAGGACTACCACGATCAAGACAAGGTCACGATGGGATCTGGGTGATCATTGACAGATTGACCAAGTCTGCCCATTTCTTGCCAGTACGAATGAATTATAATTTGGATAAATTAGCCACTTTGTATGTGGACAACATAGTGAGGCTACATGGAGTTCCAGCGAGTATTCTGTGTGACAGAGATCCAAAATTTGTATCAAGATTATGGAAAAGTTTCCAAAAGGCTATGGGAACCAATGTTACTCTCAGCACGGCCTATCATCCCCAGACTGATGGCCAAACCGAAATGACAATTCAAACCCTCGAAGATATGCTGAGGGCATGTGCACTGGATTTTTCTGGAAATTGGAGTGAACAGTTACCCTTGATCGAATTTTGTCTATAACAACAGCTATCACAGTAGCATCGAGATGGCTCCGTATGAGGCATTGTATGGAAGGAAGTGCAGGTCGCCTCTATATTGGGATGAGGTCGGAGAAAAAGCTGTTACCGGACCAGAACTTATTTAGTTAACCGTTGATAAAGTAGTCATAATCAAGGAGAGACTCAAGGCAGCCCAAGATAGAGAGAAGAGCTGGGCCGATCTGAAGAGAAGACGCTTACAGTTGGAAATTGGTGAGAAAGCTTACGTTAAGGTCTCTCCCATGAAAGGAGTAGTTCGGTTCAGTAAATCCGAAAAGTTGAATCCGAGATATGTGGGACCGTTCAAAATACTGGAGAAGGTAAGAACCTTAGCCTACCGTCTAGCTTTACCGCCTATTATGTCCAGGATACATAATGTCTTCCACATCTCACTGCTGAGGAAGTATGTCCCAGATTCGAGTCATGTACTCAAGGTTGTATCACTGATGATTGAGGGAAACCACAATGAAGAACTCAAATACGAAGAAGTCCCTACCCGAATAGTGGACTCAAAAGACCAAGTGTTGAGAAATCGGACAATACCTTATGTCAAAGTACAGTGGTCAAATCATACCGAAAGGGAGGCAACATGGGAACTCGAGGAGAAAATGCGATCACAATACCCTCATCTGTTCGAAAGATCAAGCTAATGCAAGTTTCGAGAACAAAACTTTCAATAAGGAGGGAGGTGTTACGACTTTGAGTGTTGCACTCCCAAGAGCAGGTTGTCCACAAGTAGTATAATTCGGTGAGTCCGAATATCGTATCCACAGGGAAGCTAAGGTAATTACAAGTCCACTACAATGTCTTTTTGTTTTTGTTTTTGTTTTTGTTTCTTTTTAATTTTAATTGTTTGAATCTTTAATGGGTAAATTTTAATTGTTCAAATTTTAATTTAAGTAGTTGAGATTAAATGATCCACTCTTGGTTTTTTAATAAAGTTAACATTAACGAACATTATTGAAATCCACTTAATAAAATGATTCCAATATATTAAATAATCATATTTATATTATGCTATATATTATTATCTTATAAGTATATAATATATACCAAAACTTATAAATGTGTCAAAGTATTTATTGTGCTATATATAAATTTATAAACACTAAATCAAGGTTCCCACTTTAAATGGTTGGTAAAACAAAACTAACATTTAAATGGTACTAAGAAATTAATATTATGATATATTCATATATAATAAATCAAGGAATCCAATTTAAATGGTTGGTAAAACCAAACTAACATTTAAATGGTTCCAAGAATTTAATATTATAATATATTTATATATAATAAATCAAGGCATCCACTTTAAATGGTTGGTAATACCAAACTAACATTTAAATGGTTCCAAGAATTTAGTGTAACTTATAGCAACAATAAATCAAAACTCCCACTTATAAGTAGGGTATAAAATGTTTAAAGAAATAAATATAACAAAAACAATAAATAATGATTAAATAATATAAAACATAGATTCTTACCTTTTAGTAACCTTATTATCATGCCAAGAGTTTCACCTTTTCATCTCAACTTTAGGAAGTTAGCTATTCATTATTCAAAGTGTAAAACTTTGAATATGAAATTAACATGCTAATTATATTTAAATGAAGAAATAAAGGAAAAATATAGAGAGAAATATTATGAACTCAAAGGTTTGTTCATAGAATGAGGGATATCTCAATACATTACAATGCACCCCTATTTATAGCCAAATTTGGGGAGACAACCACAAATAAAATATTATTTTTTTACACAAAAGTCTTCATTGGTGTTCCAAGATATTATATTATATTACACATCACTTTTGAAAATCTTCTTCTCCGAATTTGCTTCTTCACATAAAAAGAAACATGTGGATAATTGAGTTGTCTAGTTGTGGTATTTTTTTCAAACCATTTGACCAAGTAATTTGAGAGATATGGTCAAAATACTAGAGCATGGTAAAACTGCCACTCCTGTGGTAACTTTATTTGTTGCTTAATTTGATCCCAATAGTGAGAGGATTTTTATCTCATGCTTGCCACCAATATTGTAGATATTAACATCAACTTTCTACAGGTCCAAGAATCATCTTAATCCCATTCGCAACGCCAAGTTTATTCTTGTTTTATCGAACCTGTAAATAATAGTAAAAACTTGTAATTACACAACAACTTATATTTTATACAATTTATTATAAAACATATAATATTTAAACATTTAATAAAACAAAAACTATATATTTATATTATAAACCATTTAATTAATGTACAATTTTGATGTTTATCACACCTCCCAACCAGCTTATTGCTAGTCCCTAGCAATTTAAGCGTTAATAGCAATACAAAACATATTGATTAATTTAAATAGAAATGTAATCAAAACTATCTAAGTGTTTAAATTAGATTTGAAAACTGTCAAAGTTATATCAAGATCATCATAATTATAATTTATGAAATAATTTGAGATGATCAATTCAAAGTTTATTTCAGGTAGTTAAATGTACACGGCCTTCAGAAATTCCTAGTAAGAGTCTCAATTCCATATCCTCACAGGTTAATAAATATTTCAATTTATGGCAACGATTTCTCTCATGGAGTTGGAATACAGATAAATGATCAGAAAAATGGTTTACAGAATGCAGACAGACAAACGAGCCAAACTAATCAAAAGATAGAAAATCCATTGATTCAAAATCTAGTTGTTCTTATTATATATTTTTTCCTGATATTTTTTTTTTGCATAACATCATGGAATCAGACTAAGTTTATGCTTCTTGACCACATATTTATTTAATTTGTACAATAAATTTCTCTCTCTTTTTTGTTTTTTGTTTTTTGTTTTTTATGAGAGAAATATGGGTCGTAGCATATAACTTAAAAATTACATAGATCTTCAATATCTTTCTTTTTGTATTTTTCTCCTTTTTTTTTCAGGAAATATCATTTTTTTTTCTTCAAAATAAGAACTCAAGATCTAAACAATAGATAGTCTCTCTCATGATCAATAAAGGCTCGAAAGCTGTTTTCTCAGTCCTCTCCACTCACTCACAAAATATGTGTGATTTTAAAATTATAGGCACTCTTATAGGGTATATCTTGGGCCATATACTTTAATACCTGATTTTATCATAATGGTTAATCACTCAAAAAGATTTCATAAATCATATTTTTATATTGATCAGAATATTAAAATTGACTTTTTTTTTCAAATAAAAATTTAAACATTCTTAAATAAATTAATGCAAGTTCTAATTTAAATCTTTCAAACATGTATTGTATGACATTTTTGCAAAAATTACTAAGATACAAACAATAAACATGATTTTATTTTAAAATAATATATATTATTTTTTTTAATTTTTTTTATAAGTTTGTTCTCTCCCCAATCAGAATATGACATTGTCCTTAATGTCAAAATAACTATTAATAAAGAGTACATAATGAAAGAGATATCACCTGGAATTTTATTGAAGATAACAAACTGAACAAACGCAAACCAATCCACGACTTTTGAATCAATGATCCAACTTCCTTTTCTTACTGCTTGATTGCGACCAATTGATCTTTGTTATCATCGGATCAGGCTTATGAACAAAAGCTTCCAAATCATCAATTAATTGGTCGGCAGTCGAAGCACAGATGAGCATCCGTCGTGAATTTTCTGAAATGAAATTCTGTTCCACAGCTTTATCAAGAAAAATGTCAACAAACTGTCAAAATAATTATTCATATTCAACAAGCCCACAGGTTTATTATGGATATTAAGTTGTGCCCAAGAAACAGTGTGAAAAATTTCTTCTAATGTACCAAAACCACCTGGTAGTGCGATAAAAGCATCAGAATTTTCAATCATTTGAGTGATTCTTTCATACATAGAAGAAACTTTTAATTCCTCCCCGATCGTAACACCTGTAATATTTCCTTCAGCTAAAGCTGTAGGAATAATACCCAAAACCTGACTACCTCCAAGATGAGCAGATGTTGAAACATATCCCATTAACCCAATATTACCTCCCCCATATACCAAGTGAATTTTTCTCTCAGCTAATATCTTTCCAAGATTATTCGCTGCTTCTACAAACACTTCATTTTTTCCAGGACTCGACCCACAAAAACAAATATTTTTCAATGTTTGTGCAGATGATCCAGCCATGTTTTTACTTTCTTTTTTTTTTTGTCTGCGAAAATAGAGAAAAAGATGAGAGATTTTATAGGGGTAATATGTTATCATGACAAAACTATGAGTCACAGCTGTAAACAGAATAAATAGTAAAAACAATAATGACACACATGCATATAAACAGTAGTGTGATTGTGGCTCATAATTTTCCTCTGATTTTACGTCCAGAAACGGCTTCAACGCCTTCTATGAGTCGAGGATATGCTTCCCATCCAATTTTCTTATAAATTGGCAAACAGGGTCTTTTTTAGTCGGATTCCCAAGACTATGACGCTCATCTTGGAATTGTTTCCATAAACGGAGAAGTTCAATATGCACATGTCCACAAGAATGCGTCTCAAGAGTCAATAAGATGTTATCTAAAGACTCCTTACTCAGCCCATTCTTAATGAAACCAATTTTATCTTCTCTGTTATTGGAAACAAATCCCAAAGATCTGCATCGTTTTTCACAAGTCCATCTTGCACACTTATGACAAACCCCTAAACTTTTGGCCCATCGTTTTTTCGCATAAGTGCTTTTTCCTAATCCAGGCAAATACCGAATGAGCAATGATTGTGGAACTTCTCCTCCTAATCGGACCTTAGCTTCTATTACAAGACGAATATCTTCTGGAATTCCTTTTTGCATTAGCAATCTCAATCTTTCACACCTTCCTGCATAAATTTTTCTTAGAACATTTTCTGAAACAGAGGGAAAATATTTACAAACTTTTGAGAGAATTCCATCCATTTTGAAATGAAAAGAAATGATTTTTTTTTATTTTTGTATCAGCAATTGTGGGAAACTGATTTAACCGACTATAAGAGTCACGGAGTACCGTTATCCGCCATTTAACCGGGAAAATAAAAATATTAAGAAAACCTGAAATAAAAACAAACAAACATAAATGCAACAAAAAAAATATCAAGGATCAGTAAGGGAAATAAACTCTTCTTGAAAGATTTCATTTTCTAAAAATGGTTTAAGCCTTTGTCCATTTACTTTAAAAATATCACCATTTTTAGGATTTTCAATATCCACAGCTCCATAAGTATACACATGCTTTACAACATATGGGCCTGTCCATCTTGATCGTAATTTTCCTGGGAATATGTGAAGTCGGGAATTATAAAGCAAAACTTTTTTACCATCTCAAAAGATTTTCTAAGAATTGTTTTATCATGAAATGATTTGATTTTTGCTTTATAAATCCTTGAATTCTCATACGCGTAATTTCTGAGTTCATCAAGTTCATTAAGTTGCAATTTACGCAATTTGTTGGCATCATCCATGCTTGAATTTAAAGTTTTGATCGCCCAATAAGCTTTATGTTCCAATTCCACAGGCAAATGACAATGTTTTCCATAAACCAACCTATAGAGAGACATATTCAATGATGTTTTAAAAGCTGTTCGATATGCCCAAAGTGCATCATTAAGTCGCAGAGACCAATCTTTTCTATTTGAGTTAACAGTTTTTTCCAAAATTTGCTTTATCTCCCTATTAGCTAATTCAACTTGTCCATATGTTTGAGGATGATAAGGAGTAGTTACTTTATGAGTAATATCATATTTTTTCATTAATGAAGCAAATGGTTTATTAACAAAGTGAGTTCCCTCATCACTTATCATGGCTCGAGGAATTCCAAATCTACTAAAAATATTTTCTTTTAAAAATTTGATGACGATTTTATGATCATTTTTCGACATGGAATTGCCTCTATCCATTTGGAAACATAATCAACTGCAACTAAAATATACAAGTATCCAAATGACGATGGAAAAGGTCCCATAAAATCAATTCCCCAACAGTCAAAGATTTCAATTTCAATGATAGGATTCAAAGGCATCATGTTTCTTTTTGAAATCGCACCCAATTTTTGACAATTTTCACAGATCTTGCAGATTTCGTGGGTGTCTTTAAACAAAGTTGGCCAATAAAATCCACACTGCAAGATTTTTGCAGCCGTTTTCTTTGAAGAAAAATGTCCTCCGCATGCTTCTGAATGACAAAATTTAATGACACTACTTACCTCATTGTCGGGTATGCAACATCAAAAAATTTGATCTGGACAATACTTGAACAGATACGGATCATCCCAATAAAAGTTTTTTACCTCATTCAAAAATTTTCTTTTATCTTGGGAACTCCATTGCGGTGGCATTTTTCCTGTCACAAGAAAATTTACTATGTTAGCAAACCAAGGTGTAGTAGTAACTGAAAATAGATGTTCATTAGGAAAATTATCGTTAATTGGTGTCATTTCACAAGATGATCCTGTTACTAGTCTCGATAAATGATCGGCTACGACATTCTCGGTTCCTTTTTTATCTTTGATCACAATGTCAAATTCTTGGAGTAACAAAATCCATCGTATCAGTCGTGGCTTTGCATCCTGTTTGTTCAACAAATATCTAATAGCAGAATGATCAGTAAACACAATAGTCGTTGATCCAATCAAATAAGAACGAAATTTATCTAATGCAAATATTACAGCAAGTAGTTCATTTTCAGTTGTGGAGTAATTCTGAGCATTGTTTAAAGTTCTACTTGCATAATATATCACATATGGCTTACCGTTTCTTCTTTGACCCAGTACTGCACCGACTGCATAATCACTCGCATCGCACATGATTTCAAATAGTAAAGACCAATCAGGAAGTTGCATGATAGGAGCTGATGTTAAATGTCGAATAATTTTATCAAAAGCATTTTGACATTCTTGAGTCCACTCAAATGCAGTGTCTTTTGTTAAGAGATTACAAATGGGTTTAGAGATTAAACTAAAGTCCTTTTTAAACCTCCTATAAAATCCAGCATGTCCCAAAAATGAGCGAATTTCTTTAATGGTTTTTGGAGGGGGTAAATTGGCAATGACATCAACTTTTGCTTTATCAACTTCAATTCCATGAGATGACACGATATGTCCCAAAACAATTCCAGAAGTAATCATTTAATGACATTTTTCCCAATTTAAAATAAGACATTTTTCCTCGCATCTTTTTAAAACTTGTTCCAAATTTTCAAGACAATTATCAAATGTATTCCCAAAGACAGTTAAATCATCCAAGAAAATTTCCAAACAATTTTCAATCATGTCGCAAAAAATACTTAGCATACATCTTTGAAATGTTGCTGGGGCATTGCATAAACCAAATGGCATCCTTCTGAATGCAAATGTTCCAAAAGGACATGTGAATGTAGTTTTTTCTTGATCTTCGAGTGCAATGGGAATTTGATAATAACCTGAATATCCATCAAGAAAACAGTAGTATGGATGACCTGCTACTCTTTCTAAAATTTGATCCAAAAATGGTAATGGAAAATGATCTTTTCTAGTGGCGTCATTTAATTTTCTATAATCAATACACATCCGCCAACTAGATAGGACTCGACTTGTTAACAATTCACCTTTTTCATTTTTTATCACTGTGATGCCATATTTTTTTGGAACTACTTGTGTTGGGCTTACCCACTTAGTATCAGAAATAGGGTAGATAATCCCAACATCAAGTAGTTTGAGAACTTCAGTTTTCACAACATCTTTCATGTGTGGATTTAATCTCCTTTGTGGTTGTTGAGATGTTTTAGCATTTTCTTCTAAATGAATTTTTTGTGTGCAAATTAGTGGATTAATGCCCTTGAGATCTTTTAGTGTCCAACCAATTGCATTTTTATGTCTTTTAAGCATATAAACTAATTTAACTTCTTGATCACTTTCTAGTTTGGAAGAAATTACCACCGGATATGTTTCATTTTCTCCAAGAAATGCATACTTCAATTCTTCTGGCAAGGGTTTTAACTCCAATATGGGTGGTTCGTCTTTGTTCTCATATTTTGCATCAAATTCTTTCTCTGATCCTGGTAACGAGTGATACCTGATAAAATCATCAAGATCAATTTCAATATTTTCTTTAACAGTTTCAATTGAACAAATATCTAATTGATCACGAGTACTCCTGTAGAACCCGTAAATCAGTCTACGTATAAGCCATGCATAATTCTAGATTTTTAAATTTAATTGACTTCATTGCATGATTATTTTAAATGCATTTCTTTGAAGTTAATTATTTTATTATTTCAGTTCAGTAGTTTGATTTTTAGCATTTCAGTTATTTCAGTGAGGCCGGACCGGAGTTGGAGTTTTGAGATAGAATTTAAGATTTGAGAAAATATTTCCAGAAGTTAATTTAGCTAGCAAGTAAGTTCATTTAAGTTAATAAGAAGGTTTGAGGATTTAATTTAAGTTACTTGAGGTGAGTAGAAAATAAGCTCATTTAAGTTGCATAATCCTATCCTAGTCTAGCATGTAAAAATCGGCCATCACCATTCTAGAAACACCCAACATAGACTTGATATCAAACAACCATTCAAAATTCAAAATTAGGAGACTTAGTCTTAATATCTTTCCTTATATCTTGCACCTATCCCCCTCACTCCCATAACCACTTATCTCCCCTCCCTCACCACCGAAATACCTCATCATTCAGATCCATTTTCAGTGTAGAAAAATCGTGAGGTACATAGCCAAAAAGAAGAAAGAAAAATCGAGAGCAAGGTAAGGTAGAAAAGGAAGCCACTCCGTCTCCTCCGCGCCGTCTCGTCTCTTCTTTTCGTTTTCATTTCAAACGATAACCAGGCATGTCTAGATTTCTTTCAAACCTCAATCAAGTCATATTATCAATTATTTTTCAGTACATGATCATGTTTTATCATGCAAAAACCGAAATAAATCATAGAATTTTCAGAAAATAATGCATGCAGATTTCGGCCCTTTCATGACAAGCTTCACGTTTTTATGAGTTTTGTTGTTTCAGGTGATTGGTTCGATTCCAGGCTCCCAAGTCTACCTATATAATGTAATAGGATGCATTAGGACCACGTTTTTCCATTGGTTTAACCCCGTGCTCGCTGGAAATTCAGAATGACAGCAACTTTCCCATTGCTTCTCATGTGTTCGAGAATTTCAGTTTTTATGTCAAGGGGTTGGATCTGATCTTGGCTGCCCTAAGGGCTCTTAGCCATGGTTGGATCACTCCACTAGCATGTCTAAGACGTGAATAAGTCGCCCTTTTGATGGCTTGGTCCATGGCTCATCGGTTTTTAAATAAACAACAAGAACAGCCCCTCCCCTCTCGGTTTCCCTTCTTTTGACAGCATCATGTTTTACGAATTGTGTGGTTTGATGTGGATCTTGGTTGGCATATGGCCCTTAGCCACGGTTCATACCATGCCACTAGATGTCTAGATCGTGCCATGGTCAATCAAATGGCCACTGGAACGACACGAGACATCAATCGAAGCAACACACTACACACGCATACAAAAGCATTCTCGGTATGAGTTTTCGGTTGTTGCTGGAATGGTGCGAACTATGTCTGGCCAAAAGCCCTTAGCCATGGTTCAAATCATTCCTTGGGACGTTGTGGAGAGGATTTGGTCGGTGGTTCAAGCCCCAATGGCCAAAAGTCTCACAAACGACGCGATGCAAGCAAGGTTGCAGCTGCTGGAAAATTACAGCAAGTTGCTGTGACGGTTTGGTGGCTCGTTCGAGTTCTTGGTTGGCTTTTAGCCCATGTCCTTGGACTGGACAGTGCCTCATTGAGTTAAGAAGGTCATGTTTTTGACCGTTCGTCATTTGGATCATTTTTGAGGTCGTACGAGAATTTACGGTGCGATGTGCCAAATTGACTCTCGAAAGAGCGTTTCGTGTTTTGGCCTCCATTCCACCTAGATTTCGACCCTATCATTTTAGGAGCATTATTTTATGATTTTTCAGCGTATTTTGATCATGACTATACGTCGGTTCGGTGTCGGTTCAGGTTGGCTCGGAGTCATGATTAAATGCGAAGTCATTAGGCATCATAGTCGCATCTTTTGAACGTAAATTGCGTAGTTGGTCATGTTTAAGCTATTGCATATTTTTCATAGCACAGTTAGGTTGCAGCGAGCCTGGGGACGATCCAATCCAATCCAGTTGGTAAAATTACAGGAATTTTCATTATGCCAGTTAATTATTTTACGTGCATTAAATAGAAAATGATTATTTTTGAGATTTATGCGATATGGCTTGTGGTTCATTCACTATGTGGGAGTGTTATTTTATACGGTCGCCAGTGACCGATCAGTTCAGTATGGTACCACCCGGTCGCCAGTGACCGGCCAGTTCAGTTCAGTTTCAGCCTCCCCGGTAGCCAGTTACCGATCAGTTCAGCTTTGTGCAGTGGCCACAGGCGTAAAACATAATCTCAACAGAAAATTTTATCAGTTATTTCAGTACAGGCTCCAAGGAGCAAATATTTTTGTACTGTGATTATCAGTTCAGTTATGCACGTATTATAATTGCTCAGTACAGATTATTTTCAGCATGCCTCAGGACAGGATATGTTAACTCATGCATATTTTAATTCAGATTTTTACTCGTTACCTGCGATATATGCATGCTGAGTCTTTAGGCTCACTAGACTTGATTGTTGTAGGTACTGATGAGGCCAGGGCCGAGGGCGGGAACCAGTGAGCCAGCTTGGGTCGGCAGTAGTGGCACCCGAGGACTTCAGAGCAGCAGTTGTTATTTTATTCCGCAAACATTTTATCAGTCGTTGGATATTTTTAAATTGTGATTTTTGGCAAACTTTATTTCCTTCCGCTGCAATATTTTGAAATATTGAACTTGATTCACCAGTGATTTTATGAATGAGGCCATTTAAGTTCTTTTAAAAAGAAAATTTTTAATTTTCCGCAAATTTTCAAGCAAGAAGTTCTAGGGCCTTTACAGTTGGTATCAGAGCGGTGGTTCTGTATAGGGTTTCACTACTACTGACCGCGAGAAGCTCACGAAGCCACGTCTTCGGTCTGTAAGTTTTTCAGTTCAGCATGTTGTTCAGCATTTCAGTTAAAGCATGAATTATTTTGTCAGCATGCTTCCAGATTTTCAGTACTTCAGTGTTCATTTAAAATAAATTATGCAATTATGCATGTTAGTTACGTATGGGTTATGTTGGAACAGTATGCCCCCTAGACGAATTTTAGAGCGCAACAGAGAGGAGGAGCCTCACCGAGAGGCCAGGGAGGAGCGTAGACCGGAGGGAGACCTACCACCTCCTCCACCACCCCCACCGGACATGAGTGCCCAGATGTTAGCTGGGATGGCACAGTTCTTCGCACAGTTTGCGGGAAACAATGCCGCAGCCGTAGCCGCAGCCGCAGCCAGGCCGACAGGGCCCGAGGCTGTTTATGAGTGATTCATGAAGATGCGCCCGAAGGAATTCTCTGGGACATCTGACCCCATGGTTGCCGAGGGATGGATCAAATCCCTCGAGGTCATCTTTGAGTTTATGGAGCTGGGGGACGCAGACCGAGTCCGATGTGCCACCTACCTGTTCACTGGAGACGCCCTCTTATGGTGGGAAGGAGCGTCAGTAGCCCTGACCTTGGCTACACTTTCATGGACCCGCTTTACGGAAGTTTTCTACTCCAAGTATTTTTCTGAGGAGGTTCGCACCAGGCTGACCACCGAGTTCATGAGTCTGAGACATGGGGATATGACGGTTACGGAGTTTATCCGTAAGTTCGAGAGGGGCTGTCACTTTGTGCCCCTGATCGCGAATGATGCCAGAGCCAAGCTGATGCACTTCCTGGTGGGTTTACGGCCGATCTTGCGCCGGGATGTTAGGGTATCTGACCCTGCTACTTATGAGATTGCCGTCTCCAAGGCCTTAGCCGCAGAGCAGGATCTGCGGGATATCGAGAGGGATTGCCAGGGCAAGCGCCCAGTCTAGGCACCGCACCGCCCTCCTCCTCATCAGCATCAGCAGCAGAATAAGAGGCCTTTTCATGGACCGCCCAGGAACCGAGGCCAGCAGCAGCAGCAGCAGCAGCAGCAGTAGCGGGGACGCCCATCCCCGAGGACTCAGGAGCACCCAGTCTTTCCCAGGTGCTCACGTCGCCATCCTGGAGCATGTATGGCTGGCTCAGGAAAGTGTTTTAAGTGTGGCAGTCCAGATCACATGTTGCTGCAATGTCCTCAGAGGAATCTGCCTACTCAAGGCAGAGTTTTTGCTCTCCATGCCGCGGAAACCAACCCGGAGACTATGCTGTTGACAGGGAGAATTTTTATATCTGGTTCCGCTACCAAGGCCTTGATAGATTCAGGGGCCACTCACTCGTTTGTTTCGGAGGTCTTTGCAAACTTTCTCAAGATCCAGACTATTGGGCTAGATACAGCCTTTTCAGTAGTGTTGCTGTCAGGCGAGGAGATGGCAGCCACCAATGTTATATGAGATATAGACCTTGAGTTGCACGGTAAACTTGTTTATGCGGATCAGATTGTGCTACCGATGCCGGAATTTGACATCATCCTAGGGATGGACTGGCTATTAACGAACAGAGTGTTGATAGACTTCCAGCGGAGATCTGTTCTTGTCCGACCGCCTGGAATGGAGTAGTTCTTATTTGATCCGGACAGGTACTTTCCTTTACCGCGCATTATTCCGTATGTTCAGGCTAGGAAACTCATGCATAGAGGGTGTCGGGCATTTCTAGCGACCTTTTTATCTGTCCCCGAGGAACCCAGCCAGTCAGCCTCAGATGTTCCGATTGTCAGAGATTTCTTAGACGTTTTTCCCGAAGACGTCTCTGGTATGCCACCCGAGAGAGAGGTGGAGTTTTCCATTGAGCTTATGCCAGGTACGGCTCCGATATCCAAAGCGCCATACCGACTAGCACCGACAGAGATGGCAGAGCTTAAGAAGCAGATTCAGGAACTTCTCGACAAGGAGTTCATTCGCCCGAGTTTTTCTCCATGGGGCGCGCCAGTTTTCTTGGGTTGGCAGGATATTAAAGGATGTTCATCCAGGGATTCTCATCCATTGCCGTTCCACTCACAGCACTAACCAAGAAAAATGTGAAGTTTGTGTGGAGCGAGGAGTGTCAGAAGAGCTTCGATACTTTGAAGCAAGCTCTTATCTCAGCACCCGTTTTGGCTGTACCGTCAGGATCTGGTGAGTTTGTTCTGTATACCGATGCTTCAAAGCTTGGTTTAGGTGCAATTTTGATGCAGCATGGGAGAGTGATAGCGTATGCTTCTCGACAGCTGAAAATCCACGAGAAGAATTACCCTACCCATGATCTGGAGTTAGCGGCCGTAGTTTTTGCCTTGAAGATTTGGAGGCACTATCTGTATGGAGAGAAGTATCAGATCTTTACCGACCATAAGAGCCTCAAGTATTTCTTTACGCAGAAGGAGCTGAAAATGCGTCAGAGGCGTTGGTTGGAGCTTGTGAAGGACTACGATTGTGACATTAGCTACCACCCGGGTAAAGCTAATGTAGTTGCGGATGCTTTGAGCAGAAAAGTCGCAGTGATGGCTCATTTGACGATGCAGAAACCTCTTCAGATTGAGATGCAGAGGTTTGATCTTGAGACTTACCCTCGAGGTAGATTTCCTCGTCTATCTACCTTGACCATTCAGTCTTCCCTTTTGGACCGTATTCGCAGTGGTCAGGCCGCAGATGAGCAGTTGGCACAGTGGAAGAAGAGAGATGAAGCCAAGGGCAGTGTTTTGTATTCAGTCAGCGACGATATTGTGAGATACCGAGATAGGATATGGGTTCCTAGCAGTGATTCTATCCGAGCAGACATCTTATCAGAGGCCCATACGTCCCCGTACTCCATTCACCCTGGGAGTACGAAGATGTACAAAGATCTGCAGCTATTGTATTGGTGGCCCGGGATGAAGAAGGACATCAGACGGTTTGTGTCCGAGTGTCTGACCTGTCAGTTAGTGAAGGCCGAGCATCAGAGACCAGCAGGTTTGCTCAAGCCTCTTCCTATTCCCGAGTGGAAGTGGGAGAACGTTACCATGGATTTTGTGACCGGATTGCCGAAGTCAGCCAGGGGATCGAATGCTATTTGGGTGATTGTAGATCGTCTTACCAAATCAGCGCACTTCTTGCCTATTAAGACGACTTTCACCATGGTTCAGTATGCAGAGCTGTATATCCGAGAGATAGTCCGACTTCATGGTATTCCAGTTTCGATCGTATCCGATAGAGATCCCAGATTCACTTCCTCATTTTGGAAGAGTTTGCATTCGACTTTGGGAACGAAGTTGCTGTTTAGCACATGTAAAGCCCAAAATAGTATACGTAAAATCCATGCATATATTTAATTTATGAAATTTATTATTTTAATTATTTATGTTTATTTAATGTATGTTAAAATATTTTCTAGAGTTTTATGTTTCAGGCGATTATTCGAGGCGAGATCGAGGAAAGGAGATAGACACGATTTTTTTTTAGTAAATTTTAATGCAGTATTTTATTTAAGATAAGGATGGAGTATTTTAAATAATTTAATTAATTTTAGTAATTTAAGAGCTTAATTATTTAAATGATTAATTGATTTTAAAATTTTAAAGTTGTAGTATTTGTGCATCTTATTTAAATTTAAAATTTATAATGGGGTTAATATAAGATTTATTTTAAATTAGTATGTTAAATGTTTTTAAATAGATTTTTTAGTATATTAAATACATATGTTATAATTGTTTATATATATGTAGGTATATATATATATACACATATATATATCAACACACAAGTACACACACTTTGACTCACACACACACTCACACATTTACACACACATATACACGTACACACACACAACACAAAACACAAAACAAAACATGCTATTAAACTTTTTGAGTAAAGAGAAGGTTGTGTTTTTAAAACACTCCTCTCTCAATTTATTTATTTCATTTTCTTCCTTTTTTTTTTTCATTCAACGAGCACATCTCCTCTAAAAATTTCCAGCATATATTTAGTAAGTTTTCTTTGAAGAAATTGAGCTAAGTTCGTCCCGGATCGTCTCCCGTATCATCTCCGCTTCGGTATCGTCGTTTCGGTATTTTTAAATATCAAAAGGCACGTATATTCTGTTTTTGATGCATCGATCTTGTCATATTATGTTGTGTTGTTATTTATGCAAAAATTATATGTGTGATGCGTAGAAGTTTGAGCAATCACATCTAGATCAAGTTTGAAACAATTTTGGATCACCAAATTCACGTTTTTGCTGTTCTGTAAAATACTGCGATTTTTCGGTATTGATTTTGAGAAAACTTTCAACATGAAAATCGTAGAACTTTTTGATGCCTTCGATTTGTTATAAAATTCGAGTTATTTGGAATAAAATCGAGTGAGTTATGGTGTTTTTAGTATGACTGCTATTTTTAGATCCGAAAACTCATGTTTCGCTGTTCTTTCGAAAACTGCGATTTTTTGGTACATATTTTGAGAAAACTTTTAATTACAAAAACGTAGATCTTTTTGATACGTTCGATTTGATATAAAATTCGAGTTATTTGGATTAAAAACGAGTGAGGTATGGAGTTTTTAGTATGACTGCTCAAATTGTGTTTCAAGAAAGTTATGAATTTTAATATGTTCTTGAAGTTTTTATGTTGTAGGCTTTGTTGGGGATCGACGGGTGATCGTTGCTGCGTATAAGAAAGTTAGTAATGATGTTTAGAGTATTTTTGATGTTTTGATTCATGTCGTTAAGAGCTTGAATTATTAAGATGTCGTAAGAAATAAACTTTAATATAAATGAAAATATTTTGGGTTGTATGAATTGTAGGGTGATTATAAAAGTTTAGTTCATTGTTATGGTGTCCTAGAATGGTCTCATAGTGATGAATCTTGATGCCTTATGTGTTAATTGGGAGAATAGACATGTCGCAAAATTTTCATAAAATAATTCGTCGAACAGAGCGGACACGGACCCGGACACGGAGGTAGGCACGGTGTCCGTGCCTTCTTATTTCATCACAACAATTTTTAAGCGCACGGACACGGACCATGATACAGACCTAGGGACGGGGTCCGTGTACCTTAAGATTTTAGGTATATTCTTTTATTATTTAAGGTTTGATTTGAGGTTTTATACCATGGTTTAATATGATGTTTTACAGGGTTATGTCATGGGAAAATATAGAATGTTTTAAGAATTTATTTAGCTTGGGATTAAGCATGACATTTACGTTTAAGTTGTACAAGTTAAGTTTATGTATTCATATTAGTATGTTGCAGCAACGACCCGATTGACATCCAACGAATCCCTCAATGCAAAGTAAGTATGTATGACGTGCAAAGAAAATATTTGAAGTTTTTGAGGTATGCTAAATGTCTTGCGACCAAAAGTGAATGGGTTTGGAAGTCGGTGAACGTGACCGAGGACCTCTCCACCCCGGTAAATTATGAACGGGTTTGAAGTTAAGATTGGAAAGCGTTAAATTATGAACGGGGACCAATCCGCCCGTTAAATTATGAACGGGTTAGATCGTGGTTGTGAAGCGTTAAATTATGAACGTGGATCAACTGGCCTGTTAAATTATGAACAGGGATCTCATGTATGTGGCAGTGGATACGTCCCTGTCAGTCCAGTACTGTGGTTTGTCTGATCAGGCATTTATTATGTTATGGGTCACTTGCTTTGAAACATCCTCTACGCAAAATGATGAAGTTAAGTATGTTGAAGTATGAAAGCATGTTTTAAGAAAAGTTTATGTGATGGCACGTCATATTATGTATGCATGTATGTTCAAAGTTTATGCAAAGCTCAAGTTTATGAAAGTTCAAGTTATTATGCAAGTTCAAGTTTCAAAGTATGTATGTTCAAGTTCAAAGAAGTTTATGAGAGTTCAAAGTTATTATGAAAGTTTAAGTTTCAAGTATATATGTTATATTTTGAAGTTGTATGTGGTTTTATTATGTAATACTCGTTATTCCCAGTTTATACGTGTTGAGTTTTTAGACTCACTAGACTTGAACGATGAAGGTGAGTACGTTGAGGAGGAGACAGGAGGTGGCGACCAAGGGGCAGGCTTGGACTGAGCGGAAGGCTAAACCCGAGGACCACTATGTTTATGTTTTATGAACACTTTAAAATATTATGTTTTTATGTTGGATGTGAGATGATTTGAAATAAGTACTTTGTTGGAAAATATTAGTTGGGAATGTTGATTTTAATATTATTAAGTTAAATGACAAGTGACGACCGTATGAAATTTTATGTTTAAGAAAATTTTTAATTTTTCCGCAAATTTTGAAGTAGTAAAAGTACGGTACGTTACAGTTGGTATCAGAGCGGTGTTCTTGTAAAGGGTTATGCCTACTTCCAGTCGCAAGAAGCTCATAAGGTCACACCTCAAGTCTGTAAGTTTTAAGTTTTCAAAGATTTATGTTAGTGTAGTATGCATTAAGTTATTATTTTCAGCATGTCCATACTTTTAAGTTCAGTTACGTGAATCCTATGTTATTTATATCATGTTCATATGCATGTTGGGTTTACGTATTGGGTAATTTTAGAACAGTATGGCTCCTAGACGTTTGATTGCCCGTGGAGCTAGGGATGAGGACCGAGAGTCTCGTGATGGGGAAAGAGCCACTCCTCCTCCTCCACCTCCAGATATGCAGGCGCAGATGCTTGCAGCTATGACGCAGTTCTTCGCACAGGTTGCGGGGAATCCAGCTCCAGCAGCAGGAGGTACAGGACCGAGGACTCAACCGGAGGCAGTGTACGAGAGATTTCAGAAGATGAATCCTCAGAAGTTCTCAGGGACTACGAATCCTTTGGTGGCGGAAGAGTGGGTTAAGTCTATAGAGATGATCTTTGAGTATATGGAATTGCAGGATGTGGATCGAGTCCGATGTGCCATTTTTCTCCTAGCAGGGGATGCAAGACGATGGTGGGACAGTGCATCGGTGGCAGTTAATTTGCCGATGTTGTCTTGGGATGGATTCAAAGAGATGTTCTTCGCTAAGTACTTCACTGAGGAGGTACAGGCCCGTTTGACTACGGAATTTTTGACACTACGACAGGGAGATAGTAGTGTGGCTGAGTTTGTGAGAAAGTTTGAACAGGGTTGCTACTTTGTGCCACTCATAGCTAATGATGCTCGAGCAAAACTGAGGCATTTCATGGGTGGTTTGCGGCCAGTCTTGCGCCGTGATGTGAGAGTAACTGGCCTTACTACATACGCAGCTGCCGTTTCTGGAGCTCTGGCGGCGGAGCAAGACCAGAGAGACATTGAGACTGATAGGTTGGGCAAGAGGCCCTACCAGGCACCACCGCAGCCACAACATCAGCATCAGCGACCCCAGTACAAGAAACCTTTTCAGGGGCAGCCTGGGAAGAAGCCTTACCAAGGACCACCTAGGGGCAAGGGTCCTATCCAGCAGCAGGGGGCGCCTCAGAGGCCCGTTGTTTTCCCAATGTGCCCGAAGTGTAACCGCCAGCATCCAGGACCATGCTTGTATGGATCAGGCAAGTGTTTTAAATGTGGATCTACGGATCACATGATGAAGCAGTGTCCTCAGTGGAAGCAGCCAACCCAAGGGAGGGTATTCGCCATGCACGCACAGGAGGCGAACATAGACACTACACTACTGACCGGTAATCATTTCTATTTAAGCTCAGTATTATTTGCCTTGCATGTGGAAATTTTATTTGAGATTATTAGTGTACTAGTAAGATTTTAGATTGACTTGGAATATATTGATTTCAACTATGCTTAAAGTTAATTGCTAGTATTTTGGGATATAAGTTTGGTGTTGTGCTAACATCTCTCAGGAAATATTTTCATAAAGAGATTAGCCACAACTACACTGATAGATTCAGGAGCCACTCACTCCTTTATATCGGAGACCTTTGCTAATCATTTGGACATCAAGTCCATTGGCCTAGACGTGAACTTTTCAGTGACACTTCCATCAGGGGAAGAGTTGTTAGCCACCAGTGTGGTCAGAGATATTGATCTAGAACTGCAGGGTCACTTGGTGTATGCAGATTTGATTATATTGCCAATGCCAGAGTTTGATATCATTTTGGGAATGGATTGGTTGACAAAGAATCGAGTTCTTATTGATTTTCAGAAGAGATCAGTGTTGGTCAGACCATTAGGCATGGAGCAGTTTCTATCCGAGCCAGCTAGATGGAGGAATTTTCCTCGCATGATCTCCTGTATACAGGAGAGGAGATTGATTTCCAAAGGGTGTCAGGCTTTCTTGGCCAGTATTGTGTCAGCACCTGATGTAACCACTCCATCTATATCAGATGTTCCAGTAGTCAGAGATTTTCCAGACGTCTTTCCAGATGATGTTGCAGGACTTCCACCGGATAGAGAAGTGGAGTTTGCCATCGATCTCATGCCAGGTACCGTGCCAATCTCTAAGGCACCATACAGATTAGCTCCAGCTGAGATGTTAGAACTCAAGCAACAGATACAGGAGCTTCTGGACAAGGAATTTATTCGCCCAAGTTTCTCACCTTGGGGAGCACCGGTACTATTTGTGAAAAAGAAAGATGGGAGCATGAGGCTTTGCATCGATTACCGTGAGTTAAATAAGGTGACGATCAAGAATAAGTATCCATTGCCTAGAATAGAAGATTTGTTTGATCAATTGCAAGGAGCTACTGTATTTTCTAAGATAGATCTTCAATCAGGATATCATCAATTGAAAGTGAAGGATGCAGATGTCCACAAGACAGCTTTCAGGACCCGATATGGGCATTACGAGTTCTTAGTGATGCCGTTTGGAGTAACGAATGCTCCAGCTATTTTCATGGATCTAATGAACCGAGTATTCCATCAGTATGTTGATCAGTTCGTCATAGTATTTATTGATGACATCCTCATATACTCGAAGAGCCATGAAGAACATAACCAGCATTTGAGGATAGTCTTACAGATTCTTCTGAGTCGCAAGTTATTTGCGAAATTCAGTAAGTGCGAATTTTGGTTGGAAAAGGTAGCGTTTTTGGGTCATATAGTATCTAGTAGTGGTATCGAGGTGGATCCAGCGAAAGTAGAAACTGTCAAGGAATGGGTTGAACCAAAGAATGCATCTGAGATCCGAAGTTTTCTGGGTTTAGCTGGTTACTACCGTAAGTTCATTCAAGGATTCTCGTCGATAGCAGTGCCACTCACTTCACTTACTAAGAAGAATGCTAAGTTTGTGTGGAGCGATGAATGTCAGAAGAGCTTCGATACTTTGAAGCAAGCTCTTATTTCAGCACCAATGTTAGCCATGCCATCAGGGCAAGGAGATTTTGTGTTATACACTGATGCATCTAAGCTCGGTTTAGGAGCAGTAATGATGCAACAAGGTCGGGTCATAGCTTATGCTTCCAGACAGTTGAAGGTACATGAGAAAAACTACCCGACACATGATCTTGAGTTAGCAGCCGTTGTTTTTGCATTGAAAATTTGGAGACACTATCTATACGGTGAGAAATGTAAGATTTTCACTGATCACAAGAGTCTCAAATATTTCTTCAAATAGAAAGAATTAAATATGAGACAGAGACGTTGGTTAGAACTGGTTAAGGATTACGACTGTGAAATTAGCTATCATCCGGGAAAAGCTAATGTTGTCGCAGACGCATTGAGCAGAAAAGTTGCAGTCATAGCTCATTTATCAGCTCAGAGATCTCTTCAGTATGAGATTCAAAGGTTTGACTTGGAAGTTTATCGCAAGGGCAAAGCTCCTAAGCTGTCTAATATGACAGTCAAATCTTCCTTGCTAGATCGTATTCGAGCAGGAAAGTCTTCAGATGAGCAACTACAGAAATGGAGACTAAAAGATGAAGCGAAGGGCAGTGTTCTCTACACAGTGTCAGATGGTATTGTGAGATACAAAGATAGAATGTGGGTGCCTAGTGGTGATTCAATCAGACAGGATATTTTGTCAGAGGCACATGCATCTCCGTATTCTATTCACCCAGGAGGTACCAAGATGTACAAAGACTTGCAAATTTTGTATTGGTGGCCAGGGATGAAACGAGATATTCGCAGATATGTATCAGAATGTCTCACTTGTCAGTAGGTGAAAGCAGAGCATCAGAGACCAGCAGGGATGCTTAAGTCACTTCCCATTCCAGAGTGGAAATGGGAGAATATCACCATGGATTTTGTTGTTGGTTTGCCGAGGTCAGTTAGAGGATCCAATGCCATTTGGGTTATAGTGGATCGACTAACTAAGTCAAGACATTTCTTACCAGTGAAGACGACTTTCTCCATGACGCAGTATGCGGAGCTTTATATAAGGAAGATAATTCGTTTGCATGAGATTCCAGTTTCTATTGTGTCAGACAGGGATCCGAGGTTTACATCGTCCTTCTGGAAAAGTTTACATGCAGCCATGGGGACGAAATTGTTATTCAGTACTGCATTTCACCCTCAGACAGATGGCAAGTCTGAGCGAGTGATTCAGATATTAGAGGATTTGTTGAGAGCTTGTATGATTGATTTTCATGGGACTTGGGAGTCTAAACTACCACTTGTGGAGTTTACCTACAATAACAGTTTTCAATCATCAATAGGTATGGCTCCTTATGAAGCTTTGTATGGACGAAAGTGCAGATCGCCAGTTCATTGGGATGAAGTTGGTGAGAGAGCAGAACTTGGTCCAGAAATAGTTCAGCAGACTGCAGATGTGGTGGTTAAGATTCGTGACAGAATGAAGACCGCCCAGGGTCGTCAGAAGAGTTATGCTGATAAGAGAAGGAGAGATCTTGAATTTGCTGTAGGTGATCATGTATTTGTTAAGATAGCACCTATGAAGGGTGTTATGAGATTTGGGAAGAGAGGTAAGCTGAGTCCGAGATTTATTGGACCGTTCGAGATTCTTGACTGAGTTGGAACACTAGCTTATCGTGTAGCCCTACCGCCGAATTTGGCCGGAGTGCACAATGTATTTCACGTTTCGATGTTGAGGAAGTATCTAGCAAATCCTTCGCATGTTCTGAGCCATGAGCCATTGCAGTTGACTCCAGACTTGTCTTATGAGGAAAGACCGATTAAAATTTTAGACAGACAAGAGCGTAGACTTCAAAATAAGACGACTAAGTTAGTCAAAGTCCAGTGGCTGAATCAATCAGTGGAGGAGGCCACTTGGGAAGCTGAAGCAGATATGAGAATCCGCTACCCAGAGTTGTTCGGTAAGACTTAATTTCGAGGACGAAATTTTTATAAGGGGGGAGATATTGTAAAGCCCAAAATAGTATATGTAAAATCCATGCATATATTTAATTTATGAAATTTATTATTTTAATTATTTATGTTTATTTAATGTATGTTAAAATATTTTCTAGAGTTTTATGTTTCAGGCGATTATTCGAGGCGAGATCGAGGAAAGGAGATAAGGACGATTTTTTTTAGTAAATTTTAATGCAGTATTTTATTTAAGATAAGGATGGAGTATTTTAAATAATTTAATTAATTTTAGTAATTTAAGAGCTTAATTATTTAAATGATTAATTGATTTTAAAATTTTAAAGTTGTAGTATTTGTGCATCTTATTTAAATTTAAAATTTATAATGGGGTTAATTTGAGATTTATTTTAAATTAGTATGTTAAATGTTTTTAAATAGATTTTTTAGTATATTAAATACATATGTTACAATTGTTTATATATATGTAGGTATATATATATATACACATATATATCAACACACAAGCACACACACTTTGACTCACACACACACTCACACATTTACACACACATATACACGTACACACACACAACACAAAACACAAAACAAAACATGCTATTAAACTTTTTGACTAAAGAGAAGGTTGTGTTTTTAAAACACTCCTCTCTCAATTTATTTATTTCATTTTCTTCCTTCTTTTTTTTCATTCAACGAGCACATCTCCTCTAAAAATTTCCAGCATATATTTAGTAAGTTTTCTTTGAAGAAATTGAGCTAAGTTCGTCCCGGATCGTCTCCCGTATCATCTCCGCTTCGGTTTCGTCGTTTCGGTATTTTTAAATATCAAAAGGCACGTATATTCTGTTCTTGATGCATCGATCTTGTCATATTATGTTGTGTTGTTATTTATGCAAAAATTATATGTGTGATGCGCAGAAGTTTGAGCAATCACGTCTAGATCAAGTTTGAAACAATTTTGGATCACCAAATTCACGTTTTTGCTGTTCTGTAAAATACTGCGATTTTTCGGTATTGATTTTGAGAAAACTTTCAACGTAAAAATCGTAGAACTTTTTGATGCATTCGATTTGATATAAAATTCGAGTTATTTGGAATAAAATCGAGTGAGTTATGGTGTTTTTAGTATGACTGCTATTTTTAGATCCGAAAACTCATGTTTCGCTGTTCTTTCGAAAACTGAGATTTTTTGGTACATATTTTGAGAAAACTTTTAATTACAAAAACGTAGATCTTTTTGATACGTTCGATTTGATATAAAATTCGAGTTATTTGGATTAAAAACAAGTGAGTTATGGAGTTTTTAGTATGACTGCTCAAATCGTGTTTCAAGAAAGTTATGAATTTTAATATGTTCTTGAAGTTTTTATGTTGCAGGCTTTGTTGGGGATCGACGGGTGATCGTTGCTGCGTATAAGAAAGTTAGTAATGATGTTTAGAGTATTTTTGAGGTTTTGATTCATGTCGTTAAGAGCTTGAATTATTAAGATGTCGTAAGAAATAAACTTTAATATAAATGAAAATATTTTGGGTCGTATGAATTGTAGGGTGATTATAAAAGTTTAGTTCATTGTTATGGTGTCCTAGAATGGTCTCATAGTGATGAATCTTGATACCTTATGTGTTAATTGGGAGAACAGACATGTCGCAAAATTTTCATAAAATAATTCGTCGAATAGAGCGGACACGGACCCGGACACGGAGGTAGGCACGGTGTCCGTGCCTTCTTATTTCATCACAACAATTTTTAAGCGCACGGACACGGACCATGATGCATGCAGATTTCGGCCCTTTCATGACAAGCTTCACGTTTTTCTGAGTTTTGTTGTTTCAGGTGATTGGTTCGATTCCAGGCTCCCAAGGCGACCTATATACATGTAATAGGATGCATTAGGACCACGTTTGTCCATTGGTTTAACCCCATGCTCGCTGGAAATTCAGAATGACAACAACTTTCCCATTGCTTCTCATGTGTTCGAAAATTTCAGTTTTTATGACAAGGGGTTGGATCTGATCTTGGCTGCCCTAAGGGCTCTTAGCCATGGTTGGATCACTCCCCTAACATGTCTAAGACGTGACTAAGTCGCCCTTTTGGTGGCTTGGTCCATGGCTCATCGGTTTTTAAATAAACAACAAGAACAGCCCCTCCCCTCTCGGTTTCCCTTCTTTTGACAGCATCATGTTTTTCGAATTGTGTGGTTTGATGTGGATCTTGGTTGGCCTATGGCCCTTATCCATGGTTCATACCATGCCCCTAGATGTCTAGATCGTGCCATGGTCAATCAAATGGCCATTGGAACGACACGAGACATCAATCGAAGCAACACACTACACACGCATACAAAAGCATTCTCGGTATGAGTTTTCGGTTGTTGCTGGAATGGTGCAAAATATGGCTGGCCAAAAGCCCTTAGCCATGGTTCGAATCATTCCTTGGGACGTTGTGGAGAGGATTTGGTCGGTGGTTCAAGCCCCAATGGCCAAAAGTCTCGCAAACGACGCGATGCAAGCAAGGTTGCAGCTGCTGGAAAATTACAGCAAGTTGCTGTGTCGGTTCGGTGGCTCGTTCGAGTTCTTGGTTGGCTTTTAGCCCATGTCCTTGGACTAGACAGTGCCTCATTGAGTTAGGAAGGTCATGTTTTTGACCGTTCGTTATTTGGATCATTTTTGAGGTCGTACGAGAATTTACGGTGCGATGTGCCAAATTGACTCTCGAAAGAGCGTTTCGTGTTTTGGCCTCCATTCCACCTAGATTTTGACCCTATCATTTTAGGAGCATTATTTTATGATTTTTCAGCGTATTTTGATCATGACTATACGTCGGTTCGGTGTCGGTTCAGGTTGGCTCGGAGTCATGATTAAATGCGAAGTCATTAGGCATCATAGTCGCATCTTTTAAACGTAAATTGCGTAGTTGGTCATGTTTAAGCTATTGCATATTTTCTTATAGCACAGTTAGGTTGCAGCGAGCCTGGGGACGATCCAATCCAATCCAGTTGGTAAAATTACATGAATTTTCATTATGCCAGTTAATTATTTTACGTGCATTAAATAGAAAATGATTATTTTTTAGATTTATGCGATATGACTTGTGGTTCATTCACTATGTGGGAGTGTTATTTTATACGGTCGCCAGTGACCGATCAGTTCAGTATGGTATCACCCGGTCGCCAGTGACCGGCCAGCTCAGTTCAGTTTCAGCCTCCCCGGTAGCCAGTTACCGATCAGTTCAGCTTAGTGCAGTGGCCACAGGCGTAAAACATAATCTCAACAGAAAATTTTACCAGTTATTTCAGTACAGGCTCCAAGGAGCAAATATTTTTTTACTGTGATTATCAGTTCAGTTATGCACGTATTATAATTGCTCAGTACAGATTATTTTCAGCATGCCTCAGGACAGGATATGTTAACTCAAGCATATTTTAATTCAGATTTTTACTCGTTACCTGCGATATATGCATGCTGAGTCTTTAGGCTCACTAGACTTGATTGTTGTAGGTACTGATGAGGCCAGGGCCGAGGACAGGGACCAGTGAGCCAGCTTGGGTCGGCAGTAGTGGCACCCGAGGACCTCAGAGCAGCAGTTGTTATTTTATTCCGCAAACATTTTATCAGTCGTTGGATATTTTTAAATTGTGATTTTTGGCAAACTTTATTTCCTTCCGCTGCAATATTTTGAAATATTGAACTTGATTCACCAGTGATTTTATGAATGAGGCCATTTAAGTTCTTTTAAAAAGAAAATTTTTAATTTTCCGTAAATTTTCAAGCAAGAAGTTCTAGGGCCTTTACAACTCTCTTCTTGAATGTTTTCTTCCACAAGAGTTTCAATAAGATTTTCATCTTCACTTTCATCTCCTTTGTCATGTGGTTGCTTACAAAGATTAAAAACATTGAGCTCCAAGGTCATGTTACCAAATGACAACTTCATTATTCCATTCCTGCAATTTATAAGGGCATTAGAAGTTGCTAAAAATGGATGACCCAGAATTACAGGAATTGCATTACAATCTTCGATAGGTTGTGTATCTAAAACTATGAAATCGACAGGATATACAAAGTTATCAACTTGGACCAATACGTCTTCTACCATACCTCTTGGCACTTTAACATATCTATCGGCAAGTAAAAGTGTTACCGAAGTAGATTTTAACTCGCCTAGATTGAGTTCTTGATAAACTGAATATGAAAGTAAATTCACACTAGCTCCAAGATCAAGCAAGGCTTTTTTAATCTTTCGTTCTCCAATAATACATGAAATAGTAGGACAACCAGGGTCTTTGTATTTCAAAGTATTATTATTTTGAATGATTGCACTTACTTGTTCGGCTAAAAATGCTTTCTTTTTCACATTCAATTTTCTTTTCACAGTGCACAAGTCTTTCAAAAATTATGCATATGATGGTACCTGTTTTATTCAATCTAATAAAGGAATATTAACTTTTACTTGTTTAAAAATATCATATATATCAGAATTTAAATTTGATTTTTTTCTATTTTCCAATGCATGAGGGAATGGTGGTGACACTGTCTGTTGAACCTGCTCTTCGCAAGTTATGGGTTCCACTTCCTTACCCTTTGGAGTTGATTTATCATCATCTTCACAAGGTTCAAGAATGGATTTTTCCACAACCTTACCACTTCGAAGGGTAATAACAGATTTTACCTGATCCATCGATTGAGTTCCAGAAGTTCCAGTTTGTGAATGATGATCCTTGGGATTAGGCAGAGGTTGTGAAGGAAATTTACCTTTTTCATGAACATTAAGTGTAGATGCAAATTTAGCAAGAGTATCTTTCAAATCTGTCATGGTTTGAGCAGTTAGAGTATTGATAGACTCTTGCTTTGCAATGAAAGAATTCAATGTATCTTCCAAATTTCTTTTAGGTGGAGGAACATAAGGTGCATAATTTTTAAAATTTTGTTGATTTTGGAAATGTGGTTGTGAAAATTGTGCAGCATTATCATTCCTCCAACTAAAATTTGGATGATTTCGCCAACCTGGATTGTAATTTTGAGAAAATGGTTCAAAATTTGGCCTTTTGAAATTGTTCAAAACATTGGCTTGTTCATGGAGACATTCTTTAAAAGAGGGCAAAGTGGGACAATCTTTTGTAAAATGATCACTTGTATCATAGATGTGACACACAATTTCTTGAACAGATTTTAATTGACCATTCTTTTTCAATTCAAGTGCCTCAACTTTTCTTGCCAAAGAGGTAAATCTAGCTTGAAGATCATGTTCATCTTTGAGAGTGTACATACCTCCACCAAATGTAGGAGATTGAATCTTGTTTGATGGTTCGATTGTACCTATAGTGTCCCAATTTTGAGCATATTCAGCTAATGAATCGAGATACTCAATTGCCTCATTTGGATCTTTATCTTCAAATGTTCCATTACACATAAATTCAACCATTTGCCTATCTTTAGGTGTTAAGCCTTCATAAAATTGAGAAACAACTCTCCAAATTTCAAAACCATGATGTGGACAAAGATTAAGCAATTCTTTGTATCTATCCCAACACTGATAAAAAGTTTCTCCTTGTTTTTGAGTGAAAGTGATGATTTGCCTTTTGAAAGAATTTGTTCTATGAGATGGAAAAAACATTTTCAAAAATTGTTGTTGAAATTCATCCCAAGTTCGAATGGATCCCGATCTAAGATTTTGTAGCCAAGTTTTAGCTTTATCTTTTAAAGAAAAAGAAAAAAGCTTAAGTCGAATGATGTTCATGCTACAATTTAGATCATTATATGTGTTGCACACTTCTTCAAACTCTCGTAAATGCATGTATGGATTTTCAGAATCTAATCCATGAAAATTCGGTAAAAGTTGGATAATACAAGGCTTAAAACTGAAATGAGATGCATCAGGGAAAAAAATAGACATGAAGGTGCACTAGTACGTGTAGGATTCATGTGATTTCTAAGTGTTCTTCGTCTATCATGATCATGTTGAGATTGAATTTCATCTTCATTTTCTTGGATGGGTTCTTCCGCCATGTTTTGTAAAAATAAAGGGTTATTTCGAATGAGTCGACCACTAAGTGTACGTGACCAAATGCTCATGCAAATGCAAATGCAAAAGAATAAAAACACACAAAAGGAATAAAAATTTAAATAAAGAAAAATAAACTATAAACAAAATTAAATAGACTTGCAATTAAATTATACTTCCCCGGCAACGGCGCCAAAAACTTGTTGCGACTTTGATTGTTGCACTCCCAAGAGCAGGTTGTCCACAAGTAGTATAATTCGGTGAGTCCGAATATCGTATCCACAGGGAAGCTAAGGTAATTACAAGTCTACTACAATGTCTTTTTGTTTTTGTTTTTGTTTTTGTTTCTTTTTAATTTTAATTGTTTGAATCTTTAATGGGTAAATTTTAATTGTTCAAATTTTAATTTAAGTAGTTGAGATTAAAGGATCCACTCTTGGTATTTTAATAAAGTTAACATTAACGAACATTATTGAAATCCACTTAATAAAATGGTTCCAATATATTAAATAAACATATTTATATTATGCTATATATTATTATCTTATAAGTATATAATATATACCAAAACTTATAAATGTGTCAAAGTATTTATTGTGCTATATATATATTTGTAAACACTAAATCAAGGTTCCCATTTTAAATGGTTGGTAAAACCAAACTAACATTTAAATGGTACCAAAAAATTAATATTATGATATATTCATATATAATAAATCAAGGAATCCAATTTAAATGGTTGGTAAAACCAAACTAACATTTAAATGGTTCCAAGAATTTAATATTATAATATATTTATATATAATAAATCAAGGCATCCACTTTAAATGGTTGGTAATACCAAACAAAATTTAAATGGTTCCAAGAATTTAGTGTAACTTATAGCAACAATAAATCAAAACTCCCACTTATAAGTAGGGTATAAAAATGCTTAAAAAAATAAATATAACATAAACAATAAATAATGATTAAATAATATAAAACATAGATTCTTACCTTTTAGTAACCTTATTATCATGCCAAGAGTTTCACCTTTTCATCTCAACTTTAGGAAGTTAGCTATTCATTATTCAAAGTGTAAAACTTTGAATATGAAATTAACATGCTAATTATATTTAAATGAAGAAATAAAGGAAAAATATAGAGAGAAATATTATGAACTCAAAGGTTTTTTCATAGAATGAGAGATATCTCAATACATTAAAATTCACCCCTATTTATAGCCAAATTTGGGGAGACAACCACAAATAAAATATTATTTTTTTATACAAAAGTTTTCATTGGTGTTCCAAGATATTATATTATATTACACATCACTTTTGAAAATCTTCTTCTCCGAATTTGCTTCTTCACATAAAAAGAAACATGTGGATAATTGAGTTGTCTAGTTGTGGTATTTTTTTCAAACCATTTGACCAAGTAATTTGAGAGATATGGTCAAAATACTAGAGCATGGTAAAACTGCCACTCCTTTGGTAACTTTATTTGTTGCTTAATTTGATCCCAATTGTGAGAGGATTTTTATCTCATGCTTGCCACCAATATTGTAGATATTAACATCAACTTTCTACAGGTCCAAGAATCATCTTAATCCCATTCGCAACGCCAATTTTATTCTTGTTTTATCGAACCTGTAAAAAATAGTAAAAACTTGTAATTACACAACAACTTATATTTTATACAATTTATTATAAAACATTTAATATTTAAACATTTAATAAAACAAAAACTATATATTTATATTATAAAACATTTAATTAATGTACAATTTTGATGTTTATCAGGAGGGATGTGAGAACCCGGGATTTTCAGATCCGAAACAAATCATGTAAGAAATTCGAACTTGAAATTTAACTCAAACTAAGCTTAACAACCTTCATCCTAACTATAAAACTTGAATGTTAACTTAGATTTTCAGTAAATTTAACTCGAGGAAGTAGCTTCAAAGCTCGGTGACTGACTCAACAGGAGGCCAAACTGCAAGCAACCATATCCATTGAAGAATTATCACTGGAAGAGTAAAACCCCAGCTCAAGGACTCGAACTTTCAGCTCAAAGAAGCTCAACCAGGCTTGTCCTAACAAGACCAAAAAGGGAGCTATAAGTTGAGCCAAGAGTTTGGACAAATTAAATGTGCAAGAAATGACCTTCGCATTAACACATGAAGGAGCTACGGGAGGAGCTAAGAGCTAGGACATATTGATGATGCAGGAGATGACCCTTTAGAAAATCAAGATGACATTTAAGGAGTGCATGAGATTTTGAGCCACATTCATGACTGCATGAAATTTTGTACCTACATTATGAGCACCATCACTCCAATCTTGAGGACCAAGAAATCGGCCATGAGGAGAATGAAAGGACCAAAAATCACCTATAAATAGGACATTAAGGTTGATAGAAAAACACAATCAAAAAGCCTTAAAATTCGGCTCCCTCTCCCCCACCATAAAACCTCTCGGCCAATTCAACAAGAAGGAAGTGCTGCTCGTGCGGTTCAAGTGCTAAATACCGGTGTCGAAGTGCTGCTGAAATAAAGACGTCATCTGTAAAAGTTCCGTCGAAGTGCTGTCAAATTTTCGAGAGACAAGTTCGTGCCAAAAGTTTGCAATTTCGAACCTACCTTCAAAATTACAGTAAGTGGGTTTTTGTTATGTATATTCGTTTGTATTTTTAAATCTTGAATATATAAGTTATGACATGCATGAATGTGTGTCCTCATTTTCGAAAACAACATGATATCCGTCTTTTAAAATTTCGATCGATTATGTGTTTTCTTCTATGCTTCGAAATTCTTTGATTCCGCTGAATCCTTTGAAACTCTGATATCTGAAACTTCTGATAAGTTCTGTCTGATAAGTTCTATCTGTTAATTTTTAAATCTTTGTTACACTGTTACGATTCAATTTGAAATGGGACGAGAATTGTGATTCTGTCTGGCCCCCAATGGTGGGTATAAAACCATTTCTGTTTGGCCCCCAATGGTGGGCATAAAACCATTTTTGTCTGGCCCCCATCGGTGGGTATAAAATCGTGTTCTGGCCTCACCCCTTAGAGGACTAACATATTGGGGACAATTTGACCATGTAAATGAGATGAGTAACAGTGTTCTGTCTGTTCTGAAATGTTCTGTTCTGAATTGAGTTAATCGGTTTCTGAATTGTTCTGAATCATCTGATGAATTCTGTCATTTATTCGATTTTTCTCTGTCCTGATAAGTTAAGAATATTAAGTTTTGGAAGTCTGTTAAAAGAACGTTTTAAGAAAACTATGTTCTATATGTATCTTTGGAATCGATCGACCCCCCACTTGCTGAGTGTTTCCCAAAACACTCACCCCTTACAAATTTCAGATAAAAATGAGGAGCAACTGAATGAGGAAGAGCAAGATGCTTACTGGGTTTGGTGAACCGGAGATCAAGATCAGAACTCAAGATTTTGCTTTCCTTTCGTTTCCGCTATTTGAAACTCTGATGTATTTTATTCCATTATCATAGTAAGACAATACTGTTGAAAAATATATTTAAAATGTGAGTATTGAATATTTGAATGTTGAATATTTGAATGTTGAAAATAAGAGTTGTAAATATTGAAAATTAGTGTGTGATGATGTAGGTAATGATGTATTTTATTTTTGGATTATTTGTAAAGATTTCCTATAAATAGATCTCTCATTTGTGAAGAAAATCACAATTGAGTAGAGAGAAAAATATTATAAAGTGTGTAGTTTGGTAAATTTTGAGAGTTTGAGATTTTTACTTTTTACCATAAATTTTTACTTTTTCACAACACGTTATCAGCACGAAGCTCTAAAAGTCCTACATACTTTTCCAAGCTCCAAACAGAAGAAAAAGTTCAAATATGGAAAATGCTATGAGCAAAGCTGAAGTTTGCATACCCGATAGTGGTACAACGCACACTATCCTCCGAGATAAAAGATATTTCTTGGAACTAAAACCAACAAAAACAACGGTGAATACAATATCAGGTCCTGTAGACTTGATTAAAGGATGTGGTAAAGCACAATTTTTGTTACCTAATGGTACAAAATTTTTGATCAATGATGCTTTATATTCACCACAATCGAAAAGAAATTTGTTGAGTTTTAATGATATATATTCCCATGGGTATGATACTCAAACAATGAATGAAGGGAATGAGAAATATATGTGTCTTATCACATATAAATCAGGAAAGAAATATGTGATTGAAAAACTACCAATGCTCCCTACTGGATTGCATTATACACATATAAGTCCCATTGAATCAAACATGGTAGTTGATAATTCTTCGATATTAACCAATTGGCATGATCGATTGGGACATCCTGGTTCAACAATGATGCGAAGAATTATAGAAAATACACATGGTCATCCACTGAAAGACCAGAAGATCTTTCAGAATAATAAGTTTCAATGTAAAGCATGTTCTCTTGGAAAACTTATTATAAGACCATCACCAGTCAAAATCCAAACTGAATCACCAATGTTTCTTGAACGTATTCAGGGTGATATTTGTGGACCAATCCATCCACCATGTGGACCATTCAGATACTTTATGGTATTGATTGATGCCTCCAGCAGATGGTCACATGTATGTTTATTATCAACTCGAAATGTTGCATTTGCAAGATTACTTGCTCAAATAATAAAATTGAGGAATCAATTTCCCGATTATACAATCAAGAAAATTAGACTTGATAATGCTGGTGAATTTACTTCCCAAACTTTCAATGATTATTGTATGTCTATGGGAATCATTGTTGAGCATCCTGTTGCTCATGTACATACACAGAATGGATTGGCTGAATCATTGATTAAACGTCTGCAAATGATTGCTAGACCAATGATAATGAAAACAAAGCTCCCTATTTCTATATGGGGACATGCAATTTTACACGCTGCTTCATTAATTCGCATCAGACCAAGTGCATATCATAAATACTCCCCATTGCAGCTTGCATTTGGTAAAGAACCAGACATTTCTCATCTGAGAATTTTTGGATGTATGGTGTATGTGCCTATTGCACCACCGCAACGAAAGAAAATGGGACCTCAAAGAAAGGTTGGAATTTATATCGGTTATGATAGTCCATCAATCATTCGATATATTGAACCTCAGACAGGCGACGTGTTCACAGCACGTTTTGCTGATTGTCATTTTAATGAGGAAATCTTCCCAATGTTAGGGGGAGAACAGAAACATACCGAAAAAGAAATTACATGGTATGTATCATCATTGTTACATCTGGATCCAAGAACAAAACAATGTGAAAAAGATGTACAACAAATTGTACACTTGCAAAGAATAGCAAATCAAATACCAGATGCATTTGCAGACACAAAAGGGGTAACTAAATCATATATACATGCTGCAAATGCCCCTGCTCGAATTGAAATTCCAAAGAAACAAATGGAAGATACTCATGATGTCATTAAACGCCTGAAGCGTGGAAGGCCAGTCGGTTCCAAGGATAAAAATCCTCGAAAAAGAAAATTCATAGAGAAACACGATGATCACAAAATAAAGAATGACGTTTCTGAAGAAACACATGATGATCACAAAATAGAGAATGGTGTTACTGAAGAAACACATGATGATGAAAATGTTCTGTCAGAACCACAAACTGACGAGAATCATGAAATCTCTATCAATTATATTAATACTAGAAAAATATGGAACCGAAAAGATATAGATGAAATTGATGATATATTTTCTTATAATGTGGCAATCGACATCATAAATGATAACGAAGATCATGAACCAAAATCTTTTGGTGAATGTAAAAATCGGCAGGATTGGATAAAATGGAAAGAAGCCATCCAGGTTGAATTAAATTCGCTAAATAAACGTAATGTTTTTGGACCTATAGTCCTTACACCTGAAGGTGTAAAACCTGTTGGATACAAATGGGTTTTTATTCGAAAGCAAAATGAGAAAAATGAAATAGTAAGATATAAAGCTCGACTTGTTGCACAAGGTTTTTCTCAAAGGACTGGAATTGATTATGAAGAAACGTATTCTCCCGTGATGGATGCAATTACGTTTCGGTATTTGATTAGCTTGGCGGTATCTGAAAATTTAGAAATGCGTCTTATGGATGTTGTTACAGCTTACTTATATGGATCACTTGATAGTAATATATATATGAAAATCCCTGAAGGATTTAAGATGCCTGAAGCACAAAGTTCAAAACCCAGAGAATGTTATTCTGTGAAATTACAAAGATCATTATATGGGTTAAAGCAATCAGGCCGAATGTGGTATAATCGACTAAGTGATCACTTGATGAAAAAGGGATATGTAAATAATTCAATATGCCCTTGTGTTTTCATTAAGAAAACAACATCCGGATGCGTAATTATTGCTGTATATGTTGATGATTTAAACATCATTGGAACGAATAAAGAAATTCAAGAAGTTGTGTCATACTTGAAGGAAGAATTTGAAATGAAGGATCTTGGAAAAACCAAGTATTGTCTGGGTTTACAAATTGAACAAAAAGAATGTGGAATGTTTGTTCACCAGACAAATTATACAGAAAAGATCCTTAAACGTTTTAATATGGATAAAGCAAATCCTTTAAGTACTCCAATGGTTGTTAGATCATTAAACATTGAAAAGGATCCATTCCGTCCATGTGAAGATGATGAAGATATTCTTGGTCCAGAAGTACCATATCTAAGTGCCATCGGTGCCCTTATGTACCTTACAAATTGTACAAGGCCTGATATATCTTTTGCCGTGAATCTGTTGGCAAGATTTAGCACATATCCAACAAAGAGACACTGGAACGGAATTAAACATATATTCCGTTATCTACGAGGAACGACAGACTTGGGACTTTTGTATTCAAAAGATGCTAATCCAAGTATAATTGGTTATGCTGATGCTGGATACTTATCTGATCCACACAAGGCACGTTCCCAAACTGGATATGTATTTACTCGTGGAGGCACTGCAATATCTTGGCGTTCTCAGAAACAAACGCTCGTAACAACTTCATCAAATCATGCCGAGATTATTGCACTACATGAAGCAAGTCGTGAATGTGTGTGGTTAAAATCAATGACCCAACATATCCAAATTTCATGCGGATTATCATCTGATGAGAAGCCTGTGATACTATATGAAGATAATGCTGCATGTGTTGCTCAAATGAAAGAAGGATACATAAAAAGCGACAGAACTAAACATATTCCTCCTAAGTTCTTCGCATTCACCAAGGAGCTTGAGAAGAATAGATGTATTGATGTTCGTCACATTCAATCAAGTGAAAATTCATCAGATCTCTTCACAAAGGCGCTTCCTACGTCAATATTCAGAAAGCATATATATAATATTGGGATGCGCAATCTACGAAATTTGTGAAAAATTGTTCGTGTCAACATGAGGGGGAGTTTACGTGACTGCACTCTTTTTCCCTTACTATGGTTTTTATCCCAATGGGTTTTTCCTAGTAAGGTTTTTAACGAGGCAGTATAAAAACACGTAATGAAGACAATCATTATGATCATCATCACAAGGGGGAGTGTTGAAAAATATATTTAAAATGTGAGTATTGAATATTTGAATGTTGAATATTTGAATGTTGAAAATAAGAGTTGTAAATATTGAAAATTAGTGTGTGATGATGTAGGTAATGATGTATTTTATTTTTGGATTATTTGTAAAGATTTCCTATAAATAGATCTCTCATTTGTGAAGAAAATCACAATTGAGTAGAGAGAAAAATATTATAAAGTGTGTAGTTTGGTAAATTTTGAGAGTTTGAGATTTTTACTTTTTACCATAAATTTTTACTTTTTCACAACAAATACTTTATTTATGAAAAAGACTTGTTTGATTTGATAGGAGGCTTTATTGTTTTCAATTTAATTGATAAACAATGCCGGATGTCACCGATGCTTCGGACTCGGGGCGTGACACAATACGTTTAAGAATACGAGTAACAATCACGATCTGAATTCAACAAACATGAATATGAATTTGTTAATATGAATATGAATATGATGATATGAATATGTTGATATGAATATGGATATGAATCTGAATATTTTTATGTTTATATGAAAATGTGTATGAAAAGTTTATGAAAGTGTCTATATTTAAAGTTTATGCATCATGAAAATGTTTACGGAAAATGTTATGGTTAAAGTTTATGTATCTTCATGAAAAGGGTATATTAAGTACAATTATTTTTAACGGTTGCATGTGTTCTGTATATGTATTACTTGTTATCAAGATTATGGTGTGTTGAGTCCTTAGACTCACTAGGTGTGATTGATGCAGTTGATTATGATAAAAATGTTATGGAGGTCTTGATGGTTGACTTTGCTGGGCTGAAGGTGCACATAACCCGAGGACCGCCGCTAGTTTTCCGTACTAGTTTATGATTTATTATTTTAAATTATGTTAAGGATATTTTATGACTTTTATTTATGTTTATGAGAGATTTTTGAGAGGTTATAGTATGTGCTATATACTTTTCAAATAATGTTTTTAGGTTTGTAAAACCTTTAATGATTTTATGTTTTAAACTAATTCCTTTCGATTTTCAAATGTTAGTTGATTGTTTTATTTTTAAAAAATGATGTCAAAAATATTTTATGGTTGCCGAATGCTAAGTAAAGTTTGAAAAAAAAATTCTACTACTTTTTAAGCAAAACGAATAGCAGACGTTTCATCTATACTGTCAAATACATCAATAAACCAATTACTATGTATATACTAGGTGAAAGTCATTCCTTTATTGTCCTCTACATGTAGAACAACTAAAAGAGAAGAAAACTTACACCCTTAGGAATTTCTTGTGATGGAGAACTTAATTCTAACTTCAAAATGATGAAAGGAATGAAAAATGGAGCTTTTGGGAGGAAGTTTTCTAGGTTTCCTTCGTGCTTAAGCTGAGGAAGAAGGTAAGAATGGTGAAATAAGCTTGGAAAAGTCGATATTTATCTTTTTATACATGAAACAGCGCCCAGGCAGACGTCTTTTACCGCCCGGGCGAGGAACTCTCGGCCCTAAACTTTATAATTTTTGTGCGGGTCCGCCCGACAAGACATTCTCATCGGCCCGGGCGAGAAACTTTCGGCCCTCCACATTGTTTCATCAAAAATCGCTCAAAAAATGTTTCTTCCTTTAATAATCTGGAAAAGTGGTAAACATGAAAGTTGTAGCCCTATGTTATGGCTTCAATCTCCAACTAGTTTCATGTCATTTGGAGGTTTGAGTAAAATGTTATACTTATTCTCCCAACATGCGTCAGTGAAGGAATTCAGATATACATGACACACTTCAGGGCACTTTTGGCTTGTCTTCCACAATGATTTTGACACAACCCGAAACATGAAAGTTGTAGCATTACATCTTAGATTTTGAATGGTTATGACCTCACATAATTTGGATAATTATTCTAATCATTATGCTAAAACCCGTAAAACTGCCATATTTTCATCTCATTTCCTACCAACTTCATTACACTACTTCTACCTACATATCTTACTATCACTATTTAAACACATATTCATTTTCAATACACCATGGACACTCTAGAAATCATATTCAATCTCATTATCGATACCCCAATCGACATGTAAAACATAATGAGCTAAATAACAATATATTAAATGACTAAACGCATTATTATCATTTGTACGAGTAACCGAGCATTACAATTCTCCCCTTCTTCAAAGAATTTCGTCCTCGAAATTTTGACGTACGATATAGTTCAGGATATCTCTGTTCAATCTCGTCTTCTCGCTCCCAAGTTGCTTCTTCAATTGCATGATTGCGCCATAACAGTTTCACCAATGGTATTTCCTTGCCTCGTAACACTTTTGATTTCCTGTCGAGGATTTGGACCGGTCGTTCTTCATATGAGAGATTCGATGCAAGATCCAATGGTTCGTAATGAAGAACATGAGAAGGATTGGCTAAATATTTCCGTAGCAAGGAAACATGAAAAATGTTATGAACATTTGATAAGTTTAGTTGTAAAGAAACTCGGTATGTCCTGTCTCCTATTCTTTCCAAGATTTCAAATGGACCGATATATCTTGGACTTAATTTTTCCTTCTTACCAAAACGCAAAATGCCCTTCAATGGTGATATTTTTACAAATACATGGACACCGACTTGGAATTCCAATCGATGACATCGAACATCAGCATAGTTTTTCGGCCGGCTTTGGGCAGTGTGCATTCTTTCTCTGATCATAGTTACCAATTCAGCTGTCTGTTGTACCAATTCAGGGCCTAATAATTTTCTTTCTTCTACTTCATCCCAATGCACCGAAGAGCGACATTTTCTACCATATAATGAAGTATATGGTGTCATTCCAATGCTTGACTGATAGCTATTGTTATACGTAAACTCAGCCAACGGTAGTTTACTGTCTCAACTGCCTGGAAAGTCAATAGTACAGGACCTCAACATATATTCTAATATCTGATTTACTTTTTCTGATTGCCCGTCAGTTTGAGGGTGTACTAAATGCCAATCGAGTTCCCATAGCATGATGTAAACTCTTCCAAAATGCAGACGTAAATTTGAGATCTCTATCAGATACAATGGACACTGGTATGCCATGAAGCCTCACTATCTCTTTGATGTATTATTCAGCATATTGATTCATCGTGTATGTGGTTTTCACTTGAAGAAAGTGAGCTGATTTTGTAATTCGATCCACCATAACCCATATAGCATTAAATCCTCTTTGTGGTCTTGGCAAACCAAGAATGAAATCCATTGTAATGTGTTCCCACTTCCACTTAGGAATGGGTAGTCGTTTCAGGAGTCCTGCTGGTCTTTGATGTTTAGTTTTGACCTGTTGACAAGTTAGGCATTGTGCAACAAATTGAGCAATGTTCTTTTTCATACCTAGCCACCCAAATAATGGTTTCAAATTTTTGTACATTTTGGTGTCTCCTGGATAGATCGAATAGGGTGTAGCATGAGAATCAAGAAGGATGACATTTCTGATCGTTCCTTGCTTTGGTACACACAATCTACCCCGATATGTCCATATTCCTTTCCCATTCAATTCAAAATTCAAACTTCCTTTTTCCTCATCTCGCTGCCTCAATTGTTGTAATTCATTATCTGCACTTTTTTCGGCCTTGATTCTGTCTGCAAGTGTTGGTCGAACCGTGAGGGATGATAATTGGATTGCAGTTCTCTTTGGCATAACATCAATCTTCAATTCTGTAAATTCCATAAGATTTGTTCTTGTACTTGCATTGTGGCAATAGAACTGGAATTTCGACTTAATGCATCTGCAACAACATTGGCTTTACCTGGATGATAATTAATAACACAAACATAATCTTTCACCAATTCCAACCAATGTCGTTGTCGCATATTAAGTTCTTTTTGCGTGAATAAATATTTCAAACTCTTGTGGTCCGTGTATATTTCACACCATTCACCATACAGATATTAGCACCATATTTTCAATGCAAATACCACTGCTGCCAGTTCTAAATCATGTGTGAGATAATTCTTTTCATATTCTTTCAATTTTCTTGATGCATAAGCAATGACCTTCCCGTGCTGCATTAACACTGCTGCCTAAACCTTGTTTTGAAGCATCACTATATACGACAAAATCTCCTGGTCCTTCTGGTAGAGCAAGGACCGGTGCTGACGTCAATTTTATTTTTAACACTTGGAAACTATGCTCACATGCTTCGTTCCATACAAATCTCACATTTTTTCGTGTTAAAGTAGTCAAAGGAAATGTTATCTTAGAAAATCCCGCTATAAACCGACGGTAATAACCAGCTAACCCAAGAAAACTAGGTACCTCAGTAACAGTAGTTGGTCGTAGCCAGTTATTAACAGTTTCAATCTTACTTGGATCCACTGATATGCCTTCTTTTGAAATGATATGGCCCAAGAATGCTAATTGTTCAAGCCAAAATTCGAATTTCTTCCATTTGGCATACAAATGTTTATCTTTCGAAGTCTGCAGAACTAATTTCAGATGTTCTTGATGCTCCTCTAAAGTAAGTGAGTAGATGAGAATATCATCTATAAACACAATCACGAACTTGTCAAGAAATGGCTTGAAAATTCTGTTCATTCAATCCATAAAAGCTGCTGGTGCATTCGTTAGTCCAAATAGCATTACAAGAAAATCATAATGCCCATACCTCGTTCGGAAGGCAATCTTTGAGATATAATCTAATTTCACTTTTAGTTGATGATAGCCTGATTGTAAATCAATCTTCGAAAAGATAGCAGCTCCTTGTAATTGATCAAACAAATCGTCAATTCTGGGGAGTGAATATCTGTTTTTGATTGTCACCTTGTTCAACTCCCGATAATCAATACATAAACGAAGGGTACCGTCTTTGTTCTTCACAAATAAAACAGGTGCACCCCACGGTGAAATGCTCGGTCTAATAAATCCTTCATCAAGTAACTCCTGTAACTTGTTCTTTCAATTCTTTCATTTCTGTAGGGGCTAATCAATAAGGAGCTTTTGAGATCGGATGAGTTCCCGTCACAACATCAATCACAAATTCGATCTCTCTATCTGGGGGTAAGCCTGTTACATCATCAAGAAATACTTCTGGGAATTCACAAACAACATCTGTATCTTTTAATTCACGAACAGGTGGGTCAATAGTTAAAATATATGCTAAGTATCCTAAACATCCCTTCTGTAGTAATTTACAAGCCTTCATACAAGAGATTATCCGAAGAGGTAAGGATATACCTCCACTTGCTAGTGTGAATGGTTCAGCTCCTACTGGTGCAAATTTGATCATCTTTATGCCACAGTCGATAGTAACTATGTACTTCGAGAGCCAATACATTCCCAATATCACATCAAAATCAGACATCCTCAGAACTATCAAGTCAGCATACATCTGATGGCCTTGGATATATATTGGACACCCTATCACAATCTGATCTCTCTGTAATTTTTGCCCAGAAGATAAAGCTATGACGAGTTGTGTCTCTGTTGTACTTGCTGTAATGCACAGTCTCCTTACAAACGATTCCGAAATAAAGGAATGTGTGGCTCTTGAATCTAGTAAAACAATAGCAATAATACAAGAAATCAAGAACATATCAGTGATCATCGATGTATCCGCATCCATTTCCTCTTTAGTCATGGAGAAAAGGCGTCCCTGTACTTTCTCAGAATTCCCAGGAAAATTCCTAGCGATATGCCCTGGCTTTTTGCAACGATAACAAACATTGGAACCTTGCATACATTCCCCGCCATGAAGTTTGCCACATTTAGGACAAGGTGGTCTGTCTTGTTCTTTACGTGGAGGGGGACCCTTGCCACGAGGTTCCTCTAGTCGAGTACCCCTACTATCAGTCTTTTTGCCTTGTCCTATTCCTTGGCTCCTTTGAAAGTACTGCTGCCTTTGTTGTTGTCTATCTCTGCCAATGTCTTGCTCATCCTGTTCTGCCATAAGTGATCTTTCTACTATCTCTCCATATGTAACAACCTTCGACATCCGTACATCTCTTTTAATTTCAAAGCAAAGTCCCAGCATTAAGTGTTCGCCTTTACTTGTGTCATCATGTGCAATATATGGTACATATTGGACTCCAGCCTCGAATTGTTGTATGTATTCCGCCATGGACATGGTTCCTTGTTTCAGATTAAGGAAATCATTGGCTTTATTGGTTGTAAAACATGGATTTAAATGTATCCCACTTCAATGGCATTGCATATAATGCCCGATAATTTTGTTATGGTAATCTGAAATGATTTGTTGATAAATTGATGTGATTATAGACAGATTGTATCAGATCGGAAAAGCCGGAAAGAAGATTGGAATTATGTGCGAGGATAAGCCCTCGCGCATATGCGCGAACCAGCCGGGCGCATATGCGGAAGGTAGGCAGAGAACCTCGCGCATATGCGCGACAGGACCCGCGCATATGCGCGGGAATGGCAGAGAACCTCGCGCATATGCGCCGGGAGAGGGCGCGCATTTGCGCGAGCTGCCGAGAAGCCACACGCCGAGACCTAGTGTCTCGCGCATATGCGCCGATGAGGGTCGCGCATATGCGCGAGACGTGCAACGCCTAGAGTTAGCCACTTGCCCTTGACATGCATGAATATATATATAACAAATCCTTAGCCTTCAGAATTGAAAAAGAAAATCGAGACTTCCTCTGGAGAATGCTTAAATTTCTTCTATCAATAGATTTGTGATTTACAAGAAATCCGTCCGTCTGAATTTCAATCCGACTTCGGTACCATGTTCCTCTCGTTACAGGCTTCAACAAGACGTAAGTTTTATTGATTTTTATTATGATTTGAAAATATGATATTGAAGAAATCAGATATGAGTCATATATGATGTTCTTGCGATATTAGACATCGTATAATCGAAACCGGATCGAAGAACGGATACCGTATGGAATTGTTAAGATTTTTCAAAATTGATTTGATTGAGATTATACAGATTTGATAATAGACTTGTGTTGTTGATTGATTATGAGTTATTGGGATTGGTATATACTGATTTTGTATTACCAGTATTTCAAGATTTCGATGTTATGCCGTCAAAACAGAATTAGATTGAGTTTGATTATATCTGGTATTGATTTGAATATACATTGATATTGTATTCCTCGAATATGCCATTCCAGATTGATATCGAAGGTTTCGAAGACAGATCAGAGCCGAACCCCAACGAAAGAAAGGTATAAATCAATGTTGAACTTGGAAGATACGACTCGAGTTTGATTTGACTTGAGTTTCCCAAAAACCACATACTTTACTTTATTGCATTGATATTTGCAATTCATGAGATTGATATGCTTAGTCTATTATTTATAGCAAAGCATGTGTCGAGTTATGGGCGGATGTGCCTAGTCATTGGAGGAGGTGCCAAGTCTTTGGCGGATGTGCCAAGATACTGTATGTTGGTTTATATCGATATTTGCTTAGGAGCGGATCAGATTCTATCGCCGAGATTCGGTATATTGTGCCAATATCCGGGAATCGGGATCCCTAGATTAGAGATGAGTCGAGTATGAGATGACGATTCAGAGTTTGAATTACAGTTTTATGCCGATTCATGTCTTTAAGATTTGATACATGTTATTGATATCTGTTTCATGCTTTTATATCTGTTTATATGATTGCATGTATACGTTGTTTATACTGGGATTATATTCTCACCGGAGTTATCCGGCTGTTGTTGTGTTTGTATGTGTGCATGACAACAGGTGGGACAAGATCAGGGTCACGAAGAGGATGAGAGATTCAAGTTTAGCGTGGAGATCCGGACTTAGGAGCAAATTTAGTTTTCAGCACTTGATGTAGTTGTTGAACACTAGTGGATCTGAATATCTATTGTACAAGACTTGTACTTTATGTTGATATTTATATCAGACTGATTTCATTATGTTCCGCACATATGTATTTTAAAAAAAATAAAATTTTAGACCCAAATTAATGAATTGATCCTAATGATGATTAAGAAGACAAATTAGGTTCGGGTCCCCACATTGCAGGTAATACCACCCTTGCACTCTCCCACCATATCCTTGCATGTTTTGTCAACAAAAAGATGGCACAAGTTACTTTGTCAGTATCTTCCATATGAAGGTGGGAGAAGATGGACTCCAATGACTTAATCCATTCTTTTGCTATTGCCGAATTAGTGCTTCCCATGAATTCAGGAGGATTCAGACGTGGAAAGCGATCATATACATCCGTCTGAATAGGCACATGTCTAGGATGCATGGCTTGTGCTTGTGCTTGCTCATGAGTAGTCTGTTGCATCTCAAGTAATTGTTGTATCTACTCCCCATGAACTTTCGCTTGTTGTTGGACCAGCAGAGCAAAATCATCTATAGGTCATGGCGCACTGCCCTCACCTTCGACTGCTGGGGCCTTGCCCTTAGATGACTCTCCTTCATGTACCTTGCGATTAGGTGGCATGGTCTTTTATCTTAACCTACATATAGGTCACGTAGAAACACATAACTTAGCATAAACTATGGGATACAAAGAAACTTACTTGCTGAGTTCCCCATGTGTGGATGAAGTGCAGTTTCTTCCCTGTTGAAGAACCGTAGGCTCTGATACCACTCTAAATGTCACACCCTTACTCTATACTTGACATGATTACCATAATCAAAATAGGATTTGAATTATATATCTATATTATGAAGAAATTTAAACAAGGGGCATCAATATGACGGTTTATAAAAATTTTTACATGATGTCCCTATATTTTGAATACACCAACACACAAGCGACAATAACAATATGTAATACACCAACACACAAGCAACAATAACAATATGTACATATAATCTTATCCTTATATACAAACATATTCTTTATCATTATACAACATAGACATACACCTTATAAAACTTGTTTCAAACCCTGACATTAAATTCATTATAATATATATGCGGAAGCTATACAATAAGACATCCCGGTTCTTGTCGAGGTGAGGCACGTCACAAGCATTCATTGGCGAACTAGCATCCTATATATCTTCATTACCTGATCCTGTAATACATGAGCTACGTGAGTTTATAAAACTCAATAAGTTGGCATTTATACGTATCAATATGCGTATAAGGAACATACATATCTAGTCGAGCTCAACAATGAATCTTTAAACCATGTAATTCTATAGCATATATTCATGTTCATTTTTGTACTTGAGCTTCATTAGTTGACATGTACTACCGTACTTGCTTTATTATGTAGCTGCTACTGTGTTGGACATCAGGGAGCACCTTTGGCAACCCCACGCCCCATGAACATATATTGGCCAATAGGTTTGGTGGACTTAAAACCACCCATGATGTCAACAAGCTCTATAATATATAAAAATCAGTCCTTCTCCTTTCATGTTCATGTTCATGTTCATAACATAGCACCCATCATCAATATTCATAAGTTTCTTTCATATTTATATATAACAATGGAATATGTTGCTATGTTTTCATCAATAAAGATATTAACAATGTACATATAGCAATAATCAATGGTAAGCATTTGAAATTCATAATATTACTCATGTATTACTTCAAGAACATGCCAACTTACAGTCCAAGCGTACGAATACTGGTTTGAGCCGATGTTTTTCACTTCTATACTGTCAAATACATCAATAAACCAATTACTATGTATATACTAAGTGAAAATCATTCTTTTATTGTCCTCTACATGTAGAACAACTAAAAGAGAAGAAAACTTACACCCTTAGGAAGTTCTTGTGATGGAGAACTTAATTCGAACTTCAAAATGATGAAAGGAAGGAAGAAGTGAGCTTTTGGGAGGAAGTTTTCTAGGTTTCCTTCGTGCTTAAGCTGAGGAAGAAGGTAAGAATGGTGAAATAAGCTTGGAAAAGTCGATAATTATCTTTTTATACATGCGGCGGCGCCCGGGCGGACGTCTTTTACCGCCCGGGGGAGGAACTCTCGGCCCTAAACTTTAAAATTTTTGTGCAGGTCCGCCCGGGCGGACATTCTCATCGGCTCGGGCGAGCAACTTTCTGCCCTGCACACTGTTTCATCAATAATCGCTTCAAAAACGTTTCTTCCTTTCATAATCTGAAAACGTGGTAAACATGAAAGTTGTAGCCCTATGTCATGGCTTGATTCTTCAACTGGTTTCATGTCATTTAGAGGTCTGAGTAAAACGTTGTGCTTATTCTCCCAACATGTGTCAGTGAAGGAATGTCGATATACATGACACACTTCGGGGCACTTTTGGCTTGTCTTTCACAGTGATTTTAACAAAACCCAAAACATGAAATTTTTAGCATTACATCTTAGCTTTTGAATGGTTATGGCCTCACATAATTTGGATAAATATTCTAATCATTATGCTAAAACCCGTAAAACTGCCATATTTTCATCTCATTTCCTACCAACTTCATTACACTACTTCTACCTACATATCTTACTATCACTATTTAAACACATATTCATTCTCAATACACCATGGACACTCTAGAAATCATATTCAATCTCATTATCGATACCCCAATCGACATGTAAAACATAATGAGCTAAATAACAATATATTAAATGACATAAACGCATTATTATCATTTGTATGAGTAACCGGGCATTACAGTTCACTATTTCCATGCGATTCAGAATGACATTTATTCTTATTCGGGCTTACCCTAGTAAGTCTCATTTTTTCCATCAATTCCTTGATCAAGAATGTCAAAACTCATTTCTGATTGCACCCATCGGATAATGGTAAGAGTGTCTAGTAGCATCACCCTATGATCATCTAGGTATCACTAATAATTCCTGCAAAAACCTTTAGTCATGGTTAGCATACAGTACGGTCCCTTCAACTCATATATCCCAACCGAATCTGCTACCATTGCTATATCGAGAGTTGCATATGAATTTGACAACGATGCGATCTATCTTTGAGTACTAATTGTGACATAATATGTGAAACTAGGAAAACATCTTTCCCTAAATCACATTTCTTGCCCTGGCCAGAGACTCCTTGCACTATTAAGTCATCAGATCACATAGAATATCTTCATTCATAAGCGAACAGTGAATCCCCGACTACAATTCATTTGCTCATACATATTTCGAAACTACACCCAACCTCACCACCTGATGGCCCTCAATGGAGTTAGTAAACAGATCAAAATGCATGCTAGTACGTATATCGCCTACATTGTCCCGGGTCAAATAACTCATGGTTTACAACCATAACTGCGGACAATTCCACTCGATAAGTGAGAAAAACTTAGACAGTCCGAGGGAGGGTTGTTCAGTGCATCATCATATGATTGCCCATATATGTGAATGGACATCTCCATGCCCTTGCCAATGAAACATGGCGTTTACATCGCAGATGCTAGTCTCATTCTCAAGCAACATTTATCCTTGTTTTAGCCAGCTGATTCGACTAGGAACCTGTTTAGATTATATGGTACACTTTCGAATGAGTTTCATGATCTTACGTTACGACGCAGACCTCATGGTACCTATTGTAAATTCAAAGACTTTATCTATGTAGTTGTGGTATATAGATAAAGTATAATGCTTGTGGGGACCCAGGACGATAATCATAATCTTAATCATCATTTGGGACAATTTAATCACTAATAATAATAAACAGTGTCTAATTTTTTTTTTCAAATACAATATGAAATGCGGAACGTAATGGAATTCAATCTAATATACATATCAGTATAAAGGTACAAGTCTTGTACTACATACAATCATTCAACTAAGGTTTAACATCTGAATCTCAAGTGTCTAAACCCTATCTTTAATCAAGTCCGTAGTCTCCACTCTAATCACGATCTCCCTTCATCTCCTCGACCCTGAACCTGTCCCACCTGTTGCCATGCACACATACAAACACGACAACAGCCGGATAACTCCGGTGAGATAAATATCCCAGTATAAACAATGTAAACATGCAGTCATATAAAAGCATATATAAAAGCATGAAACACATATCAATCACATGTATCAAATCTGAACAACATGTATCAATACAAATTCTGAATCACACTCTGTGACTCCTAGACTCTGACTCGACTCAATCTAATCTAGAGATCCCGATCTGAATAAGAAAGCAACGTTCTCCCATCTACTTTACCCCAGCTAGATGGTTGTACGTTCTTAGTCCCAGACTTTGGCTGTTTATATCAAAGATCTGCAATAGGAGTCGGTCTTCTCCTTAGTCTCTCGATATATATCCAAAAGTCCAGTGACATGGCGGTTCTGCCATGGCGGTTCTGCCGAAGACTAGGCGGGTCTGCCCAACTCTGACTCATGCTTTGCTATAATCAATAGAATAAGCATATCAATATCAAGCATTGCAATATCAAATGCAACAATCATTCAGTATGTGATTTTAGGAAACTCAAGTTAAAGCTAACTCGAGTTGTGCAATCCTGAATCAACATTTATTTATACCTTTCTTTCGGTCTATCTGACTTTGTCGAAGTCTCGGATTCACAGCCTGTCAATATCAATCTGGCAATGACAATATCGAAGGAATACAATATCAATACCTTCCTCAATTAATACTAAATATAATCAGAACTCAATCAAATTCTGTTTCAACAGCATAAACTGCACAATCTTAATATACCCAGCCACACAAATCGATACATATCAATTCCTGCAACTCATGGTCAATAACGATACACATTTGATATCATATATCAACCCAATCCACTCTGAAATTCATAACAATTCTATAAAACTTCTCTCAGTTCCTTTTCCTTTCCCTTCTGAAACAGATGAATATTTCATGTATATATATATCCTGCATGTAATGGACGTGTGGCTCATCCTTTGCAAAACACGTCTCGCGCATATGCGCAACATCACTCGGCGCATATGCGCGAGGCCATATGTCTCGGCGCGTCCTCTGCACAGCACCTCGCGCATATGCACGCCCTTACTCGGCGCATATGCGCGAGGCCTTTGTTCATTTTACCCAACTCTCGGGTACCCTCGCGCATGTGCGCGGATACACGTCGCGCATATGCGCGAGGTTCTCTGGACATCTCGCGCATGTGAGCGCTCCCCGTCGCGCATGTGCGCCCACTTCTATGTAGTTGACTTTCAATCCTCGCACAACTCGCGCATATGCGTGCACGCCCACCGCGCATATGCGCGAGACTGTTTCGCGCATGTGCGCGTCTCATGTTGCACATGTGCGCGAAAGGCACTGTCCTCGCACTTACATCTTTTCATGCTGAATCAAATCGTGTCCCGATTAATCCTCTCATAATCATATCAAATTATAAATCAATAATTACAGATTACTAGGATTAAATTCTCGGGCATTACATTTCTCTCCTCCTAAGATATGATTTCGTCCCCAAAATCACAGGCAATCAATCATATCTATAAGAAGGAATGTAATAGAAACGGAATAAAAACTTATATCAGTGAAACAATGCTGGGAATTCCTGTCTCATGTCGGATTCAGTTTCCCAGGTAGCTTCTTCAACGCCATGATGACTCCACTGAACTTTCACAAGTGGAATAGTTTCCGTTCTGAGCAGTTTTTCCTTCCAATCAAGAATTTGAATCGGCTTTTCAAAATAGCTCAATGTCTCGTCCAATTCGGACCTCGTCCGGCTGAATAATATGTGAAGCATCTGGCATGTACTTCCGCAATAATGATACATGAAAGATATCATGTATCCCAGATAATGAAGGCGGTAGGGCTAATCGATAGGCACGATCTCATATCTTTTCAAGAATCTCATATGGCCCAATATATCGTGGAGACAAATTTCCTTTCTTGCCAAATCTGACAACTCCTCGGAAAGGTGAAATATTCAAGAATACTCGGTCTCCTGCCTCAAATACCAACGGTCTACGTCAAACATTGGCATATTTGGCTTGTCTATCCTGGGTTGCCTTCATTCTCTTCTGAATTAGCTTCACTTTTTCAGTCATATCTCTGATCATATCAGGTCCAATCTCAGGAACCTCAGAGATATCATCCCAAAACAGAGGGGATCTGCATTTCTTACCGTACAACGCTTCGAAAGGAGCCATCTCAAAACTCGTCTGATAGCTGTTGTTGTACGAGAACTCACAAAGAGGCAATGCATCTTGCCAATTAGTGCTAAAATCCAGCACTATTGCTCTCAGCATATCCTCCAATGTCTGGATAGTCCGCTCTGACTGTCCGTCGGTCTGTGGATGATATGCGGTACTCAGATTCAATTTCGTACCCAGAGCCTGCTGTAAACTCTGCCAGAAGTGTGAAGTAAACCGAGGATCACGGTCTGATACAATCGACTTCGGCACTCCGTGCAATCTAACCACTTCTCTGACATAAATCTCTGCCATCTGGTCATGTCGGTACGTCATCTTGTACGGAATAAAAAATGCGGATTTGGTCAATCTGTCAATCACGACCCAAATGGCATCACAACCTCGGGAGGATCTTGGTAGCTTCATTACAAAATCCATGGAAATGTGATCCCACTTCCATTCAGGAATAGCTAGACTCTGTAACAATCCTTCTGGTTTCTTTCTTTCTGCTTTCACCTGCTGGCAATTCAGACATTTGGATACAAACTCAGCAATATCAGTTTTCATCTGTTTCCACCAAAACTCTCTTTTCAAATCATTTTACATCTTTCTGCCACTAGGATGAATACTGAATCGACTGTTGTGTGCTTCTTACAAAATCTATCGTTTTAACTCTGAAACATTCGGCACAACCAGACGATCATTCACATATAGTACCCTATCCTGTACCTGATACTTCAGATAGATGCCCTGCTCCAACCATCGATATCGAATTCTGAATATTCTGATCAACTTTCTGAGCCGCTTTAATTCTCAAAATCAGCTCTGGTTCAACTTGAACAGCATATAATCTCAGCGGTCTATAATCTGTCTCAAATACTAATCCGGACAAACAGCAATCTTCAATCAAATTCGAAACACCGATCGTCGATAAGGATAAAGAACATACCTTTCGACTCAGTGCATCTGCTGCTGCATTAGACTTCCCCAGGATAGTTCTTGATTTCACAATCAAAATCTCTAAGCAGATCAAGCCATCTTCGCTGTCTCATATTCAATTCTGACTGTGAAAATAGATATTTCAGGCTCTTGTGATCAGAATATATCTCGAACTTCTCACCATATAGATAATGTCGCCATATCTTCAAAGCGAAGATAATGGCCGCCAATTCAAGATCATGAATTGGGTAACGAGTCTCATGTGGTTTCAGCTGTCTTGAGGCATAAGCAATCACATGTCCTCGCTGCATCAGAATACAACCCAATCCTCGATGAGATGCATCACAATAAACCACAAAATCACCAGTAAATGATGGGATAGTCAGTATCGGTGCACTGGTCAGTCTTTTCTTTAATTTAAGAAAACCTGTCTCACATTCTTCAGACCAAACAAATGGAGCATTTTTCTGAGTCAACTGTGTAATCGACTTGGCAATACTCGAGAAATCTTTAATAAATCGTCGATAATATCCTGCCAAACCCATAAAACTACGAATCTCGGGTACTGAAGTTGGTCTCGGACAAGGAATCACTGCCTCAACCTTACTGGGATCAACTGATATACCATCTCCGGATATAATCTGCCCAAGAAATACAACTTGTCTCAACCAAAACTCGCATTTTGACAGTTAAGCATATAATTTCTCAGCCCTCAGAATTTCCAACACAGTTCTTAAATGCTCAGCATGCTCAATCATATTCTTCGAATAAATCAATGATATCATCAATGAATATGATAACAAAATCGTCAAGATACCTATGAAAGACACGGTTCATCAACCCCATAAATACAGCTGGTGCATTCGTCAAACCAAATGGCATGACAATAAATTCATAATGTCCATACCTGGTTCTAAATGCGGTCTTTGAGATATCAGAATATCTGACTTTCAGCTGATGGTATCCAGATCTCAGATCGATCTTGGAATATACAGATGAACCCTGCAACTGATCAAATAAATCATCAATACGAGGCAAAGGATATTTGTTCTTTACCGTAGCCTTGTTCAGTTGCCGGTAGTCGATACAGAGTCTCATCGAACCGTCTTTCTTCCTCACAAACAGTACTGGAGCACCCGAAGGAGACACACTTGGTCTGATATACCCCTTGGCTAGTAAATCTTCCAACTGTTCTTTCAACTCTTTCAACTCAATCGGTGCCATTCTGTACGGCGTCCTCGAAATCGGAACTGTACGTGGCATTAACTCAATGCTGAAGTCGATCTCTCGAATCGGAGGTAATCCAGGAATCTCATCTGGGAAGACGTCAGCAAATTCATACACCACTGGCAGGTCTGCCAATGATGGACTCGATTTCAGTAAATCAACTGAATACACAAGGAATCCCTCTGCTCCTTTCTGTAACAATCGAGTCATAGACATTACGGATATCAAAGGAATTCTCGATTTAGAACCCTTACCGTAGAATTTCCACTCATCAGCCATATCTGGTCAGAATCTCACAATCATGTGGAAACAATCAACAGTCACTCTGTACTTGGTCAGCATATCAATCCCGATAATACAGTCAAAATCAGACAATCCAAGTACGATGCAATCTAACTTAATCTCATGCCCATCATACTGTAGTATACAATGTTTTACAGAATTCACTGATATTAAACCTGTCCCCAACGGAGAAGAAACAGACACTACAGACGATAATGACTCAATAGGCAAAGGCATGACTCAATGCAAATTTCTCAGAAATACATGTATGAGACGCACCAGTATCAATCAATATATAAGCAGGGTAACCAGAGATAAAACAGTTACCTGCAACAACATCATCTGGTGCCTCCTGAGCCTGCTCCTCTGTCAAAGCGAATACTCTGGCCTGCTGTCTAGGAGGCTGGATCACTGTCTGGCTACCTCCAGGCCTCTGCTATGACTGAGTTGGGGCTGACTGAAACGAATGAATAGCAGCGGGTCGTCTATAAGTCTTTGCCGCTGATCCAGATGATTCGGCTTCCTGGGATCTTTGGGAACCTCTCTGTGGACACACCCTAGCAAAGTGTCCCTGCTGTTTGCAGACGTTGCAACTACCAGTCACTCCTTGGCATTGCTTAGTCGGGTGTCTCCCTCCGCAGGTTCTGCAGTACACTCCAGTATAGCTCTGGCATCTGTTAAGAACCACCCGACATAGATGAACTGCTCCCTGATTTCTTGAATTGCTTTCCTCTAGCTTTCAAGAAATCTTTCTTTCCACTACTGCTGCTACCACCCTCAAATCTGGGAGGTGGTTGCTGGGGTCTCGGTGCTGGAGGAACATAGGAAGCTCCTTTCTGTCGAATCAGACCAGCTTCTGCTCCTTTGGCTCGGTTGAGGGCATCAGTGAAATTATTCGGTCGGCCCTGTGTTCACCAATGTAAAGATCTCGGGGTTCAAACCATTGATAAACTGATCAGCAATAGCTTCTTCATTCTCAGCCACATGTGGAGCAAATCGCAACAAGGTAGAAAACTTGGTCACATATTCCTCAATATTCAGTTTACCCTGCCTCAAGTTTGCAAATTCCGCTCCCTTATCCTTCCTATACGACACTGGAAAGAATGTCTGATAAAACTCAGTTCTAAATACATTCCAGGATAATAACTGTACCTCGATGCTCCAAGGCCCGCTTAGTTGTAATCCACCAGTTCTTTGCAACATCATGCAACTGGTGCCCTATCAGTTTCACTCTCCGCTCATCAGTGTAGTCCAAAGATTCAAACAGCATTTCAATGTCATCTAACCAGCTCTCACAGTCAACAGAAGTCTCTGTTCCATTCAGGGTTGGCGGTTTAAATGACTGAAACCTCTTTAACAGTGTTTCCATCGGTGTTGGTGTAACATCCATTGGAGGATTCAAAGTACTACCCTGTTCTGATATTCTTCTGGGAGGCATATCTTATTACCAAAAGGATTAGTAACCAAATACAACATATCTGTTTCGGTCCTCCTCTGATCATCTTAATGCTGATCAAGAATCGGTTCTGATGCATTCTCAATAAACACATTACCAAATCAAATCAGATAACCAGATAAACATGCGTTATAAAGGAGTAAAACATGCTAGCAATCAAAAGCAGGAAGGAAACTCAATCTACCCCGCTCACTAGCTCCTATCTCAGTCTAAAGGATCTATCGCTCTGATACCACCTGTTGTGGGGACCCGGATGCTAATCATAATCTTAATCAACATTTGGGACAATTCAATCACTAATAATAATAAACAGGGTCTAATTTTTTTTTAAATACAATATGAAATGCGGAACGTAATGGAATTCAATCTAATATACATATCAGTATAAATGTACAAATCTTGTACTACATACAATCAGTCAACTAAGGTTTAACATCTAAATCTCAAGTGTCTAAACCCTATCTTTAATCAAGTCCGTAGTCTCCACTCTAATCACGATCTCCCTTCATCTCCTCGACCCTGAACCTGTCCCACCTGTTGTCATGCACACATACAAACACGACAACAGCCGGATAACTCCGGTGAGATAAATATCCCAGTATAAACAATGTAAACATGCAGTCATATAAAAGCATATGTAAAAGCATGAAAAACATATCAATCACATGTATCAAATCTGAACAACATGTATCAATACAAATTCTGAATCACACTCTGTGACTCCTAGACTCTGACTCGACTCAATCTAATCTAGGGATCCCGATCTGAATAAGAACGCAACGTTCTCCCATCTACTTTACCTAGCTAGATGGTGGCACGTTCTTAGTCCAAGACTTTGGCTGTCTATATCAAAGATCTGCAATAGGAGTTGGTCTTCTCCTCATTCTCTCGATATATATCCAAAAGTCCAGTGATTGGCGGTTCTGCCCTGGTGGTTCTACCAAAGACTAGGCGGGTCTGCCCAACTCTGACTCATGCTTTGCTATAATCAATAGAATAAGCATATCAATATCAAGCATTGCAATATCAAATGCAATAATCATTCAGTATGTGATTTTGGGAAACTCAAGTTAAAGCTAACTCGAGTTGTGCAATCCCGAATCAACATTTATTTATACCTTTCTTTCTGTCTATCTGACTCTGACGAAGTCTCAGATTCACAGCCTGTCAATATCAATCTGGCAATGACAATATCGAAGGAATACAATATCAATACCTTCCTCAATCAATACTGGATATAATCAGAACTCAATCAAATTCTGTTTCAACAGCATAACTGCACAATCTTAATATACCCAGCCATACAAATCGATACATATAAATTCATGCAACTCATGGTCAATAACGATACACATATGATATCATATCTCAAACCAATCCACTCTGAAATTCATAACAATTCTATAATCAGTCTGTTTTTCAATCTGTCTTCGGTTCTACGATGTCTAACATGTCAAGAACATCCTATATGAACCCTATCTGATTCTGGCAATACCATATTTTTAAAACATAATCAAACGTAACAAAACTTATGTCTAGTTGTAGCCTGCGTTGATAGGAACACAGTACTAAAGTCGAATTTAAATTCTGACAGACGGATCGAAATATAAAGGCGTAAGGATTTTCTATAACTTCTCTCGTTACTTTTCTCGATTCTTTTCCTTTCCCTTCTGAAACAGATGAATAGTTCATGTATATATATATCCTGCATGTAATGGACGTGTGGCTCATCCTTTGCAAAAGATGTCTCGCTCATATGCGCGACATCACTCGGCGCATATGCGCGAGACCATATGTCTCGGCGCGTCCTCTGCACAGCACCTCGCGCATATGCGCGCCCTTACTCGGCGCATATGCGCGAGGCCTTTAATAATTTTACCCAACTCTCGGGTACCCTCGCGCATGTGCGCGGATACACGTCGCGCATATGCGTGAGGTTCTCTGGACATCTCGCGCATGTGCGCCCACTTCTCTGGAGTTGACTTTAAATCCTCGCACAACTCGCACACCCACCGTGCATATGCGCGAGACCCTCTGCCCGTTTCGCGCATGTGCGCGTCTCATGTCGCGCATGTGCGCGAAAGGCACTGTCCTCGCACTTACATCTTTTCATGCTGAATCAAATCGTGTCCCGATTAATCCTCTCATAATCATATAAAATTATAAATCAATAATACAGATTACTAGGATTAAATTCTCGGGCATTACAATGCTATAATAGAATTAAATCGTTAAATATTATTAAAATAAATATTGTTTTACATTAGAGTCAATAAAAACTCAAGCTACAAGTTTGCTTGCCGAGCACCTAGTCTAACAATCGAGGTGACCCTATGCCCAATTAATATCATCCAAGCCTTTTTAATCATGAAAACTTCTCTTATGACAATAAAAAGAATTTTTTGAATCTTCCTCCACAGTTTAATAATTAAAAAGTGTAGGCAAATCATCATTTAAAGAATTGGTTAATACCTTTGTGACTGAATCTTCAAAAAAAGATGGAGAGGATAGAGAATAGGCTTGACAACCTGAAGACACGTACGACAAACATGGTTTCTACATTAAAAACTCTTGAATCACAAATTAGTTAGATAAATAGTCATTTCACACCTCAACCCTATAGCGCAATTCCTAATAGTATAGAGAAAAATACATGAAGAGGACAATGCTATCTTTGAACATGTGAAAATAGAAGATATAGAGGAGCAAGAGGAAAAGGTTGAATCTGTACCAAACCAAGCCGAGTGGAATCCAACCAAGAGAAGCAAAGTTAAGAAAGGTAAGGAAGATTATGTGATTCATTTTGTTGATATATCTAGTTTTCCCTTTCCCCAATAATTTAGGCAATTAATCTTTGGTGTTAAACCTATAAAGGTTCTTGAAAAGTTCAAGAAACTGCATATTAACATCCAGTTTGCAAATGTCTTAGCTCAAATGCCAAGTTATGCTAAGTCTTTGATGAAGTTCCTAGCAAATAAAAAGAAGCATGCGGATTTGGGGACAACAGGCTTTGAATGAGTAATGTTCGGTTCTGCTCCAAAAAAAAACTCCTACAAAAAGTTCAAGGTCATGGATTTTTTATACCTTGTGTCATTGGTGGTATGATATTTGGTAAATTTTATGTGATATAGTTTCTAGAATCAATTTTGTAACGTCCCGAAAATTTGAAGGTCCACGTGTACCACGTACATGCAAGTTATCAAATTTCTTATGTATTTTAAGTAAATTGTTTTAATTGCTTGGATTAAATATGGTGTGCATGTTTACACATTTAAAATGTACTCTTCTACATGAATACGTAAAACTATAATTTTAGAGGTTATTCGAAATGCGAACGAGGAACGGAGACCGATGGATAAAATAGGGAAAATATTTTTATTAAATAATTGTTTTTAATTATTTGAAATAAGATTGAAAATAAGGATTTTTGAGTTGATTTTATACATCAAGACCTAATTTTTATCGGTATTTGATTTTCAACAAAAATACGAACGTTTTGACAACCCGGCTAATAATTTTACAAACTTTCCTAAACAAAATAATTTTTAAAAGCCCTAATGGGCTTATTGGGCCTAACTAACCTTGTTAATGGGCTTAAGATATTATTATCATTTTAATTAATTATAAATTACTAAACCCACCCCATAATTAAGTTATCATCCCACGCCCCTCACCCCAACAAGTTTTACAAGACTCCTTTTCCAGTAAAACTCACGGCACACAAAAATTTCAAGAGGAAAGCTTCGATTTCTTCAAGTGTTTTCAAGCCAAGGTTGTTTGTCGTCGTTCTTCGCAATTGTCAACATATTTTTGTGCGTTATACACGCAAAGGCACGCCAAATTCTTCCCTGTACTCATAATCACACCATAATATGCACATAAATATGATTTGCATGAAAAAACATGTTCCCTTTTCATTTATTTTCGTTTTGTGCAAAACATGAATTTTAAAGCATGTTATTTGATTCAAAACTTGTTGATTTCACACATGAAGGGGCTGCCATGTTCTAGTATTAAAAGAGCAACATTTTTACACGACTTAAGGAGTCCTAGGATGCACTTAAATTGCTGCAAACAAGAAACGAACAAGATGGAACCAATATGCACGTTTTAGGGTCAAGGTTCGGGTTTAATTGGTTAAACTTTTCATGGCTCGGCTTGGGTCATGGCTGGGACAGGGAAGGAGTCCTAGCCACGCTAGGACTCGAGTAAAGTGGCTAGGAAAGGAGTCCTTGCAAGCTAGGACTCTTCCCGAGCCAAGGCGCGTCAGCGTGTAGGGGTGCGCTTGGGTTTGTGGTTCGGCCAGGGCGCTTATGGCTAGGCTAGGCTAGGTCTATATGGTCCTAATAGGGTGCACAAGGGTATGGGTCAGGGGCTGGCTTGATGGTTAAGGTTCTAGCAGGAAATTGTGGAGTCCTTGTCTAGGTGGAGTCTCAGCCGATTGCTTGCTGCTGGTGCTCATGGCTTCGGTTGGGTCTAGGATCAAGTCCTAGGAGTCTAGAGGGTTCATGAGGGTCCAGGGGAGGTCTGGTCTGAGGATGGCTCAGGGTGGTTCGAGCATGGCTTGGATAAAACATAGGATGGCTCGTGGTTTTATCTTAATTGTTCAAAACTTAGGGTTTATCAGTTAAGGGTTGAAACATGGTTCAACGGGGGTCGGATCATGATTGACGAGGGCAAATTGAATATTAAAAGTCTATGTTTTAAATTTGGGAATTTTATATTGAAGTTTGATTTGATTCGAGATTAAAATACATTAATAAGTTATAATTAAAGATTAAATTAAAAGCCGTCGATTTAAGCTAAATAAAAATACGAGAAAATTTATGTAAGCTTAAATAATTATTTGGGATGGTCTAGAGTTAAAGAAAATAAGAAAAAGTCAAAATCGTGGAATTACACGTCTAGGGGTAAAACGATAATTTTACACCCGAAAATTACTAAACTTCATGGCAGTGTCCTGAATGTTGTTTTATATTTTAATATCATTATTTTAAATGTTTATGGAATTTTATGATGAAACGTTAACGTTAAAAGACATGTTGCATGCTTGGTTTAAAAAAAGCGATATATGCATGTTTAATTTTTATAAGTGATGAAAATACAAAATGTTGAAGGAAGTGAAGTAATTGTGACTAGTAGGATGATACGTAAGGCCAAAACTCAGTTGATGGGTGAGAGTGTCGCTGATGTCCCCGCCACCCAGGGAATCATGTAAGCGATGCTGCTAGGCACTTAACATGATTGGTTGGTTACTATCAGACTTGAGTTCCGACGTTCTTATTATAAAGGAGTTGATATGTAAGAATGGAGCAATTAGGGTATGCTCATATAAGGACATGTTTAGTTCCGAATCACATGGAGATGTGAACCCACGGCTAGTTGTATCAATGAACCATTGAGGGCCACACAAGTGCTAACTTTCTAGATCCCGTTGAGAAGTAAAAATAGTTCAATGTGTTGAATGGCTTATAAAAGAGTTTATGAGCGCAAAGAAAAATTGAAGTATGACTTCTATAAGCAGAATGTAACTTTAAATTTATGGATGTGTTCCTAATTAAAAGTTGGTCAAACAAATAATGTATTTGAAAATTATGATTTTCATAAACATTATTATGGAATAAATTAAATTAATTCAAGTGTTGAAATAATTAAACACTAGTGGGCCTAGTAGAGTCCAAATAATTAAATTAATTGAAGTGTTGAATTAATTAAACAATATTGAGTGTTGAAGAGCCCAACAGAAAATAATTATTCAACTAGTGGGCTTGAGTAAAATCAAGTAAAGTTTAAATGGTCTCAAATGTGTTTGAGACATTTAATTAAAAAGTCCATGGGGCCTTGCAATTGTTACAAGCCCAAGAAGAAAGCATGCAAGGGAGGTGATGGGTTGGAGACTAGTTTTCCAATATCCAAGGCATGGCATGCACATGCTTACTTTAACTTTTTCATACATTAAGAAAAACACTCCTCCTACTCCTCCCCTATGATGGCCGAAAATTTGAAGGGATATTCTCCTTAATTTTGCTTCTTCAATTGTTGAAGATTGCATACAGTTCTCAAAGAAAAATGCCTTACATTTTCTAGTTCAAGTGTAAGGTTGATAGGATCGGTTAATAGGTAGAAACATGTTTAGAAGGGGGGTTGAATAAATACTCACGATTTTTATAACCTTCTTCGAATGAAGTATCAGTTTTGTGATAAACTGATACTTATGAATCTTCTCAGTCGATGACAATCAGTTTAACTAGGTATAGTTGCGGAAATAAACTGACTGAAAGATAGAATAAATGACTGAAATATTAATGCAAGGATTTATGGATGTTCGGAGATATGAATAACTCCTACGTCACCCCTTCTATCACAAGGATAGGATATGCACTAAAAGACTTTGACCAATACAAAATTTGTACAGACCCACTTCAGTTTGGACTTAACACTGCCAAGACTGAAACTCTTAGTTAACAACAATTTTCACAGTTCTTCAACTGGATTTTAGCACGACTGATATAAGTAATACAGAGGTTTGTGCTAATAAGCTCGAAAGGTAGCCACAAATGCTACGAATATTTCTAATAAGTGTGAGCTTTCAGAATCTCAAATGAGAGTAATAAATTTAGCAGAATAACAGAAAGCTTAAGAGAATTGATGAATCGTATATTTCAGCTCTATATCTCATATGCTCTTATTGCATATTTATAGGCTCTTTTACAACTGGTAATAATAAATACAATTTGAATCTTTTGTATCCGTTGATTGCCACATCAATATTCTTCTGATATTCGTTCATTGTATTCTCTGAAATGCGGCGTCCAACTACAAGTTACAATCTGCTTTGTACTATTTTTGGTTGAATGTCCTTTTCAACTGATGATATGTTCAGCTGAATGATCAGCTGATAAGTAACCTCACAACTAAGTATATCAACTGATCAGTATCTAACTGATCAGTCAGTTGGCAAGGTAGATTCAGTTCGCTGATAACTCAAGTTTAACAATTGGTTCTGTATGTATAGTTTGGTTCAAAATTGCCTGTTCAGTCACAACTTTTGACAGAAGTGGCTGTTCCGGTTGATCAAAATTGAGCTCCTCAGCTGGGCCTTCAGTTGTAAGTATATCTTCAACTGACCTTGAATTGTCCAGCTCAATATCTGAGATGACTGATTTGATGACCTCATCTTTGTTTGCGAGAGACAATTCAGCTTCACTATATGGCGATAGATCAGCAGTTGAAGATTGAGGAAGTGAAGATGAGGATGGTGGAGCAGCTGAAGAGGAAGGTTCAGTGGCCTTTAGAGAGACTTCAACAGCTGAGTCTTTGGGTGGCTCTTGAACTGACTTTCCAGCTGGATCTTCATCAGATGATAAGTCTTGTTCAGTCGCTGGAATGATTAGTTCTTGACCCATTTCCCAATCTTTGATTTGCATCTGTAAGCAGATAAGATCCGAATCCAGTTGATTGTATATTGCTGAGTCATTTACAGCAGTCGGACTTGAAGGATAAAAATTCTGACGTAACTCAGCAACAATCTGCTGAAGCTTCTTGGCTCTCAGCTGATCAAACAAATATGTTTTGCGTTCTAGACCCTGAATAACTGTTGAAGCTTTGACTACTCTCAGAACAGTAGCCTCAAGTTGAATAAACTTCTTCAGTTTAGTCTTCGACTGAAGCTGTTTAGCAAAAACTTTAGTTCTGAATTTGACCCACTCATTGTAGGTCTTGAGTTTCTGTGGGGACCCGGACGCTAATCTATATCTTAATCATCATTGGGACAATTTAATCAATTACAATAAACAAGGTCTAAAATTTTTTTTTATTGCTGAACGTAATGTTATTCAATCTAGTGTACATACCAATATAAAAGTAAACGTCTTGTACAACAAACATCAAATTTGAACTAAGGTTCAACAACTAAATGTCAAGTGCCGAATCCTATCTACAGCAACGTCAAAGTCCGTAGTCTCCACTCTAATCACTGATCTCTCATCATCTCCTCGACCCTGATCATGTCCCACCTATTGCCATGTACACATACAAACACGACAACAGCCGGATAACTCCGATGAGAATAAAATCCCAGTATAAATCAATGAAACATGCGGTCATATAAACAATGTAAAAGCATGTAATAAATATCAATAATATGTATCAACTCTGAAAACATAATCAATATAAAACTGTCAATCAGACTCGTGACTCTACGTCTCGGACTAGACTCATTCCTAGTCTAGGGATCCCGGTTTCCAGACGTTGGCATTCCTATATCGAATTTCAGTAATAGAAGAAACTCCAATTCTATTCAATCGATATAACCGAACATCCGATGTCTTGACCAATCCGTCACAGACTTTGGCACTTTCGCCAACTCACTGTCTTGTGACAATGTGCAATGTGCCAGTGACGATTCCATCACTATCGGCACTTATGTCACAAGATCACTCGTCTAATACATGCTTTCTATAAATCAATAGAACAGTATATCAATTCAAATCAATGCGCACAATAACAATAAGTATGTGATTTAGGGAAACTCAAGTATATCACACTCGAGTCGTTCTCCCGGTACCACATTGACTTATACCTTTTTTTTATTGCAGTTCTGACGACGTTCAAGTCTGGAATTTGAAGTCTGTCAATACTCAATCTGAAAATGACAATATCAAGAAGTACAATATCAATATACTGCTCAATTAAATACCGAATCTGATCAATCTGAATCTAACTCAAAATCAACGGCATAACGGAACAATCTGAATATCCCCGTCAATACAATATCAACAAATATCAATCCCAACACCTCATAATCTATAATAATACAATCCTGATATCAATCTCAATCATATCAAATCATAAATTCATAACAATTTCCTACGGTATTCGTTCTTCAATCTGGTTTCGATTATACGATGTCTAACATGTTAAGAACATCATATATGAATCTTATCTGATTCTGGAAATACCATAATTTCAAAACATATCAAAACGTAGTAAAACTTACGTCCAGTTGAAGCTCTCGTCAATAGAAACACGGTACTGAAGTCCCCAATTGAAAATCAGACAGACAGATCGAAATATAAAGGCGTAAGGATTTTCTTCAAACTTTCTCGTTCCTTTTGCTGGGGGAAATGAAAGATTGAAGCTTGTAACATATATATATATATATATATATATATATATATCCACTTGCATGTCTATGAAACGTGGCTCATTTTTCTTAAACTTTGGTCGGCGCTCGGGCGGTAAGAAAGTACCGCTCGGGCGCGAAATGTTCTGCCCACACTTGCTATGCACTGGTGCTCGGGCGGTCACAATCTACCGCCCGGGCGCCACCTCTTCTGCCCGAACATAATCCTATTGAACACTGGCGCTCGGGCTGTCAAAAACTACCGCTCGGGCGCCAGACTCTCTGTCCAAAATCCATTCTTGTGATGCATTAGCGCTCAGGCGGCCCTTTTCTACCGCTCGGGCGCCAACAGTGCTGTACAAAATATACATAAATCACATGCTTCACCCAATCTGGTCTCGGAAGGGTCCATCTATAATCATATCAGTTCCAAAATCAATAATCTCAAATCAACAGAATCAAAATCTCGGGCATTACATTTCTCCCCCCAAGATCCGATTTTGTCCCCGAAATAACATGCAATCAAATCATATAAGAAAAGAAATGTATAACAGAAACGGAATCAAAATACTCACATCAGTGAAATAATTCAGGAAATCTCTGTCTCATATCAGACTCAATCTCCCAGGTAGCTTCTTCGATGCCATGACGACTCCACTTAATTTTCACAAGCGGAATAGTCTTCGTTCTGAGCTGTTTTTCCTTGCGATCGAGAATCTGAATCGGCTTTTCAAAATAGCTCAATGTCTCGTCCAGTTTGGCCTCCGCTGGCTGAATAACATGCGAAGCATCAGGCAGGTATTTCCGCAATAATGATACATGAAAGACTGTTAGAGTAGGTGCCCGTCGAGCCAAGTAGTTGGCCGAGGGTTCATGATTAAACTCTGTGTATGAACAGTCTTTATTTTAATAATATTTGAATTTATCATTTTGGCACTTCTTTATCTGTATACCCATGCTAGTTGCATAGATAAATTCCTTGAATATACAAATAGTAGAAAGAATATGAGATGCTCATATGATGAGTATCATGAAATTCATATTTGGAATACTGTATATTTTAAACAGTTCTTAGTCGATTCAGCCGCCACTAAGAAGGATATAGGCCGCTCGAGTTCGAGACTAGTATCTGCGATGTGAGTACCATGTTTCATTGGTAGGGGACATTGTGATGTCCGAGCATGCAGATAGCTGCTCCTTGTAGAGTGCACTGAACAACCCTCCATAAAAGGACTTTCCAAGTGGTTCTCACTTATCGAGTGGAAAAGTCCTAGTTTATGGTTGTACACCATTAGTCCTTATGACCCGGGACAACATTGAGACTCTATGTGCTAGAATTACACTTTGACTTGTTTACCGACTCTCATGTGTCATCAGGTGGCAAGGTTGGGTGTTCTGTCGAAACATATAGGAGTCGATGCATTGTAGTCGGGGATTCACCGCTTACTTTCGGGTATGGATATCCTATGTGTTCTCATGTATATGTAGTTTGAAATCTCTGATCAGAGTATGGTGGTAATTAAGAAAGGGGTTTCTTAGATTACACCATCGATGCAACTACGACATGACATATAGTATCGATTCATTGACGACTCTCGATAAACCAATGGTTGTCGAATCGGTCGGGATATATGAGTTGAAGGGATCGTACTGTACGCTAACCATAATTGAATGGTTCTTGCAGGCACTATCATTTGATACCTAGGGAATCATGTAAGCGATGCTGCTAGGCGTTTAACATGATTAGTTGGGTACTATCAGACTTGAGTTCTGACGTTCTTGTTATCAAGGAGTTGATAAATAAGAATGGAGCAATTGGGGTATGCTCATATAAGGACATGTTTAGTCCGAATCACATGGAGATGTGAACCCACGGCTAATTGTATCAATGAACCATTGAGGGCCACACAAGTACTAGCTTTCTAGATCCCGTTGAGAAGTAAAAATAGTTCAATGTGTTGAACGACTTATAAATGAGTTTATAAGCGTTGAGAAAAATAGAAGTATGACTTCTATGAGAGAAATGTAATTTTTTAATTTATGAATGTGTTCTTAAATTAAAAATAGGCCAAGTGAATAATGTATTTGAAAATTGTGATTTTCATAAACATTATTATGGACTAAATTAAATTAAATCAAGTGTTGAATTAATTAAACACTAGTGGGCATAGTAGAGTCCAAATAATTAAATTAATTCAAGTGTTGAATTAATTAAATAACATTGGGCCTAATAGAGTCCAATTGGAAATAATTATTTAACTAGTGGGCTTGAGTAAAATTAAGTAAAGTCTAATTGGGCTCAAATATGTATGAGACAATTTAAATAGTCCATGGGCCTTGTAATAGTTACAAGCCCAAGTCATATTGCATGCTTGGGAGGTGAAGAGTTGGGGAATACTTTTGACTAAAATAATGCATGGCATGCAACCTTTTTGGATCAAATTTTTGCACTACCAAGACAACTCATCCTCCCTCATTCAACACTACCCTTGGCCGAAACTTGAGGATTATTTATCTCCAAGTTTTTCTCTTCTTTTCTTCTTCAAGTGTTGAGGAAGAAATATTCTTCTCCTTGAAAAATCATCTTAATTTTCTAGTGCAAATTAAGAGGGGATTTACCTAGCAAGTGGTGGGCCTAATTTTTGAAGGAAGGAGAGCTTGTAGACTTGTCATCCTTGAAGACCCAAGTTGTTTACAACTTGGTTGGTGCCATTCATCAATCTCTTGAGATTGATAGGTAAATTTTAAAACACCCTATGTATGTTTTTGGTATTTTATTGTATTTGCTACACAAAATAAGAGATGGCCGAAATTTCTTGATGAAAAATCAAAATTTTTAACTTCCGTTGCGCTTCCGGTCACCGTAACCGATCCCCTTTCAAGTGGTATCCGAGCTATGGTTACGATTTTGTGTAGCAATTACAAGATATTATGTTGAGATCGATTTCTAACCGCATGAGAAAAAAATTTTGCAACAAAAATCAAGGCCACCTTGGGGACACATTTCGGCAGCTTGTTGCTGCCCATTTCGGGCAGCCCAAGCTGCCCGAGGGGCTGCCCGAAACGGGCAGCAAGGGCAGCCCTTAAGGGCTGCCCGAAACCCCTATGTTCTAAATAAAAAAAAAATTTTTTTTGTTGTCGGACTCCGGCGACGGAGCTCCGACGATGGCGATGACGACTAGGGTTTCCAAAAGTGTTTTGGAATATCAAAGTGTCATGGGCCTTGAGTTGTTGGGCCATTGAATGGCTAACATATTTGTGAATTTTAAATGAGCCAAAATATTTTTGGTGAAAAATAAGTTTTTGGGCCCTTAAGTTTAAAATTACAAAAGTTGCAAATTTTTCTCATAAAATAAATAATTGTAAGTTGGACTTTAATTATTTATAGTAAATTGTGATTTATAAGAAATTCGGTTATAAATAAATTAATTGGAAAGTAGACAAAGTTGTTTGTATACTTTGTTAATTTAGTTTATAATCGTGGCGGTTAGTGATTGGATCAAGATATATAATATTGAATCAATTAATTATTGTGATAATTAATTGATGGTGTATGATATGTGATATTATGCATGAAGGATGATCAAAAGCCCAAGCCCAATTTGCTAGGTGTATGCTAGGATATTTTGTGTTGAATGATTGTAATAATTATCAATTTATAAAGTGGGCTTGGTTTATGGCCCGTTCCCACCCCCATGAGATTTATCCCTATTTGCCATGGATATTTATTTGTAAATATTAGTATAGCGGAAGATCAAGAATGGAAGATGGTGGCCATGATGATTATGAAGATTGAAGACATGTAAATATTAGAAGTTATTGTAATAGTTGCATTAGCATCCCTTGCATTTCCCTAGGATTGGACCCAGGCCCGTGTTTAGCTCACACAGGCTATTAGTATTGGGGCGATTGATCATCCTTGTTTGTTTACTGTTTATAATATATGCATGATATGTTATAAATAATGAGTATGTACGTTATTATTATGATAATAACAAAGTTGCATGAATCCGGCAAACATACGATCAAACATGGCGAGCTTTTAAATAAAATTAATGATGAGACCTTTCAAAATTAAAAACCCTCATTTTGAATAAGATTCAAAATTAATATGAAGCCCGAAAAGGGGAATTATAAATTTGTTTATAATTTCCTTGTCTTCCATCGACAATGGGTGCATGATGAACGCTACCCGTACTCGGGGCTCGGCTCATGTTATTGGGGGAGCTCTGGGTGGCGGAAAGCTGTGACATCCATTGACATGGTGATGTGAACTACGTGGAACTCCCATGATTTTGGCTCATATTATTGAGGGAACTCATGGCGACCGTCCATTAAGGTTCAACATCGATGGGTAAGGCTTGACACGTGAAGATGAACGACGTCATATTATTGGGTCCTAATCAAACGTGAGACAAAGGTTTACGTAGAGGGTTGCATTGTGATGCAATTGGAAACTACCTTTTAGGAATTATGATTGGTTGATATTATTTGGGATCATGATTCGCTAATTGGACCTTACGTATCCTACTGAGGAAAAGAGTTTCCCGTTTTCACTAGAGGGCAGTGAAAATGTCAAAACAGTGGGAGCGAAAATTTATAAAGTTAAAGTCCAAACTTTATATCTTATTAAATATTTTAAAATAGTCATTAACATTTATCTGTTTTACTTTTCAGTACAAAGCTTTGACAATGTCTTCGATTCGCAACCCGCTATCCGCTATACTCGAAAAACATGTGTTAACCGGACCTAACTATCTCACTTGGCTAAGAAATCTGAAAATCGTCCTAAACTCGGAAAATATTGCATATACACTGACTGAGTCGCCCCCTGCTGAGGCTCCGACTAGCTGCACTCCTGAGGAATTGCAGACCTACAAGGATTTGTGTGACCATGACTTGAAGGCTAGCTGTTATATGCAGGCTTCTATGAACGATGAGCTGCAGAGGCGTTTTGAGGATGCAAAGAATGCTGCTGACATTCATTTGCACCTCAAGGAGCTCTTTGGTGAGCAAACTCGGCCTCTTAGGCATGCTACCGTCAAGGAGATGATCACTATGCGCATGCGAGATGGGGCCTCGGTCCATGAGCATGGCTTGAAGATGATTGGGCTCGTGGACAAGCTCGTTGGCATGGATCTGATCTTGCCTTCGGAGTTGACCACCGACGTGTTGCTCTTATCGCTGCCTAGCTCATTTGATCCTTTTGTGGTGAACTTCAATATGAACAAAATGGAGCCGACCCTTGAGGAGTTGGTGAACATGCTTGTGACCTTTGAATCCACCATCAAGAAAGAGAAGCCGGTTCTTTTTGTGGGCTCTTCATCTGGTACGAAGACCGGTCCACCTGGGAAAGGAAAGAAGCGTTCTTTCCAACGTCCCAAGAAGAGCGCGCCCTTGAAGAGGCAGACTCCGGGTCCCGTAGTGGCAGCCACACCAGTGAAGGCTGACAAGACTGTTGACATCTGTCATCACTGCAAGAAGCCTGGACATTGGAGGCGTAACTGCAGGGAATATCTTGCCCAGAAGTGTTCTGGAAACGGTATGTTCTATATCGAAGTAAACATTTCAATTAACTCTACTTCTTGGGTATTGGATACCGGCTGTGGCTCACATCTCTGTAATGATTTGCAGGTGATGGGAAGAAGTAGGAGGCTCAGGGAAGGTGAGACCTTCTTGAGGATGGGCAATGGGGCAAGAGTTTGTGCCAAAGCTGTTGGAGATGTTTCTTTAATTTTGAACAATGATTTTAAGTGGTTGTTAAGATATGTTTTGTTTGTACCAGACTTGGTGAAAAACATTATTTCCATTTCTATGTCAGACAAAGATGGATTTTCTTGTTTATTTAGCAAAGGTGTTTGCAATATTTACAAGAATGAATGTTTAATTGGTACTGGAGAACTTGAAAACGATCTCTACATCTTAAAATTGAAAGATATTCCACTTAACAATGTCCAAGCTATAAAAACAACAAACAAGCGCAAACAAGATACTCTAAATTCGGCACAATTATGGCATGCTCGATTAGGACATATTTTCCTAAGAAGGATGAACAAGTTAGTGGGAGTAGGCATGTTTGATATGTCTAATATTAATGCTCTCACGACTTGTGAATCCTGTCTGAAAGGAAAGATGACCAAAATTCCCTTTAAGGGCCATGTGGAGCGAGCCAAAGGGTTATTGGATTTGATCCATACCGATGTGTGCGGTCCGCTTAGCATCACCACTAAGCATGGACATGCCTACTTCATCACCTTTACCGATGACTTTTCGAGGTATGGGTATGTGTATTTGATGAAATACAAGTCTGAAGCCTTTGAAAGGTTCAAAGAATTCAGAAGTGAAGTAGAGAAGCAATTGGGACGAAGCATCAAGACACTTCGATCGGATCGAGGTGGTGAGTACTTGAGTGCCGAGTTCCAAGAGTATCTTAGGGAGAATGGGATTCTCTCACAGTGGACTCCTCCCGCTACACTACAGTTGAATGGTGTTTCGGAGCGTCGTAACCAGACTTTGATGGACATGGTTCGGTCTATGATGGTGTTCACAGAGTTGCCACCATCCTTTTGGGGATATGCGATTGAGACAACGGCAATGTTGTTGAACAATGTCCATACAAAGGCAGTTGATAAGACACCATATGAGATATGGATGGGTAAGCCACCCAAATATTCTTATCTTAGAATATGGGGGTGCCCTGCTTATGTGAAGCAGGTAGTGAGAGATAAATTGGATAGTCGATCCATTTTATGTTACTTTGTGGGATATCCAAAGAATTCGGTTGGATACTACTTCTATCATCCCCAAGAAACAAAGATGTTTGTTTCTAGGAATGCAACCTTTTTGGAAAAGGAATTTCTATTAGATAGAAAAGGCGAGATGATAGAACCTGAAGAGGTTCGAGAGACACCCACAATTGTAGAACCCACACCCGAAGAGCCAAGAGAGGAGATACAAGCTCCTAGAAGATCCGAGAGAGTCTCGAGACCACCTATGAGGTATGGTCTGCTTCTTGAAGAGGGCCATGATGAGCCTAACCATGGATGTGATCCAAGGACCTTCAAGGAAGCATTATCTGATGCCGATTCATCAAAGTGGCTTGAAGCGATGGAATCTGAGATGAATTCCATGCATTCGAACCAAGTGTGGAATCTCGTGGATCCACCTGAGGGAATTGTTCCCATAGAGTGTAAATGGATTTACAAGAGGAAACTTGGGGCGGATGGGAAGGTATTGACCTTCAAGGCGCGATTGGTGGCAAAAGGATATACTCAAATACAAGGAGTTGACTTTGAGGAAACCTTTTCTCCAGTTGCAATGTTCAAGTCCATAAGGATTTTGCTAGCCATAGCTGCATGGTATGACTATGAGATATGGCAGATGGATGTTAAGACAACCTTTCTTAATGGGGATATTAAGGAATAGATTTACATGTCTCTACCCGAAGGGTTTACATCTATCGTAAGTGAGCATATGGTATGCAAACTTCAAAGATCTATTTATGGTCTAAAGCAGGCATCTAGGAGTTGGAACCTCAGATTCGATAGTACAATCAAAGAGTTTGGTTTTGCTAAGAATCCTGAGGAACCCTGTGTGTATAAGAAGGTCAGTGGGAGTGCTATGACATTCCTGGTGTTGTATGTTGATGACATTCTACTCATTGGGAATGATGTAGGAATGTTGCAATCAACGAAGATATGGTTAGCGAGTAAGTTCTCGATGCAGGACTTGGGTGAAGCATCTTTTGTATTGGGAATACAGATCTATAGAGATAGATCAAAAAGATTGCTTGGTCTCACCTAGTCCACATACATTGATACCATCGTGAAGCGGTTCTCGATGAATGAGTCCAAGAGAGAACATCTACCAATGTGTCATGGCGTGTCCCTATCCAAGTCTATGTTTCCCAAGACTGATGCAGAGATAGCGGCGATGACCAGCATTCCTTATGCATCTGCGATTGGTAGCATCATGTACGAGATGATATCTACACGTCTTGACGTGGCTTTTGCACTAAGTGTAGTGAGTAGATATCAATCCAACCCTGGTCTTCAACACTGGAAAGCTGTGAAAGACATCCTCAAGTATTTGAGAAGGACCAATCAATTGTTCTTGGTCTATGGGGGTGGAGAACTGAAATTGGAAGGCTATACCGACTCTAGCTTCCAAAGCAATATCGATGACTTGAAGTCAACCTCTGGATTCATATTCATGCTCAATGGTGCTGCTGTCTATTGGAAGAGTTCCAAGCAAGACAGTACAGCGGATTCCACCACTGAGGCAGAATATATTGCTGCATCAACTGCAGCAAAGGAGGCTGTTTGGATAAGGAATTTCGTCCAAGAGTTGGGCGTCATTCCTAATGGAGTTGCTCCTGTCCCGGTGTTTTGTGACAACACGGGAGCCATTGCTCAAACAAAGGAGCCGAGGTCTCATCAGAAGTCCAAACACGTATTGAGAAAGTACCACATCCTCAGAGAGATCGTGGAGAGAGGAGATGTCACGATTGACAAAGTCGGCTCCGCAGATAATGTTGCTGATCCACTAACTAAGCCTTTACCTGGACCATTGTTCGAGAAGCATCGCGAATCGATGGGTTTGAAGCATATGGGTAGTTGGCTCTAATGCAAGTGGGAGACTGTTAGAGTAGGTGCCCGTCGAACCAAGTGTTGGTCGAGAGTTCATGATTAAACCCTATGTATGAACAGTCTTTATTTTAATAATATTTGAATTTATCATTTTGGCACTTCTTTATCTGTATACCCATGCTAGTTGCATAGATAAAGTCCTTGAATATACAAATAGTAGAAAGAATATGAGATGCTCATATGATGAGTATCATGAAACTCATATTTGGAATATTGTATATTCTAAACTGTTCCTAGTCGATTCAGCCGCCACTAAGAAGGATATAGGCCGCTCGAGTTCGAGACTAGTATCTGCGATGTGAGTACCATGTTTCATTGGTAGGGGACATTGTGATGTTCGAGCCTGCAGATAGGTGCTCCTTGTAGAGTGCACTGAACAACCCTCCATAAAAGGACTTTCCAAGTGGTTCTCACTTATCGAGTGCAAAAGTCCTAGTTTATGGTTGTACACCATTAGTCCTTATGACCCGGGACAACATTGAGACTCTATGTGCTAGAATTACACTATGACTTGTTTACCGACTCTCATGGGTCATCAGGTGGCAAGGTTGGGTGTTCTGTCGAAACATATAGGAGTCGATGCATTGTAGTCGGGGATTCACCGCTTACCTTCGGGTATAAATATTCTATGTGTTCTCATGTATATGTAGTTTGAAATCTCTGATCAAAGTATGGTGGTAATTAAGAAAGGGGTTTCTTAGATTACACCATCGATGCAACTACGACATGACACATAGTATCGATTCATTACCAACTCTCGATAAACCAATGGTTGTCGAATCGGTCGGGATATATGAGTTGAAGGGACCGTACTGTACGCTAACCATAATTGAATGGTTCTTGCAGGCACTATCATTTGATACCTAGGGAATCATGTAAGCGATGCTGCTAGGCGTTTAACATGATTGGTTGGGTACTATCAGACTTGAGTTCTGACGTTCTTGTTATCAAGGAGTTGATAAGTAAGAATGTAACAATTGGGGTATGCTCATATAAGGACATGTTTGGTCCGAATCACATGGAGATGTGAACCCACGGCTAGTTGTATCAATGAACCATTGAGGGCCACACAAGTACTAGGTTTCTAGATCCCGTTGAGAAGTAAAAATAGTTCAATATATTGAACGGCTTATAAATGAGTTTATAAGCGTTGAGAAAAGTAGAAGTATGACTTCTATGAGAGAAATGTAATTTTTTAATTTATGAATGTGTTCCTAAATTAAAAATAGGCCAAGTGAATAATGTATTTTAAAATTGTGATTTTCATAAACATTATTATGGACTAAATTAAATTAATTCAAGTGTTGAATTAATTAAACACTAGTGGGCCTAGTAGAGTCCAAATAATTATATTAATTCAAGTGTTGAATTAATTAAATAACATTGGGTTTTGTAGAGCCCAATTGGAAATAAATATTTAACTAGTGGGCTTGAGTAAAATCAAGTAAAGTCTAATTAGGCTCAAATATGTTTGAGAAAATTTAAATAGTTCATGGGCCTTGTAATAGTTACAAGCCCAAGTCACATTGCATGCTTGGGAGGTGAAGAGTTGGGGAATACTTTTGACTAAAATAATGCATGGCATGCAACTTTTTTGGATCAACTTTTTGCACTACCAAGACAACTTATCCTCCCTCATTCAACACTACCCTTGGCCGAAACTTGAGGATTATTTCTCTCCAAGTTTTTCTTTCCAACTTGATGAAAAATCAAAATTTTTAACTTCCGTTGTGCTTCCGGTCACCGTAACCGATCCCCTTTCAAAGACATCATGTGTCCCAGATAGAGAAGGCGGTAAGGCGAGTCGATAGGCACGATCTCCTATCTTCTCGAGAATCTCATACGGCCTAATATATCGTGGAGACAGCTTCCCTTTCTTGCCAAATCTGACAACTCCTCTGAAAGGTGATGTGGGGACCCGGACGCTAATCATGTTCTTAATCATCATTAGGACAATTTAATCAATTATAATAAATAGGGTCAAATTTTTTTTTTAAATTGCGGAACGTAATGTAATACGTGCAAATATACATATCAGTATATTAAAAGTACAAGTTTGGTACTATATACAATCATTCGAGCTAAGGTTTAATAACTACATATCAAGTATTCCAAACCCTATCTCAGATCAAAGTCCCTAGTCTCCACTCTAATCACGATCTCTCTTCATCTCCTCGACCCTGAACCTGTCCCACCTGTTGTCATGCACACATACAAACACGACAACAGCCGGATAACTCCGGTGAGAAATAAATCCCAGTATAAATCAACGAAACATGCAGTTATATCAACAATGTAAAAGCATGTAACAAATATCAGTAACATGTAACAAAATCAGAAACATAATCAATATAAAATCGCCAATCAAACTCGTGACTCCACGTTTCAGACTAGACTCAATCCTAGTCTAGGGATCCCGGTTTCCAGACGTTGGCATTCCATATCGATCACCTGTAATAGAAGAAATTCCAATTCTATCCACATCGATATGGTATCGATCACTAGTAATAGAAGAAAATCCAATTCTATCCACATCGATATAACCAAACATCCAGTGTCTTGACCTAACCGTCACAGACTTTGGCGTTTTCACCAATTTCCTATCTTGTGACATCGTGCAATGTGCCCGTGGCGATCCCACCACTATCAAGCACTTCTGTCACAAGATCACTCGTCTAATACTCGTCTAATACATGCTTCCTATAAATCAATAGAACAAGCATATCAAATCAAATCAATGAACACAATCATAATAATAAGTATGTGATTTAGGGAAACTCAAGTATATCCTACTTGAGTCGATCTCCCAATACCACTTGACTTATACCTTTCGTCTGTAGTCTTGGTCTTAAGCAATATCAGTTCTGAACTCAAAACTGTCTCTGTAAATCTGAAACGACATATCGAGAATCATAATATCAATATTCCATTCTTAATTCAACACTGAATCTGTTTAATCTGGATTTAAATCAAATCAACGGCATAACTGCACAATCTCAGTATCCCAGTCAATACCAAATCAACAGACATCAATTACAAATCATAACTCATATCCGATACAATCTGTAATTCATTCATAATCCAAATCTGTCCGATTTCAAATCAATATAATCAGAAAATCATAAAAATTCCATAATCAGTCTGTTTTTCAATCTGACTTCGATTCTACGATGTTTAACATATCCAGAACACCATATATGAATCATATCAAATTCCTACAACATCATATTTTCAAATGATACCAAAACTCAATAAAACTTACGTCGAGTTGTAGCCTGCGTCGATAGGAATACAATACCGAAGTCGGATTCAAAATCTAACGGACAGATTTACCAAAACCAAACTTTTGGAATCAAGTTTGAAGCTTTTCTCGGGAGTTCTTTCTTCCTCTGAAATTCTCAAGGAATGAATTGTATATATATATATATATACATCAACGGTGCATGATACACCACATGTCGATTTTCCTTTTGCATGCCTCGCGCATATGCGCGTCTTAACCTCGCGCATATGCGCGAGACCTACTGTTGCAACATGTGACTTCCTCGGCAGCTCGCGCATATGCGCGTGCAACCTCCGCGCATGTGCGCGACATGTTCTGGAAATCAATTTTTGGCTACTGGACATCTCACGCATGTGCACGCTCCCCGTCGCGCATGTGCGCCCACTTCTCTGGAGTTGACTTTGAACCCTCGCACAGCTCGCGCATATGGGCGCACACCCACCGCGCATATGCGTGAGACCCTCTGCCCGTTTCGCGCATGTGCGCGTCTCATGTCGCGCATGTGCGCGAAAGGCACTGTCCTCGCACATACATCTTTTCATGCTGAATCAAATCGTGTCCCGATTAATCCTCTCATAATCATATCAAATTATAAATCAATAATTACAGATTATTAGGATTAAATTCTCGGGCATTACATTTTTCCCCTCCTAAGATATGATTTCGTCCCCGAAATCACAGGAAATCAATCATATCAATAAGAAGGAATGTAATAGAGACGGAATAGAAATTTACATCTGTGAAACAATGCTGGGAATTCATGTCTCATGTCTGATTCAGTCTCCCAGGTGGCTTCTTCAATGCTGTAATGCCCGAGGTTGTAGGTTGATAAAACGAAATTATGAAGTGTTGCATGGAAGAGGCATCGCACCCGCGCCTAGCATTCTACCGCACCCGCGATTGTGGCTCATGAAATGTGGAAGATCTATAGTAGCTCCACCGCACCCGCGGTCCACGATGTAGCGCACCCGCGGTGAAGAGGCAGTAGGATATGATGTTGGTACAGTAAGGTCACCGCACCTGCGGTCCAAGAAGCGCGCACCCGCGGTCGATTATTCTGAATTTCTGATTGTGGTGCCGTGAGCTGAGCGCACCCGCGGTGCGACGTGTTTGATGAAAATTTAACCATGTGTCACTTGCCATGCAATTTAATGAGTTGTCCTTCATTCTTCATTCCTCAGCAGAAATAACCGAGAGAAGCTTCAGACAATTCCTTCAAGTGCATTCTAGCTTAGAATTTGAATTGTGCAAGATTTATCTATCCAAATTTCAATCCAAGCATAGATTCTTGCTCCTCTCATCAAGTGCTATCAAAGGATGTAAGTATTGTTATATTTCAGCACGATTCAGATTTCAGATGTTAGGGAAATTATGATATCATGGTTATGATGTGTTCTTATGATTATTGTGAATGTATATTCGAAACCGGATCGAAGAAATGATATCATATGTGATCGTTATGATTTTCCAGCTTATATTGAGTTGAGATGGTGCAGAATTCAGTCTTGTGGATTGATATTGATAAGAATTATGAGTATTGTTACTGAGTATTGATATTTAAGTTAATCGGTATCGAAAGATTACGTCGTTATGGGAGACCTGTTACATCTTATTCACACCGGGATCCCTAGAATTAGATATGAATTGAGTCAAAGATATGAGTTGAATTACATTGCTTGACTTATTCTGATTATGTTTTATAGTCTATAAGATGTATTGTTGTTGATTACATCTATGATAGTATGTTCTTGATTTATAGTGTATATGCATGTATACATGTTTTATATTGGGATTTGTTCTCACCGGAGTTTCCGGCTGTTGTTGTGTCTGTATGTGTGCATAATGACAGGTGGGACAGGATCTGGGTCGCGACAGAGATGAGAGATCGAGATAGCGTGGAGATTACGGGCATAGAAGAAGACTACTAGTGGTTTCTTACTAGACATGTACTACGTGTGGTGTGTAGTTAGTGTTGAACACTAGTTTGTATACCTTTGAAATGAAACAAGACATGTATTTATGTTTGTTGAAATAAAAGAGAGAAAGTTATTGTGCTTGATTTATATACATTTGATTTAAAGTTAAAAGAAAAATTTTGACCCACATATTCTAGTAAATATCCAATTAATCCCAAAAGGAATTTAGTTAGAGCCCGGGTCCCCACAACAGGTGATATCAGAGCAGTAGGTTCTGTAGACTGAAATAGAAGTAGAATGAGCGGGGTAGATTGAATTTTCTTCCTTGCTTTTGTGGTGCTAGCATGATTTATTGCTTTCCATATTACATGTTGTCTCGTTATCTGAGTTGATTTACAGCATGTATTTGCAAAGACTGAATCAGAACCGATTCTGTATCAGAGGTATATGATCAGAGGAGGGCTGAGACAGATTGTATAGATTGTGTATTAATCTGTTTGATATTCAGATATTCCGCCTCGACGAGTACCGCAAACAGCAGCAGGTCGGGTACCAAAACAGGGTAGTACATCCAATGATCCAATGGATGTGACTGCTACACCGATGGAAACATTGCTGAAAAGGTTTCAGTCGTTTCGACCACCGACACTGAAGGGCACAAAAAATTCAGTGGAATGTGAAAGCTGGCTCGATGACATAGAGATGTTATTTTATTCACTTGAATACACCGATGACCGACGAGTGAAATTAGTTGGGCACCAACTGCAAGAAGTGGCAAAGAACTGGTGGCTGACTACGAAAAGAGCATTGGAGCATCGTGGCACGCAGATCACTTGGAAGGTGTTCAAGACTGAGTTTTATCAGCGATTCTTTCCTGTGTCTTACCGAAAAGATAAAGGTGCTGAATTTGCCAATTTGAGATAGGGACAGCTGAATATTGAGGAGTATGTTTCTAAGTTCTCTGCATTGCTCCGATTTGCTCCTCATGTCGCAGATAATGACGAAGCCGTTGCGGATCAGTTTATCAATGGCCTGAATCCAGAAATCTTTACCTTGGTGATTACCGGTAGGCCCAATAATTTTGCTGAAGCATTGAACCGTGCCAAGGTGGCAGAAGCTGGATTGCTTAGGCAACGAAGCACTTCCTATGTCGCTCCTACTCCGAAACCGCCACAACCTTCAGTTCAACCCCCTCCCAGATTTGAGAGCAGTGGTAGCAGCAGCGGAAGGAAAGACAAGTTGAAAGCAAAGGGAAAACAGTTCAAGAGATCAGGGAGCAGTTCGTCGAGCTCCAGTGGGTCACGACAGAGAGGTCCTGGCCAGAGTACAGAGTATACAGGTGTGTATTCCAGTTCCTGTGGAGGCCGACATGCCACCGAGCAGTGTCAGGGTGTGATGGGTCGTTGTCTGCAACATCCGCAGACAGCAGGGACACTTCGCCAGGGTTTGTCCCCAGAGAGGTGTACAGCAAACTCAGAGTGTAGGAGCATCTAGTTCAGTTGCTCAGCCTGAGAGGCAAGCTTCATCTATTCACTCTTTTCAGCCCACTCCTACACAGACACAGCCAAGAGCCAGAGGTAGTCAGACTGTGAGCCAACCTCCCAAACAACAGGCTCGAGTATTTGCACTGACTGAAGAACAGGCCCAAGATGCACCAGATGATGTGATTGCAGGTAACTGTTTTATTTGCGGTTATCCTGCCTATGTATTGATAGACACGGGTGCATCTCATACCTTCATTTTTGAGCGCTTTGCATTGATGCATGCTTTACCTGTCGAGTCATTATCTGCTGTAGTGTCTATTTCTTCTCCGTTGGGAAGTGGTCTTATATCTGTGACTTCAGTTAGACATTGTATACTACAATTTAAGGGTCACGGGATTGATTTAGACTGTATTGTGCTTGGGTTAGCTGATTTTGATTGTATTGTTGGGATTGATATGTTAACCAAGTACCGAGCCACTGTAGACTGTTTCCAGAAGATTTTCTGGTTCAGACCAGAGATGACTGATGAGTGGAAATTCTACGGTAAGGGTTCCAGATCTCCGATTCCCTTAGTATCTGCTTTGACTATTAATAGATTGTTGCAGAAAGGAGCAGAGGGGTTCCTTATATATTCAGTAGATTTAGTGAAACCGAGTCCGTCATTGGCAGATCTGCAAGTGGTACGTGAGTTTGCCGATGTATTACCCGACGAGATTCCAGGGCTAACTCCAGCTCGAGAGGTAGATTTCAGCATTGATTTTATACCAGGTACAGTCCTTATATCTCGAGCTCCCTATAGAATGGCGCCTATTGAATTGAAAGAATTGAAAAAACAGCTCAAAGATTTATTGGCCAAGGGTTACATCAGACCGAGTGTATCTCCTTGGGGTGCTCCGGTATTATTTGTTCGAAAGAAAGACGGTTCGATGAGATTGTGTATTGATTACCGACAAGTGAACAAGGCAACAGTGAAGAACAAATATCCATTACCTCGTATCGACGACTTATTTGATCAGTTGAAGGGATCCTCTCTCTATTCCAAGATCGATCTGAGATCTGGATATCACCAGCTGAGAGTCCGAAATGTTGATATACCGAAGACAGCGTTCCGAACCAGGTATGGACATTACGAATTTATTGTCATGCCTTTTGGTTTAACGAATGCTCCAGCGGTGTTTATGAGTTTGATGAACCGTATCTTTCAAAAGTATCTAGATGAGTTTGTTATTATTTTTATTGATGATATTTTGGTATACTCCAAGAGTGAGATTGATCATGCCGAGCATTTAAGAATTGTATTGCAGACATTGAGAATAGAGAAAATGTATGCTAAACTGTCAAAGTGTGAGTTTTGGTTGAGACAGATTGTCTTTTTGGGTCATATCATATCTGAAGACGGTATTTCTGTGGATCCGAGTAAAGTTGAAGCTATGATCAGTTGGCCTAGACCGACTTCTGTGCCAGAGATACGCAGTTTCATGGGTCTAGCAGGATACTACCGATGATTTATCAGAGATTTCTCCAGTATCGCGAAACCAATTACCCAGTTGACACAGAAGAATGCGCCATTTGTGTGGTCTGAAGCTTGTGAGTCTAGCTTCTTGGAGTTGAAGAAACGACTGACTAGTGCTCCAGTGTTGACGATACTTTCAGGTACTGGTGATTTTGTCGTATATTGTGATGCATCTCACAGGGGGCTAGGATGTGTTCTTATGCAGCGAGGACATATGATTGCATATGCCTCGAGACATCTGAAGCCACACGAGATTCGTTATCCAATTCATGATCTTGAATTGGCGGCCATCGTATTTGCTCTGAAGATATGGCGACACTATCTCTATGGCGAGAAGTTTGAAATCTACTCTGATCACAAAAGCCAGAAGTATCTGTTTTCTCAGTCAGAGTTAAACATGAGACAGCATAGATGGCTCGATTTGTTAAAGGACTTTGATTGCGAGATCAAATACTATCCAGGAAAGTCGAATGCAGCACCGGATGCCTTGAGTCGAAAGGTATGTTCCCTATCCTTATCGACGATAGGTGTTTCGAATATGATTGAAGATTGCTGTTTGTCTGGTTTAGCATTAGATACAGATAGTAGACCATTACGACTTGCTACGATTCAAATTGAGCCAGATTTGATTTTGAGAATTAAAGCAGCACAAATAACCGATCAGAATATTCAGAAGTCAGTTGAGATGGTCAGATCAGGGCACAATTCAGAGTATCAGGTACATGATCATGTTTTGTATGTGAATAATCGTCTTGTAGTGCCAGATGTTTCAGATTTGAAACAACAGATATTGTTAGAAGCGCACTGTAGTCGGTTCAGTATTCATCCTTGTGGCAGGAAGATGTACAACGATTTGAAGACACAGTTCTGGTGGAAACAGATGAAGTCAGACATTGCAGAGTTTGTGTCTAAGTGCTTGAATTGCCAACAGGTGAAGGCCGAGAGGAAGAAGCCCGGAGGTCTACTTCAGAGTTTATCTATTCCTGAATGGAAATGGGATCACATTTCCATGGATTTCGTTACAAAGTTACCACGATCATCCCGGGGCTGTGATGCGATTTGGGTCATTATTGACAAATTGACCAAATCAGCATGTTTTATTCCGTACAGAATGACGTACCGACATGATCAGATGACCGAGATATATATCAGAGAGGTGGTCAGATTGCATGGTGTGTCGAAGTCGATCGTATCAGATCGTGATCCATGATTCACTTCTCATTTCTGGCACAGCCTGCAGCAGGATTTAGGTACGACATTACACCTAAGCACTGCTTATCATCCTTAGACAGACGAACAATCAGAGCGGACTATCCAAACATTAGAGGATCTGTTGAGAGCTGTAGTGCTAGATTTTGGCACTAGTTGGCAAGATTCACTACCACTTTGTGAATTCTCGTACAACAACAGCTATCAGACGAGCATCGAGATGGCACCATTTGAGACGTTATATGGCAAGATATGATCCGTGAAATGACTGAGAAGGTGAAGATCATTCAGAAGAGAATGAAGACGGCGCAGGATAGACAAGCCAAGTATGCGAACATCAGACGTAGACCGTGAGTATTTGAATAGGGAGACAGAGTAATTTTGAAGATTTCTCCTTTCCGAGGCGTTGTCAGATCTGGCAAACGCGGGAAGTTATATCCTAGATACATCGGTCCGTACGAGATTCTTGAGAAGATTGGCGATCGAACATATCGACTTGCTCTTCCTCCTTCTTTATATGGGATACATGATGTTTTCCATGTATCGATGCTGCGTAGATACATGCCTGATGCTTCTCATGTCATTCAGCCTGATGAGGCCGAGCTTGACGATACACTGAGTTATTTTGAGCAACCATTACAGATTTTGGATCGAAAAGAAAAGCTGCTTAAAACGAAGACTATTCCGCTAGTGAAAGTCCAGTGGAGTCGTCATGGCACTAAAGAAGCGATTTGGGAAACAGAATCAGAGATGAGACAAAGATATCCCGATGTAGCGCACCCGCGGTGAAGAGGCAGTAGGATATGATGTTGGTACAGTAATGTCACCGTACCTGTGGTCCAAGAAGCAGCGCACCCGCGGTCGATTATTCTGAATTTCTGATTGTGGTGCCGTTAGCAGAGTGCACCCGCGGTGCAAAGGTGGCGCACCCGCGGTGCGACGTGTTTGATGAAAATTTAACCATGTGTCACTTGCCATGCAATTTAATGAGTTGTCCTTCATTCTTCATTCCTCATCAGAAAGAACCGAGAGAAGCTTCAGACAATTCCTTCAAGTGCATTCTAGCTTAGAATTTGAATTGTGCAAGATTTATCTATCTAAATTTCAATCCAAGCATAGATTCTTGCTCCTCTCATCAAGTGTTATTAAAGGATGTAAGTATTGTTAGATTTCAACACGATTCAGATTTCAGATGTTAGGGAAATTATGATATCATGGTTATGATGTGTTCTTATGATTATTGTGAATGTATATTTAAAACCGGATCGAAGAAATGATATCATATGTGATCGTTATGATTTTCCAGCTTATATTGAGTTGAGATGGTGCAGAATTCAGTCTTGTGGATTGATATTGATAAGAATTATGAGTATTGTTACTGAGTATTGATATTTGAGTTAATCGGTATCGAAATATTACGTCGTTATGCCGTCGAAAGTTATTGAAATTGCATATTGATCTATTTGCATATCCTACTTGGTGTTGAAGATTGATATGATTCATTTATACATGTTATTCAGATTACGATTGACAGATTTTATATCGCAACTTCGAGACTTCGATTGATTTCAACGAAAAGAAAGGTATAATTCATGTTGATTCGGGAAGATATAACTCGAATTAGACTTGATTTGAGTTTCCCAAAATCACATACTTGTTATGTTTTTACTTTATATTGATTTATATATATGTACTGAGATAGGGGAGTCATTGGTAGATACGCCAATTTTCTAAACGTTCGGTGATATCGAAGCATAGGGGAAGATTCACTCCGATTGTAGAATTCGATACAGACAGGACCGAAGTTTAGGAATAAGATGTAACGCCACCCCGATTGAGAGAATAGGTGGGAGACCTGTTACATCTTATTCATACCGGGATCCCTAGAATTAGATATGAATCGAGTCAAAGATATTAGTTGAATTACATTGCTTGACTTATTCTGATTATGTTTTATAGTCTATAAGATGTATTGTTGTTGATTACATCTATGATAGTATGTTCATGATTTATATTGTGTATATGCATGTATACATGTTTTATACTGGGATTTGTTCTCATCGGAGTTTCCGGCTGTTGTTGTGTCTGTATGTGTGCATAACGACAGGTGGGACAGGATCTGGGTCGCGACAGAGATGAGAGATCGAGATAGCGTGGAGATTACGGGCATAGAAGAAGACTACTAGTGGTTTCTTACTAGACATGTACTACGTGTGGTGTGTAGTTAGTATTGAACACTAGTTTGTATACCTTTGAAATGAAACAAGACATGTATTTATGTTTGTTGAAATAAAAGAGAGAAAGTTATTGTGCTTGATTTATATACATTTGATTTAATGTTAAAAGCAAAATTTTGACCCACATTTTCCAGCTAATATCCAATTAATCCCAAAAAGAATTGAGTTAGAGCCCGGGTCCCCACAAATGCCATGACAAGTCCATTGAACTTTCACAAGCGGAATTGTCTTTGTTCTGATCTGTTTTTCTTTACGATCGATAATCCAAATCGGTTTCTCGACATAACTCAATGTCTCATCTAGCTCGGTCTCGTCTGGCTGCATAATATGAGATTCATAGGGGAGATACTTCCTGTAAGGCCCGAGAATTTTATCCTATTAATCTGAAATGATTAGGGGATAATTGATATGATTATAGACGGAAAGGATCGGACTGGAAAAGACGAGATAATGCATGAAATTGTGCGACGAACAGTAGCCCTCGCGCATATGCGCGGCACAGATGCGCGCAAATGCGCGACGTGGGCAGAGGACCTCGCGCATATGCGCGAAGTGAGTCGCGCATATGCGCGAGCCTGTACAAGCGAAGTCCAGAGGACCTCGCGCATATGGGCGGAGATGAGTCGCGCATATGCGCGAGCTGCCGAGAAGCTTATCCACGAGACCCGTAGGTCTCGCGCATATGCGCCGATATTAGTCGCGCATATGCGCGAGACGTGCAGTATGCACATTGAGCCACTCCTTCGTTTGCATGTGCGTGGGTGTATATATATATATATATATATACCTTGCAATTCTTCCGAAAACGAAGGGAGAAACGAAGAAAGGGAAGCTTCAGAGAAAGAAAGAAATCCTTACGCCTTTTGTGAGAAATCCGCCCGTCCGATTTTGAATCCGACTTCGGTATTGAGTTCCTATCGACATAGACTACAACTGGACGTAAGTTTTGCTACATTTTGATATGTTTTGAAATTATGGTATTGTCAAAATCTGATATGATTCATATATGATGTTCTTGTCATGTTAGACATCGTATAATCGAAATCGGACTGAAGAACAAATACCATATGAAATTGTTATGATTTTCGGAGTAGTTTTGGAGTCGATTTGATATCAGAATTGAATTGTTATCGATTATGAGGTGTTGGATATGATATCTGACTGATATGGTGGTGCTGGATATATTGAAATTATGACATTATATTATTGAAACAGAATTTGATTGAATTCTGATTATATCCAGTATTGATTGAGTGGTGTATTGATGCCGTACCCTCAATATTGTTATTGTCAGATTGAGTATTGACAGGCTTTGAGTTCGAGACTTCGCCTAGAACCCGTAACTTAGACTACGTATAAGCCATGCATAATTCTAGTATTTAAATTTTAAAATGATTTTATTGCATGAGTATTTAAATGCTTTTTCTTAAGTTAATTATTTTATGCAGTATTTTGATTTTTATCATTTCAGTTATTTCAGTGAGGCCGGACCGGAGTTGGAGTTTAGAGATAAAATTTAAGATTTAGGAAAACATTTCCAGAATTTATTTTAGCTAGCAAGTAAGTCCATTTAAGTTAATAAGGAAGTTTTAGGAATTATTTTAGTTACTTGAGGTGAGTAGAAAAAAATAAATTCATTTAAGTTCCTTAATTAAGGGGTTAGTTCACTAAATTATTTAAAGGATAGGTGAGACTTTTAAGGGTTACAAATTTAGTAACTAAACAACATTTCCCTTCATTTGTATTGATTTTCGGCCCCTTGGATGACTTAGCATGCCTTGCCACGCCACCACCTTTGACCCTTTCTTTGTATTTAATTAGTAGGATAATCCTTTCATTTTTCTAGCACCATTTAATTAATGATCAACCTTATCCTCACCTAGTCTAGATGAAACAAATATCGGCCATGCTCCCTCCCAAGAAGACTTGTTCAAACAAATTTAAAATTTAAATGAGAGGTAGACTTGGTCTTGCATTTTAATCCCTTTATTAGTGGATCTTCCCCCTCACCTTTCCAACCATCATTCTCCTCCCCCATGACCGAAATTCATAGAGTTTAGAGTGGGAAAAACCGTGAGCATCATAGCTAGAAAGAGAGGAAAAATCGAGAGCAAGAAAGGTAGAAAAGAAAGCGCTCCACCTCCTCCGCGCCGGATCGTCTTATTCATTCGTTTTTGTTTCAAAACGAAATCAGGCATGCATATATTCTTCCTTGACTCTTCAATTAAGTCCTATTATCATTTATTTTCAATGCATGCTCATTATTTCTATGGCAAAAAAAACCGAAACATAGCAAGATTTTTCAGAAAACAACATGCAGATTTTCGGCCCTTCCAATTCAAGCTTCACGGTTTCATTTGTTTTGTGAGTTGCAGGTATTGGTTCGATTTCAGGCTCCCAAGGCGACATCTAGACATGTAATAGGATGCATTAGGACCATGTTGGTCCACTCATTCAACCCCATGCACGCTGGAAGACACGAAAATGACAGCAACTCCACATGTTGTCCATTTGAACCTTTCGAAATTCTGTGTTGCTGTCATATAGGAAATGAATCTGATCATGGCTGCCACAAGGCCTATAGCCATGGTTAGATCACTTCCCTAGCAGGTCTAAGACGTGACTAAGTCGCCCTTTTGGTGGCTTGGTCCATGGTGAATCGGTTTTCAAATAAAACAACAAGAACAGCCCCTTCCCCATTTCGGCTCTTCCTTTGTACAGCATGTGTGTTTCGAATTTTGGTGGATTGGTGTGGATCTTGGTTGGCCTATGGCCCGTAGCCACGGTTCATACCATACCCCAAGATGTCTAGATCTTTCCATGGTCAATCAAATGGCCACTAGAACGACACGAGATAGCAAATGAAACACAACACCACACACGCATGCAAGGTGTTCTCGGTTGGAGTTTTCGGATGTTTGCTGAATGGTTCGAATTGTGGCTGTTCTAGGGGCCATAGCCATGGTTCAAATCATTCCTTGGGATGTTGGTAAGAGTCTCTGGTCGATGGTACAAGCCCCAATGGCCGGTAGTCTCAAAAATGACACAAGGAAAGCAAGTGCGCAGCTGCTGTAATTTTGACAGCAAGTGTGCTGTTGTTCTCAGGCGTCGTTTGAGTTCTTGGTTAGCTTTTAGCCATGGCCTTAAACTGGAAAGTACCTTATTGAGTTAGGAAGGTCATGTTTTTGGCCGTTTGTCATTCGGATCATTTTTGAGGTCGTACGAGAATTTACGGTGCGATGTGCCAAATTGACTCTCGAGAGAGCATTTCATGTTTTGGTCCATTCACCTAAGATTCGACAGGCATCATTTGAGGAGCATTAATTCATCATTTTAAGCATATTTTAATCATGACTATATGATGTTTCAGTGTTGGTTCAGGTTGGTTCGGAGTCATGATTAAATACGAAGTCATTAGGCGCATTTGTCTCAGTTTTTGGTTTTTAATTGCATGGTTTGGTCAAGTAAAAACTATTGCATATTTTTCATGGCATATTTAGGTTGCAGCGAGCCTGGGAGCGATCCAATCCATTCAGTAAAATTGTTACAGGATATTTAATTCAGTTATTTAATTATATTACGTGCAAAAATACAAATTTTGACGGTCGACAGCTACCGGTTATGAGAGCATTACTAAGTCCGGTCGCCAGTTATCGGCCCGGTCGCCAGTTGCCGGTCAGTTCAGTTGTTTCACCCAGTACTATGGCAGTAGTCTGATCAGACGTACATTATTAAGTCCGGTCGCCAGTTACCGGTCAGTTCAGTTCAGGGACCACATGCGTAGACCATAATCTCACCAGAAAAATTATTACAGGCTATTTCAGTACAGGGCTCCAAGGAGCAAACATTTTCACTATGATTTTAAGTTCAGTTATGCACGTATTATAATTAATCATGACACGACATTTTTACGATATGCCTCATGACATTATATTTTTCACTTGCATGCAAGCTTACTATTTATTTACTTGTTATTTACGATATATGCATGTTGAGTCTTTAGAATCACTAGACTTGATTGTTGTAGGTACTGATGATGTCGGGACCGAGGGCGGGGACCAGTGAGCCAGCTCGAGTCGGCAGTAGTAGGACCCGAGGACCTCAGTTCAACATTTATTATTATTTGATGGCTAAAACATTTTAATTATCGTTGGAAAAACTTTTTATTTTTATTTCGAAAAATGTTAATTCTTCCGCTGCTATTTTAAACATCAAACTTTATGTATCAGTTCATTTATGATTGAGGCAATTTTAATTATTTGAAAAGAAAAATTTTAAATTTTCGCAATTTTCCAAGTAAGGATTTTTAGGCCTCGACACTTCGACATCTTCAGAGTATCAGAAAGAAAGGTATAAATTAATGTTGAGTTGGAATTTCACAACTCGAGTGAGGTTTGACTCGAGTCTCCCTAAATCACATACTTAGTTTATTGCATTGATATTTGTAATTGATGAGATTGATATTTGTAGTGTATTGATTTATAGCCACTGCATGTATTGACTACTGATTCGCCTAGTTACCGGCTGATTCGCCTAGTTACCGGCTGATTCATCTGGTTATCGGCTGATTCGCCTAGTTACTGGCTGATTCGTCTAGTCATTGGCTGATTCGCCTATTCTCTGATTGATTCGTCAATTCTGCGGCTGATTCGCCCAGACACTGGATATGTGAATTATATCGATGCCTTTTAGGGATTGATTCATTCCTATCGATTGAGATTCGGTATATTGATCATTATTCAGACCCCGGGATACCTAGATTAGAATTGAGTCGAGTCTGAGACGACGCGTCAGTTGAGTCGAGTCTGAGACGACGTGTCGGTTGAGTCGAGTCTGATACGACATGTTGATTTACAGTGTTTATATCATTCATGTTTGTTGAGTTGCTACATGTAAATGATATCTTATTTATGCGTTTATATATGTTTTTATATAATTGCATGTTTACATTGTTTATACTGGGATCTATTCTCACCGGAGTTATCCGGCTGTTGTCTTGTTTTGTATGTTTGCATGACAACATGTGGGGCTGGATCAGGGTCAAGAAGAGGATGAGAGAAGACAGTTAGCGTGGAGATCCGGACTTAGAAGTATATCTGTTATATCACCTGAGATGTAGTGAAAAAACAGTAGTTATTACGATTTATGATTATACAGGACTTGTACTTAGATCTGAATAGTGATTTTGTAAATGAGATAGGACTTATTTCATATGTTGCGTTCTCTCGTATTTAAAAAAAAAAATTTAGACCCTGTTTATTTTAATTGAATAATTATTCCCAGAAAGTGATTAAGAATTGAATTAAGTTCGGGTCCCCACAACAGGTGTTATCAGAGCGATAGATCCTTGAGACTGAGATAGGAGCTAATGAGCGGGGTAGATTGATGTTTTCTTTCCTTGCTTGTGATTGCTAGCATGCTTTACTGCTTTATATAATACATGTTACTTGAATTATCTGATCTGATTGTGTAATATGTATTTTTGGGAACGAATTTGAACCGATTCTCGATCAGCAGTAAGATGATCGGTTGAGGGAACTGAAGTGAAACATGTTTTTCGGATTGGGGTACTAATCCATTTGATTATCAGATATGCCTCCTCGAAGAATACCAGAACAGGGTAGCACATCGAATCCTCCAATGGATGTGACAACAACTCCGATGGAAACGTTATTGAAAAGGTTTCAGTCATTCAAACCACCGACTCTGAAGGGTACGGAGACATCAGTTGAATGTGAGAGTTTGTTAGATAACATTGAGATGCTGTTTGATTCACTGGATTACAGTGATGAGCGCCGAATTAAATTGATTGGGCACCAGTTGCTTGATGTTGCAAAGAACTGGTGGATTACGATGAAGAGGGCCTTGGAGCATCGAGGTACGACTAATACTTGGGATGTATTTAAAACTGAGTTTTATCAAAGATTTTTCCCAGTGTCGTACAGGAAAGACAAGGGGGCGGAGTTTGGCAATTTGAGACAGGGTCAGCTGAACATTGAAGAATATGTGACCAAGTTCTCTACCTTGTTGAAGTTTGCTCCACATGTGGCTGGAAATGACGAAGCCGTTGCTGATCAGTTCATCAATGGCTTGAAACCCGATATATTTACATTGGTGAACACAGGGCGACCGAATAACTTTGCTGAGGCCATGAATAGAGCAAAAGGCGCTGAAGCGGGCCTGATAAGGCAGAGAGGAGCTACAGATATTCCTCCCACACCGAGACCACAGCAACCACCTCCCCGATTTGAGAGTGATAGTAGCAATGGTGGAAAGAAAGATTTTCTGAAGGCTAGAGGAAAGCAGTTTAAGAAGTCTGGCGGCAGTTCTTCTAGCTCCAGTGGTTCCAAACAGAGTTATACCGGGGCTTACTGCGGAAATTGTGGAGGGAGACATTCCACTGAGCAATGCCAAGGAGTACTTGGTAGTTGCCACTTCTGCAAACAACAGGGACATTTTGCCAGAGTGTGTCCACAGAAGGGTTCTCAAAGATCCCAGGGAGCCGAATCATCTGGATCAACGGCACAGTGGAGTAGACAATTAGCTGCTGTTCATTCATTTCAGCCAGCACCATCTCAGTCACAGCAGAGGCCAGGAGGAAGCCAGACAGTTGGCCAGTCTCCTAGACAGCAGGCCTTAGTATTTGCTTTGACCGAGGAGCAGGCTCAGGAAGCACCAGAGGATGATGTTACAGGTAACTGTTCTTGATGTAGTTATCCTGCATTTGTATTGATGAATAGGGATGCTTCCCATACGTTTATTTTTGAACGATTTGCATTGAGTCATGCATTACCTGTTGAGTTTTTATCTACTGTAGTATATCTCTTTACTGGTTGGGGAGAGTTTTTATAGCAGTGAATTCTGTAAATTATCCTATACTACAATAGGATGAGAATGAGATTGAGTTAGATCGTCTGGTAGCTGGAATTGTACTATTGTTGTCTGATTTTGGGACTGCATTACTGATATTGATATGCTGATCAAGTGCAGAGATACCCTAGATTAGTTCCAGAAGATGGTGAGAATCGGACCTGAAAATGCCAAATGATGAATATTGTACGATAATGATTCTAGATTGAGAATTCCTTTGATAATCCGTACTACCTATGATTTAATTATTACAGAAAGGAGCAGAGAAACTCCTCATGTATTCAGTTGATTTACTGAAGTTGAATCTATCATTGGCTGATTTACCAATGATAAGAAAGTTATTGATGTTTTCCCCAGATAAGACTTTAGATTTGATTTCAGTCAGAGAAATTGATTTTAACCTTGACTTGATATCAGAAATTGTGAAATGGTGAATCCTGATTGAGGCAGATTGCATTCAAGGTATGTTATATCTGAAGATGATGTATCTATTGAATTTAGCAGAATTAAACCGTAATTAGTTGATCGAGGTGGATATTAATGTTAGATATTTGCGGTTTTATGAGTTAGCAGATCAGTACCGATGAATGATGTTTTGAATTTGATTGAATATTGCTGTTATTCTGAATCCGTGTTCGAATCAGATAGTAGACAGTGGGGGAATTTATATTGTACATTCCGACCCAGAGCTGATTTTGAAATATAAGCAGCTCAGAAAGTTGATCAGAATGTACAGAACTAGATAGCGAAGGTTAGAGCAAGACATCGATCCGAGTACCAGGTTCGTGACAATTTTCTGTATGTAAATAATTGTATTGTTGTGCCAAATGTTTCGGAGTTGAAACGGTAGATACTATCAGAAGCGCACAACATTCGATTCAGTATTCATCCTGGTGGCAAGAAAATATATATAATGATTTGAAAAGACAGTTTTGTTGGAAACAAATGGAAGTTGAATATTGCAATTTGTAGCCAAATGTCTGAATTGCCAACAGGTAAAGGCTGAGAGAAAGAAACCCGGAGGATTGTTACAGAGTTTGTCCATTTCTGAATGGAAATGGGATCACATTTCCATGGATTTTATAATGAAGTTACCAAGATCCTCCCGAGATTGTGATGCAATTTGGGTTGTGATTGACAGATTGACCAAATCCGCATGCTTTATTCTGTACACGATGACGTACAGACATGACTAGATGGCTGAGATTTATGTCCGAGAGGTAAGTAGACTGCATAGAGTGCCGAATTCGATTGTAGCAGACCATGATCCTCGGTTTACATCGCACTTCTGGCAGAATTTACAGCAGATGTTGGATCAAAGTTATATTTTAGTACTGCATATCATCCACAGACCGATGGATAGTCTGAGCAGACGATCCAAACATTGGAAGATATGCTGAGGTAGCAGTGCTTGATTTTAGCACTAGCTGGCAAGATATATTGCCACTTGGTAAGTTTCGTACAACAATAGCTATCAGACGAGTATTGAAATGGCTCCTTTCGAAGCGTTGTACGGAAAGAGGTGTCGATCCCCTCTTTATTAGGATGATATCTCTGAGGTTCTTGAGACTGGACCTGATATGATCAGAGATATGATTGAAAAAGTGAAGCTGATTCAAAAGAGAATGAAGGAAGCCCAAGACAGACGAGCCAATTATGCCAATGTCCGACGACGACCGTTAGGATTTGAGGCTGGTGATCGAGTATTTTTGAAAATTTCACCTTTCAGAGGAGTTGTCAGGTTTGGAAAGAAAGGGAAACTATCTCCATGATATATTGGTCCGTACGAGATTTTGAGAAGATAGGAGATCGTGCATATCGACTAGCTTTAATTGCCTTCATTATATGGGATACAGGACGTTTTTCATGTTTGTTCTTGCGAAAATACCTGTCTGATGCTTCACATGTCATCCAACAAAATGAGGCCGAGTTGAATGAGACATTGAGTTATTGCGAAAAGCCGATTTAGATTCTTGATCGGAAGGAAAAGTAGCTCAGAACGAAGACTATTCCACTTGTGAAAGTTTGGTGGAGTTAACATGGCATTGAAAAAGCTACTTGGGAGACTGAGTCTGATATGAGACAGAGGTTCCCAGTTTTATGTCACCAAGGTGAGTTGTTTACTTAGCTTCTTCAATATACCTTCTTATGATATGATTGATCGCCTGTGATTTCGAGGACGAAATCATATCTTAGGGGGGGAGAAATGTAAGGCTCGAGAATTTTATCCTATTAGTCTGAAATGATTTGGGGATAATTGATATGATTATAGAAGGAAAGGATCGGACCGGGAAAGACGAGATAATGCATGAAAATGTGCGAGGAACAGTAGCCCTCGCGCATATGCGCGGCATAGATGCGCGCATATGCGCGACGTGGGCAGAGGACCTCGCGCATATGCGCGAAGTGAGTCGCGCATATGCGCGAGCCTGTACAAGCGAAGTCCAGAGGACCTTGCGCATATGCGCGGAGATGAGTCGCGCATATGCGCGAGCTGCCGAGAAGCTTATCCACGAGACCCGTAGGTCTCGCGCATATGCACCGATATTAGTCGCGCATATGCGCGAGACGTGCAGTATGTACATTGAGCCACTCGTTCGTTTGCATGTGCGTGGGTGTATATATATATATATATATACCTTGCGATTCTTCCGAAAACGAAGGGAGAAACGAAGAAAGGGAAGCTTCGGAGAAAGAAAGAAATCCTTACGCCTTTTGTGATAAATCCGCCCGTCCGATTTTGAATCCGAATTCGGTATTGAGTTCCTATCGACATAGACTACAACTGAACGTAAGTTTTGCTACGTTTTGATATGTTTTAAAATTATGGTATTGTCAAAATCTGATATGATTCATATATGATGTTCTTGTCATGTTAGACATCGTATAATCAAAACCGGACTAGAGAACAAATACCATAAGAAATTGTTATGATTTTCGGAGTAGTTTTGGAGTCGATTAGATATCAGAATAGAATTGTTATCGATTATGAGGTGTTGGAATTGATATCTGACTGATATGGTAGTGTTGGATATATTGAAATTATGACATTATATTATTGAAACAGAATTTGATTGAATTCTGATTATATCCAGTATTGATTGAGTGGTGTATTGATGCCGTACCCTCAATATTGTTATTTTCAGATTGAGTATTGACAGGCTTTGAGTTCGAGACTTCGACAGAGTCAGAGTATCAGAAAGAAAGGTATAAATTAATGTTGAGTTGGGAATGCACAACTCGAGTGAGGTTTGACTCGAGTCTCCCTAAATCACATACTTAGTTTATTGCATTGATATTTGTAATTGATGAGATTGATGTTTGTAGTCTATTGATTTATAGCCACTGCATGTATTGACTACTGATTCGTTTAGTCATTGGCTGATTCACCTAGTTACCGACTGATTCGTCTGGTTATCTGCTGATTCGCCTAGTTACTGGCTGATTCGTCTAGTCATTGACTGATTCGCCTATTCTCTGACTGATTCGTCAATTCTGCGGCTGATTCGCCTAGACACTGGATATGTGAATTATATCGATGCCGTTTAGGGATTGATTCATTCCTATCGACTAAGATTCGGTATATTGATCATTATTCAGACCCCGGGATCCCTAGATTAGAATTGAGTCGAGTCTGAGACGACGCGTCAGTTGAGTCGAGTCTGAGACGACGTGTCGGTTGAGTCGAGTATGATACGACATGTTGATTTACAGTGTTTATATCATTAATGTTTGTTGAGTTGCTACATGTAAATGATATCTTATTTATGCGTTTATATATGTTTTTATATAATTGCATGTTTACATTGTTTATACTGGGATCTATTCTCACCGGAGTTATCCGGCTGTTGTCTTGTTTTGTATGTGTGCATGACAACAGGTGGGGCTGGATCAGGGTCAAGAAGAGGATGAGAGAAGACAGTTAGCATGGAGATCCGGACTTAGAAGTATATCTGTTATATCACCTGAGATGTAGTGAAGAAACAGTAGTTATTACGATTTATTATTGTACAGGACTTGTACTTAGATCTGAATAGTGATCTTGTAAATGAGATAGGACTTATTTCATATGCTGCGTACTCTCGTATTTAAAAAAATAAATTTAGACCCTATTTATTTTAATTGAATAATTATTCCCAGAAAGTGATTAAGAATTGAATTAAGATCGGGTCCCCACACTTCCGCAGCATAGATACATGGAACACATCATGTATTCCTGATAATGAAGGCTGTAATGCGAGTCGATAGGCACGATCTCCTATCTTTTCGAGAATTTCATATGGACCAACGTATCGTGGAGACAAATTTCCTTTCTTTCCAAATCTGACAACTCCTCGGAAAGGTGAAATCTTCAAAAATACTCGATCTGCAGTCTCAAATACCAACGGTCGTCGTCTGATGTTGGCATATTTGGCTTGTCGGTCATGAGCTGCCTTCATTTTCTTCAGAATCAGTTTCACTTTTCCCGTCATATCTCTAATCATATCAGGTCCAGTCTCCGGAACTTCTGAGATATCATCCCAATAAAGAGGGGATCTGCATTTCTTTCCGTACAAAGCCTCGAATGGAGCCATCTCAATACTCGTCTGATAGCTATTGTTGTACGAAAACTCACAAAGAGGCAATGCATCTTGCCAATTAGTGCTAAAGTCAAGCACTACCGCTCTCAGCATATCCTCCAATGTCTGAATCGTCCGTTCTGACTGTCCGTCAGTCTGGGGGTGATATGCGGTACTCAAGTGTAACTTCGTACCGAGATCCTGCTGCAAACTCTGCCAGAAGTGCGAAGTAAACCGAGGATCACGGTCTGAAACATTCGACTTCGGCACTCCGTGCAATCTAACCACTTCTCGGACATAAATATCGGCCATCTGGTCATATCTGTATGTCATTTTGTATGGAATAAAACATGCAGATTTGGTCAATCGATCAATCACGACCCAAATAGCATCACAACCTCTGGAGGAACGTGGTAACTGTGTCACAAAATCCATGGAAATGTGATCCCATTTCCAATCAGGAATGGACAAACTCTGTAACAATCCTCCTGGTTTCTTCCTCTCATCTTTCACCTGTTGGCAATTCAGACACTTGGCTACAAATTCAGTAACATCAAATTTCATCTGTTTCCAAAAATACTGTGTCTTCAAATCATTATACATTTTACTGCCACCAGGATGAATGCGAAAATGACTGTTGTGCGCTTCTGTCAGTATTCGATATCTCAATTCTGAAACATTTGGCACAATAATACGATTATTCACATACAAAGTACCGTCACGAATCTGATACTCTGACTGATGTCCAGCTCTGACCATAGCAATCGAATTCTGTACGTTCTGATCAACTTTCTGTGCCTCTTTTATTCTTACTATGGTTTAGCTCGAATCGTACATAATCTCAGAGGCTGACAATCTGTTTCAAAAGCTAATCCAGACAAACAGCAGTCTTCTATCAAATTCGAGACACCTATCGTCGATAAGGATAAGGAACATACCTTTCGACTCAGTGCATCAGCTGCTGCATTGGACTTTCCTGGGTAATATTTGATTTCACAATCGAAATCCTTCAATAAATCGAGCCATCTTCGTTGCTTCATATTCAGCTCGGACTGTGAAAACAGATACTTTAGGCTTTTGTGATCGGAATAGATCTCAAACTTTTCACCGTACAGATAATGTCGCCATATCTTCATTGCAAAGATAATGGCCGCCAATTCAAGATCATGAATTGGGTAACGAGTTTCATGTGGTTTCAGCTGTCTCGAGGCATAAGTAAAAACATGCCCTCGCTGCATCAGTATTGTGGGACCCGGACGCTAATCATCTTCTTAATCATCTTTGGGATTTAATTATCAATTAAGATAAACAGGGTCTAAAAATTTTTGTTTAAAATGCGGAAGGTAATGGAATCAATCTATTATACATCTCAGTATAAAAGTACAATAATGTACAACAATTATTCAAACTAGTCTAAGGTTCAACTACTAAATTTCAGATATTAAACTAAGTCGACAATAAGTCCGGAATCACCACTCTAACTCATCTTCTCTCATCATCCTCTTGACTCCGATCCTGTCCCACCTGTTGTCATGCACACATACAAAACAAGACAACAGCCGGATACTCCGGAGATCATAAATCCCAGTATAAATAATGTATACATGCAGTTAACTGAATTAACATAAAAGCATGAATTATATCTTATCACATGTAGCATAATCAAACAACATGTATCCATATCAGTCTGTAAATAAAACATGAATCGTCATCTACGAAACATAAATCAATACAGATCTGTAAATCGAATTCTAGTCTCAATATCTAAAACTCGACTCATCTCTCATTCTAATCTAGGGATCCCGGTGAATAAGAACGTAACAAGTCTCCCACCTACTACTACCAGTCGCAGTGGCGGTACGTTCTTATTTCTGGACTTTGGTCTAATCTATATCGAATAGAATGCTATCTGTATCTGAAGCATAACAATATACCAAACGTCCAGTGCCTTGGCATATCTACCAAGACTAGGCCTATTCTGACAATGTGCAATGGGTCAGTGACAAGTCTGTCAAAATCTAACCCCTCTGTCAGTGACTCTTACTTAATTGCTCTCTGCTTTCTACTTCTAATTCAATAGAATAAACATACTCATTAAAACACAAAGGTATAAAAACAATACCATACAAGTATGTGATTTAGGGAAACTCAAGTTAAATCTAACTCAAGTCGATCTCCCAATTAACATCCATTTAAACCTTTCTCTTCTCGGTCTGAGGAAGACGAAGTCTTGTATTCCAATCTGTCCATAACCAGTCTGGCAATGACAATCGTATAAATCCAATATCAGTATATAATTCAATTCAAGACCTGTTCTGATCAATACTCAAATCAGTATATAATCTGATCCATATCTGAACAAGGTACAATCTAATTCATATCAATGATATCACGGTACAATCGAAATCATTACTGAATCTGATCAATATCAATCTACTGATGTTTCGACGGCATAACAATACAGTCACGATAACCCCGTCTATCTCAACATCACAGATATAATACCAGAATTCATAACCAGTATCAGTACAACTCATAATCTGAATAATAACACAACTCTGATATAAAATCTCAACTAAATCAACTCTGAAATTCATAACAATTTCATAAACAGTCTATTCTTTAATCTGACTTCAGTTATACCATGTCTACTGTAGCAGAAACATCATATCTGATTCATATTTAATTATGACAATATCATAAATTCAAATCATGTCTAAACGTAACGAAACTTACGTCCAGTTGTAGCTTGCGTCGATAGGAACACAGTACTGAAGTCGAATTCACAATCGGACGGATGGATCTCAAAAATCTTCAATCACAAATTGGAATCCTTCCTTGGAGCCTTTTCTTGATTCCTCTCTGAATTGTGAAGAATGAATCGATTGTATATCTATATATATATACTGCAAGCAACACAAGGAAATGTGGCTTATTTTTCAAGCTGCACGTCGCACCGCGGGTGCGCTCATTCAGTAACCGCGGGTGCGCTCAGTGTAAGGATAAACATCAACTTTTCCGAAAGCTTCAACCGCGGGTGCGCTCAGTCCTGTAACGCAGGTGCGCTGACCTCACTGTAGCAGAACTGCGGGTGCGGTCTGTCTAGCACCGCGGGTGAGGTGTCACTTCCGTAATTAATCTCCAACTCTCTGTCCATCAACCGCGGGTGTGGTCTTTTCCTTACCGCGGGTGCGGTCTAGTCTTTATGCACCACTTCATAATCCCGTTTAGTGCTTCTCATTACATGTCATGCATACTCATATCTTCTGAATATCACATCAATGAAGACTAATAAATCTTGAGCCTTACATTTCTCCCTCTCTAAGAAATGATTTCGTCCTCGAAATCGCAAGTAATCAATTCAGAGATATCAGAAGGAATGTATACAGAGTTTAAATCAAAAACTTATCTCAATGAATCTATTCTGAAATCTTAATCTCATATCAGATTCTGTCTTTCAAGGAATATTTCTAATGCCCCGACGACTTTACTGTATATGCAACAGTAGAATATTCTTCGTTCTAAATTTTCTTCCTTTCACGAATCTCTAATTCCAGACCGAAGTAGTCATTCAAGAAGTATAAAATCATAATACCACTCGAAATCATTTTAATCGAATCAATCGCAAAATACTGGCTATACAACATCCGTATATACCAATCAACGGCTCATACTAAATCAATATCATTTGCTGATATCAAATCTGTTTATCCCAGTCAAGGATATATTAAATTTTCGGCCCCAAATACCAATCGTCATCATCCGACATTGGCGTATTAAGTCTGTCTGGTCGGAGCTATCTTCATTCTCTTCTGAATTAGCTACATTTTCTTTGTCATATCTCTGACCGTATCAAATCTTATCTCAGGTATCTCCGAGATATTATTCTTATACCAAATAAATCTGCAGTACTCACTGTACAATATATCATCTGTAACTATCTCATTACTTTTCTGATGGCTATTATCATACTATAATTCACACAGTGACAATATGTCATATCAACTGGTGCTAGCATCCAGCACTGCCACTCCCTGGGTATCTTTCAATATCCGGATAGTACACTCTGGCTATATGTAAGTCTTTGGATAATATATGAATGAGTTCATGGTGTATTCTGCCACAATTACAAACTCAATCAAAATCACAATCTGATATAGTCTAGTTCTACATTCTGATCAATCTAACCATTTCTTTGACATCGATCTTTGTCATCTAGTTATGTTTGTACCTCATCTTGTACAAACTAATAGATATAGATTGAACAATATGTCAATCACAATCATATCATATCACAATCTAGAAAGTATTGCAGTGGTCTTATTACGAAATTCATCGAAATATACTTCCCATGTCTAGTCAAGAATATACAAATTCTGTAATAAATCTTCTGATCTCTATCTTTCTATCTTCATTTATTGGCGGTTCAGACATTTCAGTACAATTCTGCCAACATTTCAGCATAAATTCTGCCATAACTGATTTAATCTGTCTATATCAAAACTATCTGTTCGAATTATCATATACTTTCTGTTACCGGAATGACTACTGAATCTATTTCTGTGCGCTTCTGACCCTATCTATCATTTCCAATTCGAGCTATTTGGTATAAACAATCAGTTAATGATATAAATTAAGGAAAAATACCTACCTGGTATTTAGTTCTGACTATCGATATCAAATTCTGTTGTACAATTCTGAAACATTTGGCATCACTAGATAATCATTTTCATACCATAACACAATCACATATCTGCCACTCTGATCGATGTTATGTTTTGATTATCGAAATTAAGTTCTGAACATTCTGATTATATCCCTGAACTGCCGAAATTCTTGAATTCAGTTCTGATTCGGTTTGAATAATCTATATCAAACACTGACTCAGAATAACAGTACTATCAAATCAGATTCATAATATCAATAATCTATACAGATCTAGTGAGTTCAGTAAACTCATAAAACTGCAATTTCTGGCAATACTGTCAATTCTGACTAATCAATCATATCTTCATGTCGCTCAGATCAACTACTATATATCATCTGCAAATATAATATGCCCCCAAACAATATAAGCTATCTCAAATAGTGTTTTAGAACAATAACAATACTCAAGCAGATACAAAACAACAATCGTATACGATAATCTATCAATTCAGACCACAAATAAATTTCTGACAATCCTGACATTTCTGAAATTTCTGATATTTATGATCTTTCTGATATCGGTATCATTCTCAGCCACTGATCATAATCTCAACTGTGTCAAATTCAATCAGTATACTAACTTCAAATATCATATACTCAGAATACAATCTGTTTCAAACAGGATTCATATCTGAAAATTTCTGTATACAATAATCATAGTTCTCAGAGTATTCAATACAATCTTCAGATATTCGATTCAATCAATCAGATGCCACCAATATATCAAAATGTCATAGATACAACGAGCTTGAAATCATCGGAATATCTCTGAACATACTGAAATATGCCACCGAGAAACACTAAATCAAATGTAACTCCTGGCCAGTACTCTTCTACTGATCTTTCAATTCTTTCACTTCATTCAGTGACATTCTGCACATTCAATATCATTCTGTACCGAATTCTAATAAAACAAACAGTACTTGATCTCAATTCAATTCTGAAGTATATCTTCCAATCAGAAGCAAATCCAAAATTTCATCTGGAAAATATCAGCAACTCATACATTATTGGATAATCTGCCAATTCTAGGCTCGATTTCAGTACATCTACTGAATACATAAGGATACCATCTGCTCCTTTCTGTATCAATCGAGTCATAATCAATACAGATATCAAAGGAATTCTAAATCTAGAATCCTTACCGAGGAAATCTTTACTCATCAGCCATATCTGGTCTGAATTTTTATACTCTCCTGAAAGGAATCTATAATAGTTTTGTACTTGTTCAGCATATTAATATCAATAATGCGGTCAACTCAGAAATACAAGTACATCATAATCTAACTCGACCTCATTCTCATCTTACTGTAGTATACAATATATCACAGAAATCTCTGATATCAATTTTTCTTTCCCAACAAGTAAGGGAGTCAATACTACAATACAATCAGACGCAACAGATACAGCATATCTCAATGCAACTCAGTCAAAGATGATCGTAGGGAATGCATTAGTATATATCAATACCTATGCAATATAATCATAAAAGAACAGTACCTGTCACTATATCATCAAGTGCCTCTTGGGTCTGTTCCTCGGTCACTACCACCAGATGGTCCTGATCCCTGAAATCTTCGGGAATCTCTCTGTGGACAAACTTTAGCAAAGTGTCCCCGTTGTTTGCAGATATTGCATATACCAGTCACTCCTTGGCATTGTTCGGTAGGATGTCTTCCTCCACAAGTTCTGCAATACCCTACAATGTAATTCGAGCTAGAACCACTGGAGCTAGATGACCCGCTCCCTAATTTCTTGAACTGCTTCTTTCGAGCTTGTAGCTGTTCTTTCATCCCACTACTGCTACTGTTCATTTCAACTCTGTGGGGCAGTTGCTGTGAACTCGATATTTGAAGAACATACAATGCTCTCTTTTGTCCTCTCAGAACTGTTTCTGCTCTTTTGGCTTTGTTCAAGGTATCAGCAAAATTAATCGATCGTTTCACATTTACAAATGTACGTATCTCCGAATTCAATCCCTGAATGAACTGATCAGATATAGCTTCATCATTTCTAGCAACATGAGGGACAAAACGTAACAAGGTAAAGAACTGGCCCAAATACTCATCAATACTCAAGTGACCCTGTCTCAAATTTGAAAACTCTGCACTTTTGTCTTGTCTGTATGATACGGGGAAAAATCTTTGATAGAATTCAACCTTAAAAATTTTCCACGTAATTAGTGAACTACGTTGTTCCAAAGATTCTTTGGTTATTAGCCACAACTTCTTGCAATCTCTTTTAGCTGGTTCCCAATCAGTGTAACTCTACAATCATCTGTGAAACCCAGAAATTCAAATAGCATTTCTATGCTTTCAAGCCAATTCTCACAATCTACTGGCGTCTCAGTACCCTTTAAAATCGACGGTTGAAACGACTGAAACCTCTTCATCTGTGTTTCCATCGGAATTTCTGATACATCTATCGGTGCAGTCGAAGTACTACCCCTTTCTGGAATTCTCCGTGGAGGTATATCTGCTTATCAAAACATTAGTACTCCAATACTACAAATCTGTTCCAATCTTTCTCTGATCATCTTACTGCTGATCATGAATCAGATCTGATTCATACTCAAAAATACATACTACCAACTCAAATCAGATAATCAGGTAACCATGTATTTCAAAGCAGTAAAGCATAATGTCATGCTAGCACACACAATGTAAGTCAACATTAAAATAAATCTCATGCTAGCAATCACCTGCAAGGAAAGAAAACTCAATCTACCCCGCTCATTCTCTTCTATCTCAGTCTAAAGGATCTATCGCTCTGATACCACCTGTTGTGGGGACCCAGACGCTAATCATCTTCTTAATCATCTTTGGGATTTAATTATCAATTAAGATAAACAGGGTCTAAAAATTTTTCTTTAAAATGCGGAAGGTAATGGAATCAATCTATTATACATCTCAGTATAAAAGTACAATAATGTACAACAATTATTCAAACTAGTCTAAGGTTCAACTACTAAATTTCAGGTATTAAACCAAGTCGACAATAAGTCCGGAATCACCACTCTAACTCATCTTCTCTCATCATCCTCTTGACTCCGATGATCCTGTCCCACCTGTTGTCATGCACACATACAAAACAAGACAACAGCCGGATACTCCGGTGAGAATAAATCCCAGTATAAATAATGTATACATGCAGTTAACTGAATTAACATAAAAGCATGAATTATATCTTATCACATGTAGCATAATCAAACAACATGTATCCATACCAGTCTGTAAATAAAACATTAATCGTCATCTACGAAATATAAATCTATACGGATCTGTAAATCGAATTCTAGTCTCAATATCTAAAACTCGACTCATCTCTCATTCTAATCTAGGGATCCCGGTGAATAAGAACATAACAAGTCTCCCACCTACTACTACTAGTCGCAGTGGGGGTACGTTCTTATTTCTGGACTTTGGTCTAATCTATATCGAATAGAATGCTATCTGTATCTGAAGCATAACGATATACCAAACGTCCAGTGCCTTGGCGTATCTACCAAGACTAGGCCTATTCTGACAATGTGCAATGGGTCAGTGACAAGTCTGTCAAAATCTAACCCATCTGTCAGCGACTCTTACTTAATAGCTCTCTGCTTTCTACTTCTAATTCAATAGAATAAACATACTCATTAAAACACAAAGGTATAAAAACAATACCATACAAGTATGTGATTTAGGGAAACTCGAGTTAAATCTAACTCAAGTCGATCTCCCAATTAACATCCATTTATACCTTTCTCTTCTCGGTCTGATGAAGACGAAGTCTTGTATTCCAATCTGTCCATAACCAGTCTGGCAATGACAATCGTATAAATGCAATATCAGTATATAATTCAATTCAAGACCTGTTCTGATCAATACTCAAATCAGTATATAATCTGATCCATATCTGAACAAGGTACAATCTTATTCATATCAATGATATCACGGTACAATCGAAATCATTACTAAATCTGATCAATATCAATCTACTGATGTTTCGACGGCATAACAATACAGTCACGATAACCCCGTCTATCTCAACATCACAGATATAATACCAGAATTCATAACCAGTATCAGTACAACTCATAATCTGAATAATAACACAACTCTGATATAAAATCTCAACTAATCAACTCTGAAATTCATAACAATTTCATAAACAGTCTATTCTTTAATCTGACTTCAGTTATACCATGTCTACTGTAGCAGAAACATCATATCTGATTCATATTCAATTATGACAATATCATAAATTCAAATCATGTCTAAACGTAACGAAACTTACGTCCAGTTGTAGCCTGCATCGATAGGAACACAGTACTGAAGTCGGATTCACAATCGGACGGATGGATCTCCAAAATCTTCAATCACAAACTGGAATCCTTCCTCGGAGCCTTTTCTTGATTCCTCTCTGAATTGTGAAGAATGAATCGATTGTATATCTATATATATATACTACATGCAACACCTGGAAACGTGGCTTATTTTTCAAGCTGCACGTCGCACCGCGGGTGCGCTCATTCAGTAACCGCGGGTGCGCTCAGTGTAAGGATATACATCAACTTTTCCGAAATCTTCGACCGCGGGTGCGCTCAGTCCTGTAACGCGGTTGCACTGACCTCACTGTAGCAGAACCGCGGGTGCGGTCTGTCTTGCACGGCGGGTGCGGTGTCACTTCCTTAATTAATCTCCAACTCTCTGTCCATCAACCGCGGGTGCGGTCTAGTCTTTATGCACCCCTTCATAATCCCGTTAATGCTTCTCATTACATGTCATGCATACTCATATCTTCTGAATATCACATCAATGAAGACTAATAAATCTCGAGCCTTACAAGTATACAACCCAATCCTCGATGAGATGCATCACAATAAACCACAAAATAACCTGTACCTGATGGAATCGTCAAAATCGGTGCACTGGTCAGTCTTTTCTTTTATTCAAGAAAACTGGTCTCATATTCCTCAGACCAAACAAAGGGAGCATTCTTCTGAGTCAATTATGTAATCGGTTTGGCAATACTAGAAAAATCTTTGATGAATCGACGATAATTGTTAGAGTAGGTGCCCGTCGAGCCAAGTGTTGGCCGAGGGTTCATGATTAAACTCTATGTATAAACAGTCTTTATTTTAATAATATTTGAATTTATCATTTTGGCACTTCTTTATCTGTATACCCATGCTAGTTGCATAGATAAACACCTTGAATATACAAATAGTAGAAAGAATATGGGATGCTCATACGATGAGTATCATGAAACTCATATTTGGAATACTGTATATTCTAAACAGTTCCTAGTCAATTCAGCCGCCGCTAAGAAGGATATAGGCCGCTAGAGTTCGAGACTAGTATATTCGATGTGAGTACCATGTTTCATTGGTAGGGGACATTGTGATGTACGAGCATGCAGATAGGTGCTCCTGGTAGAGTGCACTGAACAACCCTCCATAAAGGACTTTCCAAGTGGTTCTCATTTATCGAGTAGAAACGTCCTAGTTTATAGTTGTACATCATTATTCCTTATGACCCGGGACAACATTGAGACTCTATGTGCTAGAATTACACTTTGACATATTTACCGACTCTCAAGGGGTCTTCAGGTGGCAAGGTTGGGTGTTCTGTCGAAACACATAGGAGTCGATGCATTGTAGTCGGGGATTCACCGCTTACCTTCGGGTATGGATATCCTATGTGTTCTCATGTATGTGTAGGTTAAAATCTCTAATCAGAGTATGGTGGTAATTATGAAAAGGGTTTCATAGATTACACCATCGATGCAACTACGACAAGACACATAGTATCGATTAATTGACAACTCTCGATAAACCAATGGTTGTCGAATCGGTCGGGATATATGAGTTGAAGGGACCGTACTGTACACTAACCATAATTGAATGGTTCTTGCAGGCACTATCATTTGATACCTAGGGAATCATGTAAGCGATGCTGCTAGGCATTTAACATAATTGGTTGGGTACTATCAGATTTGAGTTCTGACGTTCTTGTTATCAAGGAGTTGATAAATAAAAATGGAGCAATTGGGGTATGCTCATATAAGGACATGTTTAAACGAATCACATGGAGATGTGAACCCACAGCTAGTTGTATCAATGGACCATTGAGGGCCACACAAGTACTAGCTTTCTAGATCCCGTTGAGAAGTAAAAATAGTTCAATGTGTTGAACGGCTTATAAAGGAGTTTATAAGCGTAAGGAAAATTAGAAGTATGACTTCTATAAAGGAGAAATTAGTTCAATGTGTTGAACGACTTATAAATGAGTTTATAAGCGTAAAGAAAAATAGAAGTATGACTTCTATGAGAGAAATGTAACTTTTAATTTATGGAAGTGTTCCTAAATTAAAAGTTGGCCAAGTGAATAATGTATTTGAAAATTATGATTTTCATAAACATTATTATGGACTAAATTAAATTAATTCAAGTGTTGAATTAATTAAACACTAGAGGACAAAGTAGAGTCCAAATAATTAAATTAATTCAAGTGTTGAATTAATTAAATCATATTGAGTCTTTTAGAGCTCAATTTAAATAAATTATTTAACTAGTGGACTTGAGTAAATTCAAGTAATGTTTAATTAATCTCAAAAATGTTTGAGATAATTAAATTAAGTCCATGGGTTTTTAATTTGTTAAAAACCATATAATATATGCATGCATTGGAGGTGAAGGGTTAGAGACTACTTTTTGGGTTATCAAGGCATGGCATGCAAAAAGGTGTTTTTGCTTTTTGCTTTTTGGCAAAACCAAGACAAGTCTCCCTTCCCCCTCATTCCAACTACTATGGCCGAAATATTGAAGGGATTTCTCTCAAGTTTTCTCTCATTTTTGTGTTCTTCAATTGTTAGAAAAAACACTCACTTCTCAAAGAAAAATCCTCTTAGTTTTCTAGTGCAAATTAAGAGAGGATCTACCTAGTTGGTGGTGGGCTTAATAGTTGAGCAAGGAGTGCTCAAAGGAAGCTTGAAGTTAGTTTCTACCATTGAAGAGCTAAGGTGTTTACACCTTAGTTGGAGCCATACATCAATCCTTGTGATTGATAGGTAAAATTCTAAACACACTATGAATGTCATTTTTTTGTTTTATTGTATTTGCTACACAATTTCATGAGGTGGCCGAAAATTCCATGCAAAATTTCGATTTTTAAACTTCCGTTGCGCTTCCGGTCACCGTAACCGATCCTCTTTAAATAATATCCTGCCAAACCCATCAAACTGCGAATCTCGGGCACTGATGTCGGTCTCGGCCAAGAAATCACTGCCTCAACCTTACTGGGATCAACAGCTATACTGTCTCCGGATATAATAAGTCCCAGAAATACTACCTGTCTTAACCAAAACTCACATTTCGACAGTTTAGCATACAATTTCTCAGCCCTCAAAATTTTCAACACAATTATCAGATGATTAGCATGCTCAATCATATTCTTTGAATAAATCAAGATATCATCAATGAATATGATAACAAAATAATCCAGATATCTCTGAAATATGCGGTTCATCAATCCCATAAATACCGTCGGTGCATTCGTCAAACCAAATGGCATGACAATAAATTCATAGTGTCCATACCTAGTTCTAAATGCGGTTTTCGGGATATTAGAATCCCTGACTCTCAGGTGATGGTATCCAGATCTCAGATCGATCTTGGAATATACGGATGAACCCTGCAACTGATCAAACAAATCATCAATGCAAGGCAAGGGATATTTATTCTTTACCCTTGCTTTGTTCAGTTGTCGGTAATCGATACAGAGTCTCATTGAACCGTCTTTCTTTCGAACAAACAGTACTGAAGCACCCCAAGGAGACACACTCGGTCTGATATACCCCTTAGCCAGTAAATCCTCCAACTGTTCTTTAAATTCTTTCAACTCAATCCGTGACATTCTGTACGGAGCCCTCAAAATCGGAACTGTACCGGGCATCAACTCAATGCTGAAGTCTATCTCTCGAATCAGAGGCAAACCAGGAATCTCATCTGGAAAGACATCAGCAATCTCACACACCACTGGCAAATCTGCCAATGATGGACTCGATTTCAGTAAATCAACTGAATAGACAAGGAATCCTTCCGCTCCTTTCTGTAACAATCGAGTCATAGACAATACGGATATCAAAGGAATTCTAGATCGAGAACCCTTACAATAGAATTTTCACTCATCAGCCATCTAAGGTCTGAATCTCACAATCTTGTGGAAACAATCGACAGTAGCTCTGTACTTGGTCAACATATCGATACCGATAATACATTCAAAATCAGACAACCCAAGCACAATACAGTCTAACTCAATTTCATGCCCATCATACTGCAGTATACAATGTTTAACAGACTTCACTGATATCAAACCTGTCCCCAACGGAGAAGAGACAGACACTACAGCAGACAATGACTCAATAGGCAAAGAATGCATCAAAGCAAATCGCTCAGATATAAATGTATGTGATGCACCAGTATCTATCAATACATATGTAGGATAATCAGAAATAAAACAGTTACCTGCAACAACATCATCAGGTGCATCCTGTGCCTGCTCCTCAGTCAAAGCAAACACTCTGGCTTGCTGTCTCGGAGGATTGCTCACTGTCTGGCTTCCTTCTGGCCTCTGCTATGACTGAGTAGATGGTGGTGGCTGGAAAGAATGAACAACAGATGGTCGTCTCCCTGTCTGAGCCACTGATCCAGATGACTCTTCACCCCGTGTTCTCTGAGAGTCTCTCTGTGGGCATACTCTGGCAAAATGTCCCCGTTGCCTACAAATATGGCAACTGCCGAATACTTCTCGGCACTGCTCAGTGGAATGCTTCCCTCCACAAGTGCTACAGTAAGGTCCTGTATAGCTCTGGCTCTGCTGAGGACTCCCAGAGCTAGAAGAACTATTTCCTGACTTCTTGAATTGCTTCCCTCTAGCTTTCAAGAAATCCTTCTTTCTGCCACTACTGCTGCCACTTTCAAACCGAGGAGGTGGTTGCTGTGGTCTCAGTGCATGTGGCACAAACGAAGCTCCTCTCTGTCTTATCAGACCATCTTCGGCTCCCTTGGCTCGGTTCAGGGCATAAGTAAAATTATTCGGTCGCCCTGTGTTCACCAATGTAAAAATCTCGGGATTCAAACCATTGATGAACTAATCAGCAATAGCTTCTTCATTCTCGGCCACGCGTGGAGCAAATCGCAACAAAGTAGAAAACTTAGTCACATATTCCTCAATATTCAGCTGGCCCTGTCTCAAGTTTGCAAACTCCGTTCCCTTATCCTTCCTGTACGACAATGAAAAGAATCTCTGATAAAATTCAGTTCTAAAGACATTCCAGGTAATAGTCGTACCTCGATGTTCCAAGGCCCGCTTTGTCGTAATCAACCAGTTCTTTGCCACATCATGCAACTGGTGTCCTATCAATTTCACTCTCCTCTCATCAGTATAGTCCAAGGACTGAAACAACATCTCTATATCATCTAGCCAACTCTCGCAATCCACTGGATTCTCAGTACCCTTCAGAGTTGGTGGATGGAACGACTGAAACCTTTTCAATAATGTCTCCATAGGAGTGGCTGTAACGTCCATTGGAGGATTCGAAATACTACCCTGTTCTGGTATTCTTCTCGGAGGCATATTTGATAATCAAAAGGGTTAGCAACCAAATACACAAATATGTTTCAGTCCTCCTCCGATCTTCTTACTGCTGATCCAGAATCGGTGCTGATTCATTCTCACTAACACATGTTTTCAAATCAAGTCAGATAAACAGATAAACATGCATTATAAAGCAGTAAATCATGCTAGCAATCAAAAGCAGGAAAGAACACACATTCTACCCCGCTCCCTAGCTCCTATCTCAATCTAAAGGATCTATCGCTCTGATACCACCTGTTGTGGGGACCCGGACGCTAATCATGTTCTTAATCATCATTAGGACAATTTAATCAATTATAATAAATAGGTTCTAAATTTTTTTTTTTAAATTGCGGAACGTAATGGAATACATGCAAATATACATATCAGTATATTAAAAGTACAAGTCTGGTACTATATACAATCATTCGAGCTAAGGTTTAATAACTACATATCAAGTATTCCAAACCCCATCTCAGATCAAAGTCCGTAGTCTCCACTCTAATCACGATCTCTCTTCATCTCCTCGACCCTGAATGTGAAGGGGCCTAAAACTCCTTTCTTGAAAATTTGCGGAAAATTAAAAATTTTCTTTTTAAAAGAACTTAAATGGCCTCATTCATAAAATCACTGGTGAATCAAGTTCAATATTTCAAAATATTGCAGCGGAAGAAAATTAAAGTTTTGCCAACAACAACGATTTAAAAATATCCAACGACTGATAAAATTGTTTGCGGAAAAAAAAAATTAACAACTGCTGCTCTGAGGTCCTCGGGTGCCACTACTGCCGACCTAAGCTGGCTCACTGGTCCCCGCCCTCGGCCCTGGCCTCATCAGTACCTACAACAATCAAGTCTAGTGAGCCTAAAGACTCAGCATGCATATATCGCAGGTAACGAGTAAAAATCTGAATTTAAAATATGCATGAGTTAACATATCCTGTCCTGAGGCATACTGAAAAATAATCTGTACTGAGAATTATAATACGTGCATAACTGAACTGGAAATCACTGTAAAAATATTTGCTCCTTGGAGCCTGTACTGAAATATCTGGTAAAATTTTCTGTTGAGATTATGTTTTACGCCTGTGGCCACTGCACTAAGCTGAACTGATCGGTAACTGGCTACCGGGTAGGCTGAAACTGAATTGAGCTGGCCGGTCACTGGCGACCGGGTGGTACCATACTGAACTGATCGGTCACTGGCGACCGTATAAAATAACACTCCCACATAGTGAATGAACCACAAGCCATATCGCATAAATCTCAAAAATAATCATTTTCTATTTAATGCACGTAAAATAATCAACTGGCATAATGAAAATTCCTGTAATTTTACCAACTGGATTGGATTGGATCGTTCCCAGGCTCGCTGCAACCTAACTGTGCCATGAAAAATATGCACTAGCTTAAACTTGACCAACTGCGCAATTTACGTTCAAAAGATGCGACTATGACGCCTAATGACTTCGCATTTAATCATGACTCCGAGCCAACCTGAACCGACACTGAACCGACGTATAGTCATGATTAAAATACGCTGAAAAATCATAAAATAATGCTCCTAAAATGATAGGGTCGAAATCTAGGTGGAATGGAGGCCAAAACACGAAACGCTCTTTCGAGAGTCAATTTGGCACATTGCACCGTAAATTCTCGTACGACCTCAAAAATGATCCAAATGACAAACGGTCAAAAACATGACCTTCCTAACTCAATATGGCACTGTCCAGTCCAAGGCCATGGGCTAAAAGCCAACCAAGAACCCGAACGAGCCTCTGAACCGACACAGCAACTTGCTGTAATTTCCAGCAGCTGCGCAACTACAAGACTTGCATTGGTTTCGAGACTATCGGCCATTAGGGGCGTGAACCACCGACCAGAGACTCTTACCAACATCCCAAGGAATGATTTGAACCATGGCTAAGGGCCCTAGGCCAGCCACAATCCGCATCACACCATAACTCAACCGAAGGGTCCAACCGAGAGCATCTTGAATGCGTGTGTAGTGTTTATGCTATGATCGATGTCTTGCGTCGTTCCAGTGGCCATTTGATTGACCATGGCACGATCTAGACATCTAGGAGCATGATATGAACCGTGGCTAAGGGCCATAGGCCAAACAAGATCCACACCAAGCAAACACAAACCGAAACCAAAAGCTGTCCAACCGAAGTAGCCGAAAGGGTATAGGGGCTGTTGTGATGTTTTTATTAAAAACCGATGAACCATGTACCAAGCCACCAAAAGGGCAACTTAGTCACGTCTTAGACATGCTAGGGGAGTGATCCAACCATGGCTAAGAGCCCTTGGGGCAGCCAAGATCAGGTCCTTCCTCCATGACAAGAAACTGAATTTTCGAACAACATTTTCTGCACCTATGGGGACTTGCTGTCATTCTGAATTTCCAGCAAGCATGGGGCTGGTTTGAATGAACCAACATGGTCCTAATGCATCCTACTACATGTATATAAGCCGCCTTGGGAGCCTGGAGTCGATCCAATACCTGAAACTCACAAAACAAAAGAAACCGTGAAGCTTGCCAAGGAATTCGAAAATTCTGCATGTGTGGTTTCAAAATGTTTTGACATGGATCTCGATTTTTACTTGAATAAACATGATCATGTACTGAAAAATAAAGGATAATATGACTTGATTGAGGTTTGAAAGAAATCTAGACATGCCTGGTTTCGTTTTGAAAGAAAACGAACGAAACGACGACGACGCGGCACGGAGAAGGTGGAGCGCTTCTCTTGTTCTTTCTAGTTCTCGATTTTTCTCCCTTTCTCCCTATCTGTTATTCACGTTTTTTCTACTGAAAATGGGTCTGATTTCGGTGGGGAGGGAGTGTGATGGAGTGGTTATGAGGGGTGAGGAGGATGGTGCAAGATATAAGGATCATATCAAGACCAAGTCTTCATGCATTTGAATTTTGAATTTTGAATTGCTATCAAATGATCTCTTGGGTGATTCTAGACTATAGTGGCCGATTTTATCATGCCAAACAAGGGTTAGGATAGTGGTCTAGTATTAATTAATTAAGGTGGAAAAATAGCTAAAAGAATTAGCATGCTAATCAACCAAGAATGGGTCAAAGGTGAGTTGGCAAGTCCTAGTTTGTTCTTCTAGGGGTTTGGCCGAAAATGCATGATAAAATAAAAGGGGAATGTTGATTATCTAGTCAACTAATAATCCTTGAAAGCCTTACTAATCATTTAAATAATTTTAGTGAGCTAACCCCTTAATTAAATAACTTAAATGAGTTCATTTCTTAATCACCTCAAATAATTAAATTAAATCCTCAAACCTCCCTTTCTAACTTAAATGAACTTGGTTGCTAGCTAAATTAACTTCTGGAAATATTTCTCGAATCTTAAATTCTATCTCAAAACTCCAACTCCGGTCCGGCCTCACTGAAATAACTGAAATGCTAAAGATCAAACTACTGAACTGAAATAATAAAATAATTAACTTCAAACAAATGCATTTAAAATAATCATGCAATGAAGTCAATTAAATTTAAAAATCTAGAATTATGCATGGCTTATACGTCTACTGATTTACGGGTTCTACAATCCTTCCCCCGTTAAATAAATTTCGTCCTCGAAATTAGAACTCACCAAATAACTCAGGGTATCGACTTCTCTTCTCCGGCTCAGACTCCCACGTAGCTTCCTCCTCTGAATGGTTGAGCCATTTGACTTTGACTCGCTTAACCAACTTGTTCCGAAGTTTCTTCTCCTGTCTGTCTAGGATCTGCACGGGTCTCTCCTCATAAGATAAGTTCGGAGTAAGCTGCAACGGCTCGAAATTCAGCACATGCGAAGGATTTGCCATATACTTCTTCAGCATGGAGACGTGAAAGACATTGTGTACTCCGGCCAGATTCGGCGGAAGAGCCACACGATACGCTAGCGTCCCAACTCTGTCGAGGATCTCAAACGGTCCAATGAATCTCGGACTGAGCTTCCCTTTCTTGCCAAATCTCATGACACCCTTCATAGGTGCCACTTTCACGAAGACATGATCGCCCACTGCAAACTCTAAGTCTCTCCTCCGCTGATCGGCATAACTCTTCTGTCGGCTCTGAGCAGTCCTCATCCTATCACGGATCTTGACTACTACATCTGCTGCCTGCTGAACAATCTCTGGACCCAACTCTGCTCTCTCTCCTACTTCATCCCAATGAACAGGAGATCTACACTTGCGGCCATACAGCGCCTCATACGGAGCCATACCTATAGACGACTGGAAACTGTTGTTATAGGTGAACTCTACCAATGGTAAGTTCGACTCCCAACTCCCAGAAAAATCAATGACGCAAGCACGGAGAAGATCCTCTAAGATCTGAATAATTCGCTCCGACTGTCCATCTGTCTGCGGATGGAAAGCTATGCTAAACAGCAACTTCGTACCCATAGTCGAATGCAAACTCTTCCAAAACGAGGAAGTGAATCTGGGATCTCTGTCGGATACGATAGAAACTGGAATACCATGGAGTCGGACTATCTCTCGGATATACAGCTCTGCATACTGAACCATGGTGAAAGTCGTCTTAATAGGCATGAAGTGCGCTGATTTGGTAAGACGATCTACAATCACCCAGATAGCATTCGATCCTCTGGCTGACCTCGGCAATCCGGTCACAAAGTCCATGGTAATGTTCTCCCACTTCCACTCGGGAATAGGAAGAGGCTTGAGCAAACCTGCTGGTCTCTGATGCTCGGCCTTCACTAACTGGCAAGTCAGGCACTCGGATACAAAACGCCTGATGTCCTTCTTCATCCCTGGCCACCAATACAGTAGCTGCAGATCTTTGTACATCTTCGTACTCCCAGGGTGAATGGAGTACGGGGACGTATGGGCCTCTGATAAGATGTCTGCTCGGATAGAATCACTGCTAGGAACCCATATCCTATCTCGGTATCTCACAATACCGTCGCTGACTGTATACAAAACACTGCCCTTGGCTTCATCTCTCTTCTTCCACTGTGCCAACTGCTCATCTGCTGCCTGACCGCTGCGAATACGGTCAAAAAGGGAAGACTGAATGGTCAAGATAGATAAACGAGGAACTCTACCTCGCGGATAAGTCTCAAGATCAAACCTCTGCATCTCAATCTGAAGAGGTTTCTGCATCGTCAAATGAGCCATCACTGCGACTTTCCTGCTCAAAGCATCCGCAACTACATTAGCTTTACCCGGGTGGTAGCTAATGTCACAATCGTAGTATTTCACAAGCTCCAACCAACGCCTCTGACGCATGTTCAGCTCCTTCTGCGTAAAGAAATACTTGAGGCTTTTGTGGTCGGTAAAGATCTGACACTTCTCTCCATACAGATAGTGCCTCCAAATCTTCAAAGCAAAAACTACGGCCGCTAACTCCAGATCATGGGTAGGGTAATTCTTCTCGTGGATTTTCAGTTGTCGAGAAGCATACGCTATCACTCTCCCATGCTGCATCAAAACTGCACCTAAACCAAGCTTCGAAGCATCGGTATAAAGGACAAACTCACCAGATCCTGACGGTACAGCCAAAACGGGTGCTGAGATAAGAGCTTGCTTCAAAGTATCGAAGCTCTTCTGACACTCCTCGCTCCACACAAACTTCACATTTTTCTTTGTCAGTGCTGTGAGTGGAACGGCGATAGAGGAGAATCCCGGGATGAATTTCCTGTAATATCCTTCTAGCCCAAGAAAACTGCGGGTCTCTGATGCATTCTGAGGCACAACCCAATCTCTGACTGCTGCAACTTTCGCCGGGTCTACCTCAATGCCACTGCTAGAAACAATGTGGCCCAAGAACGCCACCTTCTCTAACCAGAATTCGCACTTACTGAACTTTGCGAATAGTTTATGTTTCTGCAATGTCTGCAACACTGTGGTCAGATGCCTGCTGTGCTCCTCCCGACTCTTGGAGTAGACGAGAATGTCATCTATGAACACTATCACAAACTGGTCAAGGTACGGCTGAAATACGCGATTCATTAGATCCATGAAGATCGCTGGCGCATTCGTCAGACCGAACGGCATCACTAGGAACTCGTAGTGGCCATAACGAGTCCTGAAAGCTGTCTTCGAGACATCAGCATCTCTCACCCTCAACTGGTGATAACCGGAACGCAGATCTATCTTGGAGAAAATCGAAGCTCCCTGCAACTGGTCAAACAGATCCTCAATCCTCGGCAATGGATATTTATTCTTCACTGTAACCCTGTTCAACTCCCTGTAGTCAATGCAAAGCCTCATCGAGCCATCCTTCTTTTTCACAAATAAGACCGGCGCGCCCCATGGAGAAAAGCTCGGGCGAATGAACTCCTTGTCGAGAAGTTCCTGAATCTGCTTCTTAAGCTCGGCCATCTCTGTCGGTGCTAGTCGGTATGGCGCTTTGGATATCGGAGCCGTACCTGGCATAAGCTCAATGGAAAACTCCACCTCTCTCTCGGGTGGCATACCAGAGACGTCTTCGGGAAAAACGTCTAAGAAATCTTTGACAATCGGAACATCTGAGGCTGACTGGCTGGGTTCCTCGGGGACAGATAAAAAGGTCTCTAGAAATGCCCGACACCCTCTATGCATGAGTTTTCTAGCCTGAACATAAGGAATAATGCGCGGTAAAGGAAAGTACCTGTCCGGCTCAAATAAGAACTGCTCCATTCCAGGCGGTCGGACAAGAACGGATCTCCGCTGGAAGTCTATCAACACTCTGTTCCTCAATAGCCAGTCCATCCCTAGGATGATGTCAAATTCCGGCATCGGTAGCACAATCAGATCCGCATAAACAAGATTACCGTGCAGCTCAAGGTCTATATCTCGGATAACATTGGTAGCTGCCATCTCCTCGCCTGACGGCAACACTACTGAAAAGGCTGTATCTAGCCCAATGGTCTGGATCTTGAGAAAGTTAGCAAAGACCTCCGAAATAAACGAGTGAGTGGCCCCTGAATCTATCAAGGCCTTGGTAGCGGAACCAGATATAAAAATTCTCCCTGTCAACAACATAGTCTCCGGGTTGGTTTCCGCGGCATGGAGAGCAAAAACTCTGCCTTGGGTAGGCAGATTCCTCTGAGGACACTGCAGCAACATGTGGTCTGGACTGCCACACTTAAAACACTTTCCTGAGCCAGCCATACATGCTCCAGGATGGCGACGTGAGCACCTGGGACAGACTGGGTGCTCCTGAGTCCTCGGGGCTGGGCGTCCCCGCTGCTGCTGCTGCTGCTGCTGGCCTCGGTTCCTGGGCGGTCCATGAAAAGGCCTCTTATTCTGCTGCTGATGCTGATGAGGAGGAGGGCGGTGCGGTGCCTGGACTGGGCGCTTGCCCTGGCGATCCCTCTCGATATCCCGCAGATCCTGCTCTGCGGCTAAGGCCTTGGAGACGGCAATCTCATAAGTAGCAGGGTCAGATACCCTAACATCCCGGCGCAAGATCGGCCGTAAGCCCACCAGGAAGTGCATCAGCTTGGCTCTGGCATCATTCGCTATCAGGGGCACAAAGTGACAGCCCCTCTCAAACTTACGGATAAACTCCGTAACCGTCATATCCCCCTGCCTCAGGCTCATGAACTCGGTGGTCAGCCTGGTGCGAACCTTCTCAGCAAAATACTTGGAGTAGAAAACCTCCGTAAAGCGGGTCCAAGAAAGTGTAGCCAAGGTCAGGGCTACCGAAGCTCCTTCCCACCATAAGCGGGCGTCTCCAGTGAACAAGTAGGTGGCACATCGGACTCGGTCTGCGTCCCCCAGCTCCGTAAAATCGAAGGTAACCTCGAGGGATTTGATCCATCCCTCGGCAACCATGGGGTCAGATGCCCTAGAGAATTCCTTCGGGCGCATCTTCATGAATCGCTCATACACAGCCTCGGGCCCTGTCGGCCTGGCTGCGGCTGCGGCTACGGCTGCGGCATTGCCCCTCGCAAACTGTGCGAAGAACTGTGCCATCCCAGCTAACATCTGGGCACTCATGTCCGGTGGGGGCGGTGGAGGAGGTGGTAGGTCTCCCTCCGGTCTACGTTCCTCCCTGTCCTCTCGGCGAGGCTCCTCCTCTCTGTTGAGCTCTAAAATGCGTCTAGGGGGCATACTGTTCCAACATAACCCATATGTAACTAACATACATAATTCCATAATTTATTTTAAATGAACTCTGAAATACTGAAAATCTGGAAGCATGCTGACAAACTAATTCATGCTTTAACTAAAATGCTGAACAAAATGCTGAACTGAAAAACTTACAGACCAAAGGCGTGGCTTCGTGAGCTTCTCGCGGTCAGTAGTAGTGAAACCCTATACAGAACCACCGCTCTGATACCAACTGTAACGCCCAAGATTCGACGACTGTCCTCACTGTATCAAGACGAGTCTTTCCAGCGTGTTTATGTCCTCACTCACACGCACCCTAGGAAACTTCCCAGGAGGTCACCCATCCCAAAATTTCCCCAAGTCAAGCACGCTTAACTTTGGAGTTCTTATGTGATGAGCTACTGAAAAGAAAATGCACCTTCGTGATATGTTAGTACAAATCAAATCTTTTATGCCATCTTCAACTGTACAGTCCATTACATTGAACAGTCTCGGAATCCCTCTCATTCCCGTGTGGGTCGGTTCATTCATGTTCCCTCCACCTAGAAGCCTGCCAGGAGCCGCTCATTGTCCGTGCAACTGATGGCACCGGCGATCACCCCCCGCCCTCTTCGGCCCCGGGCCTCACATGCCCACCAGCTTCCGCTTGGTTCGTCCCCGAACCACACTGTACAAAGAGAGGTCGGCTCTGATACCAACTGTGAAGGGGACTAAAACTCCTTTCTTGAAAATTTACGGAAAATTAAAAATTTTCTTTTTAAAAGAACTTAAATGGCCTCATTCATAAAATCACTGGTGAATCAAGTTCAATATTTCAAAATATTGCAGCTGAAGAAAATTAAAGTTTTGCCAACAACAACGATTTAAAAATATCCAACGACTGATAATATTGTTTGCGGAAAAAAAAATTAACAACTGCTGCTCTGAGGTCCTCGGGTGCCACTACTGCCGACCTAAGCTGGCTCACTGGTCCCCACCCTCGGCCCTGGCCTCATCAGTACCTACAACAATCAAGTCTAGTGAGCCTAAAGACTCAGCATGCATATATCGCAGGTAACGAGTAAAAATCTGAATTTAAAATATGCATGAGTTAACATATCCTGTCCTGAGGCATACTGAAAAATAATCTGTACTGAGCAATTATAATACGTGCATAACTGAACTGGAAATCACTGTAAAAATATTTGCTCCTTGGAGCCTGTACTGAAATATCTGGTAAAATTTTCTGTTGAGATTATGTTTTACGCCTGTGGCCACTGCACTAAGCTGAACTGATCGGTAACTGGCTACCGGGGAGGCTGAAACTCAACTGAGCTGGCCGGTCACTGGCGACCGGGTGGTACCATACTGAACCGATCGGTCACTGGCGACCGTATAAAATAACACTCCCACATAGTGAATGAACTACAAGCCATATCGCATAAATCTCAAAAATAATCATTTTCTATTTAATGCACGTAAAATAATTAACTGGCATAATGAAAATTCCTGTAATTTTACCAACTGGATTGGATTGGATCGTTCCCAGGCTCGCTGCAACCTAACTGTGCCATGAAAAATATGCACTAGCTTAAACTTGACCAACTGCGCAATTTACGTTCAAAAGATGCGACTATGACGCCTAATGACTTCGCATTTAATCATGACTCCGAGCCAACCTGAACCGACACTGAACCGACGTATAGTCATGATTAAAATACGCTGAAAAATCATAAAATAATGCTCCTAAAATGATAGGGTCGAAATCTAGGTGGAATGGAGGCCAAAACACGAAACGCTCTTTCGAGAGTCAATTTGGCACATTGCACCGTAAATTCTCGTACGACCTCAAAAATGATCCAAATGATGAACGGTCAAAAACATGACCTTCCTAACTCAATATGGCACTGTCCAGTCCAAGGCCATGGGCTGAAAGCCAACCAAGAACCCGAACGAGCCTCTGAACCGACACAGCAACTTGCGGTAATTTCCAGCAGCTGCGCAACTACAAGACTTGCATTGGTTTCGAGACTATCGGCCATTAGGGGCGTGAACCACCGACCAGAGACTCTTACCAACATCCCAAGGAATGATTTGAACCATGGCTAAGGGCCCTAGGCCAGCCACAATCCGCATCACACCATAACTCAACCGAAGGGTCCAACCGAGAGCATCTTGAATGCGTGTGTAGTGTTTATGCTATGATCGATGTCTTGCGTCGTTCCAGTGGCCATTTGATTGACCATGGCACGATCTAGACATCTAGGAGCATGATATGAACCGTGGCTAAGGGCCATAGGCCAACCAAGATCCACACCAAGCAAACACAAACCGAAACCAAAAGCTGTCCAACCGAAGTAGCCGAAAGGGTATAGGGGCTGTTGTGATGTTTTTATTAAAAACCGATGAACCATGGACCAAGCCACCAAAAGGGCAACTTAGTCACGTCTTAGACATGCTAGGGGAGTGATCCAACCATGGCTAAGAGCCCTTGGGGCAGCCAAGATCAGATCCTTCCTCCATGACAAGAAACTGAATTTTCGAACAACATTTTCTGCACCTATGGGGACTTGCTGTCATTCTGAATTTCCAGCAAGCATGGGGCTGGTTTGAATGGACCAACATGGTCCTAATGCATCCTACTACATGTATATAAGCCGCCTTGGGAGCCTGGAGTCGATCCAATACCTGAAACTCACAAAACAAAAGAAACCGTGAAGCTTGCCAAGGAATTCGAAAATTCTGCATGTGTGGTTTCAAAATGTTTTGACATGGATTTTGATTTTTACTTGAATAAACATGATCATGTACTGAAAAATAAATGATAATATGACTTGATTGAGGTTTGAAAGAAATCTAGACATGCCTGGTTTCGTTTTGAAAGAAAACGAACGAAACGACGACGACGCGGCACGGAGAAGGTGGAGCGCTTCTCTTGTTCTTTCTAGTTCTCGATTTTTCTCCCTTTCTCCCTAGCTGTTATTCACGTTTTTTCTACTGAAAATGGGTCTTATTTCGGTGGGGAGGGAGTGTGATGGAGTGGTTATGAGGGGTGAGGAGGATGGTGCAAGATATAAGGATTATATCAAGACCAAGTCTTCATGCATTTGAATTTTGAATTTTGAATTGCTATCAAATGATCTCTTGGGTGATTCTAGACTATAGTGGCCGATTTTATCATGCCAAACAAGGGTTAGGATAGTGGTCTAGTATTAATTAATTAAGGTGGAAAAATAGCTAAAAGAATTAGCATGCTAATCAACCAAGAATGGGTCAAAGGTGAGTTGGCAAGTCCTAATTTGTTCTTCTAGGGGTGTGGCCGAAAATGCATGATAAAATAAAAGGGGAATGTTGATTATCTAGTCAACTAATAATCCTTGAAAGCCTTACTAATCCTTTAAATAATTTTAGTGAGCTAACCCCTTAATTAAATAACTTAAATGAGTTCATTTCTTAATCACCTCAAATAATTAAATTAAATCCTCAAACCTCCCTTTCTAACTTAAATGAACTTGGTTGCTAGCTAAATTAACTTCTGGAAATATTTCTCGAATCTTAAATTCTATCTCAAAACTCCAACTCCGGTCCGGCCTCACTGAAATAACTGAAATGCTAAAGATCAAACTACTGAACTGAAATAATAAAATAATTAACTTCAAACAAATGCATTTAAAATAATCATGCAATGAAGTCAATTAAATTTAAAAATCTAGAATTATGCATGGCTTATACGTCTACTGATTTACGGGTTCTACACTGAACCTGTCCCACCTATTGTCATGCACACATACAAACACGACAATAGCCGGATAACTCCGGTGAGAAATAAATCCCAGTATAAATCAACGAAACATGCAGTTATATCAACAATGTAAAAGCATGTAAAACTTGTAACAAATATCAGTAACATGTAACAAAATCAGAAACATAATCAATATAAAATCGCCAATCAGACTCGTGACTCTACGTTTCAGACTAGACTCAATCCTAGTCTAGGGATCTCGGTTTCCAGACATTGGCATTCCATATCGATCACCAGTAATAGAAGAAACTCCAATTCTATCCGCATCGATATGGTATCGATCACCAGTAATAGAAGAAACTCCAATTCTATCCACATCGATATAACCAAACATCTAGTGTCTTGACCTAACCGTCACAGACTTTGGCGTTTTCACCAATTTCCTATCTTGTGACATAGTGCAATGTGCCCGTGGCGATCCCACAACTATCAGGCACTTCTGTCACAAGATCACTCCTCTAATACTCGTCTAATACATGCTTCCTATAAATCAATAGAACAAGCATATCAAATCAAATCAATAAACACAATCATAATAATAAGTATATGATTTAGGGAAACTCAAGTATATCCTACTTGAATCGATCTCCCAATACCACAATGACTTATACCTTTCGTATGTAGTCTTGGTCTGAAGCAATATCAGTTCTGAACTCAAAACTGTCTCTGTAAATCAGAAACGACATATCGAGAATCATAATATAGATATTCCATTCTTAATTCAACACTGAATCTGTTTAATCTGGATTTAAATCAAATCAACGGCATAACGGCACAATCTCAGTATCCCCGTCAATACCAAATCAACAGACATCAATTACAAATCATAACTCATATTCGATACAATCTGTAATTCATTCATAATCCAAATCTGTCCGACTTCAATTCAATATAATCAGAAAATCATAACAATGAAAGTGGATCGGTTACGGTGACCAGAAGCGCAACGGAAGTTAAAAATTTTGATTTTCTATCAAGAAATTTCGGCCACCTCATATTATTTTGTGTAGCAAATACAACAAACACCAAATATCATACATAGGGTGTTGAGAAAATCGTTATCTATCAACCTCTTGAGGTTGATGATGGCTCCAACTTTGTTGTCAAACAACAAAGCTCTTGAATGGGATGGCAAATCTTCAAGCACTCCTCCTTTCCTTCAAGAATTAGGCCCACCACCAACTTTGTAGATCCACCTCACACTTGCACTAGAAAATGTAAGGCTTTTTCAAAGAGAAGTGACTTGTTTCTCCAACAATTGAAGAACACAAAAAGAGAGAAAAATTTGAGAGAGTTTTTCTTCAAATTTTCGGCCAACACATGACATGAATTAGGGAGGATGAGTTTTCTAGGTTGTAGGGAAAGTTAATCCAAAAAGTTGCATGTCATGCCAATTTTTTAATCAAAAGTATTCCCCAACCTTTCACCTCCCAAGCATGCAATTCTACTTGGGCTTGTAACAATTACAAGGCCCATGTACTATTTAAATTGTCTCAAACATATTTGAGCCCAATTAGACTTTAATTGATTTTACTCATGCCCACTAGTTAAATAATTATTTTCAATTGGGCTCTACAAGGCCCAATGTTATTTAATTAATTCAACACTTGAATTAATTTAATTATTTAGACTCTACTAGGCCCACTAGTATTTAATTAATTCAACACTTGAATTAATTTAATTTAGTCCATAATAATGTTTATGAAAATCACAATTTTCAAATACATTATTCACTTGGCCTAATTTTAATTTAGGAACACGTTCATAAATTAAAAGTTACATTTCTCTCAAAGAAGTCATACTTCTATATTTTCCTTACGCTTATAAACTCATTTATAAGCCATTCAACACTTTGAACTATTTTACTTCTCAACGGGATCTAGAAAGCTAGCACTTGTGTGGCCCTCATTGGTTCATTGATACAACTAGCTGTGGGTTCACATCTCCATGTGATTCGGACTAAACATGTCCTTATATGAGCATACCCCAATTGCTCCATTCTTATTTATCAACTCTTTGATAATAAGAACGTCAGAACCCAAGTCTGATAGTACCCAACCAATCATGTTAAACGCCTAGCAGCATCGCTTACATGATTCCCTAGGTATCAAATGATAGTGCCTGCAAGAACCATTCAATTATGGTTAGCGTACAGTACGGTCCCTTCAACTCATATATCCCGACCGATTCGACAACCATTGGTTTATCGAGAGTTGTCAATGAATCGATACTATGTGTCATGTCGCAGTTGCATCGATGGTGTAATCTAAGAAACCCCTTTCTTAATTACCATCATACTCTGATCAGAGATTTCAAACTACATATACATGAGAACACATAGGATATCCATACCCGAAGGTAAGTGGTCAATCCCCGACTACAATGCATCGACTCCTATATGTTTCGACAGAACACCCAACCTTGCCACCTAATGACCCCATGAGAGTCGGTAAACAAGTCAAAGTATAATTCTAGCACATAGAGTCTCAATATTGTCCCGGGTCATAAGGACTAATGGTGTACAACCATAAACTAGGATTTTTCCACTCGATAAGTGAGAACCACTTGGAAAGTCCTTTTATGGAGGGTTGTTCTGTAGAACCCGTAAATCAGTAGACGTATAAGCCATGCATAATTCTAGGTTTTCTTAAATTTAATTGACTTCATTGCATGATGCATTTATTTGAAGTTAATTATTTATTATTTCAGTTCAGTAGATTGATTTTTAGCATTTCAGTATTTTCAGTGAGGCCGGACCGGAGTTGGAGTTTTTAGATAGAATTTAAGATTTCGAGAAATATTTCCAGAAGTTAATTTAGCCAGCAAGTAAGTTCTTTTAAGTTAGTAAGGGAGGTTTGAGGATTTAATTTAATTATTTGAGGTGATTAAGAAATGAACTCATTTAAGTTATTAAATTAAGGGGTTAGCTCACTAAATTATTTAAAGGATTAGTAAGGCTTTCAAGGATTATTAGTTGACTAGATAATCAACATTCCCCTTTATTTTATTATGCATTTTTCGGCCACCCTTAGTGCTAGAAGATTCATTTTCCAACTCATCAACTTTGACCAATTCTTTGCATGTAATTAGTAGGATAATTCTAGGATTTTTGGGAGCACAATTTAATTAAATAAATGGACATATCCTAGTCTAGAACAAGAGAAATTTCGGCCACTACCTCCTAGAAGCATCCACCAACTCATTTGATATCAATTCAAAATTTAAAATTCAAAGGGGAGTGGACTTGGTCTTGATTCTTCCTTATATTGTGCACCCTTCTCCTCACCCCTCATAACCATTTTTCCCCCCTCTCCTTTTCGAAAATTCAGAGTGAATTCACACTCATTTTCAGTAGAAAAATCGTGAGGTACCTAGCCAAAAAGAAGAGAGAAAAATCGAGAGCAAGGTAAGGTAGAAAAGAGAAGCGCTCCACCTCCTCCGTGCCGCGTCGTCGTCGTTTCGTTCGTTTTCTTTCGAAACGAAACCAGGCATGTCTAGATTTCTTTCAAACCTCAATCAAGTCATATTATCATTTATTTTTCAGTACATGATCATGTTTATTCAAGTAAAAATCGAGATCCATGTCAAAACATTTTGAAACCACACATGCAGAATTTTCGATTTCCTTGGCAAGCTCCACGATTTCTTTTGGTTTGTGAGTTTCAGGTATTGGATCGACTCCAGGCTCCCAAGGCGGCTTGTATACATGTAGTAGGATGCATTAGGACCATGTTGGTCCATTCAAACTAGCCCCATGCTTGCTGGAAATTCATAATGACAGCAAGTCCCCATAGGTGCAGAAATGTTGTTCGAAAAATTCAGTTTGTTGTTATGGAGGAAGGATCTGATCTTGGCTGCCCCAAGGGCCTATAGCCATGGTTGGATCACTTCCCTAGCATGTCTAAGACGTGACTAAGTTGCCCTTTTGGTGGCTTGGTCCATGGCCCCTCGGTTTTTAATCAAAAGATCAAAACAGCCCCTTTCCCCATTCGGCCCCTTCCATTTTTCAGCATATGGTTTCGTTTCTTTTGTTGCTTGGTATGGATCTTGGTTGGCCTATGGCCCTAAGCCACGGTTCATATCATGCTCCTAGATGTCTAGATCGTGCCATGGTCAATCAAATGGCCATTGGAATGACACGAAACATCGATCATAGCATAAACACTACACACGCATGCACGTTGCTCTCGGTTGGACCCTTCGGTTGAGTTTTGGTATGATGCGGATTGTGGCTGGCCTAGGGCCCTTAGCCATGGTTCAAATCATTCCTTGGGATGTTGGTAAGAGTCTCTGGTCGGTGGTTCACGCCCCTAATGGCCGATAGTCTCGAAACCAACGCAAGTCTTGTAGTTGCGCAGCTGCTGGAAATTACAGCATGTTGCTGTGTCGTTCAGAAGGCTCGTTTGAGTTCTTGGTTGGCTTTTAGCCCATTACCTTGGACTGGACAGTGCCTCATTGAGTTGGGAAGGTCATGTTTTCGACCGTTTGTCATTCGGATCATTTTTGAGGTCGTACGAGAATTTACGGTGCAATGTGCCAAATTGACTCTCGAAAGAGCGTTTCGTGTTTTGGCCTCCATCCCACCTAGATTTCGACCCTATCATTTTAGGAACATTATTTTATGATTTTTAAGCGTATTTTAATCATGACTATACGTCGGTTCAGTGTCGGTTCAGGTTGGCTCGGAGTCATGATTAAATGCGAAGTCATTAGGCGTCATAGTCGCATCTTTTGAACGTAAATTGCATAGTTGGTCATGTTTAAGCTATTGCATATTTTTCATGGCACAGTTAGGTTGCAGCGAGCCTGAGAACGATCCAATCCAATCCAGTTGGTAAAATTACAGGAATTTTCATTATGCCAGTTAATTATTTTACGTGCATTAAATAGAAAATGATTATTTTTGAGATTTATGCGATATGGCTTGTGGTTCATTCACTATGTGGGAGTGTTATTTTATACGGTCGCCAGTGACCGATCAGTTCAGTATGGTACCACCCGGTCGCCAGTGACCGGCCAGCTTAGTTCAGTTTCAGCCTCCCCGGTAGCCAGTTACCGATCAGTTCAGCTTAGTGCAGTGGCCACAGGCGTAAAACATAATCTCAACAGAAAATTTTACCAGATATTTCAGTACAGGCTCCAAGGAGCAAATATTTTTACAGTGATTTCCAGTTCAGTTATGCACGTATTATAATTGCTCAGTACAGATTATTTTCAGTATGCCTCAGGACAGGATATGTTAACTCATGCATATTTTAAATTCGGATTTTTACTCGTTAGATGCGATTTATGCATGCTGAGTCTTTAGGCTCACTATACTTGATTGTTGTAGGTACTGATGAGGCCAGGGCCGAGGGCGGGGACCAGTGAGCCAGCTTGGGTCGGCAGTAGTGGCACCCGAGGACCTCAGTGCAGCAGTTGTTATTTTTTTTCCGCAAACAAATTTATCAGTCGTTGGATATTTTTAAATTGTTATTGTTGGCAAAACTTTATTTTCTTCCGCTGCTATTATTTTAAACATTGAACTTGATTCCCCAGTGATTTTATGAATGAGGCCATTTAAGTTCTTTTAAAAAGAAAAATTTTTAATTTTCCGCAAATTTTCAAGAAAGGAGTTTTAGGCCCTTCACATGTTCAGTGCACTCTACAAGGAGCACCTATCTGCATGCTCCAACATCACAATGTCCCCTACCAATGAAACATGGTACTCACATCGCAGATACTAGTCTCGAACTCGAGCGGCCTATATCCTTCTTAGTGGCGGCTGAATCGACTAGGAACTATTTAGAATATACTGTATTCCAAATATAAGTTACATGATACTCATCATATGAGCATCTCATATTCTTTCTACTATTTGTATATTCAAGGACTTTATCTATGCAACTAGCATGGGTAAACAGATAAAGAAGTGCCAAAATGATAAATTCAAATATTATTAAAATAAAGACTGTTCATACGTAGAGTTTAATCATGAACCCTCGGCCAACACTTGGCTCGACGGGCACCTACTCTAACAATCTCACACTTGCACTATAGCCAACTACCCATATGTTTCAAACCCATCGATTCGCGATGCTTCTCGAACAATGGTCCAAGTAAAGGCTTAGTTAGTGGATCAGCAACATTATCTGCGGAGCCGACTTTGTCAATCGTGATATCTCCTCTCTCCGTGATCTCTCTGAGGATGTGGTACTTTCTCAATACGTGTTTGGACTTCTGATGAAACCTCGGCTCCTTTGCTTGAGCAATGGCTCCCGTGTTGTCACAAAACACCGGGACAGGAGCAACTCCATTAGGAATGACGCTTAACTCTTGGACGAAATTCCTTATCTAAACAGCCTCCTTTGCTGCAGCTGATGCAGCAATATATTCTGCCTCAGTGGTGGAATCCGCTGTACTGTCTTGCTTGGAATTTTTCCAAGAGACAGCAGCAACATTGAGCATGAATATGAATCCAGAGATTGACTTCGAGTCATCGATATCGCTTTGGAAGCTAGAGTCCGTATAGCCTTCCAATTTCAGTTCTCCACCCCCAAAGACCAAGAACAATTTATTGGTCCTTCTCAAATACTTGAGGATTGTTAGAGTAGATGCACGTCGAGCCAAGTGTTGGCCGAGTGTTCACAATGAAACTCTATGTATAAACGATCTTTATTTTAATAATATTTGTATTTATTATATTGGCGCATCTTTATCTGTATACCCATGCTAGTTGCATAGATAAATTCCTTGAATATACAAATAGTAGAAAGAATATGAGATGCTCATATGATGAGTATCATGAAACTCATATTTGGAATACTGTATATTCTAAACGGTTCCTAGTCGATTCAGCCGCCAATAAGAAGGATATAGGCCGCTCGAGTTAGAGACTAGTATCTGCGATGTGAGTACCATGTTTCATTGGTAGGGGACATTGTGATGTCCGAGCATGCAGATAGGTGCTCCTGGTAGAGTGAACTGAACAACCCTCCATAAAAAACTTTCCAAGTGGTTCTCACTTATCGAGTGGAAACGTCCTAGTTTATGGTTGTACATCATTAGTCCTTATGACCCGGGACAACATTGAGACTCTATGTGCTAGCGTTTCACTTTGATTTGTTTACCGACTCTTATGGGGTCATCAGGTGGCAAGGTTGGGTGTTACGGCGAAACATATAGGAGTCGATGCATTGTAGTCGGGGATTCACCGCTTACCTACGGGTATGAATATCCTATGTGTTTTCATGTGCGTGTAGTTTGAAATCTCTGATCAGAGTATGGTTGTAATTATGAAATGGGTTTCATAGATTACACCATCGATGCAACTATGACATGAAACATAGTATCGATTCATTGACAACTCTCGATAAACCAATAGTTGTCGAATCGGTCGGGATATATGAGTTGAAGGGACCGTACTGTACGCTAACCATAATTGAATGGTTCTTACAGGCACTATCATTTGATACCTAGGGAATCATGTAAGCGATGCTGCTAGGCGTTTAACATGATTGGTTGGGTAATATCAGACTTGAGTTCTGACGTTCTTATTATCAAGGGGTTGATAAATAAGAATGGAGCAATTGGGGTATGCTCATATAAGGACATGTTTAGTCCTAATCACATGGAGATGTGAACCCACGGCTAGTCGTATCAATGAACCATTGAGGGCCACACAAGTACTAGCTTTGTAAATCCCGATGAGAAGTAAAATAGTTCAATGTGTTGAACGGCTTATAAATGTGTTTATAAGCGTAAAGAAAAAATAGAATTATGACTTCTATGAGAGAAATGTAACTTTTAATTTACGAATGTGTTCCTAAAATTAAAAGTTGGCCAAGTAAATAATGTATTTGTAAATTGTGATTTTCATAAACATTATTATGGACTAAATTAAATTAATTCAAGTGTTGAATTAATTTAACACTAGTGGGCCTAGTAGAGTCCAAATAATTAAATTAATTCAAGTGTTGAATTAATTAAATTACATTGGGCCTTGTAGAGCCCAATTAGAAATAATTATTAAACTAGTGAGCTTGGTAAAATCAAGTAAACTTTAAATGGGCTCAAATATGTTTGGGACATTTAAATAAAAGTCCATGGGCCTTGTAATTGTTACAAGCCCAAATGAGAATGCATGCTTTGGAGGTGAAAGGTTGTGGATTACTTTTGATTAAAAAATTGCATGGCATGCTAAAGTTGGTCACTACTTTTTCACACACTAAGACAACTCATTCACTCCTTCACTCTCCCCTCACTTGGCCGAAAAAATTGACACTCATTTCTCTCCATTTTTCTCTTCATCTTGTTTGAGGAATTCTTGCACTTCTCTTTGAAAAATCCTCATATTTTTCTAGTGCAAAATATGAGGGGGTTTACCTAGTTAGTGGTGGGCCTTATTTTGAAGGAAAGGGAGGAGGAGCTTGTAGACTTGCCTACCTTGAAGAGCTTTGTTGTTTACAACAAAGTTGGAGCCATTCATCAACCTCAAGAGGTTGATAGGTAAAACTTTCTAACACCTTATGAATGTTTTATGGTGTTTGAATGTAAATGTTGCACACAAACTTGGTGGCCGAAAATTTGAGCTTAAAATTAAAAATTTTTGACTTCCGTTGCGCTTCCGGCCACCGTAACCGGTCCGCTAACAAGGATGTCTTTCACAGCTTTCCAGTGTGGAAGACCAGGGTTGGATTGATATCTACTCACTACACTTAGTGCAAAAGCCACGTCAGGATGTGTAGATATCATCCCATACATGATGCTACAAATCGCAGATGCATAAGGAATGCTGGTCATCGCCGCTATCTCTGCATCAATCTTGGGAGACATAGACTTGGATAGGGACACGCCATGACACATTGGTAGATGTCCTCTCTTGGACTCATCCATCGAGAACCGCTTCACGATGGTATCAATGTATGTGGACTGGGTGAGACCAAGCAATCTTTTTGATCTATCTCTATAGATCTGTATTCCCAATACAAAAGATTCTTCACCCAAGTCCTGCATCGAGAACTTACTCGCTAACCATATCTTAGTTGATTGCAACATTCCTACATCATTCCCAATGAGTAGAATGTCATCAATATACAACACCAGGAATGTCACAGCACTCCCACTGGCCTTCTTATACACACAGGGTTCCTCAAGATTCTTAGCAAAACCAAACTCTTTGATTGTAATGCCTGCTTTAGACCATAAATAGATCTTTGAAGTTTGCATACCATATGCTCACTTCCGATAGATGTAAACCCTTCGGGTTGAGACATGTAAATCTCTTCCTTAATATCCCCATTAAGAAAGGCTGTCTTAACATCCATCTGCCATATCTCATAGTAATACCATGCAGCTATGGCTAGCAAAATCCTTATGGAATTGAACATTGCAACTGGAGAAAAGGTTTCCTCAAAGTCAACTCCTTGTCTTTGAGTATATCCTTTTGCCACCAATCGCACCTTGAAGGTCAATACCTTCCCATCCGCCCCAAGTTTCCTCTTGTAAATCCATTTACACCCTATGGGAACAATTCACTCGGGTGGATCCACGAGATTCCACACTTGGTTCGAATGCATGGAATTCATCTCAGATTCCATCGCTTCAAGCCACTTGGATGAATCGGCATCAGATAATGCTTCCTTGAAGGTCCTTGGATCACATCCATGGTTAGGCTCATCATGGCCCTCTTCAAGAAGCAGACCATACCTCATAGGTGGTCTCGAGACTCTCTCGGATCTTCTAGGAGCTTGTATCTCCTTTCTTGGCTCTTCGAGTGTGGGTTCTACAATTGTGGGTGTGTCTCGAACCTCTTCGAGTTCTATCATCTCGCCTTTTCTATCTAATAGAAATTCCTTTTCCAAAATGGTTGCATTCCTAGAAACAAACACCTTTGTTTCTTGGGGATGATGGAAGTAGTATCCAACCGAATTCTTTGGATATCCCACAAAGTAACATAAAATGGATCGACTATCCAATTTATCTCCCACTACCTGCTTCACATAAGCAGGGCACCACCATATTCTAATATAAGAATATTTGGTTGGCTTACCCATCCATATCTCATATGGTGTCTTATCAACTGCCTTTGTATGGACATTGTTCAACAACATTGCCGCTGTCTCAAGCGCATATCCCCAAAAGGATGGCGGCAACTCCGTGAACCCCATCATAGACCGAACCATGTCCATCAAAGTCCGGTTATGACGCTCCGAAACACCATTCAACTGTGGTGTAGCGGGCGGAGTCCACTGCGAGAGAATCCCATTCTCGCTAAGATACTCTTGGAACTCGGTACTCAAGTACTCACCACCTCGATCCGATCGAAGTGTCTTGATGCTTCGTCCCAATTGCTTCTCTACTTCACTTCTGAATTCTTCGAACCTTTCAAAGGCTTCAGACTTGTATTTCATCAAATACACATACCCATACCTCGAAAAGTCATCGGTAAAGGTGATGAAGTAGGCATGTTCATGCTTAGTGGTGATGCTAAGCGGACCGCACACATCGGTATGGATCAAATCCAATAACCCTTTGGCTCGCTCCACATGGCCCTTACAGGTAATTTTGGTCATCTTTCCTTTCAGACAAGATTCACAAGTCGTGAGAGCATTAATATCAGACATATCAAAGATGCCAACTCCCACTAGCTTGTTCATCCTTCTTAGGGAAATATGTCCTAATCGAGCATGCCATAATTGTGCCATATTAAGAGTATCTTGTTTGCGCTTGTTTGTTGTTGTTATAGCTTGGACATTGTTAAGTGGAATATCTTTCAATTTTAAGGTGTAGAGATCGTTTTCAAGTTCTCCAGTACCAGTTAAACATTCATTCTTTTAAATATTGCACACACCTTTGCTAAATAAACAAGAAAATCCATCTTTATCTAACATAGAAATGGAAATAATGTTTTTCACCAACTCAGGTACAAACAAAACGTCTCTTAACAACAACTTAAAGTCATTGTTCAAAATTAAAGAAACATCTCCAACAGCTTTGGCAGCAACTCTTGCCCCATTGCCCATCCTCAAGAAGGTCTCACCTTCCCTGAGCCTCCTACTTCTTCCCATCACCTGCAAATCATTACAGAGATGTGAGCCACAGCCGGTATCCAATATCCAAGAAGTAGAGTTAATTGAAATGTTTACTTCGATATAGAACATACCGTTTCATGAACTCTTCTGGGCAAGATATTCCCTGCAGTTACGCCTCCAATGTCCAGGCTTCTTGCAGTGATGACAGATGTCAACAGTCTTGTCAGCCTTCACTGGTGTGGCTGCCACTACGGGACCCGGAGTCTGCCTTTTCAAGGGCACGCTCTTCTTGGGACGTTGGAAAGAACGCTTCTTTCCCTTCCCAGGTGGACCGGTCTTCGTACCAGATGAAGAGCCCACAAAAAGAACCGGCTTCTCTTTCTTGATGGTGGACTCAAAGGTCACAAGCATGTTCACCAACTCCTCAAGGGTCGGCTCCATCTTGTTCATATTGAAGTTCAACACAAAAGGATCAAATGAGCTAGGCAGCGATAAGAGCAACATGTCGGTGGTCAACTTCGAAGGCAAGATCAGATCCATGCCAACGAGCTTGTCCACGAGCCCAATCATCTTCAAGCCATGCTCATGGACCGAAGCCCCATCTCGCATGCACATAGTGATCAGCTCCTTGACGGTAGCATGCCTAAGAGGCCGAGTCTGCTCACCAAAGAGCTCCTTGAGGTGCAAATGAACGTCAGCAGCATTCTTTGCATCCTCAAAACGCCTCTGCAGCTCATCGTTCATAGAAGCCTGCATATAACACCTAGCCTTCAAGTCATGGTCACACCAATCCTTGTAGGTCTGCAATTCCTCACGAGTGCAGCTAGTTGGAGCCTCAGCAAGGGGCGACTCAGTCAGTGTATACGCAATCTTTTCCGAGTTTAGGACGATTTTCAGATTTCTTAGCCAAGTGAGATAGTTAGGTCCGGTTAACACATGTTTTTCGAGTATAGCGGATAGCGGGTTGCGAATCGAAGACATTGTCAAAGTTTTGTACTGAAAAGTAAAACAGATAAATGTTAATGACTATTTTAAAATATTTAATAAGATATAAAGTTTGTACTTTAACTTTATAAATTTTCGATCCCACTGTTTTGACATTTTCACTACGCTCTAGTGAAAACGGGAAACGTCTTCCTCTGTAGGTACGTAAGGTCCAATTAGCGAATTATGATCCCGAATAATATCAGCCAATCATAATTCCTAAAAGGTAGTTTCCAATTGCATCACAATGCAACCCTCTACGTAAACTTTTGTCTCACGTTTGATTAGGACCCAATAATATGACGTCGTTCATCTTCACGTGTCAAGCCTTACCCATCGATGTTGAACCTTAATGGACGGGCGCCATGAGTTCCCTCAATAATATGAGCCGAAATCATGGGAGTTCAACGTAGTTCTCATCACCATGTCAATGGATGTCACAGCTTTCCGGCACCCAGAGCTCCCCCAATAATATGAGCCGAGCCCCGAGTACGGGTATCGTCATCATGCACCCATTGTCGATGCAAGACAAGAAAATTATAAACAAATTTATAATTTCCCTTTTCGGGCTTGATATTAATTTTGAATCTTATTCAAAATGAGGGTTTTTAATTTTGAAAGGTCTTATCATTAATTTTATTTAAAAGATCGCCATGTTTGATCGTATGTTTGCCAGATTCATGCAACTTTGTTATTATCATAATAATAACGCACATACTCATTATTTATAACGTATTATGCATATATTATAAACAGTAAACAAAAAAGGATGATCAATCGCCCCAATACTAATGGCCCGTGTGAGCTAAACACGGGCCTAGGTCCAATGCTAGGGAAATGCAAGGGATGCAAATGCAACTATTACATTAGCTTCCAATATTTACATGTCTTCGATCTTCATAATCATCATGGCCACCATCTTCCAATCTTGATCATCCACTATACTAATATTTACAAATAAATATCCATGGCAAATAGGGATACATCTCATGGGGGTGGGAACGGGCCATAAACCAAGCCCACTTTTTAAATTAATATTTATTATAATCATTCAACACAAAATATCCTAGCATACACTAGCAAATTGGGCTTGGGATTTTGATCATCTTTCATGCATAATATCACATATCATACACCATCAATTAATTATCACAATAATTAATTGATCCAATATTATATATCTTGATCCAACCACTAACCGCCACGATTATAAACTAAATTAACAAAGTATACAAACACCTTTGTCTACTTTCCAATTAATTTATTTATAACCGAATTTCTTATAAATCACAATTTACTATAAATAATTAAAGTCCAACTTCAATTATTTATTTTATGAGAAAAATTTGCAACTTTTGTAATTTTAAACTTAAGGGCCCAAAAACTTATTTTTCACCAAAAACATTTTGGCCCATTTAAAATTCACAAATATGTTAGCCATCCAATGGCCCAACAACTCAAGGCCCATGACACTTTGATATTCAAAAACACTTTTGGAAACCCTAGTCGTCATCGCCGTCGCCGGAGCTCCGTCGCAGGATTCTGGCAACAAAAATTTTTTTTTTTATTTTCGATAGAGGGGTTCGGGCAGCCTCTCGGGCTGCCCTTGCTGCCCGGAACGGGCAGCCCCTCGGGCAGCAACATGCTGCCCGAAGTACCCTTTTCATGCCTTGATTTTTGTTGAAAATTTCATTCTCATGCGGTTAGAAATCAATCTCAATATAATATCTTGTAAATGCTACACAAAATCGTAACCATAGCTCGGATACCACTTGAAAGGGGATCAGTTACGGTGACCGGAAGCGCAACGGAAGTTAAAAATTTTGATTTTTCATCAAGAAATTTCGGCCACCTCATATTAATTTGTGTAGCAAATACAACAAACACCAAATATCATACATAGGGTGTTGAGAAAATCGTTACATATCAACCTCTTGATGATGGCTCCAACTTTGTTGTCAAACAAAAAAAGTTCTTGAATGGGATGACAAATCTTCAAGCTCTCCTCCTTTCCTTCAAGAATTAGGCCCACCACCAACTTTGTAGATCCACCTCATACTTGCACTAGAAAATGTAAGGCTTTTTCAAAGAGAAGTGACTTGTTTCTCCAACAATTGAAGAACACATAAAGAGAGAAAAATTTGAGTGAGTTTTTCTTCAAATTTTTGGCCAACACATAACATGAATTAGGGAGGATGAGTTGTCTAGGATGTGGGAAAAGTTGATCCAAAAAGTTGCATGCCATGCCAATTTTTTAATCAAAATTATTCCCCAACCTTTCACCTCCCAATCATGCAATTCTACTTGGGCTTTTAACAATTACAAGGCCCATGGAGTATTTAAATTGTCTCAAACATATTTGAGCCCAATTAAACTTTAATTGATTTTACTCATGCCCACTAGTTAAATAATTATTTCCAATTGGGCTCTACAAGGCCCAATGTTATTTAATTAATTCAACACTTGAATTAATTTAATTTAGTCTATAATAATGTTTATGAAAATCACAATTTTCAAATACATTATTCACTTGGCCTACTTTTAATTTAGGAACACGTTCATAAATTAAAAGTTACATTTCTCTCGAAGAAGTCATACTTCTATTTTTTCCTTACGCTTATAAACTCATTTATAAGCCGTTCATTACTTTGAACTATTTTACTTCTCAACGGGATCTAGAAAGCTAGCACTTGTGTTGCCCTCAATGGTTCATTGATACAACTAGCCGTGGGTTCACATCTCCATGTGATTCGGACTAAACATGTTCTTATATAAACATACCCCAATTGCTCCATTCTTATTTATCAACTCCTTGATAATAAGAACGTCAGAACCCAAGTCTGATAGTACCTAATTAATCATGTTAAACGCCTAGCAGCATCGCTTACATGATTCCCTAGGTATCAAATGATAGTGCCTCCAAGAACCATTCAATTATGGTTAGCGTACAGTATGGTCCCTTCAACTCATATATCCCGACCGATTCGACAATCATTGGTTTATCGATAGTTGTCAATGAATCGATACTATGTGTCATGTCGTAGTTGCATCGATGGTGTAATCTAAGAAACCCCTTTCTTAATTACCACCATAATCTGATCAGAGATTTCAAACTACATATACATGAGAACACATAGGATATCCATACTCGAAGGTAAGCGGTGAATCCCCGACTACAATGCATCGACTCCTATATGTTTCGAAAGAACACCCAACCTTGCCACCTGATGACCCCATGAGAGTTGGTAAACAAGTCAAAGTGTAATTCTAGCACATAGAGTCTCAATGTTGTCCGGGGTCATAAGGACTAATGGTGTACAACCATAAACTAGGACTTTTCCACTCGATAAGTGAGAACCACTTGGAAAGTCCTTTTATGGAGGGTTGTTTAGTGCACTCTACAAGGAGCACCTATCTGCATGCTCGGACATCACAATGTCCTCTACCAATGAAGCATGGGACTCACATCGCAGATACTAGTCTCGAACTCGAGCGGCCTATATCCTTCTTAGTGGCGGCTGAATCGACTAGGAACTGTTTAGAATATGTAGTATTCCAAATATGAGTTTCATGATACTCATCATATAAGCATCTCATATTCTTTCTACTATTTGTATATTCAAGGACTTTATCTATGCAACTAGCATGGGTATACAGATAAAGAAGTGCCAAAATGATAAATTCAAATATTATTAAAATAAAGACTGTTTATACATAGAGTTTAATCATGAACCCTCGGCCAACACTTGGCTCGACGGGCACCTACTCTAACAAACAATTTCATAATCAGTCTGTTTTTCAATCTGACTTCGATTCTACGATGTTTAACATATCCAGAACACCATAATCAGTCTGTTTTTCAATCTGACTTCGATTCTACGATTTTTCTTTTTGCATGCCTCGCGCATATGCGCGTCTTAGCCTCGCGCATATGCGCGAGACCTAGTGTTGCAACATGTGACTTCCTCGGCAGCTCGCGCAAATGCGCGTGCAACCTCCGCGCATGTGCTCGACAAGTTCTGGAAATCAATTTTTGGCTATTGGACATCTCGCGCAAGTGCGTGCTCCCCGTCGCGCATGTGCGCCCACTTCTAAGGAGTTGACTTTGAACCCTCGCATATGCGCGAGACCCTCTGCCCTTTTCACGCATGTGCGCGTCTCATGTCGCGCATGTGCTCGAAAGGCACTGTCCTCGCACATACATCTTTTCATGCTGAATCAAATCGTGTCCCGATTAATCCTCTCATAATCATATCAAATTATAAATCAATAATTACAGATTACTAGGATTAAATTCTCGGGCATTACAGGTGAAATCTTCAAAAATACTCGGTCTCCTGCCTCAAATACCAACGGTCGTCGTCGGATGTTGGCATATTTGGCTTGTCTATCTTGAGCTGCCTTAATTCTTTTCTGTATCAGCTTCACTTTCTCAGTCATATCTCTGATCATGTCAGGTCCAATCTCAGGAACCTCAGAGATATCGTCCCAATATAAAGGGGATCGACATTTCTTACCGTACAATGCCTCGAAAGGAGCCATCTCAATACTCGTCTGATAGCTGTTGTTGTACGAAAACTCACAAAGTGGCAATGCATCATGCCAATTAGTGCTAAAATGAAGCACTATGGCTCTAAGAATATCTTCCATTTTCTGAATAGTCTGCTCTTGTACCTAGAGCCTGCTGTAAACTCTGCTAGAAGTGCGAAGTAAATCGAGGATCACGATCCGAAACAATCGACTTCGGCATTCCGAGCAATCTGACTACCTCTCTGATATAAATATCAGCCATCTGGTCATATCTGTACGTCATCTTGTATAGAATAAAACATGCGGATTTGGTCAATCTGTCAATCACAACACCAAATCGCATCACAACCTCTGGAGGAACGTGGTAACTGCGTCACAAAGTCTATGGAAATGTGATCCCATTTCCATTCAGGAATAGATAAACTCTGCAGTAGACCTCCTGGTTTCTTTCTTTCGGCTTTCACCTGTTGGCAATTCAAACATTTGGATACAAATTCAGTAACATCAGATTTCATCTGTTCCCACCAATACTGTGTCTTCAAATCATTATACATTTTTCTACCACCGAGATGAATGCTAAAACGACTGCTGTGCGCTTCTGCTAGTATTCGCTGTCTCAAATCTGGAACATTTGGCACAACAATACGATTATTCACATACAAAACACCGTCACTAACCTGATATTCCGATTGATGCCCAACTCTGACCATAGCAATCGAATTCTGTACATTCTGATCAACTTTCTGTGCCTCTTTGATTCCCAATATCAGTTCTGGTTCAGCTCGAATAGCATATAATCTCAGAGGCTGACGATCTGTTTCAAAGGCTAATCCAGACAAAAAACAATTTTCTATCAAATTTGAAACACCAATCGTCGATAAGGATAAAGAACATACCTTTCGACTCAGTGCATTTGCTGCTGCATTAGACTTTCCTGGGTAATATTTGATTTCACAATCAAAATCCTTCAATAAATCGAGCCATCTTCGTTGCCTCATATTCAACTCGGATTGTGAAAACAAATACTTCAAGCTCTTGTGATCAGAATAGATCTCAAACTTTTCACCGTACAGATAATGTCGCCATATCTTTAAAGCAAAGACAATGGCCGCCAATTCAAGATCATGAATTGGGTAACGAGTCTCGTGTGGTTTCAGCTGTCTCGAGGCATAGGCAATAACATGCCCTCGTTGCATCAGAATACAACCCAATCCTCGATGAGATGCATGACAATAAACAACAAAATGACCGGTACCTGAGGGAATAGTCAATATCGGTGCACGGGTCAGTCTTTTCTTTAATTCAAGAAAACTGGTCTCACATTCCTCAGACCAAACGAATGGAGCATTCTTCTGAGTCAACTGTGTAATCGGTTTGGCAATACTAAAAAAATCTTTGATGAATCGACGATAATATCATGCCAAACCCATAAAACTGCAAATCTCGGGTACTGATGTCGATCTCGGCCAAGAAATCACTGCCTCAACCTTACTGGGATCAACAGAAATCTCGTCTCCAGATATAATGTGACCCAAGAATATAACTTGTCTCAACCAAAACTCGCATTTCGATAGTTTAGCATACAGTTTCTCAGCCCTTAGAATTTTCAATACAGTTCTCAGATGCTCAGCATGCTCAATCATATTCTTCGAATAAATAAAGATATCATCAATGAATATAATAACAAAATCATCAAGGTATCACTGGAATATGCGGTTCATCAGACCCATAACACAGCTGGAGCATTAGTCAAACCGAACGGCATGACAATAAACTCATAATGTCCATACCTGGTTCTGAACGCTGTTTTCGAGATATCAGAAACTCTGACTCTCAACTGATGATATCCTGACATCAGATTGATCTTGGAATAAACTGAAGAACCCTGCAACTGATCAAACAAATCATTAATGCGAGGCAATGGATATTTATTCTTTACCGTTGCTTTGTTCAATTGCCGGTAATCGATACAGAGTCTCATAGAACCGTCTTTCTTCCTCACGAACAGTACTGGAGAACCCCAAGGAGACACACTCGGTCTGATATACCCCTTGTCCAGTAAATCCTCCAACTGTTCTTTCAACTCAATCGGTGCCATTCTGTACGGAGCCCTTGAAATCGGAACTGTAATTGGCATCAACTCAATACTGAAGTCTATCTCTCGAATCGGAGGCAATCAAGGAATCTCATCTGGGAAGACATCAGCAAACTCACACATCACTGGCAAATCCGCCAATGATGGACTCGATTTCAGTAAATCAACTGAATAGACAAGGAATCCCTCCGCTCCTTTCTCTAACAATCGAGTCATAGACAATACGGATATCCAAGGAATTCTAGATCGAGAACCCTTACCATAGAATTTCCACTCATCAGCCATCTCATGTCTGAATCTCACAATCTTGTAGAAACAATTGACAGTAGCTCTGTACTTGGTCAACATATCGATACCGATAATGCAGTCAAAATCAGACAACTCAAGCACAATACAATCTAACTCAATTTCATGCCCATCATACTGCAGTATACAAGATTTAACATACTTCACTGATATCAAACATGTCCCCAATGGAGAAGAGACAGACACTACAACAGATAATGACTCAATAGGCAAGGAATGCATCAATGCAAATCGCTCAGATATGAATGTATGCGATGCACCAGTATCTATCAATACATAAGCAGGATAACCAGAAATAAAATAGTTACCTGCAACAATATCGTCAGGTGCCTCCTGAGCCTGCTCCTCTGTCAAAGAAAATACTCGGGCCTGCTGTCTAGGAGGTTGGCTCATTGTCTGGCTACCTCCTAGCCTTTGCTGTTGTTGAGATGGTGCTGGCTGGAACGAATGGACAGCAGCTGATCGTCTATCAGTCGGTGCCGCTGATCCAGATGATTCGGCACCCTGTGATCTATGAGAATCTCTCTGTGGGCAGACTCTGGCAAAATGTCCCTGTTGCCTACAAATACGGCAACTGCCGAACACTCTTCGTGTGGGGACCCGGACGCTAATTCAAATATTAATCATTATTAATGTCAAATATAACAATCAAGAATAGTGGGACTAAATTTTTTTGTTTTCTTTTAAATATAAATGCAGAAACGTAATAGTAATCTATCTGATATACATGTTAAGAGTAAAGTACAATTCATGTAATACTTGTTACTATCTCAACTAGGTTAAACGACTATACATCTAGTCCTGAATCCTATTCTGCTTCTGGGCCCGGATCTCCACGCTAACTATAATCTCTCATCCTCTTCCTGATCCTGATCCTGTTCCACCTGTTGTCAAGCACACATACAAACAATACAACAGCCGGATAACTCCGGTGACAATTACATTCCCAGTATAAATCATGTATACATGCATTTCATATAAACAGATATAAAATCATGAAATAGATATTTCATAACATGTATCAAATCAGAATTGTAAATCAATATAAACTGTGAGTATAACATGTATCAAATCTGACACATGAATCAACACAAACTCCGAATCACACTCAGTGACTCATGGACTCTGACTCGACTCATCCTAATCTAGGGATCCCGATCGGAATAAGAACATACACCCACCTACACTCCCGATCGGGGTGGTGACATATTCTTATTCACGGACTTTGGCTCTTTCCATATCGAACACACCAGTAATAGAAGAAACTCCAATTCTATCCACTCCGATATAGCCAAACGTCCGGCGTCTTGGCGAATCAGCCACAGACTGGGCCTATCAAACCTGGCGTCCATATCGAACATCACTAATATAAGAAACTTCAATTCTATCCACTTCGATATAGCCAAACCTTGGTGACAATGTGCAATGGGCCAGTGACAATTCCATCACAATCAGGCACCTCTGTCACGAGATCAAATGTCTACGACTAGGCACATCCGCCTATGACTCAATACATACAATGTCTATAAATCCATAGACCAAAGATATCAATCACATTCAATTGCAAATAACAATGAAATAACATAAAGTATGTGATTTTGGGAAACAAAAGTCGAATCCAACTCGAGTTGTGCAATCCCGCATCAACATCAATTTATACCTTTCGTTTCGTTCTGTCGATCTGACTCTGTCGAAGTCTCGAACTCCCTACCTATCAAATCAATCTGGCAATAACAATATCGAATACATTGTATCAATGTATAACTTAATTCAAGACCTGTTCTGAACAATACGCAAATCAAGACATAATCTGATCAATGTCAACGATATCATGATACAATCTCAATCAATACTGAATCTGATCAAATCAATCTACTGATGTTTCGACGGCATAACAATACAGCCTCGGTAACCCCGTCGATCTCAACATCCCAGATATAATACCACAACTCATAATCGATATTAATACGAATCATAATCTTCAATAATCATAGATGACAATTGTAATGCCCGAGATTCTTGTTGATAATTTTGAATTGATATATAGTATGAATAAGGAATGCAAGAATAGACGGGGGGAAACGACGTTGCAAAACTTGAATATATTGATAAAGAGAGACCGCACCCGCGCTTAGTCTTATACCGCACCCACGGTTGATGGACAGAGAGTTGGATATTTTTACAGTAGGGTTACCGCACCCGCGGTCCAAGAATGAGCGCACCCGCGGTCACTGTTCCTGATTTTTGATGGGGCTGCCGAGAGCTAAGTGCACCCGCGGTGAAAAGCTACCGCACCCGCGGTGCTCTGTGCGAGAAATCCACCTAGAAGTATTATGTTGACACATGGCATGTGAGATATATGTGTATCTTTCTCCTGCAATTCTTCATTTCCAGCAGCTGAGAACCTAGAGCAAGCTTATGAATTCCCTCAACCTTTCTTCATAATAGACTTTGAGTTGTAAAAGATTTACATATCCGAATTTCGATCCGAGATAAGATTCTTGCTTCTCTCATCAAGGACTTCGAAAGGGTATACATTTTATTACTTTTCAGCATGTTTCGAAGTTTACATATTGGGGAAATTTTGATATGATTCAGATTATATGTCCTTATGATTATTGTGAACGTATATTCGAAACCGGATCGAACAAATGATATCGTATGCGAGTACTATGATTTTCCAGCATATATGTGTATGAGATTATGCAGATTTTGAGCTTATGATGTATAGATTATGATGGATATGACTTGATGATATTGATTCTTGTTGGTGGAGTTGATCGGTATCGAGAAATTACGCCGTTATGCCGTCGAAATGTATCAAGATTGATTATTGATTCGTACATATGTTGAATTGAGTTGTGGATCTATATTGGACATCTCAACATTGCCATTTGAGATTGATATAGACAAGCTTTGACAGATATAGACTTCGATCTCGACAAAGATTGTACGACAAGAAGGTATAATTCATGTGAATTTTGGAAGATACAACTCAAATGAGATTCGATTTGAGTTTCCCAAAATCACATTCTTGTTATGTTTGTACTTTATATTGATTTATATATATGTACTGAGATAGGAGAGTCATTGGTAGATACGCCAATTTTCTAAACGTTCGGTGATATCGAAGCATAGGGGAAGATTCACTCCGATTGTAGAATTCGATACAGACAGGACCGAAGTTTAGGAATAAGATGTAACGCCACCCCGATTGAGAGAGTAGGTGGGAGACTTGTTACATCTTATTCACACCGGGATCCCTAGAATTAGATATGAATTGAGTCAAAGATATGAGTTTTAATTACATTGCTTGACTTATTTTAATTATGTTTTATAGTCTATAAGATGTATTGTTATTGATTACATCCATGATAGTATGTTCATGATTTATATTGTGTATATGCATGTATACATGTTTTATACTGGGATTTGTTCTCACCGGAGTTTCCGGCTGTTGTTGTGTTTGTATGTGTGCATAACAACAGGTGGGACAGGATCTGGGTCGCGACAGAGATGAGAGATAGTTAGTATGGAAAACTAGTTTGTATACCTTTGAAATGAAACAATACATATATTTATGTTTGTTGAAATAAAAGAGAGAAAGTTATTGTGCTTGATTTATATACATTTGATTTAATGTTAAAAGCAAAATTTTGACCCACATTTTCTAGCAAATATCCAATTAATCCCAAAAAGAATTGAGTTAGAGCTCGGGTCCCCACAACAGGTGGTATCAGAGCGATAGATCCTTTAGACTGAGATAGAATAGAATGAGCGTGGTAGATTGAATTTTCTTCCTTGCTTTTGTGGTGCTAGTATGATTTATTGCTTTCCCTATTACATGTTGTCTCGTTATCTGAGTTGATTTACAACATGTATTCGCTAAGACTGAATCAGAACCGATTCTGGATCAGAGGTATATGATCAGAGGAGGGCTGAGACAGATTGTAGAGATTGTGTATTAATCTGTTTGATATTCAGATATGCCGCCTCGACGAGTATCGCAACCAGCAGCAGGCCGAGTACCAGAACTGAAAGGGGATCGGTTACGGTGACCGGAAGCGCAACGGAAGTTAAAAATTTTAATTTTTCATCAAGAAATTTCTGCCACCTCATATTATTTTGTGTATCAAATACAACAAACATCAAATATCATACATAGGGTGTTGAGAAAATTATACCTATCAACCTCTTGAGGTTGATGATGGCTCCAACTTTGTTGTCAAACAACAAAGCTCTTGAATGGGATGACAAATCTTCAAGCTCTCCTCCTTTCCTTCAAGAATTAGGCCCACCACCAACTTTGTAGATCCACCTCACACTTGCACTAGAAAATGTAAGGCTTTTTCAAAGAGAAGTGACTTGTTTCTCCAATTATTGAAGAACACAAGAGGAGAGAAAAATTAAGGAAAAACTCCTCCTTATTTTCGGCCAACACATGTGAATGAGAGGGGGAAGACTTGTCTTGGGTGTGGGAAAATGTGTTGCAAAAAGTTGCATGCCATGCCAATTTTTTTAATCAAAAGTATTCCCCAATCTTTCACCTCCCAAGCATGCATATCAAGTGGGCTTGTAACAATTACAAGGCCCATGGACTTTTTAATTGTCTCAAACATATCTGATCCTAATTAGACTTTAATTGATTTTACTCAAGCCCACTTGCTAAATAATTATTTCCAATTGGGCTCTACAAGGCCCAATGTTATTAATTCAATACTTGAATTAATTTAATTATTTGGACTCTACTAGGCCCACTAGTGCTCAATTAATTCAACACTTGAATTAATTAATTTAGTCCATAATAATGTTTATGAAAATCACAATTTTCAAGTACATTATTCACTTGGCCTACTTTTAATTTACAAACACATTGATAAATTAAAAGTTACATTTCTCTCATAGAAGTCATACTTCTAATTTTTCTCAACGCTTATAAACTCATTTATAAGCCGTTCAACACATTGAACTATTTTTACTTCTCAACGGAATCTAGAAAGCTAGTACTTGTGTGGCTCTCAATGGTTCATTGATACAACTAGCCGTGGGTTCACATCTCCATGTGATTCGGACTAAACATGTCCTTATATGAGCATACCCCAATTGCTCCATTCTTACTTATGAACTCCTTGATAATAAGAACGTCAGAACTCAAGTCTGATAGTACCCAACCAATCATGTTAAACGCCTAGTAGCATCGCTTACATGATTCCCTAGGTATCAAATGATAGTGCCTGCAAGAACCATTCAATTATGGTTAGCGTACAGTACGGTACCTTCAACTCATATATCCCACCGATTCGACAACCATTGGTTTATCGAGAGTTGTCAATGAATGATACTATGTGTCATGTCGTAGTTGCATCGATGGTGTAATCTATGAAACCCCTTTCATAATTACCACCATACTCTGATCAGAGATTTCAAACTACATATAAATGAGAACACATCGGATATCCATACCCGAAGGTAAGCGGTGAATCCCCAACTACAATGCATCGACTCCTATATGTTTCGAAAGAACACCCAACCTTGCCACCTGATGACCCCATGAGAGTCGGTAAATAAGTCAAAGTGTAATTCTAGCACATAGAGTTTCAATGTTGTCCTGGGTCATAAGGACTAATGGTGTACAACCATAAACTAGGACTTTTCCACTCGATAAGTGAGAACCACTTGGAAAGTCCTTTCTGGAGGGTTGTTCAGTGCACTCTACAAGGAGCACCTATCTGCATGCTCTGACATCACAATGTCCCTACAATTGAAACATGGTACTCACATCGCAGATACTAGTCTCGAACTTGAGCGGCCTATATCCTTCTTAGTGGCGGCTGAATCGACTAGGAACCGTTTAGAATATACAGTATTACAAATATGAGTTTCATGATACTCATCATATGAGCATCTCATATTCTTTCTACTATTTGTATATTCAAGGGCTTTATCTATGCAACTAGCATGGATATACAGATAAAGAAATGCCAAAACGATATATTCAAATATTATTAAAATAAAGACTGTTTATACATAGATTTTAATCATGAACCCTTGGCCAACACTTGGCTCGATGGGCACCTACTCTAACAATCTCCCACTTGCACTAGAGCCAACTACCCATATGCTTTAAACCTATCGATTCGCGATGCTTCTCAAACAATGGTCCAGGTAAAGGCTTAGTTAGTGGATCAGCAAAATTATCTGCGGAGCCGACTTTGTCAATCGTGACATCTCCTCTTTCCACGATCTCTCTGAGGATGTGGTACTTTCTCAATACGTGTTTGGACTTCTGATGAGACCTCAGATCCTTTGCTTGAGCAATGGCTCCCGTGTTGTCACAAAACACCGGGACAGGAGCAACTCCATTAGGAATGACGCCCAACTCTTGGACGAAATTCCTTATCCAAACAGCCTCCTTTGCTGCAGCTGATGCAACAATATATTCTGCCTTAGTGGTGGAATCCGCTGTACTATCTTGCTTGGAACTCTTTCAAGAGACAGCAGCACCATTGAGCATGAATATGAATCTAGAGGTTGACTTCGAGTCATCGATATCGCTTTTGAAGCTAGAGTCGGTATAGCCTTCCAATTTCAGTTCTCCACCTCCATAGACCAAGAACAATTTATTGGTCCTTCTCAAATACTTGAGGATGTCTTTCACAGCTTTCTAGTGTGGAAGACCAGGGTTGGATTGATATCTACTCACTACACTTAGTGCAAAAGCCACGTCAGGACGTGTAGATAACATCCCATACATGATGCTACCAATCGCAGATGCATAAGGAATGCTGGTCATCGCCGCTATCTCTGCATCAGTCTTGGGAGACATAGACTTGGATAGGGACACGCCATGACACATTGGTAGATGTCCTCTCTTGGACTCATCCATCGAGAACCGCTTCACGATTGTATCAATGTATGTGGACTGGGTGAGACCAAGCAATCTTTTTGATCTATCTCTATAGATCTGTATTCCAAATACAAAAGATTCTTCACCCAAGTCCTGCATCGAGAACTTACTCGCTGACCATATCTTCGTTGATTGCAACATTCCTACATCATTCACAATGAGTAGAATGTCATCAACATACAACACCAGGAATGTCATAGCACTCCCACTGACCTTCTTATACACACAGGGTTCCTCAGGATTCTTAGCAAAACCAAACTCTTTGATTGTCCTATCGAATCTGAGGTTCCAACTCCTAGATGCTTGCTTTAGACCATAAATAGATCTTTGAAGTTTGCATACCATATGCTCACTTCCGATAGATGTAAACCCTTCGGGTTGAGACATGTAAATCTCTTCCTTAATATCTCCATTAAGAAAGGCTGTCTTAACATCCATCTTCCATATCTCATAGTCATACCATGCAGCTATTGCTAGCAAAATCCTTATGGACTTGAACATTGCAACTGGAGAAAAGGTTTTCTCAAAGTCAACTCCTTGTCTTTGAGTATATCCTTTTGCCACCAAACGCGCCTTGAAGGTCAATACCTTCCCATCCGCCCCAAGTTTCCTCTTGTAAATCCATTTACACCCTATGGGAACAATTCCCTCGGCTGGATCCACGAGATTCCACACTTGGTTCGAATGCATGAAATTCATCTCAGATTCCATTGCTTCAAGCCACTTGGATGAATCGGCATCAGATAATGCTTCCTTGAAGGTCCTTGGATCACATCCATGGTTAGGCTCATCATGGCCCTCTTCAAGAAGCAGACCATACCTCATAAGTGGTCTCGAGACTCTCTCGGATCTTCTAGGAGCTTGTATCTCCTCTCTTGGCTCTTCGGGTGTGGGTTCTACAATTGTGGGTGTGTCTCGAACCTCTTCGAGTTCTATCATCTTGCCTTTTCTATCTAATAGAAATTCCTTTTCTAAAAAGGTTGCATTCCTAGAAACAAACACCTTTGTTTCTTGGGGATGATAGAAGTAGTATCCAACCGACATTTGTATGGACATTGTTCAACAACATTGCCGCTGTCTCAAGCGCATATCCCCAAAAGGATGGCGGTAACTCCGTGAACCCCATCATAGACCGAACCATGTCCATCAAAGTCCGGTTACGACGCTCCGAAACACCATTCAACTGTGGTGTAGCGGGCGGAGTCCACTGCGAGAGAATCCCATTCTCCCTAAGATACTTTTGGAACTCGGCAATCAAGTACTCACCACCTCGATCCGATCAAAGTGTCTTGATGCTTCGTCCCAATTGCTTCTCTACTTCACTTCTGAATTCTTTGAACCTTTCAAAGGCTTCAGACTTGTATTTCATCAAATACACATACCCATACCTCGAAAAGTCATCGGTAAAGGTGATGAAGTAGGCATGTTCATGCTTAGTGGTGATGCTAAGCGGACCGCACACATTGGTATGGATCAAATCCAATAACCCTTTGGCTCGCTCCACATGGCCCTTAAAGGGAATTTTGGTCATCTTTCCTTTCAGAAAAGATTCACAAGTCGTGAGAGCATTAATATCAGACATATCAAACATGCCAACTCCCACTAGCTTGTTCATCCTTCTTAGGGAAATATGTCCTAATCAAGCATGCCATAATTGTGCCATATTAAGAGTATCTTGTTTGCGCTTGTTTGTTGTTGTTATAGCTTGGACATTGTTAAGTGGAATATCTTTCAATTTTAAGGTGTAGAGATCGTTTTCAAGTTCTCCAGTACCAATTAAACATTAATTCTTGTAAATATTGCAAACACCTTTGCTAAATAAACAAGAAAATCCATCTTTGTCTAACATAGAAATGGAAATAATGTTTTTCAGCAAGTCAGGTACAAACAAAACATCTCTTAACAACAACTTAAAATCATTGTTCAAAATTAAAGAAACATCTCCAACAGCTTTGGCAGCAACTCTTGCCCCATTGCCCATCCTCAAGAAGGTCTCACCTTCCCTGAGCCTCCTACTTCTTCCCATCACTTGCAAATCATTACAGAGATGTGAGCCACAGCCGGTATCCAATACCCAAGAAGTAGAGTTAATTGAAATGTTTACTTTGATATAGAACATACCGTTTCCAGAACTCTTTTGGGCAAGATATTCCCTGCAGTTACGTCTCCAATGTCCAGGCTTCTTGCAGTGATGACAGATGTCAACAGTCTTGTCAGCCTTCACTGGTGTGGCTGCCACTACGGGACCCGGAGTCTGCCTTTTCAAGGGCACGCTATTCTTGGGACGTTGGAAAGAACGCTCCTTTCCCTTCCCAGATGGACCGGTCTTCGTACCAGATGAAGAGCCCACAAAAAGAACCGGCTTCTCTTTCTTGATGGTGGACTCAAAGGTCACAAGCATGTTCACCAACTCCTCAAGGGTCGGCTCCATCTTGTTCATATTGAAGTTCAACACAAAAGGATCAAATGAGCTAGGCAGCGATAAGAGCAACATGTCGGTGGTCAACTTCGAAGGCAAGATCAGATCCATGCCAACGAGCTTGTCCACGAGCCCAATCATCTTCAAGCCATGCTCATGGACCGAAGCCCCATCTCGCATGCGCATAGTGATCAGCTCCTTGACGGTAGCATGCCTAAGAGGCCGAGTCTGCTCACCAAAGAGCTCCTTGAGGTGCAAATGAATGTCAGCAGCATTCTTTGCATCCTCAAAACGCCTCTGCAGCTCATCGTTCATAGAAGCCTGCATATAACACCTAGCCTTCAAGTCATGGTCACACCAATCCTTGTAGGTCTGCAATTCCTAAGGAGTGCAGCTAGTCGGAGCCTCAGCAGGGGGCGACTCAGTCAGTGTATATGCAATCTTTTCCGAGTTTAGGACGATTTTCAGATTTCTTAGCCAAGTGAGATAGTTAGGTCCGGTTAACACATGTTTTTCGAGTATAGCGGATAGCGGGTTGCGAATCGAAGACATTGTCAAAGTTTTGTACTGAAAAGTAAAACAGATAAATGTTAATGACTATTTTAAAATATTTAATAAGATATAAAGTTTGGACTTTAACTTTATAAATTTTCGATCACACAGTTTCGACATTTTCACTACCCTCTAGTGAAAACGGGAAACTCCTTTCCTCAGTAGGTACGTAAGGTCCAATTAGCGAATTATGATCCCGAATAATATCAGCCAATCATAATTCCTAAAAGGTAGTTTCCAATTGCATCACAATGCAACCCTCTACGTAAACTTTTGTCTCACGTTTGATTAGGACCCAATAATATGACGTCGTTCATCTTCACGTGTCAAGCCTTACCCATCGATGTTGAACCTTAATGGACAGTCGCCATGAGTTCCCTCAATAATATGAGCCGAAATCATGGGAGTTCCACGTAGTTCACATCACCATGTCAATGGATGTCACAGCTTTCCGGCACCAAGAGCTCCCCCAATAATATGAGCCGAGCCCCGAGTACGGGTAGCGTTCATCATGCACCCATTGTCGATGGAAGACAAGGAAATTATAAACAAATTTATAATTCCCCATTTCGGGCTTGATATTAATTTTGAATCTTATTCAAAATGAGGGTTTTTAATTTTGAAAGGTCTCATCATTAATTTTATTTTAAAGCTCGCCATGTTTGATCGTATGTTTGCCGGATTCATGCAACTTTGTTATTATCATAATTATAACGCACATACTCATTATTTATAACATATCATGCATATATTATAAACAGTAAACAAACAATAATGATCAATCGCCCCAATACTAATGGCCCGTGTGAGCTAAACATGGGCCTAGGTCCAATCCGAGGGAAATGCAAGGGATGCAAATGCAACTATTACATTAGCTTCCAATATTTTCATGTCTTCGATCTTCATAATCATCATGACCACCATGTTCCAATCTTGATCATCCACTATAATAATATTTACAAATAAATATCCATGGCAAATAGGGATACATCTCATGGGGGTGGGAACGGGCTATAAACCAAGCTCACTTTAAATTTGATAATTATTACAATCATTCAACACAAAATATCCTAGCATACACCTAGCAAATTGGGCTTGGGCTTTTGATCATCCTTCATGCATAATATCACATATCATACACCATCAATTAATTATCACAATAATTAATTGATCCAATATTATATATCTTGATCCAATCACTAACCTCCACGATTATAAACTAAATTAACAAAGTATAAAAACACCTTTGTCTACTTTCCAATTAATTTATTTATAACTGAATTTCTCATAAATCACAATTTACTATAAATAATTAAAGTCCAACTTCAATTATTTATTTCATGAAAAAAAATATTTGCAGCTTTTGTAATTTTAAACTTAAGGGCCCAAAAACTCATTTTTCACCAAAAACATTTTGGCCCATTTAAAATTCACAAATATGTTAACCATCTAATGGCCCAACAACATCAAGGCCTATGACACTTTGATTATCCAAAACACTTTTGGAAACCCTAGTCGCCATCGCCGTCGCCGGATTCCGGCCAACTTACCAAAATTTTTTTTTTATTTAAAACATGGGGCTGTTCGGGCAGCCCAAGCTGCCCGAAATGGGCAGCAACTTACTGCCCTAAATTCCCCCGAAACCGGCCTTTAGTCGATGCAAAATATTAGTCTCATGCGGTTAGAAATCAATCTCAATATAATATCTTGTAATTGCTACACAAAATCGTAACCATAGCTCTGATACCACTTGAAAGGGGATCGGTTACGGTGATCGGAAGCGCAACGGAAGTTAAAAATTTTAATTTTTCATCAAGAAATTTCGGCCACCTCATATTATTTTGTGTAGCAAATACAACAAACACCAAATATCATACATAGGGTGTTGAGAAAATTATACCTATCAACCTCTTGAGGTTGATGATGGCTCCAACTTTGTTGTCAAACAACAAAGCTCTTGAATGGGATGACAAATCTTCAAGCTCTCTTCCTTTCCTTCAAGAATTAGGCCCACCAGCAACTTTGTAGATCCACCACACACTTGCACTAGAAAATGTAAGGCTTTTTCAATGTGAAGTGACTTGTTTCTCCAACTATTGAAGAACACAAAAGCAGAGAAAAATTAAGGAAAAAATCCTCCTTGTTTTCGCCCAACACATGTGAATGAGAGGGGGAAGACTTGTCTTGGGTGTGGGAAAAGGTGTTGCAACCTTTCACCTCCCAACCATGCAATTCTACTTGGGCTTGTCACAATTACAAGGCCCATGGACTATTTAAATTGTCTCAAACATATTTGAGCCCAATTAGACTTTAATTGATTTTACTCAAGCCCACTAGCTAAATAATTATTTTCAATTGGGCTCTACAAGGCCCAATGTTATTAATTCAACACTTGAATTAATTTAATTATTTGGACTCTACTAGGCGCACTAGTGCTTAATTAATTTAACACTTGAATTAATTTAATTTAGTCCATAATAATGTTTATGAAAATCACAATTTTCAAGTACATTATTCACTTGGCCTACTTTTAATTTACGAACACATTCATAAATTAAAAGTTACATTTCTCTCATAGAAGTCATACTTCTAATTTTTCTCAACGCTTATAAACTCATTTATAAGCCGTTCAACACATTGAACTATTTTTACTTCTCAACGGGATCTAGAAAGCTAGTACTTGTGTGGTACTCAATGTTTCATTGATACAACTAGCTGTGGGTTCACATCTCCATGTGATTCGAACTAAACATGTACTTATATGAGCATACCCCAATTGCTCCATTCTTACTTATCAACTCCTTGATAATAAGAACTTCAGAACTCAAGTCTGATAGTACCCAATCAATCATGTTAAACGCCTAGCAGCATCGCTTACATGATTCCCTATGTATCAAATGATAGTGCCTGCAAGAACCATTCAATTATGGTTAGCGTACAGTACGGTCCCTTCAACTCATATATCCCGACCGATTCGACAACCATTGGTTTATCGAGAGTTGTCAATGAATCGATACTATGTGTCATATTGTAGTTGCATCGATGGTGTAATCTATGAAACCCCTTTCATAATTACCACCATACTCTGATCAGAGATTTAAAACTACATATACATGAGAACACATAGAATATCCATACCCGAAGGTAAGCGGTAAATCCCCGACTACAATGCATCGACTCCTATATGTTTCGACAGAACACCCAACCTTGCCACCTGATGACTCCATGAGAGTCAGTAAACAAGTCAAAGTGTAATTCTAGCACATAGAGTCTCAATGTTGTCCCGGGTCATAAGGACTAATGGTGTACAATCATAAACTAGGACTTTTCAACTCGATAAGTGAGAACCACTTGGAAAGTTCTTTATGGAGGGTTGTTCAGTTCACTCTACAAGGAGCACCTATCTGCATGATCGGACATCACAATGTCCCCTACCAATGAAACATGGTACTCACATCGCAGATACTAGTCTCGAACTCGAGCGGCCTATATCCTTCTTAGTGGCGGCTGAATCGACTAGGAACCGTTTAGAATATACAGTATTACAAATATGAGTTTCATGATTCTCATCATATGAGAATCTCATATTCTTTCTACTATTTGTATATTCAAGGGCTTTATCTATGCAACTAGCATGGGTATACAGATAAAGAAGTGCCAAAAGGATAAATTCAAATATTATTAAAATAAAGACTGTTTATACATAGAGTTTAATCATGAACCCTCGGCCAACACTTGGCTCGACGGGCACCTACTCTAACAAGAACAGGGTAGTACATCCAATGATCCGATGGATGTGACTACTACACCGATGGAAACTTTGCTGAAAAGGTTTCAGTCATTTTGAACACTGACACTGAAGGGCACAGAAAATTCAGTTGAGTGTGAAAGTTGGCTCGATGATATAGAGATGTTATTTGAATCTCTCGACTACCCCGACGAGCGACGAGTGAAATTGGTTGGACATCAACTGCAAGAAGTAGCAAAGAATTGGTGGTTGACTACGAAAAGAGCATTGGAGCACCGTGGCTCGCAGATTACTTGGAAGGTGTTCAAGACTGAGTTTTATCAGCGATTTTTCCCCGTGTCCTACCGAAAAGACAAAGGTGCTGAATTTGCCAATTTGAGACAGGGACAGCTGAACATTGAGGAGTATGTTTCTAACTTCTCTGCATTGCTTCGATTTTCTCCTCATGTCGCAGAAAATGATGAAGCCGTTGCGGATCAGTTTATCAATGTCCTGAATCCAGAAATCTTTACCTTGGTGAATACCGGTAGACCCAATAATTTGGCTGAAGCATTGAACCGTGCCAAGGGGGCAGAAGCTGGATTGCTTAGGCAATGAAACACTTCCTATGTTGGTCCTACTCCGAGACCGCCACAACCTTCATTTCAACCCCGTCCCAGATTTGAGAGAGGTGGTAGCAGCAGCGGAAGGAAAGACTAGTTGAAAGCAAAGGGAAAACAGTTCAAGAGATCAGGGAGCAGTTCGTCGAGCTCCAGTGGGTCACGACAGAGAGGTCCTGGCCAGAGTACAGAGTATACAGGTGTGTATTGCAGTTCTTTTGGAGGTAGACATGCCACCGAGCACTGTCAGGGTGTGATGGGCAGATGTAACATATGTAGGCAGCAGGGACATTTCGCCAAAGTCTGTCCACAGAAAGGTTCACAGAGATTTCAGGGTGCAGGGTCATCTGCATCAGTAGCTCAGCCTGAGAGGCAAGCTTCGTCTGTCTATTCCTTCCAACAAAACCCTACACAGACCCAGCCCCGAGCCAGAGGTAGCCAAACAGTGAGCCAGCCTCCCAGACAACAGGCTCAGGTCTTTGCACTGACAGAGGAGCAGGCCCAAGATGCACCGGACGATGTGATTGCAGGTAACTGTTTTCTTTGCGGTTATCATGCCTATGTTTTGATAGATACAGGTGCATCTCATACATTCATATCAGAACGTTTTGCATTATTACATTCATTTCCCTGTCGAAGCATTAGCTACTGTAGTGTCTATTTCTTCTCCGTTGGGAAGTGGTCTTATATCTGTGACTTCAGTTAGACATTGTATAGTACAATTTGAAGGTCATGAGATTGATTTAGATTGTATTGTGCTTGGGATAGCTGATTTTGATTGTATTGTTGGGATTGATATGTTAACCAAGTACCGAGCCACTGTAGACTGTTTCCTGAAGATTGTCAGGTTCAGACCAGAGATGGCTGATGAGTGGAAATTCTACGGTAAGGGTTCCAGATCTTGGATTCCCTTAGTATCTGTTTTGACGATGACTAGATTATTGCAGAAAGGAGTAGAGGGGTTCCTTATATATTCAGTAGATTTACTTAAACCGAGTCCGTCATTGGCGGATCTGCCAGTGGAACGTGAGTTTACGGATGTATTCCCCACGAGATTCCAGGGTTACCTCCAGCTCGAGAGGTAGATTTCAGCATTGATCTTATACCAGGTACAGTACCTATATCTCGAGCTCCCTATAGAATGGCGCCTATTGAATTGAAAGAATTGAAAGAACAGCTCGAAGATTTCTTGGCCAAGGGTTACATCAGACCAAGTGTATATCCTTGGAGTGCTCCGGTATTATTTGTTCGAAAGAAAGACGATTCGATGAGATTGTGTATTGATTACCGACAACTTAACAAGGCAACAGTGAAGAACAAATATCCATTGCCTCGTATCGACGACTTATTTGATCAGTTGCAGGGATCCTCTGTCTATTCCAAAATCGATCTGAGATCTGGATATCACCAGCTGAAATTCCGATATGTTGATATACCGAAGACAGCGTTCCGAACCAGGTATGGACATTACGAATTTATTGTCATGCCCTTTGGTTTAACGAATGCTCCAGCGGTGTTTATGAGTTTGACGAACCGTATCTTTCAGAAGTATCTAGATGAGTTTGTTATTGTTTTTATTGATTATATTTTGGTATATTCCTAGAGTGAGATTGATCATGCCGAGCATTTAAGAATTGTGTTGCAGACATTGAGAACAGAGAAATTGTATGCTAAACAGTCAAAATGTGAGTTTTGGTTGAGACAGGTTGTCTTTTTGGGTCATATTATATCTGGAGACGGTATTTCTGTGGATCCGAGTAAAGTTGAAGCTGTGATCAGTTGGCTTAGACCGACTTCTGTACCAGAGATACGGAGTTTCATGGGTCTAGCAGGATAATACCGACGATTTATCAGAGATTTCTCCAGTATTGCGAAATCGATTACCTAGTTGACACAGAAGAATGCGCCATTTGTGTGGTCTGAAGCTTGGAGTTGAAGAAACGACTGACTAGTGCTCCAGTGTTGACGATACCTTCAGGTACAGGTGATTTCGTTGTATATTGCGATGCATCTCACAGAGGGTTAGGATGTGTTCTTATGCAGCGAGGACATGTGATCGCATATGCCTCGAGACAGTTGAAGCCACACGAGACTCGCTACCCAATCCATGATCTTGAATTGGCGCCCATTGTCTTTGCATTGAAGATCTTGCGTCACTATCTTTATGGCGGGAAATTTGAAATCTACTCTGATCACAAAAGCCTGAAGTATCTGTTTTCTCAGTCAGAGTTAAACATGAGACAGCGTAGATGGCTCGATTTGCTGAAGGATTTTGATTGCGAGATCAAATACTATCCAGGAAAGTCGAATGCAGCAGCGGATGCCTTGAGTCGAAAGGCATGTTCCCTATCCTTATCGACGATAGGTGTTTCGAATATGATTGAAGATTGCTGTTTGTCTGGATTAGCATTTTATACAGATAGTAGACCACTACGACTTGCTACGATTCAAGTTGAGCCAGATTTGATTTTGAGAATTAAAGCAGGACAAAGAACCGATCAGAATATTCAGAAGTCGATTCAGATGGTCAGATCAGGACATCAGTCAGAATATCAGGTACATGATCATATTCTGTATGTGAATAACCGTCTTGTAGTGCCAGATGTTTCAGATTTGAAACAACAGATATTGTCAGAAGCGCACTGTAGTCGGTTCAGTATTCATCCTGGTGGCAGGAAGATGTACAACGATTTGAAGACACAATTCTGGTGGAAACAGATGAAGTCAGATATTGTAGAGTTTGTGTCTAAGTGCTTGAATTGCCAACAGGTGAGGGCAGAGAGGAAGAAGCCTGGAAGTCTACTTCAGAGTTTATATATTCCTGAATGGAAATGAGATCACATTTCCATGGATTTCGTTACGAAGTTACCACGATCATACCAGGGCTGTGATGCGATTTGGGTCATTAATGACAGATTGACCAAATCAGCTTTTTTTATTCCGTACAGAATGACGTACCGACATGATCAGATGGCCGAGATATATATCAGAGAGGTAGTCAGACTGCATGGTGTGCCGAAGTCAATCGTATCAGATCGTGATCCCCGATTCACTTCTCATTTCTGGCACAGTCTGCAGCAGACTTTAGGTACGACATTGCATCTGAGCACTGCTTATCATCCCTAGACAGACGGACAGTCAGAGCGGACTATCCAAACATTAGAGGATATGTTGAGAACTGTAGTGCTAGATTTTGGCACTAGTTGGCAAGATTCACTACCACTTTGTGAATTCTCGTACAACAACAGCTATCAGACGAGCATCGAGATGGTACCGTTTGAGGCGTTATATGGCAAGAAGTGCAGATCTCCTCTGTATTGGGATGATGTATCTGAGGTACAAGAACTTGGGCTTGATATGATTCGTAAAATGACTGAGAAGGTGAAGATCATTCAGAAGAGAATGAAAACGGCGCAGGATAGACAAGCCAAGTATGTGAACATCAGACGTAGACCGTTAGTATTTGAACAGGGAGACAGAGTATTCTTGAAGATTTATCCGTTCAGAGGCGTTGTCAGATTTGGCAAACGCGGGAAATTGTCTCCTAGATACATTGGTCCGTACGAGATTCTTGAAAAGATTGGCGATCGAGCATATCGACTTGCTCTTCCTCCTTCTTTATATGGGATACATGACGTTTTTCATGTATCGATGCTGCGTAGATACATGCCTGATGCTTCTCATGTCATTCAGCCTGATGAGGCCGAGCTTGACGATACACTGAGTTATTCTGAGCAACCATTACAGATTTTGTATCGAAAAGAAAAGCAGCTCAGAACGAAGACTATTCCGCTAGTGAAAGTCCAATGGAGTCATCATGGCACTGAAGAAGCGACTTGGGAAACAGAATCAAAGATGAGACAGAGATATCCCGAGCTATTTTCATGACGTGAGTATTTATTCAGTTTTGATTATAATGCTGCTTTTACACGTTTTGATTGATTGGTTTCGAGTTCGAGGACGAACTCATATCTAAGAGGGGGAGAAATGTAATGCCCGAGATTCTTGTTTATACGTTTGAATTGATATATAGTATGAATAAGGAATGCAAGAACAGACGGGGGGAAACGACGTTGCAAAACTTGAATATATTGATAAAGAGAGACCGCACCCGCACTTAGTCTTATACCGCACCCGCGGTTGATGGACAGAGAGTTGGCTATTTTTACAGTAGGGTTACCGCACCCGCGGTCCAAGAATGAGCGCACCCGCGGTCGCTGTTCCTGATTTTTTGATGGGGCTGCCGAGAGCTAAGCGCACCCGCGGTGAAATGCTACCGCACCCGCGGTGCTCTGTGCGAGAAATCCACCTTGAAGTATTATGTTGACACATGGCATGTGAGGTATATGTGTATCTTTCTCCTGCAATTCTTCATTTCCAGCAGCTGAGAACCGAGAGCAAGCTTATGAATTCCCTCAACCTTTCTTCATAATAGACTTTGAGTTGTAAAAGATTTACATATCCGAATTTCGATCCGAGATAAGATTCTTGCTTCTCTCATCAAGGACTTCGAAAGGGTATGCATTTTATTACTTTTCAGCATGTTTCGAAGTTTACATATTGGGGAAATTTTGATATGATTGAGATTATGTGTCCTTATGATTATTGTGAACGTATATTTAAAACCGGATCGAAGAAATGATATCGTAAGCGAGTACTATGATTTTCCAGCATATATGTGTATGAGATTATGCAGATTTTGAGCTTATGATGTATAGATTATGATGGATATGACATGATGATATTGATTCTTGTTGGTGGAGTTGATCGGTATCGAGAAATTAAGCCGTTATGCCGTCGAAATGTATCAAGATTGATTATTGAATAATACATATGTTGAATTGAGTTGTGGATTGATATTGGACATCTCAACATTGCCATTTCAGATTGATATAGAAAAGCTTTGACAGATATAGACTTCGATCTTGACAAAGATTGTACGACAAGAAGGTATAATTCATGTGAATTCGGGAAGATACAACTCAAATGAGATTCGATTTGAGTTTCCCAAAATCACATACTTGTTATGTTTGTACATTATATTGATTTATATATATGTACCGAGATAGGAGAGTCATTGGTAGATACGCCAATTTTCTAAACGTTCGGTGATATCGAAGCATAGGGGAAGATTCACTCCGATTGTAGAATTCGATACAGACAGGACCGAAGTTTAGGAATAAGATGTAACGCCACCTCGATTGGGAGAGTAGGTGGGAGACCTGTTACATCTTATTCACACAGGGATCCCTAGAATTAGATATGAATTGAATCAAAGATATGAGTTTGAATTACATTGCTTGACTTATTTTGATTATGTTTTATAGTCTATAAGATGTATTTTTATTCATTACATCCATGATAGTATGTTCATGATTTATATTGTGTATATGCATGTATACATGTTTTATACTGGGATTTGTTCTCACCGGAGTTTCCGGCTGTTGTTGTGTCTGTATGTGTGCATAACGACAGGTGGGACAGGATCTGGGTCACGACAGAGATGAGAGATCGAGATGGCGTGGAGATTACGGGCATAGAAGAAGACTACTAGTGGTTTCTTACTAGACATGTACTACGTGTGGTGTGTAGTTAGTATTGAACACTAGTTTGTATAGCTTTGAAATGAAACAAGACATGTATTTATGTTTGTTGAAATAAAAGAAAGAAAGTTATTGTGCTTGATTTATATACATTTGATTTAATGTTAAAAGCAAAATTTTGACCCACATTTTCTAGCAAATATCCAATTAATCCCAAAAAAAATTGAGTTAGAGCCCGGGTCCCCACAACAATCGCAAATCTGCATAATTTTGATCATATCAACTCTAAAAATCATAACAATTATATAATCAGTCCGTTATTCGATCTGACTTCAATTATATACTGATCAGTATACCCAGAACACATAATATCAATCAAATCACAATTCCCCCAATATCACAATCTCAAACGATATCCGAATTCAATAAAACTTACGTCCTGTTGTAGCTGTCGTCGCTAGGAACTCGGTACTGAAGTCAGATTACAGATCAGACGGACGGATTCCACAAATTTCTAACTTGAAACCCAAGGTGAAGTTTAAAGAAATTTTCAGAGGATTTCCTTCAGTTTTTCCATGTGAAATGCTGAGTAATAGCTCTATATATATCCCAATGCATGACAAGAAAAACGTGGCTCATTGCATGTTCTGCACGTCTCGCCGCGGGTGCGCTAGCCCTTGGACCGCGGGTCCGCTAAGCGTGCTGTACTACTTCCACAATTTCAGAAGGCACGACCGCGGGTGCGGTGCATTTTTGACTGCGGGTGCGGTGCCTCTACTGTAGCAACACCGCGGGTGCGGTAGATTTTATGGCGCGGGTGCGGTGACCGTTCTGTATCTCTTCCAAAATTTCCTATGGACCACCGCGGGTGCACTGTCTGTGCTGTCCCAAAAATATATTTTGCAACTAAAATCAAATCGCAACGTCTCTTGTTCGGTCTTCGATAAATACCTCAAATCATGCATTAATAATTGCTGATTACCAGCTCACATCTCGGGCATTACATTTCTCCCCCCCTAAGATATGATTTCCTCCTCGAAATCTCAGGTAATCAACTCGTATATCACAGGTAATTATATCAGACACCAACTCTGATAAAAGAAGGAGATGTATATATACAGAAGCTAAAAGAAAACTTATTCCACTGAAACAATTTTAGAATCTTTATTTCATTCCAGATTCTGTTATCAAATCTTTTCATGCTAAATCAATTCAATATTCAATCTCCTATATCACATACCATTGGTCGTCGTCTGACATTGGCATATTAGGTCTATCTATTCAGAGCTGTCGTCATTCTTTTCTGAATCTGCTTCACTTCCTCAGTTATATCTCTGATCATATCACGTTCAATCTTTAGTATTTCAGAGATATTATCTCAAGAACAAAAAAGAATCTGCCCTTCTCATTGTACCATGCCTCGAATATAGCTATCTCGATATTCATCTCAATTAAAGAAGGTAATCTGCACTTCTTATCGTACAACGCTTCAAACGGTATCATTTCTATACTCGTTTGATAGCTGTTGTGGTACAAAAATTCATGACATGACAATAACTCCTGCCAACTAGTGCTAAAATCAAGCACTACAACTCTAAGCATATTCTCCAAAATCTGGATAATCCACTCTGACGGTCTGCCAGTCGGTGAATGATATGCAGTACTCATATATAATCTTGTACCCCACTCTTACTGTACACTCTGCCAAACGTGCAAAGTCAACCAAAATCACGGTCTGATATAATCAACTCTCGATACTCTATGTAATTTAATCACATTTCTGACAGAAATCTTAGTAATATACTAATATTTGTACGTCTTCATGTACGAGTTAGCACTCGCAGACTAGGTCGGTCTGTCACTCCTAACTCAATCAATGTCTAATTCCAAGAGGAATGTGGTAGCTTCATCACGATATCCCGGGAAATGTAATTCTATTTCCCTTCAGGAATCGATAAGCTATATAACCAATTTCCAGGTTTCTTTCTTTCTGTCTTTATCTATCGGCAATTCAGACACTTCAGTACAAACTCTGCCACATCTAATCTCATCTGTTTCTATCAAAGCTGTCTTTTCAAATTATCATATATCTTTCTGCTATCAGGACGAATACGGAATCAACTATTGTGCATTTCTGACAACATTAGTCATTTCAAATCCGAAATATCTGGTACAACCCATCGGTTATTCACATACAAAGCAGTATCACTTACCTGATATTCTGATGGATACCCTGTTCTGACTATCGATAATCAAGTTCTGCCCATTCTGATCAATTTTCTGAACTGTTTCAACTCTCAAAATCAGCTCTAGTTCGGCGTGAACGATATCGAATCTCAACTGTATATGATCTGTATCAAATACTGCTGCAGAAAATAAACATTCTCAAGCAATTCAGAATAACAATCAAATACAGTAGCCTGCTAACTCATGCAACTACAAATTTCTGACACTGAGGTCGACCTCAGTCAACTAATCACGGCTTCACTGTACTAGAATCAACAGATATATCATCTTCAGATATAACAACCCTGAGTACAATCTGTCGAAATCAAGATGCACATTTCAACAGTTTCTGTATCCAACTTTCCAGTTTCCAGAATATTCAATACAACACTCAGATATTCAACAAAATTAGTCTAATCTTCGAATATCCCAGAAAATCATAGATCAACTAATCAGAGAATCATCAAAATATTCTGAACACAGAGTTCATCAACTCACAACATAGCTGATACATTCCTGTTATCAAATCAAGGCTGAAATCAATCTCCCTGGCTGGAATCAAACTCGAAATCTCATCTGGGGAAAATCATCAATAACTCTCATGTCACTGGCAAATCAGCCAATGATAGACTCGATTTCAGTAATCAACTGAATAGACAAGGAATCTATCCGCTCCTTTCTATAACAATCGAGTCCTCAATATCACCCCTATCCAAGGAATCCTAATCTAAAATTCTTACCGTAAAATTTCCATTTATCAGCCATATCCGGTCTGAATTCAACAATCTGTTGGAAATAATCAACGGTAATTCTGTACTTGGTCAACATATTAGTCCCAGTAATATAATCCCATTCAGATAACTCAAGTACCATATCATCTAACTCAATCTCATATCTGTCATACTGTAGCATACCATGTCTAACAGATATCACTAATACAAAACCTCTCCCAAACATAAAAGAGATCGATACTATAGCATATAATAACTCCATATTCAAAGCATAGATCAATGCAATTCATTCAAGAATAATCTTATGGAATGCATTAGTATTCTCAATACATATGCAAAATAACCATACAATAAATAAGTACCTGCCACTACCTCGTCATGTATGTCCTGGCCTTGGTTGTGATTGAGAAGTCAACGGTGGCTGAGAAGAGTGAACAACCGGTGATGGTCTATCAGGCGGTGCCACTGATCCAGATGGTTTTGCTCCCTGAGATTTGCGGAAACCTCTCTGTGGACATACTCTAGCAAAGTGTCCTGATTGTCTGCAGATCCGGCAACTACCGAACACACCTCGGCATTGCTCTGTGGAATGTCTTCCTCCACAAGTGCTGCAATAAACTCCCGTATAACTCTGGCTAGAACCACTGGAGCTCGACGAACAACTCCCTAACTTCTTAAATTGTTTCTTGTGAGCTTTCAAGAAATCTTTCTTTCCACCCTTGCTACTACAAGTCTCAAGTCCGAGAGGTGGTTGCTGTGGTCTCGATGCTGGAGGCACAAACAAAGCTCTTTTCTGTCTCATCAGACTGGCTTCGGCTCTCTTGGCTCTACTCAGAGTATCAAAAAAATTATTGGGTCGGCCTGTCATTACGAATTTCAATATCTCAGGATTCAATCCTTTAACAAACTGATCAGTCACAACTTCATTATTTTCAGCCACGTTAGGAGCAAAACGTAGCAAGGTAGAAAATTGCGCAACATATTCTTCAATGTTTAGCTGACCATGTTTCAAATTTTTAAATTCTGCCCTCTTATATTCTTGGTACGAAACTGGGAAAAACCTTCGATAAAATTCCACGTTGAAGATTTCCCAAGTAATCCCTATACCACGCTGTTCTAAGACTACTTTGGTTGTAATCCACCAGCCCTTTGCGATCTCCTGTAACTGATGCCCAATTAGTTTAACTCTACATTCATCCGCGTACTCAAGTGAATCAAACAATATCTCTATATCATCTATCCAACTCTCACAACCAACAGTCGTCTCAGTACCCCTCAGAATCTGCGGTGTTAATGACTGAAACCTCTTCAACTGTATTTCCATCGGAGTTTCTGACACATCCATCTGACTAGTCGAAATACTACCCAGTTCTGGGATTCTTCGAGGAGGTATATCTGATTACCAAAAGAATTAGTAACCAAATACAACAAACCTGTTTCAGTCATCCTCTAATCATCTTACTGCTGATCAAGAATCGGTTCTGATTCATTCTCAATAACACATGTTTATAATAAATCAGATAATCAAGTAAACAAGCATTTCAAAGTAGTAAATCATAAGCTCATGCTAGCATAGCAAAAGCAGAAAAAAACACTCAATCTACCCCGCTCACTAGCTTCTATCTCAATCTAAAAGGTCTATCGCTCTGATACGACCTGTTGTGGGGACCCGGACGCTAATTCAAATCTTAATCATTATTAATGTCAAATATAACAATCAAGAAAAGTGGGACTAAATTTTTTTGTTTTCTTTTAAATATAAATGCGGAAACGTAATAGTAATCTATCAGATATATTTTAAGAGTAAAGTACAATTCATGTACTACTTGTTACTATCTCAACAAGGTTCAACGACTATAAATTTTTTTGTTTTCTTTTAAATATAAATGCGGAAACGTAATAGTAATCTATCTGATATATTTTAAGAGTAAAGTACAATTCATGTACTACTTGTTACTATCTCAACATGGTTCAACGACTATACATCCAGTCCTGAATCCTATTTTAATTCTGGGCCCGGATCTCCACGCTAACTATAATCTCTCATCCTCTTCCTGATCCTGATCCTGTTCCACCTGTTGTCAAGCACACATACAAACAAGACAACAGCCGGATAACTCCGGTGAGAATTACATTCCAAGTATAAATCATGTATACATGCATTTCATATAAACAGATATAAAAGCATGAAATAGATATTTCATAACATGTATCAAAGCAGAAGTGTAAATCAATATAAACTCTGAGTATAACATGTATCAAATCCGACACATGAATCAACACAAACTCTGAATCACACTCAGTGACTCATGGACTTTGACTCGACTCGTCCTAATCTGGGGATCACGATCGGAATAAGAACATACACCCACCTACACTCCCTATCGGGGTGGTGGCATGTTCTTATTCACGGACTTTGGCTCTTTCCATATCGAACACCAGTAATAGAAGAAACTCCAATTCTATCCACTCCGATATAGCCAAACGTCCGGCGTCTTGGCGAATCAGCCACAGACTGGGCCTATCGACCCTGGCGTCCATATTGAATATCAGTAATAGAAGAAACTCCAATTCTATCCACTTCGATATAGCCAAACCTCGGTGACAATGCGCAATGGGCCAGTGACGATTCCATCACAATCAGGCACCTCTGTCACGAGATCAAATGTATACGACTAGGCACATCCGCCTATGACTCAATGAAAGGGATCGATTTTAGGTGCCCGAAAGCGCAACGGAAGTTCAAAAATTGATTTTCACCAAGAAAATTTCGGCCACCTATGTACTAATGTTGTAGCATATACAAAAACACAACTATGACATTCATAGGGTGTAAAGAAATCATACCTATCAACCTTTTGAGTTGATGATGGCTCCAACTAAGGTGTAAACACCTTAGCTCTTGTATGGCAAGAACTTCTACAAGCTTCCAAAGAGCACTCCTTGCTCTAAAATAAAGCCCACCACCAACTAGGTAGATCACCTCATATCTTGCACTAGAAAAATATGAGGATTTTTCAAGGAGAAGTGATTTCTTTCCTCAACTCTTGAAGAAGAAAATTGAGAGAAAAATGAGGGAGAAAAGCTTGCAATTTTCGGCCTTCTCTCATGGAATGAAGGGGAGGGAGACTTGTCTTCATTGTGGGAAAAGCTAAAAACACTTTTTGGCATCCCAAGCCTTGATAATAGAAAAATTTGTCTCCCCAACCTTTCACATCCCATGCATGCAATATTATATGTTTTTTTACAATTAAAAACCAATGGACTTAATTTAATTATCTCAAACATATTTGAGACTAATTAAACATTACTTGAATTTACTCAAGTCACTAGTTGAATAATTATTTTACTATTGGGCTCTACAAGACCCAATATGATCTAATTAATTCAACACTTGAATTAATTTAATTATTTGGACTCTACTAGGCCCACTAGTGTTAAATTAATTCAACACTTGAATTAATTTAATTTAGTCCATAATAATGTTTATGAAAATCACAATTTTCAAATACATTATTTATTTGGCCAACTTTTAATTTAGGAACACATTCATAAATTAAAATTACATCTCTGTCATTGAAGTCATACTTCGATTCTTCCTTACGCTTATAAACTCCTTTATAAGCCGTTCAACACATTGAACTATTTTACTTCTCAACGAGATCTAGAAAGCTAGTACTTGTGTGGCCCTCAATGGTTCATTGATACAACTAGCCGTGGGTTCACATCTCCATGTGATTCGGACTAAACATGTCCTTATATGAGCATAACCCAATTGCTCCATTCTTACTTATCAACTCCTTGATAACAAGAACGTCAGAACTCAAGTCTGATAGTATCCAACCAATCATGTTAAACGCCTAGCAGCATCGCTTACATGATTCCCTAAGTATCAAATGATAGTGCCTGCAAGAACCATTCAATTATGGTTAGCGTACAGTACGGTCCCTTCAACTCATATATCCCGACCAATTCGACAATCATTGGTTTATCGAGAGTTATCAATGAATCGATACTATGTGTCATGTTGTAGTTGCATCGATGGTGTAATCTATGAAACCCCTTTCATAATTACCACCATACTGTGATCAGAGATTTCAACCTACATACACATGAGAACACATAATATATCCATACCCGAAGGTAAGCGGTGAATCCCCGACTACAATGCATCGACTCCAATATGTTTCGACAGAACACCCAACCTTGCTACCTGATGACCCCATGAGAGTCGCTAAACAAGTCAAAGTGTAATTCTAGCACATAGAGTCTCAATGTTGTCCCGGGTCATAAGGACTAATGGTGTACAACTATAAACTAGGACGTTTCCACTCGATAAGTGAGAACCACTTGGAAAATCCTTTATGGAGGGTTGTTCAGTGCACTCTACCAGGAGCACCTATCTGCATGCTCGGACATCACATATGTTAGAGTAGGTGCCCGTCGAGCCAAGTGTTGGCCGAGGGTTCATGATTAAACTCTATGTATAAACAGTCTTTATTTTAATAATATTTGAATTTATCATTTTGGCACTTCTTTATCTGTATACACATGCTAATTGCATAGATAATGACCTTGAATATACAAATAGTAGAAAGAATATGAGATGCTCATACGATGAGTATCATGAAACTCATATTTGGAATACTGTATATTCTAAACAGTTCCTAGTCGATTCAGCCGCCGCTAAGAAGGATATAGGCCGCTAGAGTTCGAGACTAGTATCTGCGATGTGAGTACCATGTTTCATATGTAGGGGACATTGTGGTGTCCGAGCATGCAGATAGGTGCTCCTGGTAGAGTGCACTGAACAACCCTCTATAAAGGACTTTCCAAGTGGTTATTACTTATCGAGTGGAAACGTCCTAGTTTATGGTTGTACACCATTAGTCCTTATGACCCGGGACAACATTGAGACTCTATGTGCTAGAATTACACTTTGACTTGTTTACCGACTCTCAAGAGGTCATCAGGTGGCAAGGTTGGGTGTTCTGTCGAAACACATAGGAGTCGATGCATTGTAGTCGTGGATTCACCGCTTACCTTCGGGTATGGATATCCTATGTGTTCTCATGTATGTGTAGGTTGAAATCTCTGATCAGAGTATGGTGGTAATTATGAAAAGGGTTTCATAGATTACACCATCGATGCAACTACGACATGACACATAGTATCGATTCATTGACAACTCTCGATAAACCAATGGTTGTCGAATCGGTCGGGATATATGAGTTGAAGGGACTGTACTGTACGCTAACCATAATTGAATGGTTCTTGCAGGCAATATCATTTGATACCTAGGGAATCATGTAAGCGATGCTGCGAGGCGTTTAACATGATTGGTTGGGTACTATCAGACTTGAGTTCTTACGTTCTTGTTATCAAGGAGTTGATAAGTAAGAATGAAGCAATTGGGGTATGCTCATATAAGAACATGTTTAGTCCGAATCACATGGAGATGTGAACCCACGGCTAGTTGTGTCAATGGACCATTGAGGGCCGCACAAGTACTAGCTTTCTAGATCACGTTGAGAAGTAAAAATAGTTCAATGTGTTGAACGGCTTATAAAGGAGTTTATAAGCGTAAGGAAAATTAGAAGTATGACTTCTATAAAGAAGAAATTAGTTCAATGTATTGAACGGCTTATAAATGAGGTTATAAGCGTAAAGAAAAATAGAAGTATGACTTCTATTAGAGAAATGTAACTTTTAATTTATGGAAGTGTTCCTAAATTAAAAGTTGGCCAAGTGAATAATGTATTTGAAAATTGTGATTTTCATAAACATTATTATGGACTAAATTAAATTAATTCAAGTGTTGAATTAATTAAACACTAGAGGACATAGTAGAGTCCAAATAATTAAATTAATTCAAGTGTTGAATTAATTAAATCATATTGAGTCTTTTAGAGCTCAATTTAAATAAATTATTTAACTAGTGGACTTGAGTAAATTCAAGTAATGTTTAATTAATCTAAAAAATATTTGAGATAATTAAATTAAGTCCATGGGTTTTTAATTTGTTAAAAACCATATAATATATGCATGCATGGGAGGTTAAGGGTTGGAGACTACTTTTTGGGTTATCAAGGCATGGCATGCTAAAAGGTGTTTTTGATTTTTGCTTTTTGGCAAGACCAAGACGAGCCTCCCTTCCCCCTCATTCCAACTACTATGGCCGAAATATTGAAGGGATTTCTCTCAAGTTTTCTCTCATTTTTGTGTTCTTCAATTGTTGGAGAAAACACTCACTTCTCAAAGAAAAATCCTCTTTGTTTTCTAGTGCAAATTAAAAGAGGATCTACCTAGTTGGTGGTGGGCTTAATAGTTGAGCAAGGAGTGCTCAAAGCAAGCTTGAAGATAGTTTCTACCATTAAAGAGCTAAGGTGTTTATGTTAGAGTAGGTGCCCGTCGAGCCAAGTGTTGGCCAAGGGTTCATGATTAAACTCTATGTATAAACAGTCTTTATTTTAATAATATTTGAATTTATCGTTTTGGCACTTCTTTATCTGTATACCCATGCTAGTTGCATAGATAAAGCCCTTGAATATACAAATAGTAGAAAGAATATTAGATGCTCATATGATGAGTATCATGAAACTCATATTTGTAATTCTGTATATTCTAAACGGTTCCTAGTCGATTCAGCCGCCACTAAGAAGGATATAGGCCGCTCGAGTTCGGGACTAGTATCTGCGATGTGAGTTCCATGTTTCATTGGTAGGGGACATTGTGATGTCCGAGCATGCAGATAAATGCTCCTTGTAGAGTGCACTGAACAACCCTCCATAAAAGGACTTTCCAAGTGGTTCTCACTTATCGAGTGGAAAAGTCCTAGTTTATGGTTGTACACCATTAGTCCTTATGACCCGGGACAATATTGAGACTCTATGTGCTAGAATTACACTTTGACTTGTTTGCCGACTCTCATGGGGTCATCCGGTGGCAAGGTTGGGTGTTCTGTCGAAACATATAGGAGTCGATGCATTGTAGTCGGGGATTCATCGCTTACCTTCGGGTATGGATATCCTATGTGTTATCATGTGTATGTAGGTTGAAATCTCTGATCAGAGTATGGTGGTAATTATGAAAGGGGTTTCATAGATTACACCATCGATGCAACTACGACATGACACATAGTATCGATTCATTGACAACTTTCAATAAACCAATGGTTGTCGAATCGGTCGGGATATATGAGTTGAAGGGACCGTACTGTACGTTAACCATAATTGAATGGTTCTTGCAGGCACTATCATTTGATACCTAGGGAATCATGTAAGCGATGCTGCTAGGCGTTTAACATGATTGGTTGGGTACTATCAGACTTGAGTTCTGACGTTCTTGTTATCAAGGAGTTGATAAGTGAGAATGGAGCAATTGGGGTATGCTCATATAAGGACATGTTTAGTCCGAATCACATGGAGATGTGAACCCACGGCTAGTTGTATCAATGAACCATTGAGGGCCACACAAGTACTAGCTTTCTAGATCCCGTTGAGAAGTTAAAATAGTTCAATGTGTTGAACGACTTATAAATGAGCTTATAAGCGTAAAAAAAAGTAGAAGTATGACTTCTATGAGAGAAATATAACTTTTAATTTATGAATGTGTTCCTAAATTAAAAGTAAGCCAAATAAATAATGTATTTGAAAATTGTTATTTTCATAAACATTATTATGGACTAAATTAAATTAATTCAAGTTTTGAATTAATTAAACACTAGTGGGCCTAGTATAGTCCAAATAATTAAATTAATTCAAGTGTTGAATTAATTAAATAACATTGGGCCTTGTAGAGCCCAATTGGAAATAATTATTTAACTAGTGGGCTTGAGTAAAATCAAGTAAAGTATAATTGGGCTCAAATATGTTTGAGACAATTAAAAAGTCTAAGGGCCCTTTGTAAATGTTACAAGCCCACTAGGGTTTGCATGCTTGGGAGGTGAAGAGTTGTGAATACTTTTTAATAAAATATTGCATGGCATGCAAGACAACTTTTCCACTTTTCCTACAACCAAGGCAACTCTCCCCTTCCCTCATTCAAGTGTGTTGGCCGAAAATTGTGAGGAGTTTTCCCTCAATTTTTCTCTCATTTTGTGTTCTTCAATAGTTGAAGAAACAAGTCACTTCTCTTTGAAAAAGCCTTACATTTTCTAGTGCAAGTGTGAGGTGGATCTACAAAGTTGGTGGTGGGCCTAATTCTTGAAGAAAAGGAGGAAAGCTTATAGATTTTTCTTGCCATACAAGAGCTAAAGTGTTTACACTTTAGTTGGAGCCATACATCAATCCTTGTGGTTGATAGGTAAAATTCTAAACACACTATGAATGTCATTTTTGTGTTTTATTGTATTTGCTACACATTACAAAGGGTGGCCGAAGATTTTGATGAAAAATTAGATTTTTTAAACTTCCGTTGCGCTTCCGGTCACCGTAACCGATCCTCTTTCAAGTGATATCAGAGCTATGGTTACGATTTTGTGTACCAATTACAAGATATCATGTTGAGATCTATTTCTAACCGCATGAGTTTATTTTTGCAACCAAATACCGAGGCTTATTGTGGGGAACTTCGGGCAGCATGTTGCTGCCCGTTTCGGGCAGCCCTATTTTTGCAACAAAAAACCAAGGCTTATTGTGGGGAACTTCGGGCAGCTCGGGCTGCCCGAGGGGCTGCCCATTTCGGGATGCTAGGGCAGCCCGAGGGGCTACCCGAACAGCCCGAACAGCCCCATTAAAAATTTAAAAAAAAAAAATTTTTTTTTTGTTGCCGGAATCCGGCGACAGAGCTTCGGCGACGGCGATGACGACTAGGGTTTCCAAAAGTGTTTTGGAATATCAAAGTGTCATGGGCCTTGAGTTGTTGGGCCATTGGATGGCTAACATATTTGTGAATTTTAAATGGACCAAAATGTTTTTGGTGAAAAAAAATAAGTTTTTGGGCCCTTAAGTTTAAAATTACAAAAGTTGCAAATATTTTCTCATGAAATAAATATTTTAAGTTGGACTTTAAATATTTATAGTAAATGGTGATTTACAAGAAATTCGGTTATAAATAAATTAATTTGAAAGTAGACAAAGGTGTTTGTATAGTTTGTTAATTTAGTTTATAATCGTGGCAGTTAGTGATGGGTGCATGATGAACGCTACCCGTTAATAAGGCCAAATCTTAAAAAGATTTTAGGGATTGATTTGATAATATTTGCCCTTATCTAGACTTTTTATCCTATTTATGTGCTTAATTTAATTAATAATTGTAGATTTGAATATAAAGTGAAAAGTGTTTAAATTGAGAGAGAATATAAATTTATTAGATTTTAAAGGGAACAAAATATCAGAAGAAAGGAAATTAAATACTCTTATATTCTATTCCTTGATGATATTGAAATCTTGGAAAAATCTATGTAAATCTTTATAAATATCTTTTCTACACTTTCTTTACTTGATATGGGCATTAAAAAGAATAAAAGGAGGAGGCCCATTAAGAGGAAAAAAAGAAAAAAAGCGTACAGAGGGCTGCCACAACAGAAGCACAGAAGGAGACGGAATAGGAGAACAGCGCGGAAGAAGAAAAAAGGGGAGGAAGAAGGAAGGCAAAACCAGCGAGGAATTCCTCACATGCTACAAATTACTGAGAATCTCTTCCCATTCCTTCTTAATCATGTTTTCTGCATTGAATTTAAACAGTGAATTGCAATTTTATTTTAAGTTTATGGAGTAGATTTTTGTAGACTAAGGCCATGATAGGACCGAGACATATTATATTTTTTATGTTTTGAGTTTGATTCAATTAGATTATTTATTTTATTCATTGATTGATATCGTTTATTACGTGTTCTTTTAATCTGGCCAATTAAATAGAATATTTGTTGGTTAATCTAAAACCGGAAGGCGATAGATTAATATTTGCTTCACACATCAATCAACACATGGTTAAATTGACTAGAAATAGTATTCGATTTCAGTTTGCGACTTTAGGTTGAAAAACTGGAATTTCACAGCGATCTAATGCAGTTAAATCTAATTAAAAGGGAATTTTGTTGAAGATGAAAAAGTTAGCTGGATGAATGATGAAATTCAATGAGGAGGAAGATAAGAGATGAAGGAATGCGCTGAAGGAATAATTGTTTATTTTCTCTCATTTTAAATATCCCTACCTTTATTGTAGCCGTGAGCCGTGTCCTTACATTATAAGCTTAAAAGACCTATTGACCGGGTCATATTCCTCCAACATTTAGTGGAGAAAGATATGAAAGATAAGCTTATGGAGAGTTTCTTTATTTAAAAAAAAAATCCATAAAATATGAGCATTCCTTGAACTAAAACACCTTTGAGGAATATGAGTTTTGACTTCCACACTACACACGTCTCATTATCTTGATCTTTTCTAGTGAATGCTTGAGTTTTAAAGTTGCAACGAAAGTGAATTTTACGATTTTCGAAGTGTGATCTTTTGATTGAGTGTGACGAAATTTAGTAGGTTGAAAAGTGTTGATTGTGTCAATTTTGTGGTGAATCATTGAATATTTCTCGATTATATTTTTATTCTCTGATTTGCTCGAGGACGAACAAAGGCTAAGTGTGGGGGGATTGATAAGGCCAAATCTTGAAAAGATTTTAGGGATTTGATTTGATAATATTTGCCCTTATCTAGACTTTTTATCCTAATTATGTGCTTAGTTTAATTAATAATTGTAGATTTGAATCAAAAGTGAAAAGTGTTTAAATTGTGAGAGAATATAAATTTATTAGATTTAAAAGGGAACAAAATATCAGAAGAAAGGAAATTAAATACTCTTATATTCTATTCCTTGATGATATTGAAATCTTGGAAAAATCTATGTAAATCTTTATAAATATCTTATCTACACTTTCTTTACTTGATATGGGCATTAAAAAGAATAAAAGGAGGAGGCCCATTAAGAGGAAAAAAAGAAAAAAAGCGTACAGAGGGCTGCCATAACAGAAGCACAGAAGGAGACGGAATAGGAGAACAGCGCGGAAGAAGAAAAAAGGGGAGGAAGAAGGAAGGCAAAACCAGCGAGGAATTCCTCACACGCTACAAATTACTGAGAATCTCTTCCCATTCCTTCTTAATCATGTTTTCTGCATTGAATTTAAACAGTGAATTACAATTTTATTTTAAGTTTATGGAGTAGATTTTTGTAGACTAAGGCCATGATAGGACCCAGACATATTATTTTTTTTATGTTTTGAGTTTGATTCAATTAGATTATTTATTTTATTCATTGATTGATGTCGTTTATCACGTGTTCTTTTAATCTGGCCAATTAAATAGAATATTTGTTGGTTAATCTAAAACCGGAAGGCGATAGATTAATATTTGCTTCACACATCAATCAACACATGGTTAAATTGACTAGAAATAGTATTCGATTTCAGTTTGCGACTTTAGGTTGAAAAACTGGAATTTCACAGCGATCTAATGCAGTTAAATCTAATTAAAAGGGAATTTTGTTGAAGAGTAAAAAGTTAGCTGGAGGAATGATGAAATTCAATGAGGAGGAAGATAAGAGATGAAGGAATGCGCTGAAGGAATAATTGTTTATTTTCTCTCATTTTGAATATCACTACCTTTATTGTAGCCGTGAGCCGTGGCCTTACATTATAAGCTTAAAAGACCTATTGACCGGGTCATATTCCTCCAACATTTAGTGGAGAAAGATATGAAAGATAAGCTTATGGAGAGTTTCTTTATTTAAAAAAAAAATCCAGCAAATATGAGCATTCCTTGAACTAAAACACCATTGAGGAATATGAGTTTTGACTTCCACACTACACACAACTCATTATCTTGATCTTTTCTAGTGAATGCTTGAGTTTTAAAGTTGCAACGAAAGTGAATTTTACGATTTTCGAAGTGTGATCTTTTGATTGAGTGTGACGAAATTTAGTAGGTTGAAAAGTGTTGATTGTGTCAATTTTGTGGTGAATCATTGAATATTCCTCGATTATATTTTTATTCTCTGATTTGCTCGAGGACGAACAAAGGCTAAGTGTGGGGGGATTGATAAGGCCAAATCTTGAAAGATTTTAGGGTTTTGATTTGATAATATTTGCCCTTATCTAGACTTTTTATTCTAATTATGTGCTTAATTTAATTAATAATTGTAGATTTGAATCAAAAGTGAAAAGTGTTTAAATTGAGAGAGAATATAAATTTATTAGATTTAAAAGGGAACAAAATATCAGAAGAAAGGAAATTAAATACTCTTATATTCTATTTCTTGATGATATTGAAATCTTGGAAAAATCTATGTAAATCTTTATAAATATCTTATCTACACTTTCTTTACTTGATATGGGCATTAAAAAGAATAAAAGGAGCAGGCCCATTAAGAGGAAAAAAAGAAAAAAAGCGTACAGAGGGCTGCCATAACAGAAGCACAGAAGGAGACGGAATAGGAGAACAGCGCGGAAGAAGAAAAAAGGGGAGGAAGAAGGAAAGCAAAACCAGCGAGGAATTCCTCACACGCTACAAATTACTGAGAATCTCTTCCCATTCCTTCTTAATCATGTTTTCTGCATTGAATTTAAACAGTGAATTGCAATTTTATTTTAAGTTTATGGAGTAGATTTTTGTAGACTAAAGCCATGATAGGACCCAGACATATTATTTTTTTTATGTTTTGAGTTTGATTCAATTAGATTATTTATTTTATTCATTGATTGATGTCGTTTATCACGTGTTCTTTTAATCTGGCCAATTAAATAGAATATTTGTTGGTTAATCTAAAACCGGAAGGCGATAGATTAATATTTGCTTCACACATCAATCAACACATGGTTAAATTGACTAGAAATAGTATTCGATTTCAGTTTGCGACTTTAGGTTGAAAAACTGGAATTTCACAGCGATCTAATGTAGTTAAATCTAATTAAAAGGGAATTTTGTTGAAGATGAAAAAGTTAGCTGGAGGAATGATGAAATTCAATGAGGAGGAAGATAAGAGATGAAGGAATGCGCTGAAGGAATAATTGTTTATTTTCTCTCATTTTGAATATCCCTACCTTTATTGTAGCCGTGAGCCGTGGCCTTACATTATAAGCTTAAAAGACCTATTGACCGGGTCATATTCCTCCAACATTTAGTGGAGAAAGATATGAAAGATAAGCTTATGGAGAGTTTCTTTATTTAAAAAAAAAATCCAGAAAATATGAGCATTCCTTGAACTAAAACACCTTTGAGGAATATGAGTTTTGACTTCCACACTACACACGTCTCATTATCTTGATCTTTTCTAGTGAATGCTTGAGTTTTAAAGTTGCAACGAAAGTGAATTTTACGATTTTCGAAGTGTGATCTTTTGATTGAGTGTGACGAAATTTAGTAGGTTGAAAAGTGTTGATTGTGTCAATTTTGTGGTGAATCATTGAATATTTCTCGATTATATTTTTATTCTCTGATTTGCTCGAGGACGAACAAAGGCTAAGTGTGGGGGGATTGATAAGGCCAAATCTTGAAAAGATTTTAGGGATTTGATTTGATAATATTTGCCCTTATCTAGACTTTTTATCCTAATTATGTGCTTAGTTTAATTAATAATTGTAGATTTGAATCAAAAGTGAAAAGTGTTTAAATTGAGAGAGAATATAAATTTATTAGATTTAAAAGGGAACAAAATATCAGAAGAAGGGAAATTAAATACTCTTATATTCTATTCCTTGATGACATTGAAATCTTGGAAAAATCTATGTAAATCTTTATAAATATCTTATCTACACTTTCTTTACTTGATATGGGCATTAAAAAGAATAAAAGGAGGAGGCCCATTAAGAGGAAAAAAAGAAAAAAAGCGTACAGAGGGCTGCCATAACAGAAGCACAGAAGGAGACGGAATAGGAGAACAGCGCGGAAGAAGAAAAAATGGGAGGAAGAAGGAAGGCAAAACCAGCGAGTAATTCCTCACACGCTACAAATTACTGAGAATCTCTTCCCATTCCTTCTTAATCATGTTTTCTGCATTGAATTTAAACAGTGAATTGCAATTTTATTTTAAGTTTATGGAGTAGATTTTTGTAGACTAAGGCCATGATAGGACCGAGACATATTATTTTTTTTATGTTTTGAGTTTGATTCAATTAGATTATTTATTTTATTCATTGATTGATGTCGTTTATCACGTGTTCTTTTAATCTGGTCAATTAAATAGAATATTTGTTGGTTAATCTAAAACCGGAAGGCGATAGATTAATATTTGCTTCACACATAAATCAACACATGGTTAAATTGACTAGAAATAGTATTCGATTTCAGTTTGCGACTTTAGGTTGAAAAACTGGAATTTCACAGCGATCTAATGCAGTTAAATCTAATTAAAAGGGAATTTTGTTGAAGATGAAAAAGTTAGCTGGAGGAATGATGAAATTCAATGAGGAGGAAGATAAGAGATGAAGGAATGCGCTGAAGGAATAATTGTTTATTTTCTCTCATTTTGAATATCCTTACCTTTATTGTAGCCGTGAGCCGTGTCCTTACATTATAAGCTTAAAAGACCTATTGACCGGGTCATATTCCTCCAACATTTAGTGGAGAAAGATATGAAAGATAAGCTTATGGAGAGTTTCTTTATTTAAAAAAAAAATCCAGAAAATATGAGCATTCCTTAACTAAAACACCTCTGAGGAATATGAGTTTTGACTTCCACACTACACACAACTCATTATCTTGATCTTTTCTAGTGAATGCTTGAGTTTTAAAGTTGCAACGAAAGTGAATTTTACGATTTTCGAAGTGTGATCTTTTGATTGAGTGTGACGAAATTTAGTAGGTTGAAAAGTGTTGATTGTGTCAATTTTGTGGTGAATCATTGAATATTCCTCGATTATATTTTTATTCTCTGATTTGCTCGAGGACGAACAAAGGCTAAGTGTGGGGGGATTGATAAGGCCAAATCTTGAAAGATTTTAGGGTTTTGATTTGATAATATTTGCCCTTATCTAGACTTTTTATTCTAATTATGTGCTTAATTTAATTAATAATTGTAGATTTGAATCAAAAGTGAAAAGTGTTTAAATTGAGAGAGAATATAAATTTATTAGATTTAAAAGGGAACAAAATATCAGAAGAAAGGAAATTAAATACTCTTATATTCTATTCCTTGATTATATTGAAATCTTGGAAAAATCTATGTAAATCTTTATAAATATCTTATCTACACTTTCTTTACTTGATATAGGCATTAAAAAGAATAAAAGGAGCAGGCCCATTAAGAGGAAAAAAAGAAAAAAAGCGTACAGAGGGCTGCCATAACAGAAGCACAGAAGGAGACGGAATAGGAGAACAGCGCGGAAGAAGAAAAAAGGGGAGGAAGAAGGAAAGCAAAACCAGCGAGGAATTCCTCACACGCTACAAATTACTGAGAATCTCTTCCCATTCCTTCTTAATCATGTTTTCTGCATTGAATTTAAACAGTGAATTGCAATTTTATTTTAAGTTTATGGAGTAGATTTTTGTAGACTAAGGCCATGATAGGACCCAGACATATTATTTTTTTTATGTTTTGAGTTTGATTCAATTAGATTATTTATTTTATTCATTGATTGATGTCGTTTATCACGTGTTCTTTTAATCTGGCCAATTAAATAGAATATTTGTTGGTTAATCTAAAACCGGAAGGCGATAGATTAATATTTGCTTCACACATCAATCAACACATGGTTAAATTGACTAGAAATAGTATTCGATTTCAGTTTGCGACTTTAGGTTGAAAAACTGGAATTTCACAGCGATCTAATGCAGTTAAATCTAATTAAAAGGGAATTTTGTTGAAGATGAAAAAGTTAGCTGGAGGAATGATGAAATTCAATGAGGAGGAAGATAAGAGATGAAGGAATGCGCTGAAGGAATAATTGTTTATTTTCTCTCATTTTGAATATCCCTACCTTTATTGTAGCCGTGAGCCGTGGCCTTACATTATAAGCTTAAAAGACCTATTGACCGGGTCATATTCCTCCAACATTTAGTGGAGAAAGATATGAAAGATAAGCTTATGGAGAGTTTCTTTATTTAAAAAAAAAATCCAGAAAATATGAGCATTCCTTGAACTAAAACACCTTTGAGGAATATGAGTTTTGACTTCCACACTACACACGTCTCATTATCTTGATCTTTTCTAGTGAATGCTTGAGTTTTAAAGTTGCAACGAAAGTGAATTTTACGATTTTCGAAGTGTGATCTTTTGATTGAGTGTGACGAAATTTAGTAGGTTGAAAAGTGTTGATTGTGTCAATTTTGTGGTGAATCATTGAATATTCCTCGATTATATTTTTATTCTCTGATTTGCTCGAGGACGAACAAAGGCTAAGTGTGGGGGGATTGATAAGGCCAAATCTTGAAAGATTTTAGGGTTTTGATTTGATAATATTTGCCCTTATCTAGACTTTTTATTCTAATTATGTGCTTAATTTAATTAATAATTATAGATTTGAATCAAAAGTGAAAAGTGTTTAAATTGAGAGAGAATATAAATTTATTAGATTTAAAAGGGAACAAAATATCAGAAGAAAGGAAATTAAATACTCTTATATTCTATTCCTTGATGATATTGAAATCTTGGAAAAATCTATGTAAATCTTTATAAATATCTTATCTACACTTTCTTTACTTGATATGGGCATTAAAAAGAATAAAAGGAGCAGGCCCATTAAGAGGAAAAAAAGAAAAAAAGCGTACAGAGGGCTGCCATAACAGAAGCACAGAAGGAGACGGAATAGGAGAACATCGCGGAAGAAGAAAAAAGGGGAGGAAGAAGGAAAGCAAAACCAGCGAGGAATTCCTCACACGCTACAAATTACTGAGAATCTCTTCCCATTCCTTCTTAATCATGTTTTCTGCATTGAATTTAAACAGTGAATTGCAATTTTATTTTAAGTTTATGGAGTAGATTTTTGTAGACTAAGGCCATGATAGGACCCAGACATATTATTTTTTTTATGTTTTGAGTTTGATTCAATTAGATTATTTATTTTATTCATTGATTGATGTCGTTTATCACGTGTTCTTTTAATCTGGCCAATTAAATAGAATATTTGTTGGTTAATCTAAAACCGGAAGGCGATAGATTAATATTTGCTTCACACATAAATCAACACATGGTTAAATTGACTAGAAATAGTATTCGATTTCAGTTTGCGACTTTAGGTTGAAAAACTGGAATTTCACAGCGATCTAATGCAGTTAAATCTAATTAAAAGGGAATTTTGTTGAAGATGAAAAAGTTAGCTGGAGGAATGATGAAATTCAATGAGGAGGAAGATAAGAGATGTGGAATGCGCTGAAGGAATAATTGTTTATTTTCTCTCATTTTGAATATCCCTACCTTTATTGTAGCCGTGAGCCGTGGCCTTACATTATAAGCTTAAAAGACCTATTGACCGGGTCATATTCCTCCAACATTTAGTGGAGAAAGATATGAAAGATAAGCTTATGGAGAGTTTCTTTATTTAAAAAAAAAATCCAGAAAATATGAGCATTCCTTGAACTAAAACACCTTTGAGGAATATGAGTTTTGACTTCCACACTACACACGTCTCATTATCTTGATCTTTTCTAGTGAATGCTTGAGTTTTAAAGTTGCAACGAAAGTGAATTTTATGATTTTCGAAGTGTGATCTTTTGATTGAGTGTGACGAAATTTAGTAGGTTGAAAAGTATTGATTGTGTCAATTTTGTGGTGAATCATTGAATATTCCTCGATTATATTTTTTTTCTCTGATTTGCTCGAGGACGAACAAAGGCTAAGTGTGGGGGGATTGATAAGGCCAAATCTTGAAAAGATTTTAGGGATTTGATTTGATAATATTTGCCCTTATCTAGACTTTTTATCCTAATTATGTGCTTAATTTAATTAATAATTGTAGATTTGAATCAAAAGTGAAAAGTGTTTAAATTGAGAGAGAATATAAATTTATTAGATTTAAAAGGGAACAAAATATCAGAAGAAGGGAAATTAAATACTCTTATATTCTATTCCTTGATGACATTGAAATCTTGGAAAAATCTATGTAAATCTTTATAAATATCTTATCTACACTTTCTTTACTTGATATGGGCATTAAAAAGAATAAAAGGAGGAGGCCCATTAAGAGGAAAAAAAGAAAAAATGCGTACAGAGGGCTGCCATAACAGAAGCACAGAAGGAGACGGAATAGGAGAACAGCGCGGAAGAAAAAAAACGGGGAGGAAGAAGGAAGGCAAAACCAGCGAGGAATTCCTCACACGCTACAAATTACTGAGAATCTCTTCCCATTCCTTCTTAATCATGTTTTCTGCATTGAATTTAAACAGTGAATCGCAATTTTTTTTTAAGTTTATGGAGTAGATTTTTGTAGACTAAGGCCATGATAGGGCCGAGACATATTATTTTTTTTATGTTTTGAGTTTGATTCAATTAGATTATTTATTTTATTCATTGATTCATGTCGTCTATCAGGAGTTCTTTTAATCTGGCCAATTAAATAGAATATTTGTTGGTTAATCTAAAACCGGAAGACGATAGATTAATATTTGCTTCACACATCAATCAACACATGGTTAAATTGACGAGAACTAGTATTCGATTTCAGTGTGCGACTTTAGGTTGAAAAACTGGAATTTCACAGCGATCTAATGCGGTTAAATCTAATTAAATTCAGTTAGGAATAATTGGACTGTTAAATTTAATTAGGTTTATTAATTCGAGGAATCGTTTAATAAATAATTTTGGGAATTCCGTCGTGAATTAAATAATTAATTTATTGAATATGAATTTGACATGTAGATTATAAATTGTCTCGGTACCGTTGTGCGCCTTAGTCGTTTTTAAATAATTTGAATTTTCGTCTAGTTTAATAATTTGGATATTTTTTTGCTTTAGTTAATTTATTTAAATTGTTTAATTTAGTTTTGATTAATCTATCTCTCCCATCAATTGAACTTTATTTAGCCTAAATTAGGAAAAATAATTCATATTCTAGTAATTAAACATCGATCTCTGTGGGTACGATACCTGGACTCATCTCCAAATACTATAACTTGACCTAGTCCGCTTGCTAGATTTATTCCCAACCGAAATCGTTGTTCACCCGTACTCGGGGCTCGGCTCATATTATTGGGGGAGCTCTGGGTGCCGAAAAGCTGTGACATCCATTGACATGTTGATGTGAACTACGTGGAACTCCCATGATTTCGGCTCATATTATTGAGGGAACTCATGGCGACCGTCCATTAAGGTTCAACATCGATGGGTAAGGCTTGACACGTAAAGATGAACGACGTCATTTTATTGGGTCCTAATCAAACGTGAGACAAAAGTTTACGTAAGGGTTGCATTGTGATGCAATTGAAAACTACCTTTTAGGAATTGTGATTGGCTGATATTATTTGGGATCATAATTCGCTAATTGGACCTTACGTACCTACTGAGGAAAAGAGTTTCCCGTTTTCACTAGAGGGTAGTGGAAATGTCAAAACAGTGGGAGCAAAAATTTATAAAGTTAAAGTCCAAACTTTATATCTTATTAAATATTTTAAAATAGTCATTAACATTTATCTTTTTTACTTTTCAGTACAAAAATTTGACAATATCTTCAATTCGCAATCCGCTTTCTGCCATACTCGAAAAACATGTGTTAACCGGACCTAACTATCTCACTTGGCTAAGAAATCTGAAAATCGTCTTAACTCGGAAAAGATTGCATATACACTGACTGAGTCGCCCCCTGCTGAGGCTCCGACTAGCTGCACTCCTGAGGAATTGCAAACCTACAAGGATTGGTGTGACCATGACTTGAAGGCTAGGTGTTATATGCAGGCTTCTATGAACGATGAGCTGCAGAGGCATATAGAGGATGCAAAGAATGCTGCTGACATTCATTTGCACCTCAAGGAGCTCTTTGGTGAGCAGACTCAGCCTCTTAGGCATGCTACCGTCAAGGAGCTGATCACTATGCGCATGCGAGATGGGGCCTCGGTCCATGAGCATGGCTTGAAGATGATTGGGCTCGTGGACAATCTCGTTGGCATGGATCTGATCTTGCCTTCGGAGTTGACCACCGACGTGTTGCTCTTATCGCTGCCTAGCTCATTTGATCCTTTTGTGGTGAACTTCAATATGAACAAGATGGAGCCGACCCTTGAGGAGTTGGTGAACAAGCTTGTGACCTTTGAGTCCACCATCAAGAAATAGAAGCCGGTTCTTTTTGTGGGCTCTTCATCTGGTACGAAGACCGGTCCACCTGGGAAGGGAAAGAAGCGTTCTTTCCAACGTCCCAAGAAGAGCGTGCCCTTGAAGAGGCAGACTCCGGGTCCCGTAGTGGCAGCCACACCAGTGAAGGCTGACAAGACTGTTGACATCTGTCATCACTGCAAGAAGCCTGGACATTGGAGGCGTAACTGCAGGGAATATCTTGCCCAGAAGAGTTCTGGAAACGGTATGTTCTATATCGAAGTAAACATTTCAATTAACTTTACTTCTTGGGTATTGGATACCGGCTGTGACTCACATCTCTGTAATGATTTGCAGCTGATGGGAAGAAGTAGGAGGCTCAGGGAAGGTGAGACCTTCTTGAGGATGGGCAATGGGGCAAGGGTTGCTGCCAAAGCTGTTGGAGATGTTACTTTACTTTTGAACAATGATTTTAAGTTAATGTTAAGAGACGTTTTATTTGTACCTGAGTTGGTGAAAAACATTATTTCCATTTCTATGTTAGACAAAGATGGATTTTCTTGTTTATTTAGCAAAGGTGTTTGCAATATTTACAAGAATGAATGTTTAATTGGTACTGGAGAACTTGAAAACGATCTCTACACCTTAAAATTGAAAGATATTCCACTTAACAATGTCCAAGCTATAACAACAAACAAGCGCAAACAAGATACTCTAAATTCGGCACAATTATGGCATGCTCGATTAGGACATATTTCCCTAAGAAGGATGAACAAGTTAGTGGGAGTAGGCATGTTTGATATGTCTGATATTAATGCTCTCACGACTTGTGAATCCTGTCTGAAAGGAAAGATGACCAAAATTCCCTTTAAGGGCCATGTGGAGCGAGCCAAAGGGTTATTGGATTTGATCCATAACGATGTGTGCGGTCCGCTTAGCATCACCACTAAGCACGGACATGCCTACTTCATCACCTTTACTAATGACTTTTCGAGGTATGGGTATGTGTATTTGATGAAATACAAGTCTGAAGCCTTTGAAAGGTTCAAAGAATTCAGAAGTGAAGTAGAGAAGCAATTGGGATGAAGCATCAAGACACTTCGATCGGATCGAGGTGGTGAGTACTTGAGTGCCGAGTTCCAAGAGTATCTTAGGGAGAATGGGATTCTCTCGCAGTGGACTCCGCCCGCTGCATCACAGTTGAATGGTGTTTCGGAGCGTCGTAACCGGACTTTGATGGACATGGTTCGGTCTATGATGAGGTTCACGGAATTGCCACCATCCTTTTGGGGATATGCGCTTGAGACAGCGGCAATGTTGTTGAACAATATCCATACAAAGGCAGTTGATAAGACACCATATGAGATATGGATGGGTAAGCCACCCAAATATTCTTATCTTAGAATATGGGGGTGCCTTGCTTATGTGAAGCAAGTAGTGGGAGATAAATTGGATAGTCGATCCATTTTATGTTACTTTGTGGGATATCCAAAGAATTCGGTTGGATACTACTTCTATCATCCCCAAGAAACAAAGGTGTTTGTTTCTAGGAATGCAACTTTTTTGGAAAAGGAATTTCTATTAGATAGAAAAGGCAAGATGATAGAACTCGAAGAGGTTCGAGAGACACCCACAATTATGGAACCCACACCCGAAGAGCCAAGAGAGGAGATACAAGCTCCTAGAAGATCCGAGAGAGTCTCGAGACCACCTATAAGGTATGGTCTGCTTCTTGAAGAGGGCCATGATGAGCCTAACCATGGATGTGATCCAAGGACCTTCAAGGAAGCATTATCTGATGCCGATTCATCAAGTGGCTTGAAGCGATGGAATCTGAGATGAATTCCATGCATTCGAACCAAGTGTGGAATCTCGTGGATCCACCTGAGGGAATTGTTCCCATAGGGTGTAAATGGATTTACAAGAGGAAACTTGGGGCAGATGGAAAGGTATTGACCTTCAAGGCGCGATTGGTGGCAAAAGGATATACTCAAAGACAAGGAGTTGACTTTGAGGAAACCTTTTCTCCAGTTGCAATGTTCAAGTCCATTAGGATTTTGCTAGCCATAGCTGCATGGTATGACTATGAGATATGGCAGATGGATGTTAAGACAGCATTTCTTAATGGGGATATTAAGGGAGAGATTTACATGTCTCAACCCGAAGGGTTTACATCTATCGGAAGTGAGCATATGGTATGCAAACTTCAAAGATCTATTTATGGTCTAAAGCAGGCATCTAGGAGTTGGAACCTCAGATTCGATAGTACAATCAAAGAGTTTGGTTTTGCTAAGAATCCTGAGGAACCCTGTGCGTATAAGAAGGTCAGTGGGAATATTGTAGGAATGTTGCAATCAACGAAGATATGGTTAGCGAGTAAGTTCTCGATGCAAGACTTGGGTGAAGCATCTTTTGTATTAGGAATACAGATCTATAGAGATAGATCAAAAAGATTGCTTGGTCTCAGCCAGTCCACATACATTGATACCATCGTGAAGCGGTTCTCGATGGATGAGTCCAAGAGAGGACATCTACCAATGTGTCATGGCGTGTCCCTATCCAATTCTATGTCTCCCAAGACAGATGCAGAGATAGCGGCGATGACCAGCATTCCTTATGCATCTGCGATTGGTAGCATCATGTATGGGATGATATCTACACGTCCTGACGTGGCTTTTGCACTAAGTGTAGTAAGTAGATATCAATCCAACCCTGGTCTTCCACACTGGAAAGCTGTGAAAGACATCCTCAAGTATTTGAGAAGGACCAATAAATTGTTCTTGGTCTATTGGGGTGGAGAACTGAAATTGGAAGGCTATACCGACTCTAGCTTCCAAAGCGATATCGATGACTCGAAGTCAACCTCTGGATTCATATTCATGCTCAATGGTGCTGCTGTCTCTTGGAAGAGTTCCAAGCAAGACAGTACAGCGGATTCCACCACTGAGGCAGAATATATTGCTGCATCAGCTGCAGCAAAGGAGGCTGTTTGGATAAGGAATTTCGTCCAAGAGTTGAGCGTCATTCCTAATGGAGTTGCTCCTGTCCCGTTGTTTTTTGACAACACGGGAGCCATTGCTACAGCAAAGGAGCCGAGGTCTCATCAGAAGTCCAAACACGTATTGAGAAAATACCACATCCTCAGAGAGATCGTGGAAAGAGGAGATGTCACGATTGACAAAGTCGGCTCCGCAGATAATGTTGCTGATCCACTAACTAAGCCTTTACCTGGACCATTGTTCGAGAAGCATCGCGAATCGATGGGTTTGAAGCATATGGGTAGTTGGCTCTAGTGCAAGTGGGAGATTGTTAGAGTAGGTGCCCGTGGAGCCAAGTGTTGGCCGAGGGTTCATGATTAAACCTTATGTATGAACAGTCTTTATTTTAATAATATTTGAATTTAACGTTTTGGCACTTCTTTATCTGTATACCCATGCTAGTTGCATACATAAAGCCCTTGAATATACAAATAGTAGAAAGAATATGAGATGCTCATATGATGAGTATCATGAAACTCATATTTGTAATACTGTATATACTAAACGGTTCCTAGTCGATTCAGCCTCCATTAAGAAGGATATAGGCCGCTCGAGTTCGAGACTAGTATCTGCGATGTGAGTATCATGTTTCATTGGTAGGGGACATTGTGATGTCCGAGCATGCAGATAGGTGCACCTTGTAGAGTGCACTGAACTACCCTCCATAAAAGGACTTTCCAAATGGTTCTCACTTATCGAGTGGAAAAGTCCTAGTTTATGGTTGTACACCATTAGTCCTTATGACCCGGGACAACATTGAGACTCTATGTGCTAGAATTACACTTTGACTTGTTTGCCGACTCTCATTGGGTCATCAGGTGGCAAGGTTGGGTGTTCTGTCGAAACATATAGGAGTCGATGCATTGTAGTTGGGGATTCACCGCTTACCTTCGGGTATGGATATCCTATGTGTTATCATGTGTATGTAGGTTGAAATCTCTGATCAGAGTATGGTGGTAATTATGAAAGGGGTTTCATAGATTACACCATCGATGCAACTACGACATGACACATAGTATCGATTCATTGACAACTCTCGATAAACCAATGGTTGTCGAATCGGTCGGATATATGAGTTGAAGGGACCGTACTGTACGTTAACCATAATTGAATGTTTCTTGCAGGCACTATCATTTGATACCTAGGGAATCATGTAAGCGATGCTGTGAGGCGTTTAACATGATTAGTTGGGTACTATCAGACTTGAGTTCTGACGTTCTTGTTATCAAGGAGTTGATAAGTGAGAATGGAGCAATTGGGGTATGCTCATATAAGGACATGTTTAGTCCGAATCACATGGAGATGTGAACCCACGCCTAGTTGTATCAATGAACAATTGAGGGCCACACAAGTACTAGCTTTCTAGATCCCGTTGAGAAGTTAAAATAGTTCAATGTGTTGAACGACTTATAAATGAGTTTATAAGCGTAAAGAAAAGTAGAAGTATGACTTCTATGAGAGAAATATAACTTTTAATTTATGAATGTGTTCCTAAATTAAAAGTAAGCCAAATAAATAATGTATTTGAAAATTGTGATTTTCATAAACATTATTATGGACTAAATTAAATTAATTCAAGTGTTGAATTAATTAAACACTAGTGGGCCTAGTAGAGTCCAAATAATTAAATTAATACAAGTGTTGAATTAATTAAATAACATTGGGCCTTGTAGAGCCCAATTGGAAATAATTATTTAACTAGTGGGCTTGAGTAAATCAAGTAAAGTATAATTGGGCTCAAATATGTTTGAGACAATTAAAAAGTCCATGGGCCCTTTGTAAATGTTACAAACCCACTAGGGTTTGCATGCTTGGGAGGTGAAGAGTTTTGAATACTTTTTAATAAAATATTGCATGGCATGCAAGACAACTTTTCCACTTTTCCCACAACCAAGGCAACTCTCCCCCTCCCTCATTCAAGTGTGTTGGCCGAAAATTGTGAGGAGTTTTCCCTCAATTTTTCTCTCATTTTTTGTTCTTCAATTGTTGAAGAAACAAGTCACTTCTCTTTGAAAAATCCTTACATTTTCTAGTGCAAGTGTGAGGTGGATCTACAAAGTTGGTGGTGGGCCTAATTCTTGAAGAAAAGGAGGAAAGCTTGTAGATTTTTCTTGCCATACAAGAGCTAAAGTGTTTACACTTTAGTTGGAGCCATACATCAATCCTTGTGATTGATAGATAAATTCTAAACACACTATGAATGTCATTTTTGTGTTTTATTGTATTTGCTACACATTATAAGGGGTGGCCGAAGATTTTGATGAAAAATTTGATTTTTTAAACTTCCGTTGCGCTTCCGGTCACCGTAACCGATCCTCTTTCAGTTTACACCTTAGTTGGAGCCATACATCAATCCTTGTGATTGATAGGTAAAATTCTAAACACACTATGAATGTAATTTTTGTGTTTTATTGTATTTGCTACACAATTTCATGAGGTGGCCGAAAATTCCATGAAAAATTTCGATTTTTAAACTTCCGTTGCGCTTCCGGTCACCGTAACCGATCCCCTTTCAACAATGTCCCCTACCAATGAAACATGGTACTCACATCGCAAATACTAGTCTGGAACTCGAGCGGCCTATATCCTTCTTAGCGGCGGCTGAATCGACTAGGAACTGTTTAGAATATACAGTATTCCAAATATGAGTTTCATGATACTCATCATATGAGCATCTCATATTCTTTCTACTATTTGTATATTCAAGGTCTTTATCTATGCAACTAGCATGGGTATTCAGATAAAGATGTGCCAATAATAATTTCAAATATTATTAAAATAAAAATTGTTTATACATAGAGTTTCATTGTGAACACTCGGCCAACACTTGGCTCGACGGGCACCTACTCTAACACTCAATACATACATTGTCTATAAATCCATAGACCAAAGACATCAATCACATTCAATTGCAAATAACAATGCAATAAAATAAAGTATGTGATTTTGGGAAACTCAAGTCGAATCCAACTCGAGTTGTGCAATCCCGCATCAACATCAATTTATACCTTTCGTTTCGTTCTGTTGATCTGACTCTGTCGAAGTCTCGAACTCCCTGCCTATCAAATCAATCTAGCAATAACAATATCGAATACACTGTATCAATGTATAACTTAATTCAAATCCTGTTCTGATCAATACGCAAATCAAGACATAATCTGATCAATGTCAACGATATCATGATACAATCTCAATCAATACTGAATCTGATCAAATCAATCTACTGATGTTTCGACGGCATAACAATACAGTCTCGGTAACCCCGTCGATCTAAACATCCCATATATAATACCACAACTCATAATCGATATTAATACGAATCATAATCTTCAATAATCATAGATATTGCATGTTCTGCACGTCTCGCCGCGAGTGCGCTAGCCCTTGGACCGCTGGTGCGCTGAGCGTGCTGTACTACTTCCACAATTTCAGAAGGCACGACCGCGGGTGTGGTGCATTTTTTACCGCGGGTGCGGTGCCTCTACTGTAGCAGCACCGCGGGTGCGGTAGATTTTATGGCGCGAGTGCGGTGACCGTTCTGTATCTCTTCCAAAATTTCCTATGAACCACCGCGGGTGCACTGTCTTTTGAACCGCGGGTGCACTGTCTGTGCTGTCCCAACAATATATTTTGCAACTAAAATCGAATCGCAACGTCTCTTGTTCGGTCTTCGATAAATACCTCAAATCATGCATTGATAATTGCTGATTACCAGCTCACATCTCGGGCATTACACCTCGGCACTGCTCTGTGGAATGCTTCCCTCCACAAGTGTTGGAATAAGGTCCTGTATAACTCTGGGCCTGACCAGTCTGTCTCGAACCGCTAGAACAGGATGAACTACTTCCAGATCTCTTAAATTGCTTCCTTCTAGCTTCCATGAAGTCTTTTTTTCCACCACTGCTGCTGCCACTCTCAAATCGGGGAGGTTCTTGCTGTGGTCTCGGTGCTGGAGGTACAAATGAAGCTCCTCTTTGTCTCATCAGACCAGCTTCGGCTCCCTTGGCTCTATTCAAGGCATCAGTAAAATTATTCGGTCATCCCGTATTCACCAGTGTAAATATTTCAGGATTCAGGCAATTAATAAACTGATCAGCAACGGCTTCGTCATTCTCGGCCACATGTGGAGCAAATCGTAGCAGTGTAGAGAACTTGGCCACGTATTCCTCGATGTTCAGCTGACCCTGTCTTAAGTTTGCAAATTTTGCTCCTTTATCCTTCCTATACGACACTGGAAAGAACCTCTGATAGAATTCAGTTCTAAAGACATTCCAGGTAATAGTCGTACCTCGATGCTCCAAGGCTCGCTTTGTTGTAATCCACCAGTTCTTTGCAACATCATGAAACTGGTGCCCTATTAGTTTCACTCTCCGCTCATCAGTGTAATCCAAGGACTCAAACAGCATCTCAATGTCGTCTAACCAACTCTCGCAATCAACTGAAGTCTCAGTACCCTTCAGAGTCGGTGGATAGAATGACTGAAATCTCTTCAACAATGTCTCCATCGGTGTTGCTGTTACATCTATTTGAGGATTCGAAGTGCTACCCTATTTTGGTACTCTTCGAGGAGGCATATCTGATTATCAAAAGGGTTAGCAACCAAATACCACAAATCTGTTTCAGTCCTCCTCCGGATCATATTACTGCTGATCTAAATCGGTTCTGATCTATTCTTAATAACACATGTTTTCAAATCAAGTCAGATAAACAGATAAACATGCATTATAAAGCAGTAGAACATGCAAGCACTCAAAAGCAGGAAAGAAAACTCAATCTACCCCGCTCACTAACTCCTATCTCTATCTATAGGATCTATCGCTCTGATACCACCTGTTGTGGGGACCCGGACGCTAATCAAATTCTTAATCATCATTGGGACAATTTAATCAATTACAATAAACAGGGTCTAAATTTTTTTTTTTAATTGCGGATCGTAATGGTATTCAATCTAGTGTACATACCAATATAAAAGTACAAGTCTTGTACAACAAACATCAAATTTGAACTAAGGTTCAACAACTAAATGTCAAGTGCTGAATCCTATCTACAGCAACGTCAAAGTCCGTAGTCTCCACTCTAATCATGATCACTCATCATCTCCTCGACCCTGATCCTGTCCCACCTGTTGCCATGCACACATACTAACACGACAACAGCCGGATAACTCCGGTGAAAATAAAATCCCAATATAAATCAATGAAACATGCTGTCATATAAACAATGTAAAAGCATGTAACAAATATCAGTAATATGTATCAAATCTGAAAACATAATGAATATAAAACTGTCAATCAGACTCGTGACTCTACGTATTGGCCACTCTCAGCTGGGCGCGCTTTATAGAGGTATTCTAATCTAAATATTTTACTGACGAGGTGTGTAGAACCCGTAAATTAGACTACGTATAAGCCATGCATAATTCTAGTATTTTAAATTAAAATGATTTTATTGCATGAGTATTTAAATGTTTTTCTTTAAAGTTAATTATTTTATACAGTAGTTTAATTTTTATCTTTTCAGTTAATGTAGTGAGGCCGAACTGGAGTTGGAGTTTTGAGATAAAATTTAAGATTTAAAAAATCATTCCCAGAGTTTATTTTAGCTAGCTAGTAAGTTGATTTAAGTTAAAAAGGAAGTTTAAGGAATTATTTTAGTAACTTGAAGTGAGTAGAAAATAAGTTCATTTAGGTTCCTTAATTGAGGTGTTAATTCACTAAATTAGTTAAAGGATAGGTAAGGCTCTTAAGGTTTAAAAATTTACTAACCAAACGATATTTCCATTCCATTTATTGAATAATTTTGGCCACCCCCCCTTAGTGAGGCAACAATTCTATGCCAACTCACCCTTTGATCATTTCCTTGTCACTCCTTAGCATAGTAATCTTTTCACCCTTAATTAATTAATATTAGAACATTATCCTAGTCTAGATTAGCATGAGAATTCGGCCACACCTCATTCTAGATCCCTCCAACAATCATTTGATATCAACCAATTCAAAATTCAAAAGAGAGGAGACTTGGTCATACCATTTGAATTCCTTTATTATTGGATCTCCATCACTCTCCTAACAACCATTTCCCCACTCCCCATTCTCGAATTCCAGAGTAATATTAGGGTGAAAAACCTTGAGTTCTAGGGAAGAAATAAGAGAGAAAAATCGAGCTTAGCAAGAGAGAAACAAGGAAGGAAGAACGCTCCGTCTCCTCCGCGCCGTGTCGTCGTTTCGTTCGTTTTCTTTTCAAAACAAACAAAGGCATTTTTATATTTATTTAACTCTTCATTAAAGCCATATTAGTATTTTGAAACATCATAATCATGATTTATTTAAGATCAAAAACCGAAATCTTTTCATACCAATTTCGAAAATGAAGTGCAGAATTTTGTTCTTCTTACATGCTTCACGGTTTGCTTGTTTTTGTGAGTACAGATGGATGATTCGATTCCAAGCTCCCAAGGCTACATCTAGACATATTTTAGGATGGATTAGGACCACATTGGTCCATTAGTTCAGCCCCCATGCTTGCTGGAAATCGAAATGACAGCAACTCCCCAAACATGTCCCAATTGCATTCGATATTCTTGTTTGATGTCAAAAGGAAATGGATCTGATCTTGGCTGCCCTAAGGGCTATATCCATGGTTAGAACACTTCCCTAGCATGTCCAAGACGTGACCAAGTTGCCATTTTGAGGCTTGGTCCATGGTGAAATCGGTTTTCAAATCAAACAACAAGAACAGCCCCTTCGACCCTTTTAAATTCTGCATGTGTCCTCTCGGTTTTGGGTGTTGGTGTGGATCTTGGTTGGCTATTTAGCCCTTAGCCACGGTTCATACCATACCCCATGATGTCTAGATCAAGCCATGGCCAACCATAAGGCCACTGGTATGATGCATGACAGCAACAAAAAAAAATTTCAGAAACATCACCGTACATATGTTTGTGTTCTCGGTTGAAGCTTGGTGTTGTCCTAGGTGTTGGATTGGATTGTGGTTGTCCTAGGGCCCTTAGCCATGGTTCAAGCCACCCCTTAGGATGTTGGGAAGAGACTCTGGTTGGTGGTTCAAGCCCCATTGACCAATCGTCTCGCAAACGAAGCAATGCAAGCGCAAGTGCAGTTGCTGGAATTTTCTGGCAGCAACTTGGTGCTTCGGTTCGGAGGCTCGTTTGAGTTCTTGGTTGGCTTTTAGCCTATGGCCTTGGACTGGACAGTTTCTCATCAAGTTAGGAAGGTCATGTTTTTGGCCGTTTGTGATTCGAATCATTTTTAAAGTCGTACGAGAAATTACGGTGCGATGTGCCAAATTGACTCTCGAAAGAGCGTTTCATGTTTTGGCCTCCATTCACAAAAATTTCGGCCCTTATCATTTTTGGAGCATTATTTCATCATTTTAAGTTTATTTTAATCATGACTAAATGATGGTTTGGTGTTGGTTCGGGTCGGCACGAAATCATGATTAAATACAGAGTCGTTGGGCGTAATTGTCTCGTTTTTGAATTCAATTACAAAGTTTGGTCAAGAAAATCATTTGCATATTTTTCATGTTAAATTTAGGTCGCAGCGAGCCTGGAAACGGTCCAATCCATGTGGTAAAATAATACAAGATATTTCATTATGCCATTTAATTATATTTCGTGCATAAAAATATAAATATTCATTTGTGAGATTTATGCAATATTGCTTGTGGTCATTTCACTATCATGGGAGCATTGTATTATCCGGTCACCAGTTATCGGTCAGTTCAGTTCAGTTATGTACCACCCAGTATACTGTGGCATTAGTCTGATCAGACGTTCATTACTAAACCCGGTCGCCAGTTACCGGTCCGGTCGCCAGTTACCGGTCCGTTCAGTTCAATGTAGGGGCCACTTGCGTAGACCATAATCTCAATAGAAAATTATTACATGCTATTTCAGTACAGGACTCCAAGGAGCAAACATTTTCACTATGATTTTCAGTTCAGTTATGCACGTATTATATTTGCTCATGACAAGTTATTTTCACATTATGCCTCATGACATGATATTTTTATCCCATGCGAATTTTACTATATTATTTACTCGTTAATTACGATATATGCATGTTGAGTCTTTAGGCTCACTAGACTTGATTGTTGTAGGTACTGATGATGTCGGGGCCGAGGGCGGGGACCAGTGAGCTAGCTTGGGTCGGCAGTAGTGGCACCCGAGGACCTCATTTACAGCACTTGCCATTTTTTTATGCTCAAACATTTTTATCAGTTTTTGGATTACTTTACTTGTTATTTTGTGAGCAATAATTTCTTTCGTTGCTATTTTGAACATTTAAACTTGATTTATCAGTTGATTTTGTGAATGAGGCAATTTTGATTATTTTAAAAAGAAAATTTTTTATTTTTCCTCAAATTTTCAAACACGAATTTTCGGGCCATTATAGCTGGTATCAGAGCAATGATTCTGTAAAGGGTTGTACTACTACTGACCACGAGAAGCTCATGAAGTTACGTCTTCGGTCTGTAAGTTTTACATTTACGCATTTTATTTCAAGCATGAATTATTTGACAGCATGTTTTCATGAATTATTTTACGTCCAGATTTATTTTATTGTTCAGTATTTAAATTTAAATAAATTATGAAATTATGCATGTTGGTTACGTATGGGTTATGTATGGAACAGTATGCCCCCTAGGCGCATTCTCGAGCGCACTAGAAATGAGGAGCCTCGCCAAGAGGACAGGGAGGAGCAGAGGCAGGAGAGAGACTTACCACCTCCACTACCCCCTCCACCTGACATGAATGCCCATATGCTAGCTGGGATGACTCAGTTCTTCGCACAGTTTTCAGGGAACCATGCTGTGGCGACCAGGCCGACAGGGCCTGAGGCTGTCTACGAGAGATTCATGAAGATGCGTCCTAAGGAGTTTTTAGGGACGACGGACCCCATGGTTGTCGAGGGCTGGATCAAGTCCCTCGAGTTTATCTTCGAGTTCATGGAGCTTGGAGATGCAGACAGAGTCCGATGTGCCACCTACTTATTCAGAGGAGATGCCCGCGTATGGTGGGAAGGAGCATCGGTAGCCCTGAACTTGGCTACACTGAGCTAGACACGCTTCACGGAGGTATTCTACTCCAAATATTTTACTGAGGAAGTGCGCACCAGGTTGACCACTGAGTTCATGAGCCTGAGACAGGGAGATATGACTGTTACGGAGTTCATCCGTAAGTTTGAGAGGGGTTGTCATTTTGTGCCTCTGATCGCGAATGATGCTAAAGCCAAGTTGATGCATTTCTTGGTGGGTCTACGGCCGATCTTGCGTCTTGATGTTAAGGTGTCTGACCCTACTACTTATGAGGTCGCTGTCTCCAAAGCTCTAGCCGCAGAGCAGGATCAGCGTGATATCGAGAGAGACCGCTAGGGCAAGCGCCCAGTCCAGGTACCGCACCGCCCTCCTCCTCTGCAGCATTAGCAGCAGAACAAGAGACCTTTTCACGGGCCGCCAGAAACAGAGGTCAGCAGCAGTAGCAGCAGCGGGGACGCCCAGCCCCGGGGACTTTTGAGCACCCAGTTTGCCCTAAGTGCTCACGTTGCCATCCTGGAGCATGTATGTTTGGCTCAGGGAAGTGTTACAAGTGTGGCAGTCCAGACCACATGTTGCTGCAGTGCCCTGAGAGGAATCTGCCTACCCAAGGTAGAGTGTTTGCTCTCCATGCTACGGAGACGAACCCAGATACGGTGCTCATGACAGGTACCTTTAAAGCTTTAAGTTTACATTTGGGATTTAATGTTTTGGGAATCGGGATTGAGATCTTGAACTTAGAATTGCGATAGGATTGCATGCTCTACTCAGTATTATTTTCGGGAAGTTTAAGTTAGAACAATTTTGACCTTTACATGTCTATAAGTTAGTTCTTGCGATTATTGGGTTCCGCTTAGTATTCCAACCTTTCAGGGAGAATATTTATATCTGGTTCCGCTACGAAGGCCTTGATAGATTCAGGGGCCACTCACTCATTTATTTCGGAGGTGTTTGATAATTTTATCAAAGTTAAGACCGTCGGGCTAGATGTAGCTTATTCAGTAGTATTGCCTTCTGGTGAGGAGATAGTAGCTACCAATGTGATCCGAGACATAGATCTTGAGCTCCATGGCAACCTTGTTTATGCGGATCTGATCGTGTTGCCGATGCCAGAGTTCGACATCATCCTAGGGATGGACTGGCTATTGCGGAACAGAGTTTTGATTGACTTCCAGCGGAGATCTGTTCTAGTCCGACCGCTTGGATGACGCAGTTGTTATTCGAGCCGGACAGGTACTTTCCTTTATCGCGCATTATTCCTTATGTCAAGGCTAGGAAGCTCATGCATAGAGGGTGTTGGGCATTTTTAGCGACTTTTATATCTGTCCCTGAGGCACCCAGTTAGTCAGCCGCAGATGTTCCGATTGTTAGAGACTTCTTAGACATTTTTCCTGAGGACGTCTCTGGTATGCCACCCGAGAGAGAGGTGGAGTTTTCTATCGAGCTTATGCCAGGTACGGTTCCGATCTCAAAAGCACCGTACCGACTAGCACCGACAGAGATGGCAGAGCTTAAGAAGCAGATCCAGGAGCTTCTTGATAAGGAGTTCATTCGCCCGAGTTTTTCACCATGGGGCGCGCCAGTCTTATTTGTGAAGAAGAAGGATGGCTCTATGAGGTTTTCTATTGACTACCAGGAGTTGAACAGGGTTACAGTGAATAACAAATACCCACTTCCGAGGATCGAGGATTTGTTTGACCAGTTGCAGGGAGCTTCGATATTCTCCAAGATAGATCTGCGTTCCGGTTATCACCAGTTGAGGGTGAGAGATGCTGATGTTTCCAAAACTGCTTTCAGGACTCGTTTTGGCCACTATGAGTTCCTTTTGATGCCGTTCGGTATGACGAATGCGCCAGCGATCTTCATGGATCTCATAAATCGCGTATTTCAGCCGTATCTTGACCATTTTGTGATAGTATTCATAGACGACATTCTCGTCTACTCCAAGAATCAGGAGGATCACAGCAGACATCTGACCACAGTGCTGCAGACCTTGCAAAAGCAAAAGTTATTCGCAAAGTTTAGTTAGTGCGAATTCTTGTTAAAGAAGGTGGCGTTCTTAGGCCACATTGTTTCTAGCAGTGGTATTGAGGTAGACCCAGCGAAAATTGCAGGAGTCAGAGATTGGGTTGTGCCGCAGAATGCATCAGAGATCCGCAGTTTTCTTGGGCTAGCAGGATATTATCGGAAGTTCATTAAGGGATTCTCCTCTATTGCCGTTCCACTCACATCATTGACCAAGAAGAATGCTAAATTTGTGTGGAGCGAGGAGTGTCAGAAGAGCTTCGATACTTTGAAGCAAGCTCTTATCTCAGCGCCAGTTTTGGCCATGCAGTCAGGGCCCGGTGAGTTTATTTTGTACACCGATGCTTCGAAGCTCGGTTTGGGTGCAGTATTGATGCAGCATGGGAAGGTGATAGCATATGCTTCTAGACAGTTGAAAATTAATGAGAAGAACTACCCTACCCATGATCTAGAGTTAGCCGCCGTGGTTTTTGTCTTGAAGATTTGGAGGCATTATTTGTATGGAGAGAAGTGCTAGATCTTTACCGACCATAAGAGCCTCAAGTATTTCTTTACGCAGAAGGAGCTGAACATGCGTCAGAGGCGTTGGTTGGAGCTTGTGAAGGATTATGACTGTGACATTAGCTACCACCCGGGTAAAGCTAATGTAGTTGCGGATGCATTGAGCATAAAAGTCGCAGTGATGGCTCATTTGACGATTCAGAGACCTCTTCAGCTTGAGATGCAGAGGTTTGATCTAGAGTCATATCCTCGAGGTAGAGTTCCCCATTTATCTACCTTGACTATTCACTCCTCTCTCCTTGACCGTATTCGCAGTGGTCAGTCAGCAGATGAGCAGTTAGCAAAGTGGAAGCAGATATATGAAGCCAAGGGCAGTGTCTTGTATTCAGTTAGATACGGTATTGTGAGATACCGAGACAGGATGTGGCTTCCTAGCAGTGGTTCTATTCGAGCAGATATTCTATCAGAGGCCCACATGTCGCCGTACTCTATTCATCTAGGGAGTACGAAGATGTACCGAGATCTGCAGTCATTGTATTGGTGGCCTGGGATGAAGAAAGACATCAGACGATTTGTATCCGAGTGTCTGACTTGCCAGTTAGTGAAGGCGGAGCATCAGAGACAATCAGGTTTGCTCAAGCCTCTTCCTATTCCAGAGTGGAAGTGGGAGAATGTTACCATGGACTTCGTGACCGGATTGCCGAAGTCAGACAGAGGATCAAATGCTATCTGGGTAATTGTAGATCGTCTTACAAAATCAGCGCACTTCTTGCCTATTAAGACGACTTTCACCATGATTCAGTATGCGGAGTTGTATATCCGGGAGATAGTCCGACTTCAAGGTATTCCAGTTTCTATCGTATCTGACAGAGATCCCAGATTCACTTCCTCGTTTTGGAAGAGTTTTCATTCGACTATGGGTACAAAGTTGCTGTTTAGCATAGCTTTTCATCCGCAGACAGATGGGCATTCAGAGCGAGTTATTCAGATCTTGGAGGATCTTCTTCGTGCTTGCGTCATTGATTTCTCTGGGAGTTGGGTGTCGAACTTAACATTGGTAAAGTTCAACTATAACAACAGTTTTCAATCGTCTATAGGTATGGCTCCATGTGAAGCATTGTATGGCCGTAAGTGTAGATCTCCTATTCATTGGGATGAAGTAGGAGAGAGAGAAGAGTTGGGTCCAGAGATTATTCAGCAGACTGCCGATATAGTAGTCAAGATCCGGGATAGGATGAGGACTGCTCAGAGTCGACAGAAGAGTTATGCAGATCAGCGGAGGAGAGATTTAGAGTTTGCCGTTGGCGACCATGTCTTTGTGAAGGTAGCACCTATGAAGGGTGTCATGCAGTTCGGGAAGAAAGGAAAGCTCAGTTCGAGATTCATTGGACCATTTGAGATCCTCGACAGAGTTGGGATGCTAGCTTATCGTGTGGCTCTTCCGCCGAATCTGGCCGGAATACACAATGTCTTCCACGTCTCTATGCTGAGGAAGTACATGGCAAATCCTTCGCATGTCTTGAACTTTGAGCCGTTGCAGCTTACTCCGAACCTATCTTATGAGGAGAGACCAGTGCAGATCTTAGACAGACAAGAGAAAAAGATTCGGAACAAGCTGGTTAAGCGAGTCAAAGTCAAATGGCTCAACAATTCAGAGGAGGAAGCTACGTGGGAGTCGGAGTCAGAGATGAGGAGTCGGTACCCCGAGTTATTCGGTGAGTTTTAATTTCGATGACGAAATTTCTTTTAAGGGGGAAGGGTTGTAGAACCCGTAAATTAGACTACGTATAAGCCATGCATAATTCTAGTATTTTAAATTAAAATGATTTTATTGCATGAGTATTTAAATGCTTTTCTTTAAAGTTAATTATTTCATGCAGTAGTTTAATTTTTATCTTTTCAGTTAATTCAGTGAGGCCGGACTGGAGTTGGAGTTTTGAGATAAAATTAAATATTTAAGAAATCATTCGCATAGTTTATTTTAGCTAACTAGTAAGTTGATTTAAGTTAAAAAGGAGGTTTAAGGAATTATTTTAGTAACTTGAGGTGAGTAGGAAATAAGTTCATTTAGGTTCCTTAATTGAGGTGTTAATTCACTAAATTAGTTAAAGGATAGGTAAGGCTCTTAAAGTTTAAAAATTTACTAACCAAACGATATTTCCCTTCCATTTATTGAATAATTTCGGCCACCCCTCTTAGTGAGACAACAGTTCTATGCCAACTCACCCTTTGACCATTTCCTTGTCACTCCACTACTTGCTTGAAAATTTGCGGAAAATTAAAATTTTCTTTTTAAAAGAACTCAAATGGCCTCATTCATAAAAATCACTGGTGAATCAAGTTCCATATTTCAAAATATTGCAGCGGAAGAAAATTAAAGTTTTGCCAACAACAACGATTTAAAATTTTTCCAACGACTGATAAAAATTTTTTGCGGAATAAAATAACAACTGCTGCACTGAGGTCCTCGGGTGCCACTACTGCCGACCCAAGCTGGCTCACTGGTCCCCGCCCTCGGCCCTGGCCTCATCAGTACCTACAACAATCAAGTCTAGTGAGCCTAAAGACTCAGCATGCATAAATCGCATCTAACGAGTAAAAATCTGAATTTAAAATATGCATGAGTGAACATATCCTGTCCTGAGGCATACTGAAAATAATCTGTACTGAGCAATTATAATACATGCATAACTAAACTGGAAATCACTGTAAAAATATTTGCTCCTTGGAGCCTGTACTGAAATAACTGATAAAATTTTCTGTTGAGATTATGTTTTACGCCTTTGGCCACTGCACTAAGCTGAACTGATCGGTAACTGGCTACCGGGGAGGCTGAAACTGATCTGAGCTGGCCGGTCACTGGTGACCGGGTGGTACCATACTGAACTGATCGGTCACTGGCGACCGTATAAAAATAACACTCCCACATAGTGAATGAACCACAAGCCATATCGCATAAATCTCAAAAATAATCATTTTCTATTTAATGCACGTAAAATAATTAACTGGCGTAATGAAAATTCCTGTAATTTTACCAACTAGATTGGATTGGATCGTTCCCAGGCTCGCTGCAACCTAACTGTGCCATGAAAAATATGCAATAGCTTAAACTTGACCAACTATGCAATTTACGTTCAAAAGATGCGACTATGACGCCTAATGACTTCGCATTTAATCATGACTCCGAGCCAACCTGAACCGACACTGAACCGACGTATAGTCATGATTAAAATACGCTGAAAAATCATAAAATAATGTTCCTAAAATGATAGGGTCGAAATCTAGGTGGAATGGAGGCCAAAACACGAAACGCTCTTTCGAGAGTCAATTTGGCACATTGCACCGTAAATTCTCGTACGACCTCAAAAATGATCCAAATGACGAACGGTCAAAAACATGACCTTCCTAACTCAATGAGGCACTGTCCAGTCCAAGGCCATGGGCTAAAAGCCAACCAAGAACAAGAACGGGCCTCTGAACCGACACAGCAACTTGCTGTAATTTCCAGCAGCTGCGACCTAGCTTGCATCGCGTCGTTTGCGAGACTTTTGGCCATTGGGGCTTGAACCACCGACCAAAGCCTCTCCACAACGTCCCAAGGAATGATTTGAACCATGGCTAAGGGCCCTAGGCCAGCCACAATTCGCCTCATTCCAGCAACCACCCGAAAGTTCTCACCGAGGGCCCTCATGCGTGCGTGTGTAGTGTTTATGCTATGATCGATGTCTTGCGTCGTTCCAGTGGCCATTTGATTGACCATGGCACGATCTAGACATCTAGGAGCATGATATGAACCATGGCTAAGGGCCATAGGCCAACCAAGATCCATACCAAGCAACAAAAGAACGAAATCAAAAGCTGCACAAATGAAGAAGCCGAATGGGGAAAGGGGCTGTTTTCACGTTTTGATTAAAAACCGAGGGGCCATAGACCAAGCCACCAAAAGGGCAACTTAGTCACGACTTAGACATGCTAGGGAAGTGATCCAACCATGGCTATAGGCCCTTGGGGCAGCCAAGATCAGATCCTTCCTCCTTGACATCCAAACTGAATTTTCGAATCACATTTCTGCACCTATGGGGAACTTGCTGTCATTTCGGTTTTCCATCAAGCATGGGGCTGGTTTGGATGGACCAACATGGTCCTAATGCATCCTACTACATGTATACAAGCTGCCTTGGGAGCCTGGAGTCGATCCAATACCTGAAACTCACAAACCAAAAGAAATCGTGAAGCTTGCCATGAAGAGCCGAAATTCTGCATGTGTGTTCCAAAATATTTTGACATGTATCTCGGTTTTTGCTTGCTAAAACATGATCATGTACTGAAAAATAAATAATAATACGACTTGATTGAGGTTTGAAAGAAATCTAGACATGCCTGGTTTCGTTTTGAAAGAAAACGAACGAAACAACGACGACGCGGCACGGAGGAGGTGGAGCGCTTCTTGTCTACCTTTCTTGAACTCGATTTTCTTGCCTTCCCTCTAGCTAAGACTCACGATTTTTCTACACTGAAAATGGATCTGAATGGTGCTGAATTCGGTGGTGAGGGAGGGAGAAAATGGTTGGGGAGTGAGATAAGATGGGTGCAAAATATAAGGAAGGATCAAGACCAAGTCCACTCCCTTTTGAATTTGAATTTTGAATTATGGTTTGATATCAAATGAGTTGGTGGATGCTTCTAGGAGGTGGTGGCCGAAATTTATCTTGATTCTAGGCTAGGATATGTCCATTTATTTAATTAAATTGTGCTCCCAAAAATCCTAGAATTATCCTACTAATTACATGCAAAGAATTGGTCAAAGTTGATGAGTTAGAAAATGAATCTTCTAGCACTAAGGGTGGCCGAAAAATGCATGATAAAATAAAGGGAAATGTTGATTATTTAGTCAACTAATAATCCTTGAAAGCCTTACTAAGCCTTTAAATAATTTAGTGAGCTAACCCCTTAATTTAATAACTTAAATGAATTCATTTCTTAATCACCTCAAATAATTAAATTAAATCCTCAAACCTCCATTTCTAACTTAAATGAACTTGGTTGCTAGCTAAATTAACTTCTGGAAATATTTCTCAAATCTTAAAATCTATCTCAAAACTCCAACTCCAGTCCGGCCTCGCTGAAATAACTGAAATGCTAAAAATCAAACTACTGAACTGAAATAATGAATAATTAACTTCAAATAAATGCATTTAAAATAATCATGCAATGAAGTCAATTAAATTTAAAAATCTAGAATTATGCATGGCTTATACGTCTACTGACTTACGGGTTCTACAAATTAATATTAGAACATTATCCTAGTCTAGATTAGCATGAGAATTCGGCCACACCTCATTCTAGATCCCTCCAACAATCATTTGATATCAACCAATTCAAAATTCAAAAGAGAGGAGACTTGGTCATACCATTTGAATTCCTTTATTATTGGATCTCCATCACTCTCCTAACAACCATTTCCCCACTCCCCATTCTCGAATTCCAGAGTAATATTAGGGTGAAAAACCGTGAGTTCTAGGAAAGAAATAAGAGAGAAAAATCGAGCTTAGCAAGAGAGAAACAAGGAAGGAAGAACGCTCCGTCTCCTCCGCGCCGCGTCGTCGTTTCGTTCGTTATCTTTTCAAAACGAACCAAGGCATGTTTATATTTTTTTAACTCTTCAATCATGTCATAGTAGTATTTTGAAACATCATAATCATGATTTATTTATGCTCAAAAACCGAAATCTTTTCATACCATTTTCGAAAATGAAGTGCAGAATTTTGTTCTTCTTACATGCTTCACGGTTTGTTTGTTTTTGTGAGTACAGGTGGATGGTTCGATTCCAGGCTCCCAAGGCTACATCTAGACATGTTCTAGGATGGATTAGGACCACGTTGGTCCATTAGTTCAGCGCCCATGCTTGCTGGAAATCGAAATGACAGCAACTCCCCAAACATGTCCCAATTGCATTCGATTTTCTTGTTTGATGTAAAAAGGAAATGGATCTGATCTTGGCTGCCCTAAGGGCTATAGCCTTGGTTATAACACTTCCCTAGCATGTCTAAGACGTGACCAAGTTGCCCTTTTGAGGCTTGATCTATGGTGAAATTGGTTTTCAAATCAAACAACAAGAACAGCCCCTTCGACCCGTTTAAATTCTGCATGTGTCCTCTCGGTTTTGGGTGTTGGTGTGGATCTTGGTTGGCTCTTTAGCCCTTAGCCACGGTTCATACCATACCCCATGATGTCTAGATCAAGCCATGGCCAACCATATGGCCACTGGTATGATGCATGACAGCAACAAAACGAAATTTCAGAAACATCACCGTACAGATGTTTGTGTTCTCGGTTGAAGCTTGGTGTTGTCCTAGGTGTTGGATTGGATTGTGGTTGTCCTAGGGCCCTAGCCATGGTTGAAGCCACCCCTTAGGATGTTGGGAAGAGACTCTGGTCGGTGGTTCAAGCCCCAATGACCAATCGTCTCACAAACGAAGCAATGCAAGCGCAAGTGCAGTTGCTGGAATTTTCTGGCAGCAACTTGGTGCTTCGGTTCGGAGGCTCGTTTGAGTTCTTGGTTGGCTTTTAATCTATGGCCTTGGACTGGACAGTGCCTCATCGAGTTAGGAAGGTCATGGTTTTGGCCGTTTGTGATTCGGATCATTTTTGAAGTCGTAAGAGAAATTACGGTGCGATGTGCCAAATCGACTCTCGAAAGAGCGTTTCATGTTTTGGTCTCCATTCACCAAAATTTCGGCCCTTATCATATTTGGAGCATTATTTCATCATTTTAAGTGTATTTTAATCATGACTAAATGATGGTTTGGTGTTGGTTCGGGTCGGCACGGAGTCATGATTAAATACGGAGTCGTTGGGCGTAATTGTCTCGTTTTTGAATTCAATTACAAAGTTTGGTCAAGAAAATCATTTGCATACTTTTCATGTTAAATTTAGGTCGCAGCGAGCCTGAGAACGATCCAATCCATGTGGTAAAATAATACAGGATATTTCAATATGCCATTTAATTATATTACGGGGAAAAAAAATAAAATATTCATTTTTGAGATTTATGCGATATTGCTTGTGGCCATTTCACTATCATGGGAGCATTGTATTATCCGGTCGCCAGTTACCGATCAGTTCAGTTCAGTTATGTACCACCCAGTATACTGTGGCATTAGTCTGATCATGTAATGCCTGAGACTTAATTACTGTAATCAGACGTTGATTAATTGACAGAAGTGAGGTTATAGGAACTCAAATGAAGAAGAAGGGCATCGTTACAGTATAAGCCAAGATGTTGGACCGAACATCTGGCGCCAAGATGTTGTACCGAACATCTCAAGATGTTGGCCAAGATGTTGAACCGAACATCTCGCGCCCGAGCGGTGGAAAATAACCGCCCGAGCGCCAATGCACCATGAGTTGGACAGAATGTTTGGCGCCCGAGCGGTAGAATATTACCGCCCGAGCGACAGGAGATGTTCAGCCGAGCATCTCGACAGAACCTTCCGCGCCCGAGCGGTAAAGATTAACCACCCGAGCGCCACCTGGAAAACATGAAATGTGCCACGTTTTGTAAGCATGCAAGGTGGGATGTATATATATATATATATATATATATACATATGTCTACTCTTCAGAATCTATCAGAAAGAAGAACGAGCAAATCCTCTAGAAAACCTTATGCCTTTTAGTTTAGGAATTCGATGGTTATGAAAGATCCGCTAGGCAGATTTTGAATCCGACTTCGGTTCTGTGTTCCTATCGACGTAGGCTACAAATAGACGTAAGATTAGCTACATTTTGATATGATTTGGAATTATGGTATTGTCGGAATCTGATAGGATTCATATATGATGTTCTTGACATGTTAGACATCGTATAATCGAAACCGAACTGAAGAATAGATACCATATGGAATTGTTATGATTTTCAGAGTTGAGTTGATTGAGATTTGATATCAGAATTGAATTGTTATCAAATATGAGATGTTGGAATTGATATCTGACTGATATGGTAGTGCTGGATATGTTGAAATTATGACATCATATTGTTGAAACAGAATTTGATTGAATTTTGATTATATCCAGTATTGATTGAGTGGTGTATTGATGTCGTACCCTCAATATTGTTATTGTCAGATTGATTATAGACAGGCTTGGGGTTCGAGACTTCGACAGAGTCAGAGTATCAGAAAGAAAGGTATAAATTAATGTTGAGTTGGGATTGCACAACTCGAGTGAGGTTTGACTCGAGTTTCCCTAAATCACATACTTAGTTTATTGCATTGATATTTATAATTGATGAGATTGATGTTTGTAGTCTATTGATTTATAGCCACTGCATGTATTGACTACTGATTGTTTAGTCATTGGCTGATTCGCCTAGTCACCGGCTGATTCGTCTAGTTATCGACTGATTCGTCTAAACTTTGGCTGATTCGCTTAATTACTGGATGATTCGTCTAGTTATTGGCTGATTCGCTTAATTCTTGACTGATTCAACAATTCTGCGGCTGTTTTGCCCAGACACTGGATATATGAATTATATCGATGCCGTATAGGGTTGATTCATTCCTATCGACTGAGATTCGATATAATTATCAATATCCCGACATTGGGATCCCTAGGTTAGAGTTGAGTTGAATCTGAGACGACGCGTTGTTGGAGTTGAGTCTGTGACGACTAGTTTATTTACAGTTTTATATCATTCATGTTTGTTGATTTGCTACATGTTAATGATAACTGTTATATGCTTTTGTATATGTTTTTATATGATTGCATGTTTACATTGTTTATATTGGGATTTATTCTCACCGGAGTTATCCGGCCGTTGTCTTATTTTGTATGTGTGCATGACAACAAGTGGGGCTGGATCAGGGTCAAGTAGAGGATGAGAGAAGACAGTTAGCGTGGAGATCCTAACTTAGGATTATATCTGTTATAATACCTGAGATGTAGTGAAGAAACAGTAGTTATTATGATTTATGATTGTACAGGACTGGTACTTAGATCTGAATAGTGATATAGTAAATTTGATAGGATTTATTTCATATGCTGCGTACTCTCGTATTTTAAAAAAAAAAAATTAGACCCTGTTTATTTTAATTGATTAATTATTTTTAGAAAGTGATTAAGAATTGAATTAAGTTCGGGTCCCCACAACAGGTGGTATGAGAGCGATAGATCCTTTAGACTGAGATAGAAGCTAGTGAGCGGGGTAGATTGAGTTTTCCTTCGTTGCTTGTGATTGCTAGCATGATTTACTGCTTTATATAATACATACATGACTTATCTGATTTGATTGTGTAATATGTATTATTGGAAACAAATTTGAACCGATTCTTGATCAGCAGTAAGATGATCGGAGGAGGGAACTGAAGTGAAACAGGTTTATTGGATTGGGGTACTAATCCATTTGATTATCAGATATGCCTCCTCGAAGAATACCAGAATAGGGTAGCACATCGAATCCTCCAATGGATGTGACAGCAACTTCGATGGAAACGTTATTGAAAAGATTTCAGTCATTCAAACCACCGACTCTGAAGGGTACTGAGACATTAGTTGATTGTGAGAGTTGGTTGGATAACATTGAGATACTGTTTGATTCACTGGATTACAGTGATGAGCGCTGAATTAAATTGATTGGGCACCAGTTGCTTGATGTTGCAAAGAACTGGTGGATTACGATGAAGAGGGCCTTGGAGCATCGAGGTACGACTATTACTTGGGATGTATTTAAAACTGAGTTTTATCAAAGATTTTTCCCAGTGTCGTACAGGAAAGACAAGGGGGCGGAGTTTGCCAATTTGAGACAGGGTCAGCTGAACATTGAAGAATATGTGACCAAATTCTCTACCTTGTTGAAGTTTGCTCCACATGTGGCTGGAAATGACGAAGCCGTTGCTGATCAGTTCATCAATGGCTTGAATCCCGATATCTTTACATTGGTGAACACAGGGCGACCGAATAACTTTGCTGATGCCATGAATAAAGCAAAGGGCGCTGAAGCGGGCCTGATAAGGCAGAGAGGAGCTGTATTTGTTCCTCCAGTATCGAGACCACAGCAACCACCTCCCCGATTTGAGAGTGATAGTAGCAGTGGTGGAAAGAAAGATTTTCTGAAGGCTAGAGGAATGCAGTTTAAGAAGTCTGGCGACAGTTCTTCTAAATCCAGTGGTTCCAAACAGAGTTATACCGGAGCTTACTGCGGAAATTGTGGAGGGAGACATTCCACTGAGCAATGCCAAGGAGTACTTGATAGTTGCCACTTCTGCAAACAACAGGGACATTTTGCCAGAGTGTGTCCACAGAAGGGTTCACAAAGATCCTAGGGAGCCGAATCATCTGGATCAGCGGCACAGTGGAGTAGACGATCAGCTGCTGTTCATTCATTTCAGCCAGCACCATCTCAGTCACAGCAGAGGCCAGGAGGAAGCCAGACAGTTGGCCAGTCTCCTAGACAGCAGGCCAGAGTATTTGCTTTGACCGAGGAGCAGGCTCAGGAAGCACCAGATGATGATGTTGCAGGTAACTGTTCTTGATGTAGTAATCCTGCTTTGGTATTGATAAATACGGATGCTTCCCATACGTTTATTTTTGAACGATTTGCATTGAATCGTGCATTGCCTGTTGAGTCTTTATCTACTGTAGTGTATCTCTTTACCGGTTTGGGAGAGTTTTTATAGCAGTGAATTCTATAAAATATCGTATACTACAGTAGGATGAGAATGAAATCGAGTTAGATCGTGTGATAGTTTGTATTGTACTAGTGTTGTCTGATTTTGGGACTGCATTACTGATATTGATATGCTGACCCAGTACAGAGCTACCCTAGATTAGTTCCAGAAGATGGTGAGAATCGGACCTGAGATGGCTAAAGGATGAATATTGTACGATAAGGATTCTAGATTGAGAATTCCTTTAATAATCCGTACTATCTATGATTTGATTATTACAGAAAGGAGCCGAGAGACCCCTTATGTATTCAGTTGATTTACTGAAGTTGAGTCTATCATTGGCTGATTTACCAATGATAAGAAAGTTATTGATGTTTTTCCCCAATAAAACTTTAGATTTGATTTCAGTCAGAGAGATTGATTTTAACCTTGACTTGATATCAGAAACTGTTGAAATTGTGAATCCTGGTGGAGACAGATTTCATTCAAGGTATGTTATATCTGAAGATGATGTATCTATTGATTTTAACAGAATTAAACCGTAATTAGTTGGCCGAGATGAATATCAGTGTTAGATATTTGCGGTTTTATGAGTTAGCAGGTCAGTACCGATGAGTGATGTTTTAAATTTGATTGAATATTGCTGTTATTCTGAATCCGTTTTTGAATCAGACAGTAGACACTGGGGAATTTATATTGTACAGTCCGACCCAGAGCTGATTTTGAAATATAAGCAGCTCAGAAAGTTGATCAGAATGTACAGAACTAGATAGCGAGGGTTAGAGCAAGACATCGATCCGAGTATCAGGTTTGTGACAATGTTCTGTATGTAAATAATTGTATTGTTGTGCCAAATGTTTCGGAGTTGAAACGATAGATATTATCAGAAGCGCACAACATTCGATTCAGTATTCATCCTTGTGGCAAGGAAATGTATAATGATTTGAAAAGACAGTTTTGGTGGAAACAAATGAAAGCTGATATTGCTAAATTTGTAGCCAAATGTTTGAATTGCCAACAGGTGAAGGCTGAAAGAAAGAAACCCGGAGGATTGTTACAGAGTTAGTCCATTCCTGAATGGAAATAGGATCACATTTCCATGGATTTTGTAACGCAGTTACCATGTTCCTCCAGAGGTTGCGATGCGATTTGGGTTGTGATTGACAGATTGACCAAATCCGCATGCTTTATTCCGCACAAGATGACGTACAGACATGACTAGATGACTGAAATTTATGTCAGAAAAGTGATTGGACTACACTGAATGCTAGAGTTGATTATATCATACCATGATTTTGGTTGATTTTGTAATTTTGGCCGAATGTATAGCATGATTTTCATCTATGATTTATAGGTTGACAGATAGTCAGAGCGAACTATCTGGATACTGGAGGATATCCAGGAAAAGTAGTGCTGGATTTTAGCACTAGTGACCTGAGGTCTTGTCACTTTATGAAATATTGTACAATAATAGCTATTAGATGAATATCGAAATAGCTTTAGTCGAGGAATTGTACAGTGAGAACTACGGATTTCCTTCGTATGGGGATAATACTGCGGTGATGCCTGAGATTGGATTTGATAGGATCAGAGATTTGATAAAGAGAATGAAACTGATTCAGAAACAAATGAAGATAGCTCGGAAATTGATACGAAATAAGCCAACGTCGGATGATGACTGTTGGTATCTGAGACCGAGATTGTGTTATTAGGAGCTATTGATTGGTATATACGGATGTTGTATAGCCAGTATTTTGAGATTGATTTTATCAAAACTTCTTCGAGTTATATTATGATGTTATATTTTTGAAATATTATTCCAGATTGAAATCAGAATCAGTAAAAGAAAAATAATTCAGAATGAAGACTATTCTGCTGTTGAAAGTCCAATAGAATTGGTAGAATATCGAAGAAGCTAACTGATAGACAAAATCTAATATGAGACGGCAAATTTCAGAATTGTTTCATTAGGGTAAGTTTTCTCTTGGCTTCTGTGTATCTCCTTCTTGTATCTGAGTTGATATCTAATTTGACTGCCTGTGATTTCGGGGACGAAATCGTATCTAAGGGGGGGAGAAATGTAATGCCCGAGACTTAATTACTATAATCAAACGTTGATTAATTGACAGAAGTGAGGTTATAGGAACTCAAATGAAGAAGCAGGGCATCGTTATAGTATAAGCCAAGATGTTGGACCGAACATCTGGCGCCAAGATATTGAACCGAACATCTCAAGATGTTGGCCAAGATGTTTAACCGAACATCTCGCGCTCGAGCGATGGAAAAGAACCGCCCGAGCGCCAATGCACCATGAGTTGGACAGAATGTTTGGCGCCCGAGCGGTAGAATATTACCGCCCGAGCGACAGGAGATGTTCAGCCGAGCATCTCGACATAAACTTCCGCGCCCGAGCGGTAAAGATTAACCGCCCGAGCGCCACCTTGAAAACATGAAATGTGCCACGTTTTGTAAGCATGCAAGGTGGGATGAATATATATATATATACATATGTCTACTCTATAGAATCTATCAGAAAGAAGAACGAGCAAATCCTCTCGAAAACCTTATGCCTTTTAGTTTAGGAATTCGAAGTTTATGAAAGATCCGCCCGGTAGATTTTGAATCCGACTTTGGTACTTTTTTCCTATCGACGTAGGCTACAACTGGACGTAAGATTTGCTATGTTTTGATATGATTTGAAATTATGGTATTGTCAGAATCTGATAGGATTCATATATGATGTTCTTGACATGTTAGATATCGTATAATCGAAACCGGACGGAAGAATAGATACCATATGGAATTGTTATGATTTTCAGAGTTGACTTGATTGAGATTTGATATCAGAATTGAATTGTTATCAAATATGAGATGTTGGAATCGATATCTGACTGATATGGTAGTGCTGGATATATTGAAATTATGACATCATATTGTTGAAACAGAATTTGATTGAATTCTGATTATATCCAGTATTCATTGAGTGGTGTATTGATGCCGTACCCTCAATATTGTTATTGTCAGATTGAGTATAGACATGCTTGGGGTTCGAGACTTCGACAGAGTCAGAGTATCAGAAAGAAAGGTATAAATTAATGTTAAGTTGGGATTGCACAACTCGAGTGAGGTTTGACTCGAGTTTCCCTAAATCACATACTTAGTTTATTGCATTGATATTTATAATTGATGAGATTGATGTTTGTAGTCTATTGATTTATAGCCACTGCATGTATTGACTACTGATTGTTTAGTCACTGGCTGATTCGCCTAGTCATCGGCTTATTCGTCTAGTTATTAGCTGATTCGTCTAGTTATCGACTGATTCGTCTAAAATTTGGCTGATTCGCTTAATTACTGGCTGATTCGTCTAGTTATTGGCTGATTCGCTTAATTCTTGACTGATTCAACAATTCTACGGCTGTTTCGCCCAGACACTGGATATATTAATTATATCGATGTCGTATAGGGTTGATTCATTCCTATCGACTGAGATTCGATATAATTATCAATATCCCGACATTGGGATCCCTAGGTTAAAGGTGAGTCGAGTGTGAGACGACGCGTTGTTGGAGTCGAATCTGTGATGACTAGTTGATTTACAGTTTTATATCATTCATGTTTGTTTATTTGCTATATGTTAATGATAACTGTTATATGCTTTTGTATATGTTTCTATATGATTGCATGTTTACATTGTTTATATTGGGATTTATTCTCACCGGAGTTATCCGGCTGTTGTCTTGTTTTGTATGTGTGCATGACAACATGTGGGGCTGGATCAGGGTCAAGAAAAGGATGAGAGAAGACAGTTAGCGTGGAGATCCGGACTTAGGAATATATCTGTTATATCACCTGAGATGTAGGGAAGAAACAGCAGTTATTATGATTTTTGATTGTACAGGACTGGTACTTAGATCTGAATAGTGATCTTGTAAATGAGATAGGATTTATTTCATATGCTGCGTACTCTCGTATTTTAAAAAAAAATTTTAGAATCTGTTTATTTTAATTGATTAATTATTCCTAGAAAGTGATTAAGAATTGAATTAAGTTCGGGTCCCCACAGATCAGACGTTCATTACTAAACCCGGTCGCCAGTTACCGGTCCGGTCGCCAGTTACCGGCAAGTTCAGTTCAGTGCAGGGGCCACTTGCGTAGACCATAAACTCAACAGAAAATTATTACATGCTATTTCAGTACAGGGCTCCAAGGAGCAAACATTTTCACTATGATTTTCAATTCAGTTATGCACGTATTATAATTGCTCATGACAAGTTATTTTCACATTATGCCTCATGACATGATATTTTTATCCCATGCAAATTTTACTATATTATTTACTCGTTAATTACGATATATGCATTTTGAGTCTTTAGGCTCACCAGACTTGATTGTTGTAGGTACTGATGATGTCGGGGCCGAGGGCGGGGACCAGTGAGCTAGCTTGGGTCGGCAGTAGTGGCACCCGAGGACCTCATTTACAGCACTTGCCATTTTTTTATGCTCAAACATTTTTATCAGTTGTTGGATTACTTTACTTATTATTTTGTGAGCAATAATTTATTACGCTGCTATTTTGAACATTTAAACTTGATTTATCAGTTGATTTTGTGAATAAGGCAATTTTGATTATATTAAAAAGAAAATTTTTAATTTTTCCGCAAATTTTCAAACACGAATTTTCGGGCCATTATAAGGTGCGTTCCAGGTTGACCCGGGAATTTATGACCCTGAGGCAGGGAGACATGACTGTTACGGAGTTTATCCATAAGTTTGAGAGGGGTTGCCATTTCGTTCCACTGATTGCAAACGATGTTGGAGCCAAGTTGAGGCAATTTATGGATGGTCTGCGGCCGATCTTGCGCCGTGATGTTAGGATGGCTGGCCCTACTACCTATGATGTCGCTGTCTCCAGAGCTCTAGCTGCTGAACAGGATCGGAATGATATTGAGAGAGATCGCCAGGGCAAGCGACGAGTCCAAGCGCCGCACCGCCCTCCTCATCAGCAGCATCAGAGTAAGAAGCCTTTCCACGGCCCATCCAAGGGCAGAGGACAGCAGCAGCAAGGACGTGTATTCCCGAGGACCTTTGAGTACCCAGTCTGTGCCAAGTGCTCACGCCGCCATACTGGAGTTTGTAGGTATGGTTCCGGGATGTGCTACAAGTGTGGTAGCCCTGACCACTTACTGAAGAATTGCCCTCAGGGGAGTCTGCCTATCCAAGGCTGAGTTTTTGCTCTCTATGCAGCGGAGACAAACCTGGAGACGATGCTCTTGACAGGTATCTTAAAGCTTTAAGTTTATATTTGAGATTTAATGTTTGGGAGTCTGGGTTAAGATCTTGAACATAGAATTGGTGATAGGGTTGCATCTTCTAATCAGTGTTACTTTCAGGAATTTAGAGTAGAAGAACTTTGTAATGCCCGGTTACTCGTACAAATGATAATAATACGTTTATGTCGTTTATTATTTAGTTATTTAGCTCATTAGATTTCACGTGATGATTGAGGTATCAATATTGAGATTGAACAAGATTTTTAATTTGTTCATGGTGTATTGAGAATGAATATATGTTTAAATAGTGATGGTAAGATGTGTGGGTAGAAGTAGTGTAATGAAGTAGGTAGGAAATGAGATGAAAATATGGTAGTTCTTACGAGTTTTAGCATAATCATTTGAATATTGATCCAAATTGTGTGAGGCCATAGCCATTAGAAAGATAAGATATAATTCTACAACTTTCATAATTTGAGTTTTGTCCAAATCATTGTGGAAAACAAGCCAAAAGTGTCCCAAAGTGTGTCGTGTATACCGTCATTCATTCACTGACACATGTTGCAAGAATGAGCATAACTTTTAAATCAGACCTCCACTTGCAATGAAACCAATTGGAGATTCAAGCCAAGACATAGTGCTACAGCTTTCATGTTTACCACTTTTTCAGATTATGAACGGAAGAGCTGTTTCTGGAGCTATCTTTGATGAAGAAGTGCGCAGAAGCAGAACATGTGGCACCCGAGCAGTAGAAAATGACCGCCCGAGCGCCGGTGCACGAATTTTTCATCTTTTGGGCAGAATCTTTGGCACCCGAGCGGTAATATATTACCGCCCGAGCGCCGCGGTGTATAAGAAAAGATAATCTTCGACTTTCTGAGTCATTTCTTCAGTACCTTACTTTCCTTAACAGCAAGAACTCGAGGGAAACACAATAAATTTTCCTCTAACTGCTTTCTTCTTCATTCCCTTCATCATTTTGAAGTAAGAACTTAGTTCTCCATCACAAGAACTTCATAAGGGTGTAAGTTTTCATCTATTTTGGTTATTATAAATGTAGAGGATCAAACTTCACCTAGAATGGACATAGTAATTGAATTATTCATATGTTTGACAGCACAGGAACAAGGAACATCGTCTCAAACCAGTGTTCTTACGCTTGTACAGTAAGTTGGCATGTTCTTGAAGTAATACATGAGTAATATTATGATTTCAAATACTTCCCACTGATTATTGCTATATGTACATTGTTAGTATCTTATTGATTAAAACATAACACCATATCTTATTGTTATGTATTAAATATGTAAGAAACTCATGAATATTTATGATGGGTTCTATGTCATGAACATGAACATGAAAATGAAAGGAAAATGACTGATTTTACATGATATAGAGCTTGTTGACATCATGGGTGGTTTTAAGTCCACCAAACCTATTTGCCAATATATGTTCATGGGGCGTGGGGTTGCCAAAGGTTGTTCCCTGACGCCCAACACAGTAGTAGCTATATAATAAAGCAAGCACGGTAGTACAGGTCAACTTATGAGGCTCAAGTACAAAAACTGAACATGAATATATGCTATGATATGACATGGTTTAAAGATTCTTTGTTATCACGACTTGATATGTATGTTCCTTCGATGCATATTGATACGTACATGTGCCAACTTATTGGGTTTTATAAACTCACGTAGCTCATGTATTACAGGATTAGGTAGTGAAGAGACATAGGATGCCGGTTCGCCAATGGATGCTTGTGACGTGCCTCATCCCGACAGGACTTATTATTGAATAGCTTCCGCATATGTACTAAAATATATCAGGGTTTGAATAAGTGTTACGATGTTTATGATGATACAAAGTATGCATGTATATGAGAATATGTATTTTTATAACAATATGGTGCATGGTTGTGTATGCAAATATAGTTGATGTTGTTGTATATAAGGTATTGTTTGAGTTTTTGGTTTAAACAAAATGTAAGGACATCATGTCAAAATTTTTATAAACCGTCAAAATGATGCCCTTGTTTGATTTGATTCATACTATAGTTATATCATTCAAACCCTATTTTGATTATGGTAATTATGCTAAGTATAGAGTAAGGGTGTGACATTTTAGAGTGGTATCAGAGCCCACGGTTCTTCGACAGGGAAGACACTGCACTTCATCCATACATGGGGAACTCGGCAAGTAAGTATCTTTGTATCCCATAGTTTATGCTAAGTTATGTGTTTCTACGTGACCTATATGTAGGTTAAGATAAGCGACGATGGCACCGAAACGTAAAGTACATGAAGGAGAGTCATCTAAGGGCAAGGCCCCAACAGTCAAAGGTGAGGGCAGTGTGCCACGACCTGTAGATGACTTTGCTCAATTGCTCCAACAACAAGAGAAAGTCCATGGGGAGCAGATACAACAAATACTTGAGATGCAACGGACAACTCATGAGCAGTCACACGCACAAGCCATGCTAACCTGACAAAGACCTGTTCAAACAGATGTGTATGATCGTTTTCGACGTCTGAATCCTCCTAAATTCACGGGAAGCACTGATCCGGCAGTAGCAGAAGAATGGATTAAATCATTGGAGTCCATCTTCTCCTACCTTCATATGGAAGATGCTGACAAAGTAACGTGTGCCATCTTTTTGTTAACGAAACATGCAAGAATATGGTGGGAGAGTGCAAGTGTAGCATTACCTGCGAGACCATTGACATGTGATACATTTAAGTCCATGTTTTACAACAAATATTTCAGTAAAGATGTACGAGCCAAGAAAGCCAGTGATTTCCTCAATGTTAAGCAAGGAACCATGTCAATGACTGAATACATACAACAATTCGAGGATGGAGTCCAATATGTACCATATATTGCACAAGATGACACAAGTAAGGGCGAACACTTCATGCGGGGACTTCGCTCTTAAATTAAACGAGATGTACGGATGTCGAAAAGTTTTTACTTATGGAGAGATAGTGGAAAGAGCACTTGTGGCTGAACAGGATGAACAAGATATTGACAGAGACAGACAACAGCGAAGGCAGCAGTACTTTCAAAGGATCCAAGCAACAAGACAAGTCAAAAAGACCGATAGCAAAGGTACTCGACCAGAGGAACCCCGTGGCAAGGGGCCCCATCCACGTTAAGAACAGGACAAACCACCTTGTCCTAAATGTGGCAAACTCCATGGCGGTGAATGTATGCAAGGTTCCAATGTTTGTTATCGTTGCAAAAAGCCAGGGCATCGCGCTAGAAATTGTCCAAGAAGTTCTTAGAAAGTACATGGACGCCTTTTCTCCATGACCAAAGAAGAAGTGGATGCGGATACATCGATGATCCCTTGTTTGTTCTTGATTTCTGGTATTACTGCTATAATTTAACTAGACTCAGGAGCCACACATTCTTTTATTTCAGAATCGTTTGTAAGGAGACTGGGCATTACAGCAAGTACAAAAGAGACACAATTCGCCATAGCCTTACCTTCCAGGCAAGAATTATGGACAGATCAGATTGTATGAGTGTGTCCAATATATGTCCAAGGCCATCAGATGTATGCCAATTTTATAGTTCTGAACATGACTGATTTTGATGTGATACTGGGAGTGGATTGGCTCTCGAAGTACAGATTTACTATTGACTGTGGCATGAAAATGATCAAGTTTGCACCAGTAGGAGCTGAACCATTTACAGTAGCAAGTGCAGGTATATCCTTACCTCTTCGGATAATCTCTTGTATGAAGGCTTGTAAATTACTACAGAAGGGGTGTCAAGGATATTTAGCATCTGTGTTAACTATTGACTCACCTGTTCGTGATTAAAAGATACAGATGTTGTTTGTGAATTTCCAGAGGTATTTCCTGATGATGTAACAGGCTTACTGTAGAACCCGTAAGTCAGTAGACGTATAAGCCGTGCATAATTCTAGATTTTTAAATTTAATTGACTTCATTGCATGATTATTTTAAATGCATTTATTTGAAGTTAATTATTTTATTATTTAAGTTCAGTAGTTTGTTTTTTAGCATTTCAGTTATTTTAGTGAGGCCGGACCGGAGTTGGAGTTTTGAGATAGAATTTAAGATTCGAGAAATATTTCCAGAAGTTAATTTAGCTAGCAACCAAGTTCATTTAAGTTAGAAAAGGAGGTTTGAGGATTTAATTTAATTATTTGAGGTGATTAAGAAATGAACTCATTTAAGTTATTAAATTAAGGGGTTAGCTCACTAAAATTATTTAAAGGATTAGTAAGGCTTTCAAGGATTATTAGTTGACTAGATAACCAACATTTCCCCTTTATTTTATTATGCATTTTTCGGCCACCCTTAGTTGCTAGAAGATTCATTTTCCAACTCATCAACTTTGACCAATTCTTTGCATGTAATTAGTAGGATAATTCTAGGATTTTTGGGAGCACAATTTAATTAATTAATGGACATATCCTAGACTTGAAAACAAGCTAATATTCGGCCACCTCATCCCCAAGTAGACTTGATATCAAACAACAATTCAAATTTCAAAGGAGAGTGGACTTAGTCTTGATTCATTCCTTATATCTTGCACCCTTTCTCCTCACCTTCCTAACCATTTTTCCCCCTCTCTTTTCTTTCGAAATCTGAGTGAAATTTTAAGCTGAGAACCGTGGGAATCCAGTAGGAAAATAAGGGAGAGAAATCGAGAGCAAGAAAGGTAGACAAGAAGCGCTCCACCTCCTCCGTGCCGCGTCGTCGTCGTTTCGTTCGTTTTCTTTCGAAACGAAACCAGGCATGTCTAGATCTCTTTCAAACCTCAATCAAGTCATATTATTAATTATTTTTCAGTACATGATCAGATTTTATCATTTCAAAAACCGAAATTTTTAGCAAAACAAGAAAGAAAATTCTGCACAGATTTTTATCGACTTCCATGCTTCACGATTGGTATGTTTTGTTTCGATTTCAGGGATGGATCGTTCCAGGGGCTCGAGGCTTCATATAGACATGTACAAGGACATGTTAGGGCCATGATAGATCGTGAGTTTCAGTTCCATACATGCTGGAACGAGCACATGACAGCAACCTCCCCATTAGTGCAGAATGTTGTTCGAAAAATTCAGTTTCTTGTCATGGAGGAAGGATCTGATCTTGGCTGCCCCAAGGGCCTATAGCCATGGTTGGATCACTTCCCTAGCATGTCTAAGACGTGACTAAGTTGCCCTTTTGGTGGCTTGGTCCATGGTTCATCGGTTTTTAATAAAAACGTCAAAACAGCCCCTATACCCCTTCGGCTTCTTCATTTGTTCAGCTTTTGGTTCGTTCTTTTGTTGCTTGGTATGGATCTTGGTTGGCCTATGGCCCTTAGCCACGGTTCATATCATGCTCCTAGATGTCTAGATCATGCCATGGTCAATCAAATGGCCATTGGAATGACACGAGACATCGATCATAGCATAAACACTACACACGAATTCAAGATGCTCTCGGTTGGACCCTTCGGTTGAGTTATGGTGTGATGCGGATTGTGGCTGGCCTAGGGCCCTTAGCCATGGTTCAAATCATTCCTTGGGATGTTGGTAAGAGTCTCTGGTCGGTGGTTCACTCCCCTAATGGCCGATAGTCTCAAAACCAACGCAAGTCTTGTAGTTGCGCAGCTGCTGGAAATTACAGCAAGTTGCTGTGTCGATTCAGAGGCTCGTTCGAGTTCTTGGTTGGCTTTTAGCCCATTATGCCAGTTAATTATTTTACGTGCATTAAATAGAAAATGATTATTTTTGAGATTTATGCGATATGGCTTGTGGTTCATTCACTATGTGGGAGTGTTATTTTATACGGTCGCCAGTGACCGATCAGTTCAGTATGGTACCACCCGGTCGCCAGTGACCGGCCAGCTCAGTTCAGTTTCAGCCTCCCCGGTAGCCAGTTACCGATCAGTTCAGCTTAGTGCAGTGGCCACAGGCGTAAAACATAATCTCAGCAGAAAATTTTACCAGATATTTCAGTACAGGCTCCAAGGAGCAAATATTTTTACAGTGATTTCCAGTTCAATTATGCACGTATTATAATTGCTCAGTACATATTATTTTCAGTATGCCCCAGGACAGGATATGTTAACTCATGCATATTTTTAATTCAGATTTTTACTCGTTACCTGTGATATATGCATGCTGAGTCTTTAGGCTCACTAGACTTGATTGTTGTAGGTACTGATGAGGCCAGGGCCGAGGGCGGGGACCAGTGAGCCAGCTTAGGTCGGCAGTAGTGGCACCCGAGGACCTCAGAGCAGCAGTTGTTATTTTTTTCCGCAAACAATTTTATCAGTCGTTGGATATTTTTAAATCGTTGTTGTTGGCAAAACTTTGATTTTCTTCCGCTGCAATATTTTGAAATATTGAACTTGATTCACTAGTGATTTTATGAATGAGGCCATTTCAGTTCTTTTAAAAAGAAAATTTTTAATTTTCCGCAAATTTTCAAGAAAGGAGTTTTAGGCCCTTCACAGTCGGTATCAGAGCGGTGGTTCTGTATAGGGTTTCACTACTACTGACCGCGAGAAGCTCACGAAGCCACGCCTTTGGTCTGTAAGTTTTTCAGTTCAGCATTTTGTTCAGCATTTTAGTTAAAGCATTAATTAGTTTGTCAGCATGCTTCCAGATTTTCAGTATTTCAGAGTTCATTTAAAATAAATTATGGAATTATGCATGTTAGTTACGTATGGGTTATGTTGGAACAGTATGCCCCCTAGACGCATTTTAGAGCGCAACAGAGAGGAGGAGCCTCGCCGAGAAGACAGGGAGGAGCGTAGACCAGAGGGAGACCTACCACCTCCTCCACTGCCCCCACCGGACATGAGTGCCCAGATGTTAGCTGGGATGGCACAGTTCTTCTCACAGTTTGCGGGGGGCAATGCCGCAGCCGTAGCCGCAGCCGCAGCCAGGCCGACAGGGCCCGAGGCTGTGTATGAGCGATTCATGAAGATGCGCCCGAAGGAATTCTCTGGGGCATCTGACCCCATGGTTGCCGAGGGATGGATCAAATCCCTCGAGGTTATCTTCGATATTATGGAGCTGGGGGACGCAGACCGAGTCCGATGTGCCACCTACCTGTTCACTGGAGACGCCCGCTTATGGTGGGAAGGAGCTTCGGTAGCCCTGACATTGGCTACACTTTCTTGGACCCGCTTTACGGAGGTTTTCTACTCCAAGTATTTTGCTGAGGAGGTTCGCACCAGGCTGACCACCGAGTTCATGAGTCTGAGACAGGGGGATATGTCGGTTACGGAGTTTATCTGTAAGTTCGAGAGGGGCTGTCACTTTGTGCCCCTGATAGCGAATGATGCCAGAGCCAAGCTGATGCACTTCCTGGTGGGCTTACGGCCGATCTTGCGCCGGGATTTTAGGGTATCTGACCCTGCTACTTATGAGGTTGCCGTCTCCAAGGCCTTAGCCGCAGAGCAGGATCTGCGGGATATCGAGAGGGATCGCCAGGGCAAGCGCCCAGTCCAGGCACCGCACCGCCCTCCTCCTCATCAGCATCAGCAGCAGAATAAGAGGCCTTTTCATGGACCGCCCAGGAACCGAGGCCAGCAGCAGCAGCAGCAGCAGCGGGGACGCCCAGCCCCGAGGACTCAGGAGCACCCAGTCTGTCCCAGGTGCTCACGTCGCCATCCTGGAGCATGTATGGCTGGCTCAGGAAAGTGTTTTAAGTGTGGCAGTCCAGACCACATATTGCTGCAGTGCCCTCAGAGGAATCTGCCTACCCAAGGCAGAGTTTTTGCTCTCCATGCCGCGGAAACCAACCCGGAGACTATGTTGTTGACAGGGAGAATTTTTATATCTGGTTCCGCTACCAAGGCCTTGATAGATTCAGGGGCCACTCACTCGTTTATTTCGGAGGTCTTTGCTAACTTCCTCAAGATCCAGACCATTGGGCTAGATACAGCCTTTTCAGTAGTATTGCCGTCAGGCGAGGAGATGGCAGCTACCAATGTTATCCGAGATATAGACCTTGAGTTGCACAGTAATCTTGTTTATGCGGATCTGATTGTGCTACCGATGCCGGAATTTGACATCATCCTAGGGATGGACTGGCTATTGAGGAACAGAGTGTAGATAGACTTCCAGCGGAGATCTGTTCTTGTCCGACCGCCTGGAATGGAGCAGTTCTTATTTGAGCCGGACAGGTACTTTCCTTTACCGCGCATTATTCCTTATGTTCAGGCTAGGAAGCTCATGCATAGAGGGTGTCGGGCATTTCTAGCAACCTTTTTGTCTGTCCCCGAGGAACCCAGCCAGTAAGCCTCAGATGTTCCGATTGTCAGAGATTTCTTAGACGTTTTTCCCGAAGACGTCTCTGGTATGCCACCCGAGAGAGAGGTGGAGTTTTCCATTGAACTTATGCCAGGTACGGCTCCGATATCCAAAGCGCCATACCGACTAGCACCGACAGAGATGGCAGAGCTTAAGAAGCAGATCCAGGAACTTCTCGACAAGGAGTTCATTCGCCCGAGCTTTTCTCCATGGGGCGCGCCGGTCTTATTTGTGAAAAAGAAGGATGGCACGATGAGGCTTTGCATTGACTACCGGGAGTTGAACAGGGTTACAGTGAAGAATAAATACCCACTGCCGAGGATTGAGGATCTGTTTGACCAGTTGCAGGGAGCTTCGATTTTCCCCAAGATAGATCTGCGTTCTGGTTGTCACCAGTTGAGGGTGAGAGGTGCTGATGTTTCGAAGACAGCTTTCAGGACTCGTTATGGTCACTACGAGTTCCTGGTGATGCCGTTCGGTCTGACGAATGCGCCAGCGATCTTCATGGATCTCATGAATCGCGTATTTCAGCCGTACCTCGACCAGTTTGTGATAGTGTTCATAGATGACATTCTCGTCTACTCCAAGAATCGGGAGGAGCACAGCAGGCATCTGACCACAGTGTTGCAGACATTGCAGAAGCACAAATTATTCGCAAAGTTCAGTAAGTGCGAATTCTTGTTAGAGAAGGTGGCGTTCTTGGGCCACATTGTTTCTAGCAGTGGTATTGAGGTAGACCCCGCAAAAGTTGTAGCAGTCAGAGATTGGGTTGTGCCTCAGAATGCATCCGAGATCCGCAGTTTCCTTGGGCTAGCAGGATATTACAGAAAATTCATCCAAGGATTTTCCTCTATCGCCGTTCCACTCACAGCACTGACAAAGAAAAATGTGAAGTTTGTGTGGAGCGAGGAGTGTCAGAAGAGCTTCGATACTTTGAAGCAAGCTCTTATTTCAGCACCAGTTTTGGCCATGCCATCAGGGCCCGGCGAGTTTGTCCTTTATACCGATGCTTCGAAGCTTGGTTTAGGTGCAGTTTTGATGCAGCATGGGAGAGTGATAGCGTATGCTTCTCGACAGCTGAAAATCCACGAGAAGAATTGCCCTACCCATGATCTGGAGTTAGCGGCCGTAGTTTTTGCTTTGAAGATTTGGAGGCACTATCTGTATGGAGAGAAGTGCCAGATCTTTACCGACCATAAGAGCCTTAAGTATTTCTTTACGCAGAAGGAGCTGAACATGCGTCAGAGGCGTTGGTTGGAGCTTGTGAAAGACTACGATTGTGACATTAGCTACCACCTGGGTAAAGCTAATGTAGTTGCGGATGCTTTGAGCAGGAAAGTCGCAGTGATGGCTCATTTGATGACGCAGAAACCTCTTCAGATTGAGATGCAGAGGTTTGATCTTGAGACTTATCCTCGAGGTAGAGTTCCTCGTTTATCTACCTTGACTATCCAGTCCTCTCTTATTGACCGTATTCGCAGCGGTCAGGCAGTAGATGAGCAGTTGGCACAGTGGAAGAAGAGAGATGAAGCCAAGGGCAGTGTTTTGTATTCAGTCTGCGACGGTATTGTGAGATACCGAGATAGGATATGGGTTCCTAGCAGTGATTCTATCCGAGCAGACATCTTATCAGAGGCCCATACGTCCCCGTACTCCATTCTCCCTGGGAGTACGAAAATGTACAAAGATCTGCAGCTATTGTATCGGTGGCCAGGAATGAAGAAGGACATCAGGCGTTTTGTATCCGAGTGCCTGACTTGCCAGTTAGTGAAGGCCGAGCATCAGAGACCAGCAGGTTTGCTCAAGCCTCTTCCTATTCCCGAGTGGAAGTGGGAGAACATTACCATGGACTTTGTGACCGGATTGCCGAGGTCAGCCAGAGGATCGAATGCTATCTGGGTGATTGTAGATCGTCTTACCAAATCAGCGCACTTCTTGCCTATTAAGACGACTTTCACCATGGTTCAGTATGCAGAGCTGTATATCCGAGAGATAGTCCGACTCCATGGTATTCCAGTTTCTATCGTATCCGACAGAGATCCCAGATTCACTTCCTCGTTTTGGAAGAGTTTGCATTCGACTATGGGTACGAAGTTGCTGTTTAGCACAGCTTTCCATCCGCAGACAGATGGACAGTCGGAGCGAGTTATTCAGATCTTAGAGGATCTTCTCCGTACTTGCGTCATTGATTTCTCTGGGAGTTGGGAGTCGAACTTACCATTGGTAGAGTTCACCTATAACAACAGTTTCCAGTCGTCTATAGGTATGGCTCCGTATGAGGCGCTGTATGGCCGCAAGTGTAGATCTCCTGTTCATTGGGATGAAGTAGGAGAGAGAGCAGAGTTGGGTCCAGAGATTGTTCAGCAGGCAGCAGATGTAGTAGTCAAGATCCGTGATAGAATGAGGACTGCTCAGAGTCGACAGAAGAGTTATGCCGATCAGCGGAGGAGAGAGTTAGAGTTTGCAGTGGGCGATCATGTCTTCGTGAAAGTGGCACCTATGAAGGGCGTCATGAGATTTGGCAAGAAAGGGAAGCTCAGTCCGAGATTCATTGGACCGTTTGAGATCCTTGACAGAGTTGGGACGCTTCCTTATCGTGTGGCTCTTCCGCCAAATCTGGCCGGAGTACACAATGTCTTTCACGTCTCCATGCTGAGGAAGTGTATGGCAAATCCTTCGCATGTGCTAAATTTCGAGCCGTTGCAGCTTACTCCGAACTTATCTTATGAGGAGAGACCCGTGCAGATCCTAGACAGACAGGAGAAGAAACTTCGGAACAAGTTGGTTAAGCGAGTCAAAGTCAAATGGCTCAACCATTCAGAGGAGGAAGCTACGTGGGAGTCTGAGCCGGAGATGAGAAGTCGATACCCTGAGTTATTCGGTGAGTTCAAATTTCGAGGACGAAATTTATTTAAGGTGGGAAGGATTGTAGAACCCGTAAGTCAGTAGACGTATAAGCCGTGCATAATTTTAGATTTTTAAATTTAATTGACTTCATTGCATGATTATTTTAAATGCATTTATTTGAAGTTAATTATTTTATTATTTCAGTTCAGTAGTTTGATTTTTAGCATTTCAGTTATTTCAGTGAGGCCGGACCGGAGTTGGAGTTTTGAGATAGAATTTAAGATTCGAGAAATATTTCCAGAAGTTAATTTAGCTAGCAACCAAGTTTATTTAAGTTAGAAAGGGAGGTTTGAGGATTTAATTTAATTATTTGAGGTGATTAAGAAATGAACTCATTTAAGTTATTAAATTAAGGGGTTAGCTCACTAAAATTATTTAAAGGATTAGTAAGGCTTTCAAGGATTATTAGTTGACTAGATAACCAACATTTCCCCTTTATTTTAGTATGCATTTTTCGGCCACCCTTAGTTGCTAGAAGATTCATTTTCCAACTCATCAACTTTGACCAATTCTTTGCATGTAATTAGTAGGATAATTCTAGGATTTTTGGGAGCACAATTTAATTAATTAATGGACATATCCTAGACTAGAAAACAAGCTAATATTCGGCCACCTCATCCCCAAGTAGACTTGATATCAAACAACAATTCAAATTTCAAAGGAGAGTAGACTTAGTCTTGATTCATTCCTTATATCTTGCACCCTTTCTCCTCACCTTCCTAACCATTTTTCCCCCTCTTTTTTCTTTCGAAATCTGAGTGAAATTTTAAGCTGAGAACCGTGGGAATCCAGTAGGAAAATAAGGGAGAGAAATCGAGAGCAAGAAAGGTAGACAAGAAGCGCTCCACCTCCTCCGTGCCGCGTCGTCGTCGTTTCGTTCGTTTTCTTTCGAAACGAAACAAGGCATGTCTAGATCTCTTTCAAACCTCAATCAAGTCATATTATTAATTATTTTTCAGTACATGATCAGATTTTATCATTTCAAAAACCGAAATTTTTAGCAAAACAAGAAAGAAAATTCTGCACAGATTTTTATCGACTTCCATGCTTCACGATTGGTATGTTTTGTTTCGATTTCAGGGATGGATCGTTCCAGGGGCTCGAGGCTTCATATAGACATGTACAAGGACATGTTAGGGCCATGATAGATCGTGAGTTTCAGTTCCATACATGCTGGAACGAGCACATGACAGCAACCTCCCCATTAGTGCAGAATGTTGTTCGAAAAATTCAGTTTCTTGTCATGGAGGAAGGATCTGATCTTGGCTGCCCCAAGGGCCTATAGCCATGGTTGGATCACTTCCCTAGCATGTCTAAGACGTGACTAAGTTGCCCTTTTGGTGGCTTGGTCCATGGTTCATCGGTTTTTAATAAAAACGTCAAAACAGCCCCTATACCCCTTCGGCTTCTTCATTTGTTCAGCTTTTGGTTCGTTCTTTTGTTGCTTGGTATGGATCTTGGTTGGCCTATGGCCCTTAGCCACGGTTCATATCATGCTCCTAGATGTCTAGATTGTGCCATGGTCAATCAAATGGCCATTGGAATGACACGAGACATCGATCATAGCATAAACACTACACACGCATTCAAGATGCTCTCGGTTGGACCCTTCGGTTGAGTTATGGTGTGATGCGGATTGTGGCTGGCCTAGGGCCCTTAGCCATGGTTCAAATCATTCCTTGGGATGTTGGTAAGAGTCTCTGGTTGGTGGTTCACTCCCCTAATGGCCGATAGTCTCGAAACCAACGCAAGTCTTGTAGTTGCGCAGCTGCTGGAAATTACAGCAAGTTGCTGTGTCGGTTCAGAGGCTCGTTCGAGTTCTTGGTTGGCTTTTAGCCCATGGCCTTGGACTGGACAGTGCCTCATTGAGTTATGAAGGTCATGTTTTTGACCGTTTGTCATTTGGATCATTTTTGAGGTCGTACGAGAATTTACGGTGCAGTGTGCAAAATTAACTCTCGAAAGAGCGTTTCGTGTTTTGGCCTCCATTCCACCTAGATTTCGACCCTATCATTTTAGGAACATTATTTTATGATTTTTCAGCGTATTTTAATCATGACTATACGTCGGTTCAGGGTCGGTTCAGGTTGGCTTGGAGTCATGATTAAATGCGAAGTCATTAGGCATCATAGTCGCATATTTTGAACGTAAATTGCATAGTTGGTCAAGTTTAAGCTATTGCATATTTTTCATGGCACAGTTAGGTTGCAGCGAGCCTGGGAACGATCCAATCCAATCCAGTTGGTAAAATTACGGGACATTTTCATTATGCCAGTTAATTATTTTACGTGCATTAAATAGAAAATGATTATTTTTGAGATTTATGCGATATGGCTTGTGGTTCATTCACTATGTGGGAGTGTTATTTCATATGGTCGCCAGTGACCGATCAGTTCAGTATGGTACCACCCGGTCGCCAGTGACCGGCAAGCTCAGTTCAGTTTCAGCCTCCCCGGTAGCCAGTTACCGATCTGTTCAGCTTAGTGCAGTGGCCACAGGCGTAAAACATAATCTCAACAGAAAATTTTACCAGATATTTCAGTACAGGCTCCAAGGAGCAAATATTTTTACAGTGATTTCCAGTTCAATTATGCACGTATTATAATTGCTCAGTACAGATTATTTTCAGTATGTCCCAGGACAGGATATGTTAACTCATGCATATTTTTATTTCAGATTTTTACTCGTTACCTGTGATATATGCATGCTGAGTCTTTAAGCTCACTAGACTTGATTGTTGTAGGTACTGATGAGGCCAGGGCCGAGGGCGGGGACCAGTGAGCTAGCTTAGATCGGCAGTAGTGGCATCCGAGGACCTCAGAGCAGCAGTTGTTATTTTTTTCCGCAAACAATTTTATCCGTCGTTGGATATTTTTAAATCGTTGTTGTTGGCAAAACTTTGATTTTCTTCCGCTGCAATATTTTGAAATATTGAACTTGATTCACCAGTGATTTTATGAATGAGGCCATTTCAGTTCTTTTAAAAAGAAAATTTTTAATTTTCCGCAAATTTTTAAGAAAGGAGTTTTAGGCCCTTCACACTTACCCTCAGATAGAGAGATTGAATTTGTGCTTGATGTTGTGACGGGAACTCATTCGATCTCAAAAGCCCCTTATCGATTAGCCCCTGCAGAAATGAAAGAAATAAAATAACAGTTACAGGAGTTACTTGATAAAGGGTTTATTAGACCGAGCTTTTCACCGTGGGGTGCACCTATTTTATTTGTGATGAAGAAAGACGGGTTCACTTCGTCTATGTATTGATTATCGGGAGTTGAACAAGGTGACAATCAAAAATAAATATCCACTCCCCATAATTGATGATTTGTTTGATCAATTACAAGGAGATGCCATTTTTTCGAAGATTAATTTACGATCAGGCTATCATCAATTAAAAGTGAAATCAGATGATATCTCAAAGACTGCCTTCCGAACCAGGTACGGGCATTATGAATTTCTTGTAATGCCATTTGGACTAACAAATGCACCAGCAGTTTTTATGAATTTAATGAACATAATTTTCAAGCCATTTTTAGACAAATTCGTGATTCTGTTTATAGATGATATTCTCATCTACTCACGAACTGTAGAGGAGCATCGAGAACATTTTCAATTAGTTTTACGGACTTTGAAGGATAAACATTTATATGCCAAATGGAAGAAATGTGAGTTTTGGCTTGAACAAGAAGCATTTTTTGGTCATATCATTTCAAAAGAAGGCATATCAGTGGATCCAAGCATGATTGAAGCTGTTAATAACTAGCTAAGACCTCCCACTGTTACCGAGGTACGTAGTTTTCTTGGATTAGTTGGTTATTACCGTCGGTTTATAGCGGGATTTTCTAAGATAGCATTGCCTTTGACTGATTTAACACGAAAGAATGTGAAATTTGTATAGAACGAAGCATGTGATCACAGTTTCCAAGAGTAAAAGGCAAAATTGACATCAGCACCAGTCCTTGCTATACCAGAAGGATCAGGAGATTTTGTGGTATACAATGATGCGTCTAAACAAGGTTTAGGAGCACTTTTAATGCAGCACGGGAAGGTGATCGCTTATGCCACAAGACAATTGAAGGAATATGAAAAGAACTATCCCACACATGATTTAGAACTGGCAGCAGTGGTATTTGCATTGAAAATATGGCGCCATTATCTGTATGGCGAACGGTGTGAAATATATACGGACCACGAGAGTTTGAAATATTTATTCACACAAAAAGAACTAAATATGCGACAACGATGTTGGTTGGAATTGGTGAAAGATTATGATTGTGTTATTAATATCATCCAGGTAAAGCCAATGTTGTTGCAGATGCGTTAAGTCAAAAGTCCAGTTCTATTGCTGCAATTCAAGTACAAGAACAAATCCTATGGGATTTATAGAATTTTAAGATTGATGTTATGCCAAAGGGAACTGCAATCCAATTATCATCCCTCATGGTTCAACCAACGCTTGAACACAGAATCAAGGCCGAAAAAAAACAGATACCGAATTACAACAACGGAGGCAGCGAGATGAGGATAAAGGACATTCTAACTTTGAATTGAATAGGGAAGGAATATGGACATATCGAGATAGATTGTGCGTGCCGAAACAAGGAACAATCTGAACCGACATTCTTATGATGCACATGCTACTCCCTACTAAATACATCCAGGAGGCACCAAAATGTACAAAGATTTGAAACCATTATTTTGGTGGCCAGGTATGAAAAAGGACATTGCTCAATTTGTTGCTCAATGTCTAACTTGTCAACAGGTCAAGACTGAACATCAAAGACCAGCAGGACTCCCGAAACCACTACCCATTCCTGAGTGGAAATTGGTTCACATCATGATGGATTTCATTCTTGGGTTGCCAAGAACACAAAGAGGGTTCAATGCTATATGGGTTATTGTTGATCGACTTATAAAATCAGCTCACTTTCTTCCGCTGAAGACCAAATACACGATGAATCAATATGCTGAAGAATACATCAAAGAGATAGTGAGAATTCATGGCATCCCAGTGTCCATTGTATCTGATAGAGATTCTAAATTTACGTATGCATTTTGGAAAAGTTTACATCATGCTATAGGAACTCGATTGGCATTTAGTACAGCATTCCACCCTCAAACTGATGGACAATCAGAACGAATGAACAAGATCTAAGAAGATATGTTGAGGGCCTGTACTATTGACTTCCCAGGTAGTTGGGATAGTAAACTACCATTGGTTGAGTTTACATATAACAATAGCTATCATTCAAGCATTGTAAGGGCACCATATACTGCATTATATGGTAGAAAATGTCGCTCTTCGGTGCATTGGGATGAAGTAGGAGAAAGAAAATTATTAGGCCCTGAATTGGTACAACAGACAGCTGAATTTGTAACTAAGATCAGAAAAAGAATGCACACTGCCCAAAGCCAAAAAATAGCTATGCTGATGTGCGACGTCGTAGATTGGAATTTCAGGTTGGTGACCATGTATTTGTAAAGATATCACCATTGAAGGGCATTTTGCGTTTTGGTAAGAAGGAAAAATTGAGTCCAAGATATATCGGTCCATTTGAAGTCTTGGAAAGAATAGGAGACAGGGCCCACCGAGTTGCTTTACCACCGAACTTATCAAATGTTCATAACGTTTTTCATGTTTCTGGCTACGAAAGTATTTGGCCAATCATTCTCACGTTCTTCATTACGAACCATTGGAGCTTGCATCGAATCTCTCGTATGAAGAACGACCGATCCAAATCCTCGACAGGAAATCAAAATTGTTACGAGGCAAGGAAATAACCTTGGTAAAATTGTTATGGCCCAATCATGCAATTGAAGAAGCAACTTGGGAGCAAGAAGACGAGATTAAACATAGATATCTTGAAATATATGGTATGTCAAATTTCGAGGACGAAATTCTTTGAAGGAGGGGAGAATTGTAATGCTTGGTTACTCGTACAAATGATAATAATACGTTTATGTCGTTAATTATGTAGTTATTTAGCTCATTAGATTTCACGTGATGATTGAGGTATCAATATTGTGATTGAACATGATTTTTATATTGTTCATGGTGTATTGAGAATGAATATATGTCTAAATAATGATGGTAAGATGTGTAGGTAGAAGTAGTGTAATGAAGTTTGTAGGAAATGATATGAAAATACGGTAGTTCTTACGAGTTTTAGTGTGAGGCCCGGGGTCGAAGAGGGCGGGGGGTGATCGCCGGTTCCATAAGGTTGCACGGACAATGAGCGGCTCCTGGCAGGCTTCTAGATGGAGGGAAAATGAATGAACCGATCCCACATCGGAATGAGAGGTATTCCGAGACTGTTCAATTTAATGGACTGTTCAGTTGAAGAGGGCTTAAAAGATTTGATTTGTACTACTCATATCACGAAGGTTTGATATGTACTATCCATATCACGAAGTTGCATCTTCTTTTCGGTAGCTCATCACATAAGAACTCCAAAGTTAAGCGTGTTTGACTTGGGGCAATTTTGGGATGGGTGACCTCCTGGGAAATTTCGCAGGGTGCGTGTGAGTGAGGACATAAGCACGCTGGAAAGACTCGTCTTGGTATACTGAGGACAGTCGTTGAATCTGGGGCGTGACAGTTGGTATCAGAGCCGACCTCTCTTAGTACGGTGTTGTTCGAGGACGAACCAAGCGGAAGTTGGTGGGCATGTGAGGCCTGGGGCTGTAGAGGGCGGGGGGTGATCGCCGGTGCCATAAGGTTGCACGGACAACGAGCGGCTCCTGGGAGTCTTCTAGGTGGAGGGAACATGAATGAACCGATCCCACACCGGAATGAGAGGGATTCCGAGACTGTTCAATTTAATGGACTATACAGTTGAAGAGGGTTTAAAAGATTTGATTTGTAATACTCATATCACTAAGGTTTTATATGTACTACTCATATCACGAAGTTGAATCTTCTTTTCAATAGCTCATCACATAAGAACTCAAAAGTTAAGCGTGCTTGACTTGGGGCAATTTTGGGATGGGTGACCTCCTGTGAAGTTTCCCAGGGTGCGTGTGAGTGAGGACATAAGCACGCTAGAAAGACTCGTCTTGGTATAGTGAGGACAGTCGTCGAATCTGGGGCGTGACAGTTGGTATCAGAGCCGACCTCTCTTTGTACGGTGTCGTTCGAGGACGAACCAAGCGGAAGTTGGTGGGCATGTGAGGCCCGGGGCTGAAGAGGGCGGGGGTGATCGCCGGTGCCATAAGGTTGCATGAACAATGAGTGGCTCCTGGCAGGCTTCTAGGTGGAGGGAACATGAATGAACCGATCCCACACCGGAATGAGAGAGATTCCGAGACTGTTCAATGTAATGGACTGTACAGTTGAAGAGGGCTTAAAAGATTTGATTTGTACTACTCATATCACGAAGGTTTGATATGTACTACTCATATCATGAAGTTGCATCTTCTTTTCGGTAGCTCATCACATAAGAACTCCAAAGTTAAGCGTGCTTGACTTGGGGAAATTTTGGGATGGGTGACCTCCTGTGAAGTTTCCCAGGGTGCGTGTGAGTGAGGACATAAGCACGCTGGAAAGACTCGTCTTGGTATAGTGAGGACAAATGTCGAATGTGGGGGGTGACAGTTGGTATCAGAGCCGACCTCTCTTAGTACAGTGTCGTTCGAGGACGAACCAAGCGGAAGTTGGTGGGCATGTGAGGCCCGGGGCTGAAGAGCGAGGGGGGTGATCGCCGGTGCCATAAGGTTGCACGGACAATGAGCGGCTCCTGGCAGGCTTCTAGGTTGAGGGAACATGAATGAACCGATCCCACACCGGAATGAGAGGGATTCCGAGACTGTTCAATGTAATGGACTGTACAGTTGAAGAGGGCTTAAAAGATTTGATGTGTACTACTCATATCACGAAGGTGCATCTTCTTTTGGGTAGCTCATCACATAAGAACTCCCAAGTTAAGCGTGCTTAACTTGGGGCAATTTTGGGATGGGTGAACTTCTGGGAAGTTTCTCAGGGTGCGTGTGAGTGAGGACAGAAGCACGCTGGAAAGACTCGTCTTGGTACAGTGAGGACAGTCGTCGAATCTGGGGTGTTACATTTAGGATAATCATTTAAATATTGATCCAAATTGTGTGAGTCCATAACCATTAGAAATCTAAGATATAATGCTACAACTTTAATGTTTTTAGTTTTGTCCAAATCATTGTGGAAGACAAACCAAAAGTGTCCCGAAGTGTGTCGTGTATACCGTCATTCCTTCACTGACACATGTTGGGAGAATGAGCATAACTTTTAAATCAGACCTCCAAATGCCATGAAACCAATTGGAGATTCAGGCCAAGACATAGGGCTACAACTTTCATGTTTACAACTTTTTCAGATTATGAAGGGAAGAGCTGTTTCCGGAGATATCCTTGATGAAGCAGTGCGCAGAGGCAGAATATGTGGTGCCCGAGCGGTAGAAAATGGCCGCCCGAGCGCCGGTGCATGAATTTTTCATCTTTTGGGCAGAATTTTTGGCGCCCGAGCGGTAATATATTATCGCCCGAGCGCCGCTGTGTATAAGAAAAGATAAGCTTCAACTTTCTGAGTCATTTCTTCATTACCTTCCTTTCCTTAGCAGCAAGAACTCGAGGGAAACACAAGAAATTTTCCATCAAGTGCTTTTTTCTTATGCCCTTCATCATTTTGAAGTAAGAACTTAGTTCTCCAACACAAAAACTGCATAAGGGTGTAATTTTTCATCTTTTTTTGTTATTATAAATGTAGAGGATCAAACTTCACCTAGAATAGAATTGAATTATTGATATGTTTAACAGCATAGGAACAACGAACATCGTCTCAAACCAGTGTTCTTACACTTGGACAGTAAGTTGGCATGTTCTTGAATTAATAAATGAGTAATATTATGATTTCAAATACTTCCCACTAATTATTGCTATATGTACATTGTTAATATCTTATTGATGAAAACATAGCACCATATTCCATTGTTATGTATTAAATATGTAAGAAACTCATGAATATTGTTGATGGGTGTTATGTCATAAACATGAACATGAACATGAAAGGAAAATGACTGATTTTACATGATATATAGCTTGTTGACATCATGGGTGGTTTTAAATCCACCAAACATATTGGCCAATATATGTTCATAGGGCGTGGGGTTGCCAAAGGTTGCTCCCTGACGTCCAACACAATAGTATCTATGTAATAAAGCAAGCACGGTAGTACATGTCAACTAATGAGGCTCAAGTACAAAAATGAACATGAATATATGGTATGATATGACAAGGTTTAAAGATTCATTGTTGTCACGACTTGATATATATGTTCTTTCGACGCATATTAATACGTACAAGTTCCAACTTATTGGGTTTTATAAACTCACGTAGCTCATGTATTACAGGATCAGGTAGTGAACAGACATAGGATGTCGGTTCGCCAATGGATGCTTGTGACGTGCCTCATCTCGACAAGAACCAGGACTTATTATTGAATAGCTTCCGCATATGTATTGTACTAAAATATGTCAGGGTTTGAATAAGTGATACGATGTTTATGATGATACAAAGTATGCATGTATATGAGAATATGTATTTGTATAACAATATGGCGCATGGTTGTGTTTGAAAATACAGTTGATGTTGTTGTATATATGGTATTGCTTGAGTTTTTGGTTTAAACAAAATGTAGGGACATCATGTCAAAATTTTTATACACCGTCAAAGTGATGGCCTTGTTTGGTTTGATTCATACTATAGTTACATCATTCAAACCCTATTTTGATTATGGTAATTATGCTAAGTATAGTGTAAGGGTTTGACAAATTTTGACTTTCGCATGACTATAACTTTCAAAATTATCGGTTTAGCATGATGTTCCAACCTTTCAGGGAGAATTTTTATAGCTGGTTCAGCTACAAATGCCTTGATAGATTCAGGGGCTACTCATTCGTTCATTTCGGAGACCTTTGTGAATTTCCTCAAGGTCAAGACGATTGGGCTAGATATAGCGTATTCAGTAGTACTGCCTTCTGGAGAGGAGATGACAGCTACTAATGTGATCCAGGACATAGACCTCGAACTTCATGGTAATCTTGTTTATGCGGATCTTATCGTATTGTCGATGCCAGAATTTGATATCATTCTGGGCATGGACTGGCTATTAAGGAACAGGGTTTTGATTGACTTCCAGCGGAGACCTGTTCTAGTCCGACCGCTTGGGGGAGAGCAGTTCTTATTCGAACCAGACAGGTACTTTCATTTACCGCATATAATATCTTGTGTCCAGGCTAGAAAGCTCATGCATAGAGGGTGTCGAGCAGTTTTAGCGACTTTTGTATCTTTTCCCGAGACACCCAGTCAATCAGCCTCCGACGTCCCAATTGTCAGGGACTTTCTAGGCATTTTTCCTGATGACGTCTCTGGTATGCCACCTGTGCGAGAGGTGGGGTTTTCTATTGAACTTATGCCAGGTACCGCGCCGATCTCAAAAGCATCGTACCGATTGGCACCGACAGAGATGGCAGAACTCAAGAAGCTGATTCAAGAACTTCAAGCACCGTACCGATTGGCACCGACAGATATTGGCACCGAGTTGTTCTCCACGGGGCGCGTCAGTCTTATTTGTGAAGAAGAAGGATGGTTCGATGAGACTCTGCATTGATTACCGGGAATTGAACAGAGTTATAGTGAAGAAAAAATACCCACTTCGGAGGATTGAGGATTTATTTGATCAGTTGCAGGGAGCTTCAGTATTCTCAAAGATTGATCTGCGTTCTGGTTATCACCAATTGAGGGTAAAAGACGCCGATGTTCTCAAGACTGCTTTTAGGACTCGTTATGTCCACTTTGAGTTCCTTGTGATGTCGTTCGGTTTGACGAATGCGCCAGCGATCTTCATGGATCTCATGAATTGCGTATTTCAGCCGTATCTAGATCAGTTCGTGATAGTATTCATAGACGACATTCTTGTGTACTCAAAGGATCAAGAGGATCACAGCAGACATCTGACCGCAGTATTGCAGACCTTACAAAAGCACAAGTTATTCGCAAAGTTCAGTAAGTGCGAGTTCTGGTTAAAGAAGGTGGCGTTCTTAGGCCACGTCATTTCTAGCAGCGGTATTGAGGTAGACCCAGCGAAAGTTGCATCAGTAAGAGATTGGGTTGTGCTGCAGAATGCAATAGAGATCCGTAGTTTCCTTGGGCTAGCAGGATATTATCGGAAATTTATTCAGGGATTCTCCTCTATCGCAGTTCCACTCATGTCGTTGTAAAAGAAGAATGCTAAGTATGTGTGGAGCGATGAGTGTCAGAAGAGCTTCGATACTTTGAAGCAAGCTCTTATTTCAGCACCGGTATTAGCCATGCTGTCAGGGCCTGGAGATTTCATTTTGTATAACAATGCTTTGAATCTCGGTTTAGGCGCAGTGTTGATGCAGCATGGGAAGGTGATAGCATATGCTTCTCGTCAGTTGAAGATGCATGAGAAAAATCACCCTACCCACGAGATAGAGTTGGCAGCCGTAGTATTTGCCTTGAAGATTTGGAGGCATTATTTGTACGGAGAGAAGTGCCAGATCTTTACCGACCATAAGAACCTCAAGTACTTCTTTACGCAGAAAGAGTTAAATATGCGTCAGAGGCGTTGGTTGGAGTTAGTGAAGGACTATGATTGTGACATTAGCTACGACCCTGGCAAGGCTAATGTGGTTGCGGATGCATTGAGCAGGAAAGTCGCAGTGATGGCTCATATGGCGATTCATAGACCTCTTCAGTTTGAGATGCAGAGGTTTTATCTATAGACATATCTCGAGGTAGAGTTCCTCGTCTATCTACTTTGACGATTCAGTCTTCTCTTCTAGACCGTATTCGCAGTGGACAGTCAGCAGATGAGCAGTTGGCAAAGTGGAGGCAGAGAGATGAGTCCAAGGGCAGTATTTTGTATATAGTTAGTGACGGTATTGTTAGATATCGAGACAGAATGTGGGTTCCTAGCGACGGTTCTATTCGAGCAGATATCTTATATGAGGCCCATATGTCGCCGTACTCTATTTATCCTAGGAGTACGAAGATGTATAAAGATCTGCAGTTGATGTATTGGTGGCCCGGGATGAAGAATGATATCAGACGTTTTGTATCCGAGTGTCTGACGTGCCAACTAGTGAAAACGGAACATCAGAGACCAGCAGGCTTTCTCAAGCCTCTTCCTATTCCCGAGTGGAAGTGGGAGAATATTACCATGGACTTCGTGGTAGGTTTGCCGAAGTCAGCCAGAGGGTCAAATGCTATATGGGTGATTGTTGATCGTCTTACCAAGTCAGCGCACGTCTTACCTATTAAGACGACTTTCACCATAATTCAGTATGCAGAGCTGTATATCCGAGAGATAGTCAGACTTCATGTTATTCCCATTTCTATAGTATCTGACCGAGATCATAGATTCACTTCCTCATTTTTTAAGAGTCTGCATTCAGCTATGGGTACGAAGTTGATGTTTAGCACAGTCTTCCATCCTCAGACGGATGGTCAGTCAGAAAGAGTTATCCAGAGTTTGAAAGATCTTCTCCGTGCATGTGTCAGCGATTTCTCAGGGAGTTGGGAGTCGAAGTTGCCATTGGTGGATTTCACCTATAACAGCAGTTTTCAGTCGTCTGTAGGTATGGCTCCATATGAAGAAATGTATAGTCGTAAGTGTAGATCGCCAATTCATTGGGATGAAGTAGGGGAGAGATAAGAATTGGGTCCGGAGATTATTCAACAAACTACCGATGTAGTCAAGATCCGTGATAGGTTGAGGACTGTTCAGAGTCGACAGAAGAGTTATGCGGATAAGAGGAGGAGAGATCTAGAGTTTGCCATTGGCAACCATGTTTTTGTGAAGATAGCAGCTATGAAAGGTGTCATGCGATTCGGGAAGAAAGGAAAGCTCAGTCCGAGATTCATCGGACCATTTGAGATCCTCGACAAGGTTGAGAGGTTAGCTTATCGTGTTGCTCTTCCGTCGAATCTGGCCGGAGTACACAACGTGTTACACGTCTCTATGCTGAGGAAGTATATGGTGAATCCTTCGCATGTCTTCAACTTCGGACCGTTTCAGCTCACTCCGAACCTGTCTCATGAAGAAAGACCAGTGCAAATTTTAGACAGACAGGAAAAGAAGCTTCGAAACAAACTGGTTAAGCTAGTGAAAGTCAAATGGCTTAATAATTCGGAGGAGGAAGCTACGTGGAAATCTGAGCCTGAAATGAGGAGTCGGTATCCCGAGTTATTCGGTAAGTTTTAATTTCGATGACGAAATTTCTTTTAAGGGGGGAGAGTTGTAGAACCCGAAAAATCAGATTACGTATAAGCCATGCATAATTGCTATTATTTAAATTAAAAATGATTTTTTTTATTTGAATTCATGGAGTGTTTAATTCAATTAGTTTGTTAAGTTATGATTATTTATTTTTAATCGTAAGAGTTTAGTTTTATCTTTTCGGATCAATACCCGAGGCCGGACTAAAGTTGGAGAATTGAGATAAAATTTAATAATAAGAAAATATTCTTAAATTTAATTTATGCCCAGGAATAATTTATTTTAATGTTAAATAATGTTTTTAAGATTTATTTAGTTATTTGGAGTTAAGTTATTAAATAAGTTCTTTTATGTTCAATAGTTAATTAAATTCTAAATTAAAATGTGTAACCAATTGGGATAAATTAATCTAGGCCTAATATATTCAAGAAATAACAACCTAACATTTTAATAATTAATTCTATAGACCAAGCCATGCCATGCAAGAAAATTATTACCCTAATCCCTCCATCTCGTGCAACAAGAAATGGAAATGATATAATTCCCTTTGCCATTCAATCTCCCCTTATGCAACTTCCTTCTTAATGCATTCTTGACCCAATTAATTTGCAACCTTCCTGATGCAAACGTAGTTGGTCAAGCACCAAAGAAGGCATGGGAGTCGTTGGAGGTTGCTCGAAGGACCTATAACGTGGGGACGTAGCATGAAGTTTAAAGAAGCACTTCAAGGATTCATGGTGAGCTACCAAGGAAGTCCTACAAATTGGGTGTCTAAATTAGAGGAGTTTGAGGAACATGTAAACAATGATGGAAGTGTTTGGAATGTCATTCAAGTGCTAAATGACCATGAGGACAGCAGCATGCGTGCACCAGCACATGATCCCGTGCACCCGCGCGCACATCATTGAAGACTGCGCGCATACGGGTAGTAGGAAACGCGCACCCGCGTCACTTCCGGCGCGGCCCCGCTCATGGCGCGCGCCATGCCGCCATAACCGGTGCGACCGCGCACCGGGGACTGCATATGTGCAGAATCTTGCGCGCACCTGAGAATTATTAATTGGCTAGTTGTAAATAGCCCCAGGGCTGTGGAGCAAAGGATTATTCCAGACCTACACCGAGGTATTGACGGTCATTTTTAAATCTCGCAGAACAGAATGGGATACGATGAGATAGAAACAAAGACAGGGGACAGGTTCCCTACTCTTAACGGTCAAAGTGTAACTCGCGCAGCCGCGCGCACTGCCGTGTCAACCTTGCTAGCCAACTTTTGTTATGACTTTTTACACTACGTTTTCATGTTTTATTGATTATATAATCATTGTAAAGGACAAAAAACGAGATTTTTCAGACATATATCAAGTTTCTTGAGTTTTTCTCTCGAATTTGCAAGGCATTTTGCTTTGTTCTTCACAAAATCAAACTTATCAAAGATTGCATCTTTGTGGCGTTTGTCAGTTGTTTTCGTACGGATTGTCAAAACAAGTTCTTTGAAGGTTTGTATGAAATTCGATTGTTACTATTGTTGATATTTGTTGCTAAGTTTTAATCGCCTAGAGGTGAATATCACAAATCGTTGCTTGTTTCAAAAGATCGGGACAACACAATCGATCTTTATTCGTTATTGAATTGAGGGCGTGATTTCAATTAATCGGGTTTGCTTTTAATTCGTACGAGGATTCGTATCACTTCCCCTTCATTTCCTTAGCATCTTCCCACACTCTCATTCGAAAATTTCAGAGAAAACCAACAGCAAATATCATGAGTAACATCAAGAAAACAAGAGAGAAAAGAAAATACCACTCCGTCTCCGCCGCGCCGTGCTCGTCGTATTGTTTGTTTTATTCACAAAAAAATTTCAGGCATGTTTATATTGTTCTTTGCTTTTCAATCAAGTCCTATATGTATTTTAAAACATCACATGTTCATGATTTAAGGACCAAAAACCGAAATGACAACAACTTTGAAGAAAATCCTGCACAGCCCCTTCGACCCCTTCCTTCATGCTTCACGGTTTTTGCTTGTTTTGTGATTTCAGGAGGTTGGCTTGCTTCCAAGCGCTCCAGGCCGCATCTAGGCATGTACTAGAGTGTGTTAAGGCCATGTTGGTTCATTATTTCAAGCCCATGCACGCAGGAGGAAGACTTGACAGCAACTTCTCCCATAGTTACAAAGTTGAGTCACGATTTTGATTGTTTGATTGTCTAAGCGGAGTGTTCGAATCTTGGTTGGACCAGGGTCTGTAACCCTAGTTAGAACCCTCCCTTAGCATTTCTACGACGTGACAAAGACAACCTTTCAAGGCTTGGTTCACGGATCCATCGAAATTTCAAAACAACAAGACAAGTGCCCCATGGTGTCATTTTATGATTTTGTATGAGATGGTTTCGACTTTGGGGGTGTTGGGTGGATCTTGGTTGGCTTTTAGCCCTTAGCCATGGTTCATACAACACTTCATCAAGTCTCGATCGGGCCATGGTTGATCATACGACCACTAGAATGATGCAAGACAGCAAGATAATTCCAACAATCGCACAACAAAGAATTTTGATGCTCTCGGTCGAAGCTTTGTGTTGTCCTAGGTGTTTGCTTGGATTGTGTTTGGCCCAGTGCCCTTAGCCATGGTTCAAGCCACACCTTAGGATGTTGTTAAGAGACTGTGGTTGGTGGTTCAAGCCCAATGGCCATTATTTTTGTAAACAAAGCACAGCAAGCCCAGCTGCTGTCATCGCGCAATTGACAGCAGCATCGCTTTGGTTCAGGAGGCTTGTGCGAGTCCTTGGTTGTCTTTTAGCCTATGACCTTGGACTGGACAGTACCTCAATGAGTTAGGAAGGTCATGGTTTTGGCCGTTTGTTATTTGGTTAAGGTTAGAGGTCGTACGAGAATTTACGGTGCAATGTGCCAAAGTGACTCTCGAAAGAGCGTTTTACAATTTTTGCCTCCATTCACTAGTTTCGTGTATTACAGTCCTTATGAACAATAATTCATCATGTTAGGTGTATTTTAATCATGACTAAACGATTGTTAGAAGTTGGTTCGGGTTGGTACGGAGTCATGGTTGGAAAATTAGTTTGTTGTTCGCGTTTGTCTCGTTTTTGGTTCGTATGTTAAGTTTCGGCCAAGTTGAGATTATTTGCATGTTTTTCATGTTAGAATTAGGTCACAGTGATCCTGGGAATGATCCAACTCACTCGATAAAAACATGGTTATAATTATATTACGTGCATAAAATATAAAATGTTTTATTTTTGTGATATATGCGATATGTCTTGTGGCCACCTCACGCTTATGGGATCTCTACCCGGTGACTTACGACCGTTTTATGTTTATGTATGTGTACGGACATCCAGTCGAAGGGTTGTGGTGATCTATACCGCCCAGTATACTGTGGTTTAGTCTGATCAGACGTTCATGTTATGTTACGGGCCACTTGCGTAGAAACATTTTCTCTACTAGAAAAATCTCATTATGATATTTTATGACAAGGCTCTATCGAGGAAATCTTTTACGTACGATTTTCAGATATGCACGTATTTATAATAACTCATGATACGATTTTCACCTTACGCTTTACGATACGATATTTTTACGTTACCCGAAATTTTATGATATACTTACTTGTTATTCACGATATATGCATGTTGAGTCTTTAGACTCACTAAACTTGATTGTTGTAGGTATTGATAAGGTCGAGACCGAGGACGGGGACCAGTGAGCTAGCTTGGGTCAGCTGTAGTAGGAACCCGAGGACCTCATGTTTCAGTTTATTCACCTTTTTATGTTCAAACTCAGTTTTATTATGTGGAATTATTTTTAAGTTGTTGAGTTGAAAAAAAATATTTTTACTTCCGCTGTTATTTTAAAGTTAAATCCATTTATCAGTTTATTTTATGAATGATGTATGTTATTTATTTAAAGAGAAAATTTTTAAATAATTCCGCAAAATTACGAATACGAAATACGGACCTCTACATATACCCCAATCAATACCCGATATAATTAGAATTCAGTCTAATTCTGTTTTGACGGCATAACAACACAATCTCGAAATACCGGTAATACAAAATCAGTATATACCAATCCCAATAACTCATAACAAATAAACAAACATAATCTGATACCAAATCTGTATATTCTCAATCAAATCAATTCTGAAAATCATAAAAATTCCATACGGTATCCGTTCTTTGATCCGATTTCGATTATACAGTTTCTAGTATCACAAGAACACCATATATGAATCATACCTGATTCCTTCAATATCTTATTTCTCAATCATATGATAACATACGAAGACTTACATCTGTGTGAAACCTGTAACGAGAGGAGTACGGTACTGAACTCGATTCGAAATTCTGACGGACAGATCTTGCACAATCACAATTCTAAAATATGAAAAGGCGTAAGGATTTTTCACGGAGACTTAGTTTATATATATCTTGCATGAGAATTTACGAATGAACTCGGAATTTTCTCGTTCTTCCTCTTTCTGAATTGTTGAAGGCATGAAGACTTAGTGTATATATATCTTGCATGAGAATGTACAGGTGGCTTCCTCTTCATGCTGCACGTTTCGCACATATGAGCGACCCTCCTCGGCGCATATGCGGGAAACATTCTGTCTCGGCGCGTGTTTTCTTGGCAGCTCGCACATATGTGCGCCCTCTCCCGGCGCATATGCGCAAGGTTCTCTGCCATACTCGCGCATATGCGTGGGTCATGTCACGCATATGCTCGAGAATTTCTGCCTACTGCGCGCATATACTCCCGGCTTGGTCGCGAATATGCGCGAGGCTCATTCCTCGCACATAATTATAGTTGTTTTTTCTTCTTTCCCAGTCTGATCCATTCCGCCTATAATCACATCAATTATCAATAAATAATTTCAGATTACAATAACAAAATCTCGGGTATTACATTTCTCCCCCCCTAAAATCTGATTTCGTCCCCGAAATCACAGGCAATCAAATCAGATAACCAATCAGATACAATAAGGAATGGAGAATAGAAGTTGAATAAGAAAACTCACATATGTGCAATAACTCTGGGAATTTCTGTCTCATATCTGATTCAGTCTCCCACGTAGCTTCTTCAATGCCATGACGACTCCACTGAACTTTCACAAGAGGAATAGTCTTCGTCCTGAGCTGCTTTTCTTTACGATCGAGAATTTGAATCGGCTTCTCAAAATAACTCAGTGTCTCATCAAGTTCGGCCTCATCTGGCTGAATAATATGAGATGCATCAGGGAGATACTTCCGCAATAAAGATACATGAAAGACATCATGTATTCCAGATAGAAAAGGCGGTAAGGCGAGTCGATAGGCACGATCTCCTATCTTCTCGAGAATCTCATAAGGACCGATATAACGTGGAGACAATTTCCCTTTCTTGCCAAATCTGACAACACCTCTGAAAGGAGAAATTTTCAGAAATACTCGGTCTCTTACCTCAAATACCAACGGTTGACGACGAACTTTGACATATTTGGCCTGTCTATCTTGAGCTGTTCTCATTCTCTTCTGAATCAGCTTCACTTTTTCAGTCATATCTTGTAACGCCCCGAAAATTTAAAGGTGCACACGAACCACATGCGTGCAATTATTAAATTCTTTATGTATTTTAATTAAATGTTTTAATTGCATAAATTACTTATGTTGTGCATATTTACATGTTTAAAATATATTTTTCTACATGGTTGCATTAAAATGTATTTTTAAAGGTTATTCGAGTTGCGATCGAGGAACAGAGACCGATGGCTGAAAAATAGAAATTTTTTTTTATTGGTTAATTTTTTTCAATTATTCAAATTATGGGTGATGCTTTTTCTTATTTTTGAAAATATGGGGTTTTGAGGTGATTTTACACGCCGGGACGTAAATTTTATCGGTGTTGGATTTTTTAACAAAAATACGAATGTTTTAGCAACCCGGCCAATAAATTCACAAACTTATTTTTACCAAAATTATTTTAATATTTTGATTAAATACTAATTAAGACTAACGGATCTAAATTGTTGGCTTAATAGGCCTAAAGCCTTGTTAGTGATTTAATTAGTATAAAGTGTATAAAACTCACCCTAAACCCACACTTTTTACACGCCTCTTTTCTGAAATACTCTCCCCAACCGATACACGGCACACACAATAAAATTCAAGAGGAAAAGCTTTGGTTTTTGGAAAAAATAATTCAGCCTAGGAGTCTACGTCGCCGTTCTTCGCATCATCGTTATGTTTTCGTGCGTTTTACACGCAAAGTCACGCCACATTCTCCTTTTACTCATCATCCCACCATAGTAATTGTTTATGCATAATTTTTAAGGAAAAACATAGCACACAAGTTGAAATTTTCGTAACTACATGCCTATGTGCTTTAAACTTGTGTTATTTGATTCCAAAATCATGTTTTTATGTGTTTAAAAGGGCTGCGTTGATTAGGACATGATTAAGCATGGATATACACAATTTTTAGGGTCATAAAAATCAAGCAAATACGCTGCAACAGGGAGAGAACACAAGCTGGGAGCAAATTCTTTCATGGTGTTTGTAGGCTCAGTTTTCATGTCTTGATGGCTTGGCTTGGTCAGGGCTTGGGTCCAGGGCGAGCTAGGGTCTGTTATGGGTCAAGGGAAGAGTCCTAGCCACGCTAGGACTCGAGTCAGGAGGGCTGGGGAGGAGTCCTAGCAAGCTAGGACTCCCACCCGAGAAGCATCTGTCCATCTTCAATCTGACTCTGTCGAAGCTTTGGACTCACTGTCTGTCGATATCAATCTGGCAATAACAATATCGAATATACTGTATCAATGTATAACTCAATTCAATACCTAATCTGATCGATATCACAACACCATAATAAAAGCTCAATCAATACTGAATCTCAATATCTATTCACTGATGTTTCGACGGCATGATAATACAACCTCGATAACCCCGTCAATTTCAACATCACAGATATAATAATACGGCTCATAATCAATATCAGATAAAATCAGAACCTAATCGAATTCGGTTTCAACGGCATAACGGTACCATATAAATATACCACGCAATATAAATAAACAGATATCAATTCTTGTAGCTCATACTTGATAATAATACAAATCTGATATCAAATCTCAATCAAATCGACTCCGAAAATCATAACAAATACATACACAGTCTGTTCTTCGATCTGACTTCAAATATACGATGTCCACTGTATCAGAAACCCCATATATGATTCCTATTCAATTCTGACAATATCATAATTTCAAATCATATCTAAACGTAACAACACTTACGTCCAGTTGTAGCTATCGTTGCTAGGAACCCAGTACTGAAGTCGGATTCAAAATCTGACGGACGGATTGAAATAAAAAGGCGTAAGGATTTCAGAAGCATTCCCAATTTCCTTTTCTTCGTTTCTTCTGAATTCTGAAACAAATTCATGATATATACATATATATACATCTTCGAGCATTCCAAGACCAAGTGGCTTATTTTCCTTCTGCATGTTGCGCGTATATGCGCGCCTAAGCCCCGCGCATATGCGCCGGAAGCTCTATTTAGAAATCAGCTACTGGACTGCTCGCGCATATGCGCGCACATAAGTCGCGCATATGCGCGAGACCTACTGTCTCGTGCATTCTACCACTCGCGCATATGCGCGCCTTCCGCCGGCGCATATGCGCGAGGTCCTCTGGACAATCACTTTTGTTACTGGACACCTCGCGCATATGCGCGCCCTCACGCCGCGCATATGCGCGGGGTCTTCTGCCTGAATCGCGCATGTGTGCGCACTAGGTCGCGCATATGCGCGAATAGCACCTCCCTCGCACATATTTTCGCGTCTTTCCCGGCCTAATCCATTCCATCTATATTTACCTTAATTAATCCATGAATCATTTCAGATTAATCTTAGATTACAATAAATATAATCCCGAGCATTACATTTTCTCCCCCCCTAAGATATGATTTCGTCCCCGAAATCACAGGCAATCAAATCAGATAAAGGAAGAAATGTAAAATAGAATCAGTAATAACTCCTTTCAGTGTAATAACTCTGAACATCGCTACCTCCTATCAGACTCTGTCTTCCAGGTAGCCTCTTCGATGCCCTGATGATTGTACTGTACTTCCAACAGCGGAATATTCTTCATTCTGGATTATTCTTCTTTCCTGAGTCTCTAACTCCAATCCGGAATATTAATGCAAGAAGTATAACTCATAATACAACTTGAAGTAATTCTTATAGAATCGATCTCAGAACATTGGCTATACAACATCCGTATATACCAATTACCGACTCAAAACAAATCAATATTATCCTCTATTATCAAATCCGGTACTCCCAGTCAAGGTTACATTCAATTTTCCAGTTTTAAATATCAACAGTCATCATCCGACGTTACATATTCAGTCTATTTATTTTGTGTTGTCTTCATTTTCCTCTGAATCGGTTTCAATTTCTTTTTCATATCTCTGATTCCATCCGATCCAATCTCAGGTATCTCGCAGATATTATTCCTATACGAAGAAAATCTGCAGTCCTCACTCTACTATGCCTCGACTGATGCTATTTCAATACTCATCTGATAGCTATTGTCTTACAATCATTCACAAAGTGACAACACATCGCCTCAACTAGTGCTAAAATCCAGCACTACAGTTCCTGGATATCCTCTAGTTCCAGGATAGTTGCTCCAACTATCTGTCGATCTATAGACGATAAGTGAAAGAGTTTATTGTATACTCTGCCAAAAGTACAAAATCAAACGAAAATCACAGTCTGATATAATCAACTTTGGCATTCAGTACAATCTATCCTCTTTTCTGACATAAATATCCATCGACAGGTCATATCCGTAAGTCTTCGTGTACAAATAATATATGCAAATTCACGCAATCTATTAATAACAATCACATCGCATCCCAACCTTGAAAAGATTTCGGTAGTTTCATTACGAAATCTATAGAAATATACTCCCATTTCTATTCAAGAATCGATAATCGATATAACCAATCTCCTGTTTTCCCCTGTCGGCAATTTAGACATTTCAGTACAAATTCTGCTACAACTGATTTCATATGTTTCCCTAACATCAGTCAGTTCATGTCAGTCTACATTTTTCTATCATCAGAATAAATTTTGAATTAAAGATGGCGCATTTCTGATCATACATGTCGTTTCAGATTCAAAATATTTGGCACAAACAAGTCGGTTATTCACATACAATACACTATCACCTACCTGATATTCTGATCAATACCCTGTTCTGATTATCGAATCCGAGTTCTGAACATTTGGATCAAACTTCTGAACTGCTTTAATTCGCGAGTTTAGCTCTGATTCGGCTTGAACTGTATATATACTCTCAACGGTTCCCAATAATCTGTATCACATCTTCGACTTTGTTTAGATCAACTGCTATATCATCTTCGGATGTAATGTCCCCCAAAAAATATAATCTGTCTTTAATACTGTTTTAGAACAATAACAATTCTCAACAAATTTCACAACAATAGTCAAATATCATAATTTGATAACCGCAGACAAATACGAATTTCTGAATTTTCTGCCATCGGTGTCGTCCTCAGTCACTGATCACGGCCCCAACTGTGTCAAGATCAATCGGTATAATATAATCGGATATTACCTCCCATAAATACAATCTGTTTCAGTCAAAACTCATATCTGAACAATTTCTGTATACACCAATTTCAGTTCTCAGATCATTCAATACAAGGTATTCAATTCAGTCAGTCATATGCCACAAGTATATCAAAATATCATAGATAAACGGCATAAAATCATATGAATACCTCTGAACATAGGATTCATCCACCCATAACTGAACTGATATCAAATCAAGGCAGAAATCACTCTCCCTGATATACGGCAAACCCGGAACCTCATCTAGGAAGACTTTAGCAATTCTCCTGCTACTGGCAAATCAGTCCATGATAGCTCAGTTTTAGTAATCCACTGAATACATAAGGAATTACTACATTCCTTTCGATAATCATCGAATCATAGGTAATACGGATATCAAAGGAATTGAAATCAAGAATCCTTACCGTACATTATTCATTCTTCGGCCATTTCTGGTCCGATTCTTACCATCTCCTGGCAAGAATCTACAATACTTCTATATTTGGTCAGCATAACAATATCAATCATGCAATCAGAGTCAGACAACACAAGTACACACAGTCTACCTCGATCTCATTCTTATCCTACTGCAATATACGATATTTTACAGACTTCACTGATATCAACCTTCCCCCAAAAGGTAAAGAAATCAATACTACAGTACATACAGACCCAACAGATCAAGCATCTATCAATACAATTCATTCAAAAATAATCGTAGGGAATGCTTTAGTATTTATCAATACATATGCAAACTAATCACAAAAGAACAGTTACCTGTCATTATATCATCAAGTGCATCCTGGGTCTGTTCCTCGGTCACCATAACCAGATGATTCTGCTCCCTCAGATCTTCGAAAATCTCTCAGTGGACATACTCTAGCAAAATGTCCTGGCTGACGACAGATGTGGCAACTTCCAGACACACCTCGGCATTGCTCTGTGGAATGTCTTCCTCCACAAGTGCTACAATAAGCTCATGTATAACTTGGGCTAGAAGTACTGGAGCTAGATAAACCGCTCCCTAACTTCTTGAACTGCTTCTTTCGAGCTTTCAACTGTTCTTTCTTTTCACTACTGCTGCTACCAATCTCGATTCGGGGAGGTAGTTGCAGTGATTTCGGGGTTGAAAGAACATACGAAGCTTCCTTTTGTCTCATCAGAACTGTTTCTGCTCTTCTAGCTCTGTTCAGAGTGTCAGCAAAATTATTCGGTTGCTTCACATTCACCAATGTACGTATCTCTGGATTCAATCCCTGGATGAACTGATCAAACATAGCTGCATCATTTCTAGCCACGTAAGGGGTAAAACGTAGCAAGGTGAAGAACTGGGCCAAATACTCATCAATATTCAACTGACCCTGTCTCAGATTTGCAAACTCTGCACTTCTATCCTGTCTATATGATACGGGGAAGAATCTTTGATAGAATTCAACTTTAAAAACATTCCACGTAATCACTGGACCACGCTGTTCTAAAGCTTCTTTGGTTACCAGCCACCAACTCCTTGCGATTTCCCGTAACTGGTGCCCAATCAGTTTAACTCTACAATCATCTGTGAAACCAGAAATTCAAATAGCATTTCTATATCCTCTAACAAATTCTCACAATCGACTGGTGTCTCAGTACCCTTCCGAATCGGCGGTTGAAACGACTGAAACCTCGTCATCATTGTTTCCATCGGAGTTTCTGACACATCCATCTGATTACTCGAAATACTACCCAATTATCGAATTCTTCTCGGAGGTATATCTGATAATCACAAGAGTTAGCAATCACATGAGATAAATCCATCTCAGCCCATTTCTGATCAGCTTACCTCTGATCAAGAATTGGTTTTGATCCATTTTCAAATAATACACATTACCAAATGAACTCAGATATTCAAGGAACATGTATCTTCCAAAACAGTAAAACATACTGCAATATTAACATATACAATGTAATTCAACATTATAATAAATCACATGCTAGCAATCACATGCAAGGAAAGAAAACACATTCTACCCCGCTCACTAGCTTCTATCTCAGTCTCAAGAACCTACAGTTCTAGAACCTATTGTTCTGGAACCTAAAGCTCTGATACCACCTGTTGTAGGGACCCGGACGCTAATTAAAGTTTTTAATCATTCTTAGAATTAATCAATCAATTATAATAAACAGGGTCTAATTTTTTTTAAAAATAAAAGCGGAAACGTTATGTAAATCAATCTGAATTACATATTAAATATAAACATACAAGTCCTGTATTGTCTACAATAATCCAACTAGGTTCAACTACATATCAGTGCTGACTCCTAATTTATTTCTGAGCCCGGATCTCCACGCTATCTAGTCCAGCCTCGTTCTCTTCTTGACCCTGATCCTGTCCCACCTGTTTTCATGCACACATAAAAAAAAGACAACAGCCAGATAACTCCGGTGAGAATTACATTCCCAGTATAAATCATGTATACATGCAATCATATAAACAATATAAAAGCATATAAAAGATATTCATAACTTGTATCAAAATCAGAACATGAATCAAATATTCGTAGCATGTATCATAATCCGAAACATGAATTAATATCAACAATAACCCTTACTCTAAACATGTACCATAATCAGGAACATAAATCAACATCAATCAATGAATCAATATCCGTAACTCTTAAACTCAGACTAGACTCAATCCTAGTCTAGGGATCCCGATTTCCAGACGTTGGCATTCCATATCAATCACCAGTAATAGAAGAAACTCAATTCTTCACATCGATTGCCAATCGTCCAGTGACCTATACGTGATAGACATTGGCACTTTCGCTAATTTACTATCTTGTGACATCGTGCAATGTGCCCGTGGCGATCCCGCCACCATCAGGTACTTCTGTCCCAAGATCACTCGACTAATACCTGCTTTCTATGCAATCATAGAACAAGCATATCCACTCAAATCAATGAACATAATAATAAGAAGTATGTGATTTAGGGAAACTCAAGTATATCATACTATACTCGAGTCGATCTCCCGGTACCACATTGACTTATACCTTTCTCTTCTCGGTCTGACGAAGACAAAGTCTCAAACTCAACTCTGTCCAACTTCAGTCTGACTCTGTCGAAGCTTTGGACTCACTGTCAGTCGATATCAATCTGGCAATAACAATATCGAATATACTGTATCAATGTATAACTCAATTCAATACCTAATCTGATCGATATCACAACACCATAATAAAAGCTCAATCAATACTGAATCTGATCAATATCAATTCACTGATGTTTCGACATAATGATAATACAACCTCGATAACCCCGTCAATTTCAACATCACAGATATAATAATACGGCTCATAATCAATATCAGATAAAATCATAACCTAATCGAATTCGGTTTCAACGGCATAACGGTACCATATAAATATACCACGCAATATAAATCAACAGATATCAATTCCTGTAACTCATACTTGATAATAATACAAATCTGATATCAAATCGACTCTGAAAATCATAACAAATACATACACAGTCTGTTCTTCGATCTGACTTAAAATATACGATGTCCACTGTATCAGAAACCCCATATATGATTCCTATTCAATTCTGACAATATCATAATTTCAAATCATATCTAAACGTAACAACACTTACGTCCAGTTGTAGCTGTCGTCGCTACGAACCAAGTACTGAAGTCGGATTCAAAATCCGACGGACGGATTGAAATAAAAAGGCGTAAGGATTTCAAAAGCTTTCCTAATTTCCTTTTCTTCGTTTCTTCTGAATTCTGAAACGAATTCATGATATATATATATATACATCTTCGAGCATTCCAAGACCAAGTGGCTTATTTTCCTTCTGGATGTTGCGCGTATATGCGCGCCTAAGCCCCACGCATATGCGCCGAAAGCTCTATCCGGAAATCAGCTACTGGATTGCTCGCGCATAAGCGCGCACATAAGTCGCGCAGATGCGCGAGACCTACTGTCTCGTGCATTCTACCACTCGCGCATATGCGCGCCTTCCGCCGGCGCATATGCGCGAGGTCCTTTGGACAATCACTTTGGTTACTGGACACCTCGCGCATATGCGCGCCCTCACGCCGCGCATATGCGCGGGGTCTTCTGCCCGAATCGTGCATGTGTGCGCACTAGGTCGCGCATATGCGCGAATAGCACCTCCCTCGCACATATTTTCGCGTCTTTCCCGGCCTAATCCATTCCATCTTTATTTACCTTAATTAATCCATGAATCATTTCAGATTAATCTCAGATTACAGTAAATATAATCCCGGGCATTACAACCCACTACTCTCCTCACATCCCCTATCATCATCACGATGCAAATAAAACGATCTATTCCCTCCAAATCTTCTACGTTGCCTAGCCTCATCATATTGCCTATCATGTATTTCCTCTTCAATCTGACAATATCATAATTTCAAATCATATCTAAACGTAACAACACTTATGACCAGTTGTAGCTGTCGTCGCTAGGAACCCAGTACTAAAGTCGGATTCAAAATCTTACAGACGGATTGAAATAAAAAGGCGTAAGGTGTAACCCCCCCGACCGATTTTGATAAAATAACAGTGGAATTTAAAATTTTCTAAAAAGAAAGAAGGATTTAAAATACATCTCAATGTATAATCAAAAGTATATACATGATCAATCAAATGATACAACAAAAATACAAAATATCATTTTTGTGATTATGTCAAAAATGCTATCAAAATAGTTTTCTTCCTTCCTTCTTTATATGCATATGACTCCGGCCCAAAATCAACGTCCCGGCCCGTCGCTCTTATCTGCATCACATGAAATAACTGAAATAAGTATAAAACTCAGCAAATGGAACTCTTACATAGCAATGAATACATATCATACTCTGAAAACATGACTTTGAAAACATTAAATACCATCAACTATTGAAACATGAATAACATAGCATAATATAACAATAAGATGGTATTTCTCTTTTCTCTGTTGGATTGATATCTATATTGTATCTCTGTCCCTGTACCTATATCCCATCGATATACATCGATAACTCTGAGAGATATAAGCCTATGATCGTTGATCAACTAATTGCATGCAATCTCTGACTATGTATCTATCAATCCAATAAATCATTTAAACTCTCTTTTGGGCATTAAATCAAACACTTTGCATACTCTTTTCTTTTGTATTCCCTTTGACATATTTGAGACATAAAATGCCTCTAATATACAACACAGTGTATTAATACATAGCATGAATCAAATGGAAGGGAATAACATGTTAAAACTATTGAAACACCATACATATATTATCATGTGAGCACAAGGAAATGAATTCCACTTACAACCAATAAAACCCTTGAATATATCTCTTGGTACACAACCTACAACAATAAACCATGTATTGAACCATCAACATCTAAATAATCATAAACCAATATTAATTAATCCATAAAACCAAAACCATCACCAAACCCAATACTTCTCCCAACACCAAAACCAAGAAAAAAACAAACCCATAAGCTTACCTTAGCTCCTTGAACCCACAAGAACCTTAATCTCACCACAAATAACCAACAAGAAGCTTGAATCAAGGATATGAAAGGAAGAAATGTAGAAACCCTAGTCTCCCAAGAGCTGAAAACGAGAAGTGAGGGAAAAGAATGAGAAAAAGTGAGCTAACCCATGCCTTATATCACTTAAATCTCGAAAACACGCTTTTACTGTACACGGACCGCAGGTGCGCTAGCTTCTTCATCGCGGGTGCGGTGTGCCTTCGGCAATACATCAAAAAAATCCATAAATGACGACCGCGGGTGCGCTGCAAAATTGACCGCGATTGCGCTCTGGTCTCTGCCCTAACACCGCAGGTGCGCTACACCTTGCACCGCGGGTGCGCTATGCCTTCGGCATTCCAACAAAAAATCCAAACATGACGACCGCGGGTGCGGTAACCTTTACACCGCGGGTGCGGTGTGACTTCGGCAATTTCATCAAAAATCTTAATTAAAGATCGCTGGTGCACTGTCACCTGAAGCCAACAACAAACTCTATGCAACTAAAATCGAATCGCAACGCTGATACAATACAACTACACAACAACTAATAACAACAATGCTATAAACCATAAATCGCAACTATTAACATCAAAACTATACTAAACTCAACAAAATAGTCAATAATCATACGAAATCTTAAACCGTACCGTACACCAGGCTTGGCTATTATAATCTCCCCTCCTTAGAGGAATTTCGTCCTCGAAATTGACGTCACTGCGCAAACAACTCAGGATACTTCTCTTTCATTTCATCCTCTGGTTCCCACGTGGCTTCTTCAATCAAATGATTCCTCCAAAGGACTTTATCAATGCCGATCTCTTCGTTTCTCAACACTTTAACTTTGCGATCCAGAATCTGGACTGGAATCTCTTGGTACGTCAAATTCGTCGTCAAATCCAATGGCTCATGGCGAAGAACATGGGAAGGATTCGCAATATACTTCCTGAGCATGGAGACATGAAAAACATTATGAACTCTGTCAGGATCTGGCGGTTGGGCTAACCTGTAAGCTCGATCACCAACTCTATCCAAGATCTCAAATGGGCCAATAAATCTCGGACTCAACTTTCCCTTCTTGCCAAACCGCATCACACCCTTAAGAGGTGCTATCTTCAAGAACACATGGTCGCCCACCTCAAACTGCAACGGCCTACGACGCACATCAGCATAACTTTTCTGTCTCGACTGTGCTGTTTTCATCCTCTCTCGAATAACAGCAACAACATCAGCTGTCTGTTGGACCAACTCTGGACCCAACATCTTCCTCTCACCAATCTCATCCCAATACAATGGTGATCTACACTTTCTGCCATAAAGTGCTTCATACGGTTCCATGCCAATCATTGCTTGGTAGCTATTATTTTACGTGAACTCAACAAGAGGCAATTTGGAATCCCAACTACCAGGATAGTCGATAGTACAAGCTCTGAGCATATCCTCTAAAATCTGAATAACTCTCTCTGATTGACCGTCGCTTTGGGGATGATATGCTGTACTAAATGCTAACCGTGAACCCATAGCTCTGTGCAAACTCTTCCAAAACTTTGAAGTAAATCTAGGGTCACGATTAGACACGATCGACACAGGAACACCATGAAGTCTAACAATTTCAGCTATGTACTCTTCGGAATACTGGTTCATAGAATACGTCGTCTTGACTAGAAGAAAATGCGCTGACTTGGTCAACCTCAACAATAACCCAAATAGAGTTAAAACCTTTCTGCCTCCTTGGAAGACCAGTCACGAAGTCCATCATAATATGCTCCCATTTTCATTGAGGAATCGAAAATGACAGCAATGTCTCAGCAGGTCTGTGATGCTCGATTTTCACCTGCTGACAAGTTAGGCACTGAGAAATAAACATGGCAATATCTTTCTTCATACCTGGCCACCAATAGAGTCTACGAAGATCCTGATACATCTTTGTGCTGCTTGGATGTATCGAGTATGGCGCGGTATGTGCCTCTGTCAAGAGTTCTCGCCGAATATCATCACCAACAGGAATACATATACGGCCTCTGAAAGTCACCAAACCATCTCCATTCAATCCAAACTCTGAATTACCTCTCTCCTTTGCTCTGGCTCTCAACTATGTCAACTGTAAATCATTGACCTGCTCTCTACGGATCCTGTCCGTCAATGTAGCCCGAATGACCAATGCTGAAAAGCGAGCAATGGTCCCCGGAACAACCAAAGCTATCTTCTCGCTGCAAATCTAACAACAATGGCTTCTCAATCAAAGAATTCAAAGAAGAACTCGACTTACGGCTCAAAGCATCTGCTACAACATTTGCCTTCCCTGGGTGATAACTAATCGTCACATCATAATCTTTGACAAGCTCTAACCACCGTCTTTGTCGCATATTGAGTTTGTGAGGCCCGGGGCCGAAGAGGGCGGGGGGTGATTGCCGGTGCCATCAGTAGCACGGACAATGAGCGGCTCCTGGCAGGCTTCTAGGTGAAGGGAACATGAATGAACCGAACCCACACGGGAATGAGAGGGATTCTGAGACTGTTCAATGTAATGGACTGTACAGTTGAAGAGGGCTTAAAAGATTTGATTTGTACTACTCATATCACGAAGGTGCATCTTCTTTTCGGTAGCTCATCACATAAGAACTCCAAAGTTAAGCGTGCTTGACTTGGGGCAATTTTGGGATGGGTGACTTCCTGGGAAGTTTCCCAGGGTGCGTGTGAGTGAGGACATAAGCACGTTGGAAAGACTCGTCTTGATACAGTGAGGACAGTCGTCGAATCTGGGGCGTTACAAGTGGTATCAGAGCCGACCTCTCTTAGTACGGTGTGGTTCGGGGACGAACCAAGCGGAAGCTGGTGGGCATGTGAGGCCCGGGGCCGAAGAGGGCGGGGGGTGATCGCCGGTGCCATCAGTAGCACGGACAATGAGCGGCTCCTGGCAAGCTTCTAGGTGAAGGGAACATGAATGAACCGAACCCACACGGGATTGAGAGGGATTCTGAGACTGTTCAATGTAATGGACTGTACAGTTGAAGAGGGCTTAAAAGATTTGATTTGTACTACTCATATCACGAAGGTGCATCTTCTTTTCGGTAGCTCATCACATAAGAACTCCAAAGTTAAGCGTGCTTGACTTGGGGCAATTTTGGGATGGGTGACCTCCTGGGAAGTTTCCCAGGGTGCGTGTGGGCGTTACAGAGTTCTTTCTGAGAAAACATATACTTCAAACTCTTGTGGTCCGTGAAAATTTCACACTTTTCGCCATACAAATAATGTCTCCAGATTTTCAAGGCGAAAACCACAGCTGCCAGTTCCAGATCATGCGTAGGATAATTCTTCTCGTAATCCTTCAATTGACGAGAAGCATAGGCTATAACCTTTTCACGTTGCATCAGCACTGCACCGAGGCCCTTCTTCGACGCATCGGTATAAACAACAAAATCCTCTGAACCACTGGGCAATGCAAGTACCGAAGCTGACGTCAACTTATCTTTCAACTCTTGAAATCCAATTTGGCAATCATTGGCCCACTAAAACTTCACAGTCTTCCTCGTTAGATTGGTTAAAGGCAGGGCAATCTTGGAGAAATCTGAAATAAAACGACGATAATAACCCGCCAAACCAAGAAAACTACGTACCTCTGATACAGTGGTAGGGATAGGCCATTTCTGAATCGCCTCGATTTTCACTGGATCAACCGCTATACAATCCTTCGAGACAACATGGCCTAAGAAAGAAATATGCTCCAACCAGAACTCACATTTCTTCAACTTAGCATACAACCGCTTATCTCTCAACAACTGAAGAACAACTCTGAGGTGCTCTGAATGAAGCTCTCTGGTCTTGGAATAAATCAATATGTCATCGATGAAATCAATGACAAAGCTATCCAAATACGACTTGAACACCCTGTTCATCTGATCCATGAAGACTGAAGGAGCATTAGTCAGACCAAAAGACATCACAAGAAATTCATAATGACCGTACCTGGTCCGGAACGCCGTCTTAGAAATATCAGACTCCCTAACCTTAAACTGATAATAGCCAGATCGCAGATCAATCTTCGAAAACACTGTAGCCCCATGCAGTTGGTCAAAAAGATCATCTATCCCTGGCAACGGATATTTATTCTTGATAGTCACTTTGTTGATTTCTCTAAAATCAATGCATAGCCGCAAAGAACCGTCTTAATTTTTAACAAAAAGAACCGGAGCTCCCCAAGGCGAAGAACTCGGCCGAATGAAACCTTTATCCAAAAGATCCTGCAACTGCGTCTTCAACTCTTTCATCTCTGTTGGGGCCATTCTGTACAGAGCCTTGGAAATAGGAACCGTACCTGGAACTAGATCAATCACAAACTCCACATCTCTGTCCGGCGGCAAACCCGGCACATCATCCTCAAAAACATCAGGGAAATCTCTCACCACAACAATATCATCAATATTCAATTTCACAATTCTATCCACATCAACAATCGAAGCCAAAAACCCATCACAACCCCTAATCAACAACTTTTTAGCCTCAAGACATGAAATAAAAGGAAGGACCAGCGAAGTACCTGCACTGGCGAGCATACCTTCCCTATTGCCATCATCTGCAAATTTCACCGTCTTAGCAACGCAATCAATCACTGCACGATAGGTTGATAGCCAATCCATGCCAAGTATAATATCAAACGCAACCATCGGGATAACAAAAAAATCGGCATAAACCACTCGTTCATCAATTTGAACGGAACACGCATACAAAATAGACGTCGGGCACAACACATCTCACAAAGGCAATACAACATTAAACTGGAGGGGAAGAACAGAAGGAACTAAACCCAAAGATCTCAAAAATAGTTCAGACATAAAAGAATGAGTAGCACCTGTATCAATCAATGTCGTAGCTACTCTGCCTGAAATTAAAATAGTGCTAGAGATCACAGAAGAATCATGGTTTATACCTTCCTTCGTCATGGTGAAGATGCGTCCCTGCACCTTCTCTTTACCCAATCCTCTGGGACAATCCTTGGCAATATGGCCTGCAGTGCCACATCTGTAGCAAGTATGAGTACCAAATCTGCACTCTCCCCGATGATGCCTACCGCACTTGGGACACAATGGCTTCTTGGGATCAAATGGAACTGCCGGTGGTTTAGGACTCGGCTCTAACTTGCCTTTCCCTTTCAAACTGCCCTTTCCTCTTTGACTTGAACCTTGGTCTCTTTGAGCAATGGCATGCTGCCTCGCTTGTCTCTCCCTAGCAATGTCTTTCTCATCTTGCTCGGCTAACAGAGCCTTAGCCACAATCTCTTTGAATGTCACAGCCTTCGACATATTAATGTCCCTTCTGATTTCTGCTCTAAGGCCTCTAATGAAACGAGCACCTTTGTCTTTGTCATTGGAAGCAATATACGGGGCAAACAGACAGCCCTCCTCGAATTTCAGAATGTACTCATCAACATTCATACCTCCCTGTCGAAGCTCCAAGAACTCGGTCACCTTCCTAACACGAAGTGCGTCTGGGAAATACTTGTCATAGAAAAGATCAGTGAACTCTAACCACTTCAATGACGGAACATCCACACTAACCTTGGTAGCATTCCACCAAATGCGTGCAGCCTTGACTAACATGAACACTGCACATCCAACTCTGTCTTTGTCTGCATAGTTGAGATGATAAAAAATAGCCTCAAGTGCCTTGATCCACTCTACTGCCACCAATGGATCAGTGCTTCCTGCAAATTCAGGCGGATCCATCCTCTTGAAAGCAGTAAAGATCCCATCAGTACCAACTGCTTGTGCCACTTGGCCTCTCACTTGACCTCTACCTTGACCTGTACCTTGCAAACGTAGTAACTGTTGGAGCTGCTCACTGTGGACCTTAGCTTGCTCTTTCAATAACTTGTCAAACTCATCGACAACTCTAGAGGAAGAACTATCCTCACCCTCTGCAGCTTTCCTCTTAAGAGGCATAACTCCTACAATGTGCTCACACAATACATATCAATAGATAACAATGAATAGATGTAGAAGAAGACATACCCGGACTGTTGAAAGTAGACGAAGTCATGTGCATTGGTCCGAAGAACGGTGATCTGATACCACTAAATGTAACCCCCTCGACCGGTTTTGTTAAAATAACAGCGGAATTTAAAATTTTCTAAAAAGAAAGAAGGATTTAAAATACATGTCAATGTATAATCAAAAGTATATACATGATCAAACAAATGATACAACAAAAATACAAAATATCATTTTTATGATCATGTCAAAAATGCTATCAAAATAGTTTTCTTCCTTCCTTCTCTATATGCATATGACTCCGGCCCACAATCAACGTCCCGGCCCGTCGCTCTTATCTCCATCACATGAAATAACTGAAATGAGTATAAAACTCAGCAAGTGGAATTCTTACATAGCAATGAATACATATCATACTCTGAAAACATGACTTTGAAAACATTAAATACCATCAACTCTTGGAACATGAATAACATAGCATAATATAACAATAAGATGGTATTTCTCTTTTCTCTGTTGGATTGATATCTATATAGTATCTCTGTTTCTGTACCTATATCCCATCGATATACATCGATAACTCTGAGGGATATAAGCCAATGGTCGTTGATCAACTAATTGCATGCAATCTCTGACTATGTATCTATCGATCCAATAAATCATTTAAACTCTCTTTTGGACATTAAATCAAACACTTTGCATACTCTTTTCTTTTGTATTCCCTTTGACATAATTGAGACATAAAATGCCTCTAATATACAACAAAGTGTATTAATACATAGCATGAATCAAATGGAAGGGAATAACATGTTAAAACCATTGAAACACCATACATATATTATCATGTGAGCACAAGGAAATGAATTCCACTTACAACCAATAAAACCCTTGAATATATCTCTTGGTACACAACCTACAACAAAAAACCATGTATTGAACCATCAACATCTCAATAATCATAAACCCATATCAATTAATCCATAAAACCAAAACCATCACCAAACCCAATACTTCTCCCAACACCAAAACCAAGAAATAAACAAACCCATAAGCTTACCTTAGCTCCTTGAACCCAAAGAACCTTAATCCCACCACAAATAACCAACAAGAAGCTTGAATCAAGGAAATGAAAGGAAGAAATGTAGAAACCCTAGTCTCCCAAGAGCTGAAAACGATAAGTGAGGGAAAAGAATGAGAAAAAGTGAGCTAACCCATGCCTTATATCACTTAAATTTCGAAAACACGCTTTTACTGTACACGGACCGCAGGTGCGCTAGCATCTGCACCGCGGGTGCGGTGTGCCTTCGGCAATACATCAAAAAAATCCATAAATGACGACCGCGGGTGCGCTGTAAAACTAACCGCGGTTGCGCTCTGGTCTCTGCCCTAACACCGCAGGTGCGCTACACCTTGCACCGCGGGTGCGCTATGCCTTCGGCATTCCAACCAAAAATCCAAACATGACGACCGCGGGTGCGGTAACCTTTACACCGCGGGTGCGGTGTGACTTCGGCAATCTCATCAAAAATCTGAATTAAAGATCGCGGGTGCACTGTCACCTGAAGCCAACAACAAACTTCATGCAACTAAAATCGAATCGCAACGCTGATACAATACAACTACACAACAACTAATAACAACAATGCTATAAAACATAAATCGCAACTCTTAACATCAAAACTATACTTAAACTCAACCAAATAGTCAATAATCGTACGAAATCTTAAACCGTACCGTACACCAAGCTTGGATATTACATAAGGATTTCAAAAGCTTTCCCAATTTCCTTTTCTTCGTTTCTTCTGAATTCTGAAACGAATTCATGATATATACATATATATACATCTTCGAGCATTCCAAGACCAAGTGGCTTATTTTCCTTCTGCATGTTGCGCGCATATGCGCGCCTAAGCCCTGCGCATATGCGTCGGAAGCTCTATCCGGAAATCAGCTACTGTACTGCTCGCGCATATCCGCGCACATAAGTCGCGTATATGCGCCAGACCTACTGTCTCGTGCATTCTACCACTCGCGCATATGCGCGCCTTCCGCCGGCGCATATGCGCGAGGTCCTCTGGACAATCACTTTGGTTACTGGACACCTCGCGCATATGCGCGCCTCACGCCGCGCATATGCGCGGGGTCTTCTGCCCGAATCACGCATGTGTGCGCACTAGGTCGCGCATATGCGCGAATTGCACCTCCCTCGCACATATTTTCGCGTCTTTCCCGGCCTAATCCATTCCATCTATATTTACCTTAATTAATCCATGAATCATTTCAGATTAATCTCAGATGACAGTAAATATAATCCCGGGCATTACAACCCACTACTCTCCTCACATCCCCTATCATTATCACGATGCAAATACAACGATCTATTCCCTCCAAATCTTCTACGTTGCCTATCCTCATCATATTGCCTATCATGTATTTCCTCTTCAATTCTGTTAATATCATAATTTCAAATCATATCTAAACGTAACAACACTTACGTCCAGTTGTAGCTGTCGTCGCTAGGAACCCAGTACTGAAGTCGGATTCAAAATCTGACGGACGGATTGAAATAAAAAGGCGTAAGGATTTTGAAAGCTTTCCCAATTTCCTGTTCTTCGTTTCTTCTGAATTCTGAAACGAATTCATGATATATACATATATATACATCTTCGAGCATTCCAAGACCAAGTAGCTTATTTTCCTTCTGCATGTTGCGCGCATATGCGCGCCTAAGCCCCGCGCATCTGCGCTGGAAGCTCTATCCGGAAATCAGCTACTGGACTGCTCGCGCATATGCCGGCGCATATGCGCGAGGTCCTCTGGACAATCACTTTGGTTACTGGACACCTCGCGCATATGCGCGCCCTCACGCCGCGCATATGCGCGGGTTCTTCTGCCCGAATCGCGCATGTGTGCGCACTAGATCACGCATATGGGCGAATAGCACCTCCCTCGCACATATTTTCGCGTCTTTCCCGGCCTAATCCATTCCATCTATATTTACCTTAATTAATCCATGAATCATTTCATATTAATCTCAGATTACAGTAAATATAATCCCGGGCATTACAACCCACTACTCTCCTCACATCCCCTATCATCATCACGATGCAAATACAACGATCTATTCCCTCCAAATCATCTACGCTGCCTATCCTCATCATATTGCCTATCATGTATTTCCTCTTCTTCACACCTCCTATATTTTTTTCGTAGAGGCTTAAACTCTTTCTCCCATATTCTATCCAACCCTCTCAACATTGTTTGAAATTGACGATCGTCAACCATTATACCTGCAAGAAAAGGTTAGTATAAAACAATAAAAGATGAGTTTTCTCACCACGAATCCTCACTGGTCATTCCAATGAAAATTCACTCGACTCTCCTCTTTTTTTTTTCTCACTACAAAATACTCACCGGTCACTCCAAAGAAATAACGCTCGCACTCAAGTGATTTTCACTCGAATTTGATAGTTCTCTCTAAGATGTGCTCAAGATTTGTACTTGTATATCAAACTAACAAGATTCAACTCGTGGACACTCGCAACTGTCTCACTTGGACTGCACAAAACAAAGAACACTAGAATAACGCAGAACTTACAACAATACAAAGGATAACACGGATCTGAAAATAGAATCGAAGTTTTACAAAGATCTTGAATAAAAACGAAAAGATAACACAGATCTGAGAACAGAATGAAATTTTAAACAGATCTAAAAATAGAAACAAAAGGATAACACAGATCTGATAACATAACGGATTTTTTTTTATTTTTAGACAGATCTGAAAATAGCAACGAAAGGATAACAGATCTGAGAACAAAACGAAATTTTAAACAGATCTGAAAATAGCATTGATAACTTACTTGAATAAAAAAGAACCAAAAGCTCTGATACCAAATGATGCGAATCCTCGTACGAATTAAAGAAAACACGATTAATTAGAATCGCGCCCTCAATTCAATATCAAACAAGGATCCATTGTGTTGTCCCGATCTTTTGAAACAAGTAACGATTTGTGATATTCACCTCTAAGTGATTAAAACTTAGCAACAAATATCAACGATAATAACAATCGAATTTCAAATGAACCTTCAAAGAACTTGTGATATGAATCTCACCGGGCATGACATGCTAATGGTTGGAAAAAGATTCAAGGAAGCATTGCATGGACTCATGGGCGATCAAGAAGAGCTTGCAAGCAAGGTTGAAGGAGTCGCGAGGCATGGGAGTGAGCTTGAAGGCCAAACGAATACCATTAAAACACGGCCGAGTCTACACGGACCTGTACACGGGGTCCGTGCCCATTACAGCCGAGGATGAAAAATTCACGAGCCTACACGGACCCCGCTCCGGACCCCTACACGGGGTCCATGTCCATTGTTTTCCACAGAGTATTTTCCCGAGTGTACACGGACCCTTACCCGGAGGCCTACACGGGGTCCGTGTCCTACTATATTTGCGAAGATTTGGTGCAGATTTTGTTACCTAGTTATCTTTTTGTTATCTTTTGATTTTGGGATGAATATATGGACGAATTTATCATTGTACAATACATTATTCATTGAATTTTAATCATAGTTTTGAGTTTTCTCTCAACTTTTTCAAATCGTGGTTTGTATACACATTCGTGTGTTTCTCAAATCAAACATACCAAAGTTTAATAATTTGTGGCGTTTGTCGATTGTTCTTCACTCGGATTGTCAAAGACGAGTTCTTTGAAGGTTCGTTTGAATTTCGATTGTTTATCCTTCGTTATATTTGTTGCTAAATTCTTCGTGATTTAGAGGTGAATATAACACACTTACTTGTTCAAAAAGATCAGGACAACACAACGATTCTTTGTTCGTTATTGAATTGAGGGCGCAATTCGATTTTAATCGTGTTTGCTATTCGCTCGTACAAAGATTCATATCATTTGGTATCAGAGCTTTAGTTTCCCTTTGATTAAAGTAAGTTTATCCTTTTTATTTTTTTTCAGATCTGTGTTTATCTTTCGTTTGAATCAGATCTGTTTTATCCGTTCGTTCTTCATCTTTCGTGAATCATTGATTTTCGAAATTTCAGAAATTTTTTTCTTTTTTTTCGTGTGCACAAATCCATCTTGTGCAAGAGGAAAAAAAAAATTTCAAATTTCTTGTTTTACGCAGTCTGTGTAAGTCAGTTTGCAAGTGTCGTGAAGATTGAACTTGTGGGTTTGATGCACACGAGCTACAAAGCCTGAAACTGTACCCTACGAGAGAACTCTCAAATTCGAGTGAAAATACTTGAAGGCGAGTGTATTTCTTGGAGTGACCTGCGAGGTTTTGTAGTGAGGACAAAAAAAAAGAGAGAAAAAAAAAAGAGTCGAGTGAATTTTCATTGGAGTGACTGGTGAGGATTCGTGGTGAGGAAACTTATCTTTTATTGTTTTATACTAACCTTTTCTTGCAGGTATAATGATTGAAGATCGTCAATTTCAATTAATATTAGGAGGGTGGGATAAAATGTGGGAGAAGGAGTTTAAACCCGTTCGTGAGAAATATAGGCGGTGCGGAATGGATGATCCACGTGAAGTTGATTGTGCTAGGAGATTCAAGGAGAGTGGAGCACCACGCCTGGTATCAGGTGATGATAGGAGGCGCAAATCGAGTGGTAGGCATGGAAGTGACTCGTGGAAGGAGTTTTTGACATCCGCACGAAGGTCGAGTGAGGAGAAAAAGGTCATGACTAGACCGAAGTTGGTTTTGAAGCATGGGTATCAAGGTACATCTAAAATTTCAAATGTTAGTACTTATGATATTCAATGTATTTGGTGTTTAGAGTTTGGACATGATATTAGCCAATGTCCAATTGAGGAGGTGAATGTACTGGGTTCTAGAGTTGAATGTGAATCTAAGGATGCAGTCGAATGTGGAGTTGCAGTTAGCATTGTTGTTGAACCTAAAGTGGAGATTGAGAGAATTGAGGAGGTTGGTACTCCACTGATTTCTGACTTGAGCATAGAATGTTGTGCTGTGGAGAGTGAATCCTTAGATGGTAAATTTTCTTCTAATGTGTGTGGTATGGAGGAGAAAGAAGAAAGTAGTAATAATTTGTTGCACACATGTTATGATTCATCATGTACCTTTCTTGATCAACCTATTTCAATTGTAATTACTGATGATCAACTGCAATTTAATTGTGAGAGTGAAAAAGAATTTAAAATGGCCGAACGAATGAGTGATCAAAAGAGTGAGATGGCCATGAAAACAAAAAAATATGAAAAAAATGAGATGAAAGAAAAAGAGGCCAAAGAAAAAGAAAAGAAAATTGAATTAAAGGCCCAATAGAGTGAAAAGAGTGAGGATGAGAGTTATTTACTTTTGTATAAACCCCTTAAAGTACCTTTGTACAAAGAGGTTTATTATTACTGTGATGATATAGCCGGTTCAATCCCGAGCATTTTTACTTTGTCTTTTCACGATTATGGTAATGTCATGATGAGAAGGAGAGCAAGTGTTGATGGTAGTAAGATGCAATGGGATGATCCGCATGACGTTGGGTGCAATCAAGGTGAGGTAAGATTATTTGCCAACGCAACAACCACGAGGTATGATTTACTTCCTTACCTTAATTCATTGTCGCTTTGTTTTAATGAATTGGGAGAACGGGTTGAAAATGTGATATTTATGAGGTATAATTGTGATTTAACCTTGTTGCCTTGGTGTCATAGATTTGAGAATGATGACATATTGAATAGATCAAATTTAAATGTTAGTCATTGTGATTTTTCAAGAGTTGTGAAATTGATGAGTTTTTGTTATGACAATGAATTGTATGCATTTTGTTCAAATATTTGTGATGAGCTAAATTATTACATGGATAGTACATTAAGTGTGTTCTATTTGCATGATTCATATTTGTCTGATGATGGCGTTGGAAAGAGCATGAATGAATATCAGAATTTTTATGTTCATAATGAGTACAACTTTAAGGAGAATAAATTCTTCATTATATATTCATTGCATGAGTTACTTACTGGTGGTGCATATAGTGGTGTTTTTATCTTTGATAAAATGCATGATTATATGTGTTGGTTACATATGAAGAGGTATGTTGAGTGGGATGGTGGAACATGCATTGCATATAAGAGATTGACATTTCGGCTAGATTCATTTATCATGCATGAACTACGTCTTATTCCTAGTGAGCTATAATCGTACACGTGTATGGATTTCATTTGTGCGTTAACTAGGTCTAAGAAAGGGAGGAACTTAATTTTCGTGATGCTTAATGAGATTTTATTAATGTCATTTTGTATCGTTATTCATTTATCGTATGGAGCAATGTATGAGTTTATAGGAAAGACAACGGTGATGTTGGAGTTTCCAGTGCTGAGGGAGCAAGCTAACAATAGCACCTACAAACTTAAGTTTAAAGGTAAGCATGTTGATAATTTAATCTTTCTTATTACTAACTTGCTTCACTTTTGCGTAGGTGGGCAAGATTTGAGGACAAATCTTTTTGAAGAAGGGGAGTATGATATCAATCTGACCGGGCATGACATGCTAATGGTTGGAAGAAGATTCAAGGATGCAATGCATGGACTCAAGGACGATCAAGAAGAGCTTGCAAGCAAGGTTGAAGGAGTCGTGAGGCATGGGAGTGAACTTGAAGGCCAAACGAATACCATTAAAACACGGCCGAGCCTACACGGACCTGTACACGGGGTCCGTGCACATTACAGCAGAGGATGAAGAATTCCCGAGCCTACACGGACCCCGCTCCGAACCCCTACACGGGGCCCATGTCCATTGTTTTCCGGAGAGTATTTTCCCAAGTGTACACGGACCCTTACCCGGAGGCCTACACGGGGTCCGTGTCCTACTATATTTGCGAAGATTTGGTGCAGATTTTGTTACCTAGTTATCTATTTGTTATCTTTTGATTTTGGGATGAATATATGGACGAATTTATCATTGTACAATACATTATTTATTGAGTTTTTTTAATCATAGTTTTGAGTTTTCTCTCAATTTTTTCAAAGCATGGCTTTGTATACACATTCGTGTGTTTCTCAAATCAAACTTATCAAAGTTTAATACTTTGTGGCGTTTGTCGATTGTTCTTCACTTGGATTGTCAAAGACGAGTTCTGTGAAGGTTCGCTTGAATTTCGATTGTTTATTCTTCGTTAATATTTGTTGCTAAATTTTTCGTGATTTAGAGGTGAATATTACACACTTACTTGTTCAAAAAGATCAGGACAACACAACGATTCTTTGTTCGTTATTGAATTTAGAGCGCGATTCGATTTTAATCGTGTTTGCTATTCGCTCGTACAAAGATTCATATCAACTTGTTTTGACAATCCGTGCGAAAAACAATCGACAAACGCCACAAAAATGCAATCTTTGATAAGATTGATTTGATTTTGAACAAAGCTTTAAAAGCCTTGAGAATTCAGAGAAACTCCTCAAAATATTTTTATCAATCTGAATTGGTTCGTTCATCATTCATGTACACTGAATATATAATAATTATTACATGAAAAGTAGTGTAAAAAGTCATAAAGAAAGTTGTGAACAAATTCTATACGGAAGGTCGCGCGGTAGCTCGTGATCTCGCGCCAGGGCGCGCACAATTCTGTCAAGGCGCGCGGTGGCACCAAATTACGCGCTGTGGCACGCGCATGGTTGTGCGGTGCGCGACTTTACCCGCGATCGCGCGGCCTGTGCTGTCATTCTGCTCAGCTTTGTGCACATGATATGCTCTTGACCAGGAAGCCACGCGCGGCAGCGCTGGTTGTGGCGCGGATGCGCGCCCTTGCGCGCGGGGGCGCCACTTGTGGTGCGGTGGCGCAGGTTGTTCTGTCCTGCGCGCGCGCCACTGCGCGTCTTCTTGCGCTGGTGCTTGCCAACCGCTGTACTCTCGGACCATTTCGCACTCACATGCTTGGTTGTTCGGAACTCCTTCATTATATTCTTTGTTGAACTCAACCACTTGCTTAAATATGCTTGATTCATCATCTTTAATCACAATCAAGCTTGAAAGTCCAAAACAACAACGCCACTTAAATCTTCCCCCAGACATTTGCACACAGTGCCTAGCCAGATTCATATCAATCTATTTTCATAGTCAGAATTGAATATGAGACAACGAAGATGGCTTGATTTATTGAAAGATTTTGATTGTCAAATCAAATATTATCCGATAAAATCGAATGCAGCAGCTGATGCAGTAAGTCGAAAGGTATATTCTTTATCCTTATCGACGATTGGTGTTTCGAATTTGATTCAAGATTGCTGTCTTTCTGGATTAGTATTTGAGACAGATTGTCAAACTCTGAGATTGAATGCCATTCAAGTTGAACCAGAGTTGATTGTTAGAACTAAAGAAGCACAGAAAGTTGATTAGAATGTTCAGAACTCGATATTGATGGTATGATCAGGGCATCAATCAGAATATCATGTTCGTAATGATGTATTATATGTGAATAATCGACTAGTTGTGCCAGATGTTTCAGATTTGAAACAGCAGATTTTGGCAGAGGCGCATTGTAGTCGTTTCAGTGTTCATCCTAGTGGCAAAAAAATGTACAATGATCTGAAGAAACAGTTTTGGTGGAAACAAATGAAATCAGACGTTGCAGAATTTGTATCTTGATGTTTGAATTGCCAACAAGTGAAAGCAGAAAGAAAAAAACCAGGAGGTTTGTTGCATAGCTTATCTATTCCAGAATGGAAATTGAATCACATTTCTATGGATTTTGTGACGAAGCTACCACGATCCTCCAGAGGTTGCGATGCGATTTGGGTTATTATTGACAGATTGACCAAATCAACATGTTTTATTCCGTACAGACATGACCAGATGGCAGTGATTTATGTTAGAGAAGTGGTCAGATTGCATGGTGTGCCAAAGTCTATTGTATCAGATCGTGATCTTCGATTTACTTCACACTTTTGGCACAGTTTGCAACAAGCTCTAGGTACGAAATTGCATTTCAGTACTGCATATCATCCTCAGACCGACGGACAGTCAGAGCGGACTATCCAGACATTGGAGGATATGCTGAGAGCTGTAGTGCTAGATTTTGGCACTAGTTGGCAAGATTCTTTGCCACTTTTTGAATTTTCGTACAACAACAGCTATTAGACGAGTATAGAGATAGCTCCGTTTGAAGCGTTGTATGGCAAGAAGTGCAGATCCCCTCTTTATTGGAATGAGATATCTGAGGTACCTTAACTTGGGCCTGATGTGATTCGAGATATGACTGAGAAAGTGAAACTGATTCAGAAGAGAATGAAGACAGCTCAGGACAGACAGGCCAAATATGCCAATGTTTGATGACGACTGTTGGTATTTGAGACAGGAGACAGAGTATTTTTGAAGATTTCTTCTTGCAGAGGCATTGTCAGATTTGACAAGAGAGGAAAGTTGTCTCCTCGTTACATCGGTCCTTATGAGATTCTGGAGAAGATAGGTACCCGTGCCTATCGACTTGCTATTCCTCCTTCTCTATCTGGGACACATGACGTCTTTCTTGTATCTATGCTGCGGAAATATCTGCCTGATACTTCTCATGTTCTTCAGCCAGACGAGGCAGAACTTGATGAAACTCTGAGTTATTTTGAAAAACCGATTCAGATTCTCGATCGTAAAGAAAAGTAGCTCAGAACGAAGACTATTCCGCTTGTGAAAGTTCAATGGAGTCTTCATGGCATTGAAGAAACAACTTGGGAAACTGAATCAGATATGAGACAGAAATTTCCAGAGTTATTTCACTGATGTGAGTTTTCTTAATTAGCTTCCATATATCTCCTTCTTGTATGTGATTTGATTGCCTGTGATTTCGGGGACGAAATCAGATCTTTGAGGGGGAGAATTGTAATGCCCGAGATTTTTATTCTTTTAATCTGAGATTATTGACTATGAGTTGATGTTATTATAGAAGGACTACTCCGAGACCAGAATTGATAAAGGATGAGTATTACATTTTTGGAATACAGCAGACTTCGCGCACATGCGCGGCAAAGAGGCGCGCATATGCGCGAAGGACCATTGTTGAGGAAGAAGACCTCGCGCATATGTGCGAGAAGGGGTGCGCATATGCTTCGCGCATATGCGCGAGCATGTAGAATTTTCAAGTGCCAAGACAGTAGGTCTCGCGCATATGCGCGAAGATAGGGCGCGAGCAGAAGAATTCATGAATGCCGAGACCAGTAGGTCTCGCGCATATGCGCCGATGAGGGTCGCGCACATGCACAAGATGTGCAGCATGAAGATCGAGCCACATGTCCTTGGCATGCATATTAGATATAAACAAATGCATTTCCTTCATTCAGACCTTAAGAACAAGAAGAAAACTAGACAAACCAGGGAATTCTCAAGTTTTCCTTCATCTCTTAGATTTGTGATTGTACAAGATCCAGCCGTTAGAATTTCAATCCGAATTTGGTACAGTGCTTCCCTCGGTAAGAGCTTCAAGAATATGTGAGTTTATTTTTTTTTCAGCATAATTTGGAAATATTGTATTGAAGGAATCATGATTTGATCTATATTATTTGTTCCTGATATTGTAATAATTGTATAATTGAAATCATATTTAAGAACAGATACCGTATGAAATTGTTATCATTTTCAGATTGAATTGATTGAGAATATACATATTTGGTATCAGATTGTGTTTGTTATCGATTATGAGTTATGATTTGTATCTGCTGATATTGTATTGCTGGGTATATCGAGATTGTGCTGTTATGCCGTCGAAACAGAATTAGATTGAATTCTGATTATATCCAGTATTGGTTGGGTTGTATATTGATATTGTACTCCTCAGTAATGTCATTGCCAGATTGAGTATTGACAGCTTCGAATTCAAGACTTCGACTTCGTCAGATCGACAAAACAAAGGTATAAATCAATGTTAAACCGGGAAGATACGACTCGAGTTAGATTCGACTTGAGTTTCTCAAAACCACATACTTTGTTATATTGCATTAATGTTTTCAATTCATGAGATTGATGTGCTTAGTCTATTGATTTATAGCAAAGCATGTATTGATTCTATGGCAAATGTGCCATGTCATTGGCAGATGTGCCAAGTTACTGGACATTTGGTGATATCGATGTTGCTTAGGATTAGATCGACTCCTATTGTAGAAATTCGATACAGAATGCCAAAGTCTGGGAATAAGAACGTACCACCATCTAGCCGGGAAGAGTAGATGGGAGATTGTTGCGTTCTTATTCGATCGGGATCCCTATTCTAGAGAAGAGTCGAGTCAGAGATTATGAGTCAAGAGTTTGATTTACAGTTTTATATCGATTCATGTCTTTCAGATTATGATACATGTTATTGATAACTGTTCCATGCTTTTATATCTGCTTATATGATTGCACGTATATGTTGTTTATACTGGGAATATATTTCTCACCGGAGTTATCCGGCTGTTGTTGTGTTTGTATGTGTGCATGACAACAGGTGGGACAGGATCAGGGTCGAGAAGAGGATGAGAGATTGAGATTAGAGTGAAGATTCGAACCCAGAAGTAGAGTTGACTTTCATCACTGATATGTAGTGAATGAACATTAGTTTGTTATTGATATGAGCCCTCGTGCGAATGAAAAGCAAACCCGATTAAAAATCGAATCGCGCTCAATTCAAATACGAACAAGGATCGTGTTGTGTTGTCCCGATCTTTTGAATCAAGTATGATGTGATTTTCACCCCTAAACTATGAGGTTTAGTAATAAAGAATCACGATGAAAACAATCAAAATTAGAACGAACCTTCAAAGAACTCGTCTTTGACAATCCGCGTAAGAATGATCGACAAACGCCACAAAGTAAAACTTTGATAAGTTTGATTTTGAAGAACAAAGCAAAAGCCTTGAAAGTTGAGAGAAAAATCTGAAAGTTTGATAAACTATCAATAATAATCTGAATAATTGTGTTGATTTTCGTCCATTATGTTTTACATATCAAAAGGATAACAATATCTAGTTGCCAAACAAATCAAAACGCTAAAGAAGTAAAGTTTATCGCCAAGCCGTCTCATACACGGACCCCGTGTCAAGGTCCGGAGTTGGGTCCGTGTAGGTTCTGTGATGGACACGGATCCCGTGTACAGGTCCGTGCCTGGGTCCATGTAAACTCTGGATTTCTTCATTCTCAGTGTGATGTACACGGACCCCGTGTAAAGGTCCGTGCTCGGGTCCGTGTAGCCTCGGTCCTTCAAAATATGCTTGAATAATATTCCTTTGGTTCGCGAACTCACTCCCATGCATCATAAACCCTTCGGCACTTTGCTCCTTGTACATAAACCCTCCTTGATAGCTCATAAGCCCATTCAATGCTTCTTTGAATATCTTCAGATGTCCCCTCGTGATTGGTCCCTCTGGCAACTCTAACGGATCCCATGCTTTCCTTGGAGCTTGACCACCCGCGTTACCACCCGCGTTCGCATCATCCTCCCTTTCTTGAAAAAGATTTGTCCTCAAATCTTGTTCATCACCTTCACAAAATAACGACAAATCACTAACATTACAAGTAGAACTTACGTTATACTCACCTGGTAGATCAAGTTTGTAGGCGTTGTCATTGATCTTTTCAAGGACTTGGAATGGTCCATCTCCCCTAGGTAGTAGTTTCGAGCGCCTCTTCTCGGGGAAATTTCCTTCCACAAGTGCAGCCATACCCAATCACCTTTATCAAATATCACCTTCTTCTTCCCCTTGTTGGCTTGCTTGGCATATTGCTCCTTTTTCTTCTCAATGTTGGTCTTGGCCTTTTCATGCAAACTCCTAACAAATTCAGCCTTTTTTATGCCATCCATGTTTAACCTTTCACTCACAGGTAAAGACATCAAATCCAACGGAATTAAAGGATTAAAATCATACACAATATCAAATGGCAAATAATTTGTAGTAGAATGCACACTGCGATTCTAAGAAAATTCAACAAAAGGCAAACAATTTTCCCAATTCTTTAAGTTCTTCTTATGTATAGCACGCAAAAGTGTTCCTAATGTTCTATTAACAACTTCAGTTTGTCCATCCGTTTGAGAATGACAATTAGTAGAGAACAACAGTTTTGTGCCAAGTTTATCCCACAATGTCTTCCAAAAATAACTCAAAAACTTAACATCACGATCAGACACGATAGTCCTAGGCATACCATGCAGCCTAACGACTTCTCTAAAGAATAAGTCCGCAATGTTAGAAGCATCATCGGTCTTGTGACAAGCAATAAAATGTGTCATCTTAGAAAATCTATCCACAACAACAAATATAGAATCCCTCCCCTTCTTTGTCCTAGGCAACCCCAAAACAGTCCATAGAAATATCAACCCAAGGTTCACTAGGAACGGGAAGTGGTGTATACAATCCATGTGGTTGTGTTCTAGATTTAGCTTGCCTACACGTTATGCACTTATCACATACTCGCTCAACATCATGTTTCATATGTGGCCAATAGAAATGTTCATGCAATGCACTTAAAGTTTTGGCCACACCAAAATGCCCCATCAAACCACCCCCATGTGCTTCCCTAACAAGTAATTCACGAATTGAAGATTTAGGAATGCACAACTTATTTTCTCTAAATAAGAAACCATGATGCAAATAAAATTTATCATGTGGACCATGCATACATGTTTCAAATACACCCTTAAAGTCCTCATCTAGCACATACAACTCTTTCACATGCTCAAACCCCAAAATTTTTGACTCCAAAGTAGAGATTAGTACGTACCTCCGTCATAGTGCGTCGGCTACTACATTTTCCTTACCTTGTTTGTACTTGATTATGTAGGGGAATGTCTCTATGAATTCCACCCACTTAGCATGCCGCTTGTTCAGCTTTTGTTGACCCTTAAGGTGCTTTCGAGACTCATGATCCGTATGAATCACAAACTCCTTAGGCCTTAAGTAGTGCTGCCACATCTCTAGGGTCCTCACGAGCGCGTAGAACTCCTTGTCATACGTGTGATAGTTCAGCGCTGCTCCATTGAGCTTCTCACTAAAGTACATCACCGGCCGCCCTCCTTGCATCAACACTCCACCAATACCTACACCTGAAGCATCACATTCAATTTCAAAAGTATTAGCAAAATAAGGTAAAACAAGTAAAGAAGCATTAATCAATTTTTTCTTGATAATATTAAAGGACTTCTCTTGCTCCTCGCCCCAATGCAATGGAACGTTCTTCTTGATTACCGCCATCATCAGTGCTGCCAGTGTGCTAAAATCCTTAACAAACCTCCTATAGAAGCTTGCAAGTCCATGAAAACTTCAGACTTGACCAACAGTAGTAGGCGATGGCGAATCTCGAATAGAACTTACCTTGTCTTCATCCACTTGTATCCTCTGTGAGCTTACCACAAAACAAAGAAAGACAAGTTTTCTTGCACAAAAATCACATTTTTTTAAGTTAGCATATAGATTTTCAGCCCTTAAGGTGATTAGCACAAGTTTCAAGTGACCAACATGCTCATCCAAGTCTTTGCTATATACTAGGATATCATCAAAGTAAACAACAACAAATTTTCCTATGTATGCACGCAAGACATGGTTCATTAACCTCATAAAGGTGCTAGGAGCGTTAGTTAAGCCAAAAGGCATGGCCATCCACTCATATAACCCATATTTGGTTATAAATGCAGTTTTCCACTCATCACCTTCCCTCATCCTAATTTGGTGATAAACCACTCTTCAAATCAATTTTGCTAAAGATACAAGCACCATGCAATTCATCTAACATATCATCTAGTCTTTGTATAAGATGCCTATACTTGATGGTTATATTATAAATTGCCCTACAATCTACACACATACGCCATGAGCCATCTTTCTTAGGAACTAATATAACAGGTACAGCACAAGGTGACATGGACTCATTCACAAAACCTCTATCTAACAACTCACTTACCTGTCGTTGAAGATCCCTAGTCTCCTCCGAATTTCACCTATAAGCTGGACGATTCGGCAATGCACTCCCGAGTACAAAATCAATCTGGTGCTCAATCCCCCTCAATGGTTGTAGTCCTTGAGGTAGCTCCTCCGGAAATATATCATCGAACTCCTGCAAAAGTGAAACAACAATGCTCGGAAGGGACCCGACTATATCACTTGTATTAAGGAGGATCTCCTTAAAAATCATTAACACAAGTGGTTCATGTGTGTGCAACAATTGATTCAACTCACCTTTTTGGGTCATATATGTTTTTTTTTTTTTGCCTATTTCCTCTCATTTTCTTTTCCCACATTTTCTTTCCTCTCTTTCTTGTTTTGTATGGCTATCTCACTCTTTTTATCTCTCTTTTTTCCAGCCATCTCATTTTTGTTTTCAAAGGCCGTCTAACTTTTTTGTTCATTCCTTTTTTCGGCCTCATCTCTCCTTTTTTTCAATTGGTCCTCCAACACTTGCTTTGGGGACAATGGAAGTAATACAATGGAATCCTTTTTCAATACAAATGAGTACTTATTCTTGAACTCATCACGTGTCACCCGCCTATCATATTGCAACGGCCTACCCAACAAGATATGACAAGCATGCATGGGCACCACATCACACAAGACCTCATCCACATACTTTCCAAAAGAAAAAGACACCAACACTTGTTTGTTCACCTTCACCTCCGCACAATCATTCAACCATTGAAGCCTATATGGTTGAGGATGCTTTAATGTAGGTAAACCCAATTTTTCCACCATCTCACTACTAGCCACATTGGTGCAACTCCCCCCATCTATGATTAGATTGCAAACCTTTTGATTTACAAAACTCCTAGTGTGGAACAAGTTCTTCCTTTGGTTAGTATCCTTCTCCTTGACTTGGGCACTCATGATTCGCCTAGTCACTAGTACTTCACCTACAACCGCCTCATATCCCTCATCAGGATCCTCTAATTCAGGCATCTCATCATCATCATCACCCTCACTATGCGATTCATACTCACCATAGTGATTTAAAATCATCACCCTTTTATTAGGACATTCACTAGCAATATGACCCAACCCTTGACAGCTAAAACTTCTAGTATCTCTTGCTCGAGTAAGAAAAGTTTCAGATTTACCTTGCACACCTTGTTTAGGCGCCTCTTGTTTGGTCTCAACCTTGGGCTTGGTCACCACTTTATTCTCCTCACATTTCACCACATTTGATCGCCAAGAAGATGATGAACCACCAGCTTGATTAGTGCGGCCAACACCTCGCCTCTTGAGTTGCTGCTCCACGTATATGGCAATTTGCACCATCTCGTCTAGATCCAAGTAGTGCCTAAGCTTCACTTGATCATGTATTTCCCTTTTAAAACCACAAAGAAAACGAGCCATCGTCGCCTCACTATCTTTCTCAATATTTGCCCTAATCATGACTACTTCCATCTCCTTATAATAGTCCTCCACACTCTTCAACCCTTGCCTCAAAGTTTGTAGCCTCTTAAACATCTCCCTATAATAATGATTGCGCACAAACCTCTTCTTCATGACCCTTTTCATCTCATCCCAAGTTTCAATGGGTCTCTCATTATACGTCCTTCTATTGGTCACTAATTGATCCCATCAAATGAGAGCATAATCTAGAAATTCCACCACCGCCAACCTAACCTTCTTTTGTTCGGAGTAGTGGTGACATTCAAATACAAACTCTACCCTCTTTTCCTACTCTAAGTACGCCTCCGGGTCAGATTTCCAATGGAACGAAGGAATTTTCATGTTAATATTACGCATGTTACCATCTTCCCTATTCCCATCATATCTACCCCATACAGCTTCTCTTTTTCCTCTACCAAATCCTCTACCTCTTCCATTCCTACCTCCATTCTCATTTTGGCTCTCCTCGTCTCCTCCCAAATCCCACTCCTCCTCTTCTTCTCATGTACCCAAATCTTTAGACTTAGTTTTACCACCACTAGTACTAACTTCAAGCCTACTCATCCTCTCATGTAATGGCTCCAACTCAACCCTCATCATTCGACTAAAATGCCAAACAACACCTCCATTTGAACCTTAGACAACCCGGGTTCGAACTATCTCCTACCTCCCTCTCCATTTAAATTTCAGATTTTTACCTGCAAGAAAATGTTAGTAGAAATAAAAGATATTCCTCATCCAAATGCTCACGATAACTCCAAAGAAATTCACTCGTCTCTCCTCTCTTTATTTTTTTGCTCACAACAAATACTCTGTAACACTCATGACTAAAATGCATAATTAGTGCGGAAGCTTTAAAATATAATTTGGAGAAAATGTGTACTTTTAAAAAATTTGGGCAGCATCTCCCCGTAAATAGGACATGCCAACTGCCTCAAGCAACATATTGAAAGGGGATCGGTTACGGTGACCGGAAGCGCAACGGAAGTTTATAATCGAAATTTTGCATGGAATTTTCGGCCACCTCATGAAATTGTGTAGCAAATACAATAAAACACAAAAATGACATTCATAGTGTGTTTAGAATTTTACCTATCAATCACAAGGATTGATGTAGGGCTCCAACTAAGGTGTAAACACCTTAGCTCTTCAATGGTAGAAACTATCTTCAAGCTTCCTTTGAGCACTCCTTGCTCAACTATTAAGCCCACCACCAATTAGGTAGATCCCCTCTTAATTTGCACTAGAAAACTAAGAGGATTTTTCAATGAGAAGTGCAAGATTTCCTCAAACAAAAATTGAAGAAAATGGAGAGAATTTTTGTGTGTAAGTTTCGGCCCTTGCATCTCAAAAATTGGGAGAGGAAGACTTGTCTTGGTCTTGCAAAAAGCAAAAGGTAAAAGGAGCATGCCAAGCCTTGATATTTGAAAAAGTTGTCTCCACCTCTCCACCTCCCATGCTTGCAATGTTATATGGTGTTTTTAAAAATTAAAAAACCATGGACTAAATTTGATTATCTCAAACATATTTGAGACTAATTAAACATTACTTGAATTTACCCAAGTCCCACAAGTTAAATAATTAATTTAAATTGAGCTCTACAAGACTCAATATGATATAATTAATTCAACACTTGAATTAATTTAATTATTTGGACTCTACTAGGTCTACTAGTGTTTAATTAATTCAACACTTGAATTAATTTAATTTAGTCCATAATAATGTTTATGAAAATCACAATTTTCAAATACATTATTCACTTGGCCAACTTTTAATTTAGGAACACTTCCATAATTTAAAATTCACATTTCTCTCATAGAAGTCATACTTCTATTTTTCTTTACGCTTATAAACTCCTTTATAATCCGTTCAACACATTGAACTAATTTCTCCTTTATAGAAGTCATACTTCTAATTTTCCTTACGCTTATAAACTCCTTTATAAGCCGTTCAACACATTGAACTATTTTTACTTCTCAACGGGATCTAGAAAGCTAGTACTTGTGTGGTCCTCAATGGTTCATTGATACAACTAGCCGTGGGTTCACATCTCCATGTGATTCGGACTAAACATGTCCTTATATGAGCATACCCCAATTGCTTCATTCTTACTTATCAACTCCTTGATAACAAGAACGTCAGAACTCAAGTCTGATAGTACCCAACCAATCATGTTAAACGCCTAGCAGCATCGCTTACATGATTCCCTAGGTATCAAATGATAGTGCCTGCAAGAACCATTCAATTATGGTTAGCGTACAGTACGGTCCCTTCAACTCATATATCCCGACCGATTTGACAACCAATGGTTTATCGAGAGTTGTCAATGAATCGATACTATGTGCCATGTCGTAGTTGCATCGATGGTGTAATCTATGAAACCCCTTTCATAATTACCACCATACTCTGATCAGATATTTCAACCTACACATACATGAGAACACATAGGATATCCATACCCGAAGGTAAGCGGTGAATCCCCGACTACAATGCATCGAATCTTATGTGTTTCGACAGAACACCCAACCTTGCCACCTGATGACCCCTTGAGAGTCGGTAAACAAGTCAAAGTGTAATTCTAGCACATAGAGTCTCAATGTTGTCCCGGGTCATAAGGACTAATGGTGTACAACCATAAACTAGGACGTTTCCACTCGATAAGTGAGAGCCACTTGGAAAGTCTTTTATGGAGGGTTGTTCAGTGCACTCTACCAAGAGCACCTATCTGCATGCTCGGACATCACAATGTCCCCTAACAATGAAACATGGTACTCACATCGCAGATACTAGTCTCGAACTCTAGCGGCCTATATCTTTCTTAGCGGCGGCTGAATCGACTAGGAACTGTTTAGAATATACAGTATTCCAAATATGAGTTTCATGATACTCATCGTATGAGCATCTCATATTCTTTCTACTATTTGTATATTCAAGGTCTTTATCTATGCAACTAGCATGGGTATACAGATAAAGATTTGCCAAAACAATAATTTCAAATATTATTAAAATAAAGATTGCTTATACATAGAGTTTCATTGTGAACACTCGGCCAACACTTGGTTCGACGGGCACCCACTCTAACAATCTCCCACTTGCACTAGAGCCAACTACCCATATGCTTCAAACCCATTGATTCGCGATGCATCTCGAATAATGGTCCAGGTAAAGGCTTAGAGAGTGGATCAGCAACATTATATGCGGAGCCGACTATGTCAATCGACACTTCTCCTCTTTCCACAATCTCTCAGAGGATGTGGTACTTTCTCAATACATGTTTGGACTTCTGATGAGACCTTGGCTCCTTTGCTTGAGCTAAAGCTCCCGTGTTGTCACACAACACCAGGAGAGGAGCAACTTCATTAGGAATGACGTCCAACTCTTAGACGAAATTCCTTATCCAAACCGCCTCCCTTGCTGCATCTGATGCAGCAATGTATTCGGCCTCTATGCTAGGAAACCGCAGTATTGTCTTGCTTGGAACTCTTCCAAGAGACAGCAGCACCATTGAGCATGAATACAAACCCAGAGGTTGACTTTGAGTCATCGATATCGCTTTGAAAGCTAGAGTCGGTATAGCCTTCCAATTTCAGTTCTCCACCCCATAGACCAAGAATAATTTATTGGTTCTTCTCAACTACTTGAGGATGTCTTTCACAGCTTTCCAGTGTGGAAGACCAGGGTTTGATTGATATCTACTCACTACACTTAGTGCGAAAGCTACGTCAGGACGCGTAGATATCATCCCATACATGATGCTACCAATCGCAGATGCATAAGGAATGCTTGTCATCGCCGCTATCTCTGCATCAGGCTTGGGAGACATAGACTTGGATAGGGACACGCCATGACACATTGGTAGATGTCCTCTCTTGGACTCATCCATAAAGAACCGCTTCACGATGGTATCAATGTATGTGGACTGGGTGAGACCAAGCAATCTTTTTGATCTATCTCTATAGATCTGTATTCCCAATACAAAACATGTTTCACCCAAGTCCTGTATCGAGAACTTACTTGCTAACCATATCTTAGTTGATTGCAACATTCATACATCATTCCCAATGATTACAATGTCATCAACATACAACACCAGGAATGTCACAACACTCCCACTGACCTTCTCATACACACAGGGTTCCTCAAGATTCTTAGTAAAACCAAACTCTTTCATTGTACTATCGAATCTGAGGTTCCAACTCCTAGATGCCTGCTTTAGACCATAAATAGATCTTTGAAGTTTGCATACCATATGCTCACTTCCGATAGATGTAAACCCTTCAAGTTTGAGACATGTAAATCTCTTCCTTAATATCCCCATTAAGAAAGGATGTCTTAACATCCATCTGTCATATCTCATAGTCATACCATGCAACTATGGCTAGCAGTATCCTTATGTACTTGAACATTGCAACTGAAGAAAAGGTTTCCTCAAAGTCAACTCCTTGTCTTTGAGTATATCCTTTTGCCATCAATCGCGCCTTGAAGGTCAATACCTACCCATCCGCCCCAAGTTTCCTCTTGTAAATCCATTACACCCTATGGAAACAATTCCCTCAGGTGGATCCACGAGATTCCACATTTGGTTCGAATGCATGGAATTCATCTCAGATTCCATCGCTTCAAGCCACTTGGATTAATCGGCATCAGATAATGCTTCCTTGAAGGTCCTTGGATCACATCCATGGTTAGGCTCATCATGGCCCTCTTCAAGAAGCAGACCATACCTCATAGGTGGTCTCGATACTCTCTCGGATCTTCTAGGAGCTTGTATCTCCTCTCTTGGCTCCTCGGGTGTGGGTTCTACAACTGTGGGTGTCTCTCGAACCTCTTCGAGTTCTATCATCTCGCCTTTTCTATCTAATAGAAATTCCTTTTCCAAAAAGGTTGCATTCCTAGAAACAAACACATTTGTTTCTTGGGGATGATAGAAATGATATCCAACTGAATTCCTTGGATATCCCACAAAGTAACATAAAATGGATCGACATTCCAATTTATCTCCCACTACCTGCTTCACATAAGCAGGGCACCCCCATATTCTAAGACAAGAATAATTTGGGTGGCTTACCCATCCATATCTCATAAGGTGTCTGCCTTTGAATGGACATTTAATGGAGTATCTTTCAATTTTAAGTTATAGAGATTGTTTTCAAGTTTACCAGTACCAATCAAACATTCATTCATGTAAATGTTGCAAACACCTTTGCAAAATAAACAAGAATATCCATTTTTATCAGCATAGAAGTGAAACAATGTTTTTCACAAAATTAGGTACAAACAAAACATCTCATAAAATTAACTTAAAACTATTGTTCAACAATAAGTAAACATCTTCAACAGCCTTGGTAGCAACTCTTGCTCCATTGCCCATCCTTAAGAAGGTCACACCTTCCCTAAGCTTTATACTTCTTCCCATCGCCAGCAAATCATTATAGAGATGTAAGCCACATTCGGTATCCAATACCCAAGAAGTAGAGTTAATTGAAATGTTTACTTCGATATAGAACATACCGTTTCCATAACTCTTCTGGGCCAGATATTCCTTGCAATTTCGCCTCCAATGTCCAGGCTTCTTGCAGTGATGAAAAACATCACTAGTCTTGTCAGCCTTAACTGGTCTGGCTGCCTCAACAAGATTCGGAGATTGCCTCATCAAGGGCACGTTCTTCTTGGGACGTTGGAAAGAACGCTTCTTTCCATTCCCATGTGGATCAATCTTCGTACCAGATGAAGAACCCACATAAAGAACCAACTTCTCTTTCTTGATGGTTGATTCAAACGTAACAAGCATATTCACCAACTCCTCAAGGGTCGGATCCATCTTGTTCATGTTGAAGTTCACCACAAAAGGATCAAATGTGCTAGGCAATGATAACAGCAACACGTCGGTGGTCAACTCCGAAGGCAAGATCAGATCCATGCCAACGAGCTTGTCCACGAGCCCAATCAACTTTAGGCCATGCTCATGGACCGAGGCCCCATCTCGCATGCGCAAAGTGATCATCTCCTTGACGGTAGCATGTCTAAGAGGCCGTGTTTGCTCACCAAAGAGCTCCTTGTGATGAAAATGAATGTCAGCAGCACTCTTTGCATCCTCAAAACGCCTCTGCAGCTCATCATTCATAGAAGTCAGCATATAACACCTGGCTATCAAGTCATGGTCACACCATTCCTTGTAAGCCTGCAATTCCTCAGGAGTGCAGTCAGTCGGAGCCTCAACAGGGGGTGACTCAGTCAGTGTATATGCTACCCTTTCCAAATTCAAGACGATTTTTTGGTTTCTTAGCCAAGTGAGGTAATTAGGTCCAGTTAATATGTGTTTGTCGAGTATTATGGATATCGGATTGCGAACCGAAGACATTGTCAATTTGTACTGAAAAGTAAAAACTGATAAATGTTGATGACTATTTAAAATATTTAGTAAGATATGAAGTTTGGACTTTTACTTCATTAATATTTGCTCCCACTGTTTTGACATCTTTCACTACCCTCTAGTGAAAACGGGAAACTCCTTTTCTCAGTAGGTACGTAAGGTCCAATTAGCGAATTATGATCCCGAATAATATCAGCCAATCACAATTCCTAAAAGGTAGTTTCCAATTGCATCACAATGCAACCCTCTACGTAAACTTTTGTCTCACGTTTGATTAGGACTCAATAATATGACGTCGTTCATCTTCACGTGTCAAGCCTTACCCATCGATGTTGAACCTTAATGGACGGTCGCCATGAGTTCCCCCAATAATATGAGCCGAAATCATGGGAGTTCCACGTAGTTCACATCACCATGTCAATGGATGTCACAGCTTTCCGGCACCCAAAGCTCCCCCAATAATATGAGCCGAGCCCCGAGTACGGGTAGCGTTCATCATGCAGCCATTGTCGATGGAAGACAAGGAATTATAAACAAATTTATAATTCCCCTTTTCGGGCTTGATATTAATTTTGAATCTTATTCAAAATGAGAGTTTTTAATTTTGAAAGGTTTCATCATTAATTTTATTTAAAAGCTCGCCATGTTTGATCGTATGTTTGCCGGATTCATGCAACTTTGTTATTATCATAATAATAACGCACATACTCATTATTTATAACATATCATGCATATATTATAAACAGTAAACAAAACAAGGATGATCAATCGCCCCAATACTAACGGACTGTGTGAGCTAAACACGGTCCTAGGTCCAATCCTAGGGAAATGCACGGGATGCAAATGCAACTATTACATAAGCTTTCAATATTTACATGTCTTCGATCTTCATAATCATCATGGCCACCATCTTCCAATCTTGATCATCCACTATACTAATATTTACAAATAAATATCCATGGCAAATAGGGATACATCTCATGGGGGGTGGGAACGGGCCATAAACCAAGCCCACTTTATAAATTGATAATTATTACAATCATTCAACACAAAATATCTTAGCATACACCTAGCAAATTGGGCTTGGGCTTTTGATCATCTTTCATGCATAATATCACATATCATACACCATCAATTAATTATCACAATAATTAATTGATCCAATATTATATATCTTGATCCAATCACTAACCGCCACGATTATAAACTAAATTAACAAAGTATACAAACACCTTTGTCTACTTTCAAATTAATTTATTTATAACCGAATTTCTTGTAAATCACCATTTACTATGAATATTTAAAGTCCAACTTAAAATATTTATTTCATGAGAAAATATTTGCAACTTTTGTAATTTTAAACTTAAGGGCCCAAAAACTCATTTTTCACCAAAAACATTTTGGCCCATTTAAAATTCACAAATATGTTAACCATCTAATGGTCCAACAACATCAAGGCCCATGGCACTTTGATTATCCAAAACACTTTTGGAAACCCTAGTCGTCATTGCCGTCGCCGGAGCTCCGTCTTCGGATTCCGGCAAACTTACCGAATTTTTTTTTTATTTTTTATAAAATGTAGAGGCTGTTCGGGCAGCCCAAGAAAATTCCCCCGAAACCGGCCTTGATTCGATGCAAAATTTTGTTCTCATGCGGTTAGAAATCGATCTCAACATAATATCTTGTAAATGCTACACAAAATCGTAACCATAGCTCGGATAACATTTAAAAGGGGATCGGTTACGGTGACTGAAGCGCAACGGAAGTTTAAAATCGAAATTTTGCATGGAATTTTCGGCCACCTCATGAAATTGTGTAGCAAATACAATAAAACACAAGAATGACATTCATAGTGTGTTTAGAATTTTACCTATCAATCACAAGGATTGATGTATGGCTCCAACTAAGGTGTAAACACCTTAGCTCTTCAATGGTAGAAACTATCTTCAAGCTTCCTTTGAGCACTCCTTGCTCAACTATTAAGCCCACCACCAACTAGGTAGATCCCCTCTTAATTTGCACTAGAAAACTAAGAGGATTTTTCAATGAGAAGTGCAAGATTTCCTCAACCAAAAATTGAAGAAAATGGAGAGAATTTTTGTGTGTAAGTTTCGGCCCTTGCATCCCAAAAATTGGGAGAGGAAGACTTGTCTTGGTCTTGCAAAAAGCAAAAGGCAAAAGGAGCATGCCAAACCTTGATATTTGAAAAAGTTGTCTCCAACTCTTCACCTCCCATGCATGCAATATTATATGGTGTTTTTAACAATTAAAAAACCATGGACTAAATTTGATTTTCTCAAACATATTTGAGACTAATTAAACATTACTTGAATTTACCCAAGTCCCACTAGTTAAATAATTAATTTAAATTGAGCTCTACAAGACTCAATATGATTTAATTAATTCAACACTTGAATTAATTTAATTATTTGGACTCTACTAGGTCCACTAGTGTTTAATTAATTCAACACTTGAATTAATTTAATTTAGTCCATAATAATGTTTATGAAAATCACAATTTTCAAATACATTATTCGCTTGGCCAACTTTTAATTTAGGAACACATCCATAAATTAAAATTCCCATTTCTCTCATAGAAGTCATACTTCTATTTTTCTTTACGCTTATAAACTCCTTTATAAGCCGTTCAACACATTGAACTAATTTCTCCTTTATAGAAGTCATACTTCTAATTTTCCTTACGCTTATAAACTCCTTTATAAGCCGTTCAACACATTGAACTATTTTTACTTCTCAACGGAATCTAGAAAGCTAGTACTTGTGTGGCCCTCAATGGTTCATTGATACAACTAGCCGTGGGTTCACATCTCCATGTGATTTGGACTAAACATGTCCTTATATGAGCATACCCCAATTGCTCCATTCTTACTTATCAACTCCTTGATAACAAGAACGTCAGAACTCAAGTCTGATAGTACCCAACCAATCATGTTAAACGCCTAGCAGCATCGCTTACATGTTTCCCTAGGTATCAAATTATAGTGCCTGCAAGAACCATTCAATTATGGTTAGCGTACAGTCCGGTCCCTTCAACTCATATATCCCGACCGATTCGACAATCATTGGTTTATCGAGAGTTGTCAATGAATCGATACTATGTGTAATGTCGTAGTTGCATCGATGGTGTAATCTATGAAACCCCTTTCATAATTACCACCATACTCTAATCAGAGATTTCAACCTACACATACATGAGAACACATAGGATATCCATACCCGAAGGTAAGCGGTGAATCCCTGACTACAATGCATCGACTCCTATGTGTTTCGACAAAACACCCAACCTTGCCACCTGATGACCCCTTGAGAGTCGGTAAACAAGTCAAAGTGTAATTCTAGCACATAGAGTCTCAATGTTGTCCCGGGTCATAAGGACTAATGGAGTACAACCATAAACTAGGACGTTTCCACTCGATAAGTGAGAACCACTTGGAAAGTCCTTTATGGAGGGTTGTTCAGTGCATTCTACAAGGAGCACCTATCTGCATGCTCGGACATCACACTGTCCCCTACCAATGAAACATGGTACTCACATCGCAGATACTAGTCTCGAACTCTAGCGGCCTATATCCTTCTTAGCGGCGGCTGAATCAACTAGGAACTGTTTAGAATATACAGTATTTCAAATATGAGTTTCATGATACTCATCGTATGAGCATCTCATATTCTTTCTACTATTTGTATATTCAAGGTCTTTATCTATGCAACTAGCATGGGTATACAGATAAGATTTGCCAAAACAATAATTTCAAATATTATTAAAATAAAGATTGCTTATACATAGAGTTTCATTGTGAACACTCGGCCAACACTTGGCTCGACGGGCACCTACTCTAACACATATAAACACATGCAAAAGATTTTCATACATATCAGATACCATTTAATATAGTATCTTCACATATTTTTAATTCAAATACCAAAACAAGATTTTCAATATTTTCCAAAATAACCAAAAATTCAACACATCAAAATAGCATTCAACCACTATCTCCAAAGTTTGGCATATGCCCTTCTCTCGCTTCGACAACTCAGGGATGATCAGTCTTTCTTACCTGTTCCTGCATCACATGAACATAACTGGAATGAGTATAAAACTTAGCAAATGGAATCAATACTAACAAGATACATATATATCATTTTATTGTAAAAAATGAAATGAATAGCCTCAATTTCATTTTCTTGAAAACATTATCCATTTCATTTCATAAACGTCGAATCATCATAATATCATCCGTCAAGAATCATAATAAAACAATACATAAGGATAATATTCATTTCATTGATCAACTGAAGAATTGATAGTTCTTATAAGATAGTTCATTCATTGCTAACCCTCTTCGTAAAAACGAATCTTATAGGAGGGACAGGTACCTCTGCATAAAATGCATCTTATAAGAGAGCACATGTTTTCATCGTTAATTGGCCAATTACATTGCGGATTTAGAATTGCCAGAGGCAACACTGTTACTATCACTATCAATCCAATCATTCAATCATATAAAACTTCATTCAAGCATTTTATCGAAAATCTTTGAGGCATCATATAAAGTTTAACTCCTTTCATTCAAAAATGCATATAATTGCTCTACCATATATACATATTTACATATATATATATCATGAATGGAATTTGAAAGGAGTTAACATCATAAGATCATCAAAAGACATACATATAGGATCATGTGATGCATTTAAGAAATGATTCCACTTACAACACTTGGAGCACTTGGTTTCCTAAACCTTGACAGTGATCATACAACAATAAATCCAATAACTAACCATCAACACCCAAATAATAACATTAGATGACCATTTAACCCAATACATCTATCACAACTATCATCCCCTAACTCCACCATCTTCAATAACTAAAGAACAAGAATAAAAACCACTTACCTTTGCTCTTTTCCTAGAAAGATGAAGTTTCAACTCCGGATTGAAGATTAATTGCTTGATTGAATGAGAGAAGAAGAAAAAGATGAAGAACCCTAGCTAAGAATCGATGGAGAAGGGAAAGGAAGAGAATGGGAATGAGGAAATATAAAGTCTCAATCGATTTTATGTCTTAAAACACCAAAAACACGCTTTTAAATTTTGCTGGGCGCCCGGGCGGACATCTTTTTCCGCTCGGGCGCGAAACTCTCGGCCAAAAACACCAGATTTTCGAAATAGGCCCACCTGGGCGGACATCTTTTTCAGCTCGGGCGCACTCTGCACACAGCTACGACAAAGATTGCTTCCGAAACGCCTCTTCCCTTCATAATTAGGAAAAGTGGTAAACATGAAAGTTGTAGCTCTATGTCTTGGCTTGCATCTCCAATTGGCCTCATGTTATTTGAAGGTCTGAGTAAAGATGTAATGGCCGAGATGTGAATTGGTAAGCAGAACTTATTAATGCATGATTTGATGTATTTATCGAAGGGCGAGGAAGCGACGTTGCGATTCGATTTTAGTTGCAAAATATATTGTTGGGGCAGCAGAGACAGTGCACCCGCGGTCTAAAAGACAGTGCACCCGCGGTCGTTTATCATAAAATGTTGAAAGTTGACAGTAGCTTGACTGCACCCGCGGTATAAAAGCCACCGCACCTGTGGTAAATGTACAGAGACAAGACCGCACCCGCGGGGCAAGAGCCAGCGCACCCGCGGCCGCCGCTTCTGAAATTTGAGTTTGGATCAATACGCCTAGCGCACCAGCGGTGCAATGTGTAGCGCACCCGCGGTGGGATGTGCAGAATGAAGAATTAGACACTTGTCCTAGCCATGCATATATCATGTACTAATCTTCATTCTTCAGCTTGATTTGGACGAGAGAAAACCAGAAAAGCTCCAGAATTCCTCAAGTTACATCCTAGCTTAGAAATTAGCTTGTACACGATCTAACCACCCAAATTTCGATCCGACTTTGGTTCCGTACTCCTCTTGTTACCAGCTACAAAAGGATGTAAGTATTTTTACATTTCAACATGTTTTGAAGTTAAGATGTTGGGAGAAATCAGATATGATTACTATTAGATGTTCTTGAGATTATAAGTAACGTATATTCGCAACCGGATCGAAAAACGGATAGGATATGCGATTATTGTGATTTTCCAGCATATATATGTATGAGATTATGCAGATTATGAGTTGTGGTTGATGGTTGTTGAGAATTGTGGCGTGTTGATATCATATATACACTAATTGAGTTGACTGGTATCGCGAGATTAAACCGTTATGCCGTCGAAATGTGCCAAGATTGAATATTGATACATATGTGTATTGATTTGAGTTAGGGATTGATAGAATGCATCTTTAATTGTCATTTCAGATTTGTTTTGACAAGCTTCGACATCAAGACTTCGATCTCGATAAGGACTGAACAACGAAAGGTATAATTCATGTTGATTCGAGAAGATACAACTCGAATTAGATTTGATTTGAGTTTCCCAAAATCACATACTAGATTGTTTATATTTTGATATGTTTGTGCTTTGTTTATAGATTTATATTCAAGCATTTAAGATAGGAGTCATTGGAAGAATTTCCAAATTTCTAGATGTTCGGTGGTATCGACGCATAGGAGCAGATGTACTCCGATTGTAGACATCCGATACAGACATGACCGAAGTCTAGGAATAAGACGTACCGTCACCGCGATTGGTAGGGTAGGTGGCAGACTGTGACTTCTTATTCACACCGGGATCCCTAGAGTTAGATACGAGTCGAGTCCAAGGTATGAATTGATTTAAGTTACTTGTCTTATATTGTTTATGTTTCATAGACTATGGGACATGTGGTTATTGATTTTATTCATGATAGTATGCTTCATGATTTATAATGTGTATATTCATGTATACATGTTTTATATTAGGATTTGTTCTCAACGGAGTTTCCGGCTGTTGATGTGTCTATATGTGTGCATGACAACAGGGGGGACATGATCAGGGTCTAGAAGAACTTGACGAGATGAGAGATCGAGATAGCGTGGTGATTTCGGGCGTAGAAGATTATTAGTGATTTTACATATGATCTGTAGTTTGTATTGAACACTAGTTGTATAAGTGTACTGAAACAATACATGTATTTATGTTTGTTGAAATAAAATAGAGAAAGATCTTGTGATTGATTTATATACACTTGATTTAATGTTAAAAGCAAAATTCTGACCCACATTTTCTAGCAAAGATCCAATTAATCCCAAAAACAATTGAGTTAGAGCCCGGGTCCCCTCAAAAGAGTTATGCTTGATCTCCCAACATGTGTGAATGGAGGAACGATGATACACACGACACCCTTTCGGGCACATTTAGCTAATCTTCCACAATGATTTGGACAAAACTCAAAACATGAAAGTTATAGCCTTATGTCTTATCTTTCTAATGAAAGTGGCTTCACCTCATTTGGATAAAATACAAAACATTATGCTAAAAACCACAACTAGTGCCACCTTTTCATACCGTTTTAGCACTTCCATTACCTATTTAGCTAAAGATCAGCTTTCTATTCTACCCATACATTCTCTATTTCATTCTATATCATTCAATACCATTCATATCATATCTTGAAACCATAAACCATCACCATTACATCGCATATCCCCAAACAATCATCATAATAAACCATAAAAAGAATAATAACCATATTTAATCATAATCATTACCTTACATCATATGCATACGAATGTCTGGGCGTTACAATTCTCCCCTCCTTAAGAAATTTCGTCCCCGAAATTGCTGCTTCATTTCCTCATCTGGTTCCCACGTTGCTTCTTCAACCAACTAATTACGCCAAAGAATCTTTATAATGCCGATCTCCTTATTCTTCAATACTTTAACCTTGCGATCTAAAATCTGGATTGGTACTTCTTGACAAGTCAAGTTTGGCATCAGATCCAATGGTTCATGTCTGAGAACATGGGAAGGGTTCGAGATGTATTTTCTGAGCATTGAGATGTGAAATACATTGTGGACTCTATCCAATTCTGGCGGTAAAGCTAGACGACATGCTCTTCCTCCAATCCTGTCCAGAATTTCAAATGGGCCGATAAATCTTGGGCTCAACTTACCTTTCTTCCCCAATCTCATTACCCCTTTGAGAGGAGCAATTTTGATAAAAACATGATCTCCAACTTCAAACTTCAAAGGCCTTCTTCGGTTATCGACAGAACTTTTCTGTCTGGTTTGGGCCGTCTTCATTCTGTCCTGGATTAAAGTAATCACATCAGCTGTTTGTTGGACCAATTCTTGTCCTAACATCTTTCTTTCACCGACTTCATCTGTAATGCCCGAGATTTTGATTACTGTAATCTGATGTGATTGTTGATTAATTGATGTGATTCTAGTCGGGCCATTCCGAGACCAAATTGGGCAAGTATGTGAAAGGTACAACTTTTGGATCGAAGGGTGGGCGCCCGGGCGGAAGTTGTTATTCGCCCGAGCGCCAATGAATGAGGCCATAAACCCGAGCATCTTGCGCCCGGGCGAAAGTGTTTGTCCACCGAGCGCAATAAAATAAAATGAGAGGGCCGAGAGTTCCGCGCCCGGGCGGAACTTTATGTCCGCCCGAGCGCGAGACGTGTTTGGTCAAGAATCGTGCCACGTACATTGCCATGCATTTCATATATAAATTTGTTAAACTTCATTCCACCAGGTCAGAGGAAAATCGAGAGAATCAGAATAAATTCCCTCAAGACTTTTCGTACCATAGATTTGTGATTTTAGCAAATCCGTCAATCAGAATTTGAATCTGACTTCAGTACTGTGTTTCTATCGACGCAGGCTACAACTGGACGGAAGTTTTGTTATGTTTTGATATGTCTTGAAATTATGATATTGTCAGAATCGGACATGATTCATATATGATATTACTGACATGTTAGACATCGTAGAATCGAAGTCAGATTGAGAAACAAATTGATTATGGAATTGTTATGATTTTTCAGAATATATTGATTGATATTGGACAGATTTGGATTGTAGATTTATTACCGATTGTATTGGATATCAGTCATGGATTGTAATTATTATCTGTTGATATTGTATTGATGGGGATATTCAGATTGTTCCGTTATGCCGTTGATTTTGAATTGAATTCAGATTGATCGGACTCGGTATTAATTTGAGCAGTATATTGATATGGTACTATTGATATTGTCATTGCCAGATTGAGGGTTGACAGATTTTGAATTCCAGACAGGAACGACGTCTGAACTACAATAAAAGAAAGGTATAAGTTAATGTGGTACCGAGAGAATGACTCGAGTAGGATATACTTGAGTTTCCCTAAATCACATACTTTTTGTTATTATTTACAATGAATTGAATTGATATGCTTGTTCTATTGATTTATAGAAGCATGTATTAGATGAGTATGAGACGAGTGATCTTGTGACGTAAGTGCCGATAGTGATGGAATCGTCACTGGCACATTGCACATTGTCACAAGATAGTAAATTGGCGATAGTGCCACAGTCTGTGACGGATAGGTCAAGACACTTGATGTTTGGTTATATTGATTGAATAGAATTGGAGTTTATTCTATTACTGAATTCGATATAGGAATGCCAACGTCTGGAAACCGGGATCCCTAGACTAGGAATGAGTATAGTCTGAGACGTAGAGTCACGAGTCTGATTGACAGTTTTATATTGATTATGTTTTCAGATTTGATACATAATACTGATATTTGTTACATGCTTTTACATTGTTTATATGATCGCATGTTTCATTGATTTATACTGCGATTTTATTCTCACCGGAATTATCCGGCTCTTGTCGTGTTTGTATGTGTGCATGACAACAGGTGGGACAGGTTCAGGGTCGAGGAGATGAAGAGAGATCGTGATTAGAGTGGAGACTACAGACTTGATAAAGATAGGGTTGGACCACTTGAGATTTAGATGTTAAACCTCAGTTTGAATGATTGTATATAGTACAAGACTTGTACTTTAATAGTGACATGTATATTAGAATGTATTCCATTACGTTCCGCATTTAATACTGTATTTAAAAAAAATTAAATTTAGACCCTGTTTATTATAATGAATTGAATGGTCCCAATGATGATTAATGTAGAACCCGTAAGTCAGTAGACGTATAAGCCATGCATAATTCTAGATTTTAAATTTAATTGACTCATTGCATGATTATTTTAAATGCATTTGTTTGAAGTTAATTATTTTATTTTTCAGTTCAGTAGTTTGATTTTTAGCATTTCAGTTATTTCAGTGAGGCCACCGGAGTTGGAGTTTTGAGATAGAATTTAAGATTCGAGAAATATTTCCAGAAGTTAATTTAGCTAGCAACCAAGTTCATTTAAATTAGAAATGGAGGTTTGAGGATTTATTTAATTATTTGAGGTGATTAAGAAATGAACTAATTTAAGTTATTTAATTAAGGGGTTAGCTCACTAAATTATTTAAAGGATTAGTAAGGCTTTCAAGGATTATTAGTTGACTAGATAATCAACATTTCCCTTTATTTTATCATGCATTTTTCGGCCACCCTTAGTGCTAGAAGATTCATTTTCCAACTCATCAACTTTGACCAATTCTTTGCATGTAATTAGTAGGGTAATTCTAGGATTTTTGGGAGCACAATTTAATTAATTAATGGACATATCCTAGACTAGAAAATAAGCAAAATTTCGGCCCTACCTCCTAGAAGCATCCACCAACTCATTTGATATCAATTCAAAATTTAAAATTCAAAGGGGAGTGGACTTGGTCTTGATTCTTCCTTATATTGCACCCTCTCCTCACCCCTCATAACCATTTTTCCCCCCCTCCTTTTCGAAAATTCAGAGTGAATTCACACTCATTTTCAGTAGAAAAAAATCGTGAGGTACCTGGCCAAAAAGAGAGAAAAAATCGAAGAGCAGGGTAAGGTTAGAAAGAGGCGCTCCACCTCCCCGTGCCGCGTCCTCGTTGTTTCGTTCGTTTCCTTTCGAAACGAAACCAGGCATTCTAGATTTCTTTCAAACCTCATCAAGTCATATTATCATTTATTTTTCAGTACATGATCATGTTTATTCAGTAAAAATCGAGATCCATGTCAAACATTTTGAAACCACACATGCAGAATTTCGATTTCCTTCGCAAGCTTCACGGTTTCTTTTGTTTTGTGAGTTTCAGGTATTGATCGACTCCAGCTCCCAAGGCTCTTGTATACATGTAGTAGGATGCATTAGGACCATGTTGGTCCATTCAACCAGCC